>NC_044038.1:207020672-207623781 GCF_901765095.1 Microcaecilia unicolor | reverse complement strand
CGCATCTTCAGCTCCCTCCATAAGTTTTCAATGGGATTAAGGTCTGGTGACTGGCTAGGCCACTCCATGACCCTAATGTGCTTCTTCCTGAGCCACTCCTTTGTTGCCTTGGCTGTATGTTTTGGGTCATTGTCGTGCTGGAAGACCCAGCCACGACCCATTTTTAAGGCCCTGGCGGAGGGAAGGAGGTTGTCACTCAGAATTGTACGGTACATGGCCCCATCCATTCTCCCATTGATGCGGTGAAGTAGTCCTGTGCCCTTAGCAGAGAAACACCCCCAAAACATAACATTTCCACCTCCATGCTTGACAGTGGGGACGGTGTTCTTTGGGTCATAGGCAGCATTTCTCTTCCTCCAAACACGGCGAGTTGAGTTCATGCCAAAGAGCTCAATTTTTGTCTCATCTGACCACAGCACCTTCTCCCAATCACTCTCGGCATCATCCAGGTGTTCACTGGCAAACTTCAGACGGGCCGTCACATGTGCCTTCCGGAGCAGGGGGACCTTGCGGGCACTGCAGGATTGCAATCCGTTATGTCGTAATGTGTTACCAATGGTTTTCGTGGTGACAGTGGTCCCAGCTGCCTTGAGATCATTGACAAGTTCCCCCCTTGTAGTTGTAGGCTGATTTCTAACCTTCCTCATGATCAAGGATACCCCACGAGGTGAGATTTTGCGTGGAGCCCCAGATCTTTGTCGATTGACAGTCATTTTGTACTTCTTCCATTTTCTTACTATGGCACCAACAGTTGTCTCCTTCTCGCCCAGCGTCTTACTGATGGTTTTGTAGCCCTTTCCAGCCTTGTGCAGGTGTATGATCTTGTCCCTGACATCCTTAGACAGCTCCTTGCTCTTGGCCATTTTGTAGAGGTTAGAGTCTGACTGATTCACTGAGTCTGTGGACAGGTGTCTTTCATACAGGTGACCATTGCCGACAGCTGTCTGTCATGCAGGTAACGAGTTGATTTGGAGCATCTACCTGGTCTGTAGGGGCCAGATCTCTTACTGGTTGGTGGGGGATCAAATACTTATTTCCCTCTGCAGAATGCAAATAAATTCATATACTTTCCACAATGTGATTTTCCGGATTTAATTTGTGATGTGCTATCTCTCACTGTTACCAATAACCTACCCTTCAATTATGGGCTGCTCATGTCTTTGTCAGTGGGCAAACTTACAAAATCAGCAAGGGATCAAATACTTATTTCCCCCACTGTATATGTGGTTGGCAGCACACAGAGGATCCAGGGCACTTTCCAAAGGTGATTTCTCTACAAGTAAATGCTTATTTACTCATAGAATCCCCTTTGAAAATTGTGCTCAGTTAAATGTACACATTTCTGTAATGTCAAGTACAAATCTGCTATTGATTAATACAATCATATCATAACACCTAAACTGGGATGCAAGATGACTGCTGGAGACCTAACCCAAACCTCATCTGTATCATTTGACTAAAGGGTATCATTATCTTCTTATATTACATTATTTCCTGTGCCTTTGAAAACAGCTTGGTCTGCTCTTCAGTGTCCAGACTCTGGTGGTCAAAGTAGTAGCCACAGGAAGCTGTTGCCAGCCTTTTACATGGTCCCAGAGCTCTACCATCTATAAGGTACAATGAAGATACAATCTTGGGTTTAAAGCAATTTCCAGTCCTGAAAACTTTTAAAACCTTTAAAAAAAATTGCTCCCAAACATTTCTTAATATGTGCTCTTATATCTTCACCCACATGTACCCAGTGCATCTTTTCTAGCAAAAAAGGTGCCGGTACTCAAATGCCAGGCCACCCTTCAAGGGTGGGGGTGATCACTAAAGAACCCACCCACAATAGCCAGGCCTCCTGCAACCAGTCACAGAATCTATGACAAGGCAGAATTGTTGTGTAGAGCCTGAGCTCTTTCATTAAAGCTTGGAGTCCATGGGTCAATTTTAGCAGACAATGGAAAAGGTGCCGGTACTCAGTACCCCCAAGTACCCCCTCAAGAAAAGCCCTGCATGTACCTAATCTAGTCATTGCAGTGACAGTCCTTCAGCTGGTTGGCTGTGCACCAAAACCTTGTTATATTGACCCCTGAATCCAGCCACCAGGTGTCACCCTTGAGCAATGATGTCCCCTTGCTTTTGCAGCATCCCCAGTTCTAGCCGACTCATCAAGAGAAGTCCCAAACTGGGAATCAAGCCAGGAACCTTCCACATACTAACACACAGCAGTGCCACTCAGCCACTGGGATTACTATTTAAAGAATAGCAAACATTGCTCCTTGTTTTGGACCTTACACTCTGCCGTGTATTTATGGGGTGAGCTTTAAACACCCCCATAAATACATGGTCATCTTCCTTCATAATCTAGAACAGGGATGGGCATCCTGCAGCCCGTGAGACCATGGGAAGTATACACAGAAAACATATTAGCCCGAGTTTTGGCAATTTTAAATACTGAACCTTACTACTTGCAAATATTTTCAGAATAGCCACTCTAGGGGATATTTTACTTTGGCGCGCTGGTGGTTTTAGCGTGCGTTAAAAATAAGGCATGTGCTAAATGCTAAAGACGCCCATAGGAATATATTGGCGTCTTTAGCATTTAGTGTGCACCTAATTTTAGCATGTGCTTAAAATGCCAGCGTGCCATAGTAAAAGACCCCCCTAGCAATTTGTTTTTATCATTTAAGTTGAATCTTTACTTATTTAATTATTTATTATTATTATTATTAGCATTTGTATAGTGCTACCAGACGCACGCAGCGCTGAACACCTGATACAAAGAGACAGTCCCTGCTCAAAAGAGCTTACAATCTAAATAATACAGACAAACAAGACAGTTACGGGTGAGGGAAGTAATGGTTGAGAAGGAAGGAAGGGACAAGGGGGAGGGCAACTGAGTAGTGGCTAGGAGCTAAAAGCAGCAGTGAAAAGGTGGGTTTTAGCATAGATTTGAAAACAGGTAGCGATGAAGCTAGACCTATAGGTTCAGGAAGTCTATTCCAGGCATAAGGTGCTGCGAGAGAAAAGGAATGAAGCCTGGAGTTAGCAGTGGAGGAGAAGGGGGACGACAAGAGAGATTTGTCCAGTGAGCGGAGTTCACGGGGAGGAATGTAGGGAGAGATGAGAGTGGAGATCTCACTGATCATCTATTGAGCTCTCTACATTCCTGCTTCCAACATTACATAATATTGAGGCTCATCGGGGATTGTACTGGCATTCATATGGTTCTAATTACTTTTCCCTTTTTTCACTTTCATCTTTATTGTCCTCTGTGTTAATATCTTTCCTATGAGTTTATGGCATTCCTTATGTTTGATTACTTTTTAATTTCTGTAAACTGCTGTGATCTAACTGTTTATAGTAAATCTTAACAGGGCTGCTGAGAGGGGGGGGGCAAAAATTTTTCTAGGCCCAGCCTCCAAGTGGGGCCTAGTGCTGGCAATAGAAAAGCCGCTTTCTTCAGGCTTCTAGTGAGAGGCACAGGCAGAAGGCTGGATTGGTCTCATGCTCCTGTGTGCCGGGTTATCATGTTAACTCTGCTCTGCCAGCCACATCCTGCCTCCTAAGTACTTCCTGTTTCCGCATAAGCGGGAGGGGACACGGCAGGAAGAAGGACCCGTGGCCAGAAGAGCAGAGTTAACATGATAATCCGGCACACAAGAACAGGAAACAGACCGAGAGAGCAGTAAGCTACTACCAGGTGGGGGGGGGGGGGGGGGGGTCTGGGGGTGGGGACCTGTGCGAGGCCGCCCTCAAGATTGTTTGCCCTGGCCCATCTTGGTCTCTGTCCTAGCCCAGCTTGGTGTCTTGGCGGCTCTGATCTTAACATAAACATATAAAGGTTGCCCACCTCTGATCTAGAGCACAACAGTTAGGTGATTCAAAGGAAGGAGGTTGAAATGTATGCTGTTTGTGCTGAGAGTGATTACACTGTGGAATACGCTAATAGCAAAGAATTTTCTAGCTACTTAGAGTGGACAATTTCCAAGAGTTTAACAGCATTGCTGAGTGTTCAGATTTACTGACATTTGGATCGATCAATGCTGAGCTAGGACCTTGCTCCAGTAGGCATTTTGATGTGAAAGGTAAACGTTTCCTGTGAAATGTTTGCAGGTAGTTATATATTTTCATGGGTTAATATATATGAGATATTCACAGACATTGCTGCATACAAACTCTCAGTGTAGCATCAATCCCTTCTTCATGCCTCACTGCTTTGCATTCCAGGATGGGGTGAGATTTGCATTCCTTTCAACCGCCAAAAACAAATGTCCACCCAAACTCTAGGGTAATTCAAAAAAAGTTTAACTCAATTGGTGGGCATCAGTTTCAGAATCAAAAAACATGTAATAAAGATAATTGCAAAGATTATTCTGTGGGGCTGTCCTAAGGAGACATACGACCTAGTCTTACTAATACCAATATTATTATTATTATGATCATTATTATTATTATTATTATTATGGTTTTATGCAGCCTGCCAGATGCTCTTGGCTGGATTTGGCACTCTAAATATTGGGTGCTTCCCAAGAACCTACAATATTCAGAGGTATCAATGCAGGATGTGGACAGTTCCAAACAGTGCAGCCTTCTGTAGTTAACAAACGGTGATTGTATCAATGCCCAGTGCGTTCACATATCGTTCCACTTCTTCGATATTGTTCAAGGTCACCAATTGCTCAGGGACCACAACTGCAGTTTTCGCCAGAGTCACTCTATTTCGATCAAGTCTTGATATTCTCTGATCTTTAATTTTCTCTTTAATGTAGCTGTCTCCTGGTATTTGCCTCATCTATGATCAATTATTATTTTGATGTTAATTTATTATTATTCCCCTGATATTTAAAGCTATTTGGCCAGAAATGGCCGCTGACCGGTTAAATAGTGGATCAGTGCCTAACCGCTAATATTTAGTGGCACATAGATGCCCTTTTACTAAGCCGTGTAAGCGTCTACGTGCATCCGTGTGCCAAAATGGAGTTACCGCCCGGCTACCACGTGGCTCTTCAGTAATTTCATTTTTGGCGCGCATCTGATATGTGCGTCCGAAAAATATTTTTTATTTTCGGACGTGTATCGGACGTGCACCAAGTGGCATTTGACACGCATAGGTCATTACCGCCCAGTTACTGCGTGAGTCTTTACCGCTAGGTCAATGGCTGGCGGTAAGGTCTGACCTAAAATGGACACGCAGCAATTTTCATTTTGCCGCATGTCCATTTTCAGCAAAAGTTTTAAGAAGGTGTATTTTACAGGAGCGCTGAAAAATGATTCTGTGCTCGCCCAAAACATGCGTCTACACTATCATAGGCCATTTTTCAGTGCGCCTTTATAAAAGGACCCCATAGCCGGTTATCTCCACTGAATATTGCCGGCTAGCACCTAGAGTATAACCTGCTACATTGTGTAACTTATCAGATTGGGCGCCGATATTCAGCGCCTAATCGAATAAGTTTAGCGGTCAAATAGGACTGCATAAATAGCTGTCCTATCTGTAACCACTATACAGTTAACCAGTTAGTGATGAAAAAATTTACGGAAAGAACCAAAATACATAAAGTCCACACTTACTGTTCATTAATGCATCATACATTCACCTCTGAACTCTCATTCCCGTAATATCACATCACTCATACCTTTACTCACAGAAAGATATATACCATATGTCTTCATGCCTTATTATCGCCTTCTAAGCTCCCATTGTTTCCTTCCAAAGTTTCAATGTTTGTGTTCCATTGTTACATTCCTTAACGACACCTCGATTGTTTCGCATAATTCTGCACAATGTAATCCATAACCAATCTGTAACAAATTGTATTTCCATCATTTAACTCATATTGTAAGCCACACTGAACCCGCAAAAAGGTGGGAAAATGTGGGATACAAATGCAATAAATAAATAAATAAATAAATAAATAAAATATTGGCATAGCCGGTTAACATTTTAGCAGTTAAAAAACCCAGATATTTGTTTTTGTTTCTTTGACGATCTCCTTATCTCCCTGTCTTTTTCTTATGTGGAGGAGTACTTTTGATATGATGTTTAAATCCGACTTTAGATGTTTTGCTCAACATGTCTATAATTTGAGTGGCGAATATTGCGATTTTCAAAAACGAAAAACATTTAACCTTTGGTTTCGAAAATGGCTTTTTTCTAGATGCTTCTGTACTCAGTGTGTTTATCTTCCTGGACCATTTTTGGAAAAATAATGTCCAAGTGAAAAATGCACAAGTTGATAACCTGAAAAGATGGCACCTCTAAAAAGACTGCGCTAGAAGATCACAAAGCTTTTGCAGGTTAGTACGTAAGCAAAGTAGAGGAAATAACAAGAGAAACCAGATTATTCCTCACTTTGAACACTAATAATAACGTTTTTAAAGCGATCTTTTGTTTATAAAGGAGTCAATGCAAAGTTTTTAAAAGTTACACGCATATATCGGGAATATCCAATAAGGACTCCAGCTGTAGCATATATGTGGGTACATTAGATTTTGGGGGGGAAACCCGTATTATCAAAACAAGATGGGCGGCCATCTTTCATTTTGATAATACGGTCGAGGACGCCCAAATCTCCACATTTAGGTCGACCTTAGAGATGGGTGTCCCTAGAGATGGGCTCTTAGGAGCAGAACTCGGCTTTTTAGCTGGTTTCTTGCAACAACATTTTATTAAAAATTTGGCAGCACATCTTGTATCAATCACTATTCTTAGCCTTCAGGCTAAAATCCAAGCACAGGGACTGATCTATGACCTGAAGATGGTTCTTTCTGGGTCTTTTGGCTCACATGGAGGACCTGTCCTCTGACCTCATGAGGACAAAGATGAAATTATAACCATAAACGAAATAGGATTAAAAATCTATTTATTTATTTATTTATTGCATTTGTACCCCACATTTTCCCACCTATTTGCAGGCTCAATGTGGCTTACATAGTACCGTCAAAAATCTCCTGCTAAAATAGATATAAATTTATATAATGGATTAGTGTCTCGTTCGCATGAGAGAATGATCTCTCTCACTAGTTTAATTACTCAAGAAAGCAACATTCTCTCATGCGAACGAGACACTAATCCATTATATAAATTTATATCTATTTTAGCAGAAGATTTTAATCCTCATGAGGTCAGATGACAGGTCCTCCATATTTGCCAAAAGACCAAGAAAAAACATCTTCAGGTCATAGATCAGTCCATATGCTGGGATATTAGCCTGAAGGCTACACATAGTGATTGATACAAGTTGTGCTGCCTGTTTGCATGAGAGGGGAAAGGGAATTAGGACTTGATATACTGCCTTTCTGAGGTTTTTGCAACTACATTCAAAGCGGTTTACATATATTCAGGTACTTATTAGGGTTAAGTGACTTGCCCAGAGGCACAAGAAGCTGCAGTGGGAATTGAACTCAGTTCCCCAGGATCAAAGTCCACTGCACTAACCACTAGGCTACTCCTAGTGATCTCTCTCACTACTTTAATTACACAAGAAAGTGGATATCTACTTCTCACTGGTCTTCCTCTCAGCCATCTCTCTCCTCTCCAGTCTGTCCAAAATTCTGCAGCACGACTTATTTTCCGCCAAAATCATTATACCCACACTAGCCCACTCCTCAAGTCACTTCACTGGCTCCCTGTCCGCTTCCGCATACAATTCAAACTTCTCTTACTGACCTTTAAATGCATCCATTCTACAGCTCCCCATTACCTCTCCACTCTCATCTCTCCCTACATTCCTCCTCGTAAACTCGGCTCACTGGACAAATCTCTCTTGTCGTCCCCCTTCTCCTCCACTGCTAACTCCAGGCTTCGTTCCTTTTCCCTCGCGGCACCTTATGCCTGGAATAGACTTCCTGAGCCTTTACGTCTAGCTCCATCTCTACCTGTTTTCAAATCTAAGCTGAAAACCCACCTTTTGACCACTGCTTTTGGCTCCTAGCTACTACTCAATTGTCTCCCCTTGTTCCTTCTCACCCAGTACTTCCCTCGCCCTTAATTGTCTTGTCTGTCTGTATTATTTTTAGATTGTAAGCTCTATTGAGCAGGGACTCTCTCTATGTCATGTGTTCAGCGCTGCGTGCATCTGGTAGCGATATGCAAATGTTAATAATAATATCTTCCTTTCATCCCTACTTTATTCTGGTTCAAGTGTAGTTTTCTAAGGGGCCCTTTTAACAAACAGCACTAAAAAATGGCCTTAGCAGGCAGAAGCGTAGTAATATAGGTGCCAGTGTGAGGCTGCTGGCCCAATTTGCATAGGTGCCGTTTAATTCAAAATCCATTTTTGGGGAGCAACTGCTTCCCTTGCACCCTACCTAGCTACGCCTCTGTTAGCAGGCCCTTACACGGGTATTTCCTGCTCTCTAAGGCCATTTTTGCTGCTGGGGTAAAATGGCCACATGCTAATTTTGCCATTACCATGTGGCCATTAGAACAGGTTAGTGCATGAGCTCTTACCACTACCCATTATGTAGACGGCAGTGGCGTACCGAGGGCAGAGCGGTGGGGGCGGTCCACCCTGGGTGACGCTGCAGGAGGGGTGCAGGGAGCAGCCGCGCGGCTGCCGGCTCCGCTGGTTCCCTGCCCCTCTGCTGTTACTTCCTGTTCTGGGGCAGAGGAAGCAGGGAACTAGCGGAGCCAACAACTGCGCAGCTGCTCCCAGCAGGTAAGAAGAATGCACCCGGGAAGGGGGGGCTTGGAGGTGATGCGCCAGAGGGAATGGTGATACACCAGGGAGGACGCTGCACCCGGGGGGGGGGGGAGTGTCATGGTGCACCCTGGGGGACAGACGACGCTGCACCCGGGGGGGGGGGGGTGCGCAGCAGCGATCCGCCCCAGGTTGACAGCCAACCAAGGAACGCCACTGGTAGGCGGTATGGACTTACATGCTAAGCACATGCTAATTGATTAGCTTGCAGCAAGGTAGCTGTGCTAACCAATTAGTGCAGAACACACCCACTCTTTGCCCCCAGAGATGCCCCCTGCACCAAAAAATACATTTTATTTTTTAGCACGTGGGTAGCACACCCACAAGGCAAAATTACTGCAGGCCACCTCAGAGCACCCCACTGTATGACATTTTTTCGCTGCTGTAAGCACACATTAGTGCTTACCACATCTTTGTAAAAGGACCTCTAAATACTTTGATAGATAGAGATAGATAGATTGTAAACCAATCAGCCCTAAACTATTTAGAACATATTCAACACTGTAATTCAATACCATCCTGCAGGCAGTATTGAGGGTTCCCCCCCCCCCCCCCCCCCCCTGCCATTACAATCTATTCAGTCTTTGTTTCCACCTTAGGGAAAGAGTTACAAGCTTCTGAAATTTTGACTGTTTTTAATGTAATCACTGCTCATCAACCAAGATTCCCATTGAGCACAATCACCTTCTACACTCTGCACATGCCAAGAGCACTTAAGTCTGGAAATGTTATGCTCCATGTAGACTGGGGTCCCAAAATTCCACACCCCCCTCCTCTGGAATGCCTGAAGATGAAAGGCTCAACACAGGTGGCAAGGACAACATATTCAAAGTCAAGTGAAAAAAAATAAGGTGAAAGACATCAAGAAGCAAAGGGGTGACCTGTGGCCCCCACCTCTGATCTCTCAGAGCTTTGATGTGGTCTCTCCATCATCACATATGCAACTTATCCTGGAAGTAACTCAGTTTTGCCAACATTTCTAGGGTGCAAGAGAGGATTTCACTTTCACTCAACCTTGTAACTCCTGTCCTCATACAATCTATTCTTCCTTTTCATCTTCTCAGGTGGGTCAAGAAAAAAACCTGGGATGAAATATTATCAAACAAGCATGAAAGTGCTCAATATTCCTAAAGACATTTTACAAAAATAACTTATAAAGCTTTCTGGATCTTAAGTACCAAGGGACCAACTCAAACTTTGTTTTCTGATGTGCAATTTTTGAATAGAAGAAATGAAAGAACCAGCAAATGTAAGTATAAACTGTAGAGAATCTGATTAGTGGCTCTGTTATTTATTTGTGCACATTGCACTATAGGTAGCACTAGATTTCTGCCATGGGCTACAAAGAAGTTTTACCATACCCATGAAACAATAATTTCTGACCCACAGCAGAATCACGGAACAGTGATTGCAGATGTGGAGTGCAAGGCCCATTCCGTCTCCTCATGCCGTACTGCAGACCATACCCAGTCCATCCGCAAGGATCCTTCAACACACATCCTATGTTGTCTTGCATAACGTTACCAATTTTGCCATCATTAACTTCAGGTCTAAATGATGTCAATAGCTCCAGCACCCTTTACCAAGCTGGTTGTTCAAATGACTGCACAAAATGCTCACTAAAACCTACTGCTACTCCTTGTGATCTATTGTTTCAGGTATAAACTTAGGGGTCAATATTCAAATCTCTTTAAACAACCAGAAATGGCTCCAGGCCAATTAAATTGCTGGTCCAGAGCTAACCAGTCATATTCAGCAGCACTTAACCAGATAGCACCACTATTTTTGGGGTGTTCCAGGGTCAGAGTTCGCATGTGGCCAGTTAAGTACCAATATTCGACACTTAACCAGTCAAGGTAACCACATAAAAGTCAGTCCTATCTTTATGTGGTTCCCCATAGCCGGTTAAATGCTTAATATCGCCCTTAGGGGCCCTTTTACAAAGTCAAGGGAGGGCTAACGCACGGGTAGTGTGTGCCCAATCGACACAACCGTCGGGGTAGCGTGTGCGAATGGCGGTAATTCCAATTTTGGTGCACACCCAATCCCACGGAAGAAAATAATTTTCTACAGCGGAGGGCATTCCCGGCTCGTCCATGTTGGCGCACGCTGCATGGTTACAGCGCGGGTAGCGCATGAGCCCTTACCGCTAGGTCAATGGGTGGTGGTAAGGGCTCAGGTCATAAATAGGCACGCGCTAGTTTAAATATTAGCGCAGGCCCATTTCCCAGTCCATTATAAAATGGACTTTTTCCCAGCCACGGTAAAAAATGGCCTAAAAGACGCATCCACACTACCACAGGCCACTTTTTACCGTGGCTTTATAAAAGAACCCATTAACTGGCTATGTTTTTGCCAGCTCCATATACGCGGAAAGTCAATGCCAGAGCCTAGACATAGCCCGGCATTGAATTTCTGGGATAACATCTGTGGCAGTCAGCAAAATGCTGATTGTCACCAGCTAAATATTGGGCCCTTGGATTGTAAGATGTCCAGGGGACAAGGAAAAGACTAAACTTTGAGGTCTGATGACTTTAAAGTTTCCAAACAGGTAGAAAAAGCGACGGTCATAGCCAGAAAGATGCTTGGGTGCATAAGGTAAGGGATGACCAGCGGGAAAAAAGAGGTAATAGTGCCCTTGTATAAGTCTCTGGTGAGGCCCCATTTAGAGTACTGTGTGCAATTCTGGAGACTGCACCTACGGAAAGATATAAACAGGATGGAGTGGGTCCAGAGGGCTGCAACAAAATTGGTAAGCGGTCTCGGTCATAAAACATATAGGGACAGGCTTATGAACCTCAACATGTATACGATCAAAGAAAGGAGGGAAGAGGAGATATGATAGAGACATTTAAACATCTCAGGGGCATTAATGTACAGGAAGTGCGTCTTTTTCAAATGAAGGAAAACTTTGGAATGAGGGGGCATACAATGAAGTTAAGAGGAAATAGTCTTGGGAGGAATCTACGAAAGTATTCATTCATGGAAAGGGTGGTGGAAGCATAGAATGGCTTCTTGGTGGAGGTCATGGAGATGAGGACTGTGTCAGAATTTAAGAAAGCATGAGACAAGCACGTAGGATCCCTTAGGAAAAGGAACAGTTGGTTACAGAGGATGAGTAGCCTGGATGGGCCATTTGGCCTTTATCTGCCATCATGTTTCTATGTTTCTAATGTAACTTGCCTTGAGCCGCTGCTGAAAAAGTGTGAGCTAAATCTAAACTAAGAGCAATTAAGTCTATTAGCAGCTACACTGTTTTCCCCCATGTTTTGGAGGGATCTTGTGATATCCAGTTAAACGGTTGTGGTGGTGCTGCTTAATGATAGTTAAAAACTCAGCCCTTAATACCATTTTGGCACATGTGAAGGCAGGTGCAAAATTTGCTGTTAAGACAAGCATGTGCTTCATGCCATTGCAAATGTAAATTCAGCAAGTCAGCATAAATCAGGTGAATGTGATTTAGTGAAGGCTTTTTCATGACACAAAACAGGTTTAGACCTAATCTGGGATATCCACAGGTCCCTCTCTGTTATCCCACCTTTGTTCCAGTTGCTGCTCAGTCTCTTTCTGGCTATGATCCAAAGTGCAAAGCACCGAGGCATTTAACTTGAAGTGCCAAGTTATAAAATTTCCCCATATAGTATTAAAACACCAGGACACACCAGACATTTCATCAAAATGAGACTGAAAGAAATGCTGGGAAAGAGAGGGTTCTTTTCTTCAAGGCAGAGCACATAGGTCAGACTAGCTGGGTTACTATGAATTGTTTATCAGGGCAATATCCAAAATGTTCTATTTTTTTAGTTCCCTTATTTCCCCCTTAAGTTCTACATGTTTTTCTTCCTCTTCCAATCTTTAATGAAAAAGAAAAAGCTGAATATGTGTTCCACATTATTCAGGGTGTCATTGTTATAAAAGAAAATATTATGATATTAACCTCAGTATATATTTGTATTATATGATCATCCAGCTAACATGGGTCTTTACAGGTTGTGATATCTTTTATTAACCCAACTAAAATGTTGCTACATCTGAGCGGTCAAGAGTTTACAAGCCATTTCTTCAGGCATTGTCTTAACATCATAAGATTAGCCCTTTTTGAGCAATGTTGAAGAGACATGAATGGTTGGAGGATTCAAACATGGGTGAAAGCACATTGCAACTTGAACTTTATTTAAGCCAAATGTTTCAAATTTAGTATATGCTGCCATGGAGTGGATTACATTTTTTTTGCCCATAAAACAAATCTCTCTCAGTGCTGAACTAAAACTACGGGTGAAATATCTCATGACTAAATATTTTTCATTGCCTGGGATTCTATGGATTGCTTGAGCCCTGTATTATCACATAAGAACACTTAATAACAATGTATGGTGAAAAACTTGCTGAGCCAAACAGGCAGCAGTGAAACACTGGAGCATTGCTGAAGGGAAAAGAATCCCTAAGCCATACTTGGATGAAAAGAAGATTGAACAGCCTATTTTTTTAAATCTAGCTTTTCACAATAATTATTTCTACTTTCCCTACCCACTTATAATTCTGCCATTCTTGTTGCCGAATTTTGAAGTTAATATTCCAGTGCCGCATGCTAATAGGACACAGAGAAACATATTCAGCTCCTTCTCCCCCTCTGCAGTTCACAGATGGTATTGCTGCAGACAGCATATGGCACTAAAGGGGGGAAGTTAACAACGTGGGCTACTTTTAAGACATGTTAACTAGGTCTCATTGCATAAAATGGGACACGTGCTACAATAGTGGTAAAATAACCTGTCTTAACAGTAGCCCACATTAATAACTTTCCCCCTTTTGTGTGAAGAGTTTCAGTCTCTGGTAACCAGAGCTGATATTGTGATGTCATAATACCTCATTCCACCAATACCTAATGGGCCGATGCTCAGAGCTCTGGTGCTTTTGATTAAATAGATGCCTGTACAGACCCTCCTATCACCATGCCAGACATTGACATTAAATTGGACTCTACGAAGATAGCATTTGCATATTATACTCTCAAATTTGGAATTTAATGCCAATGGTCTTATGTAAGGAAATTAATTTCCTAATTATTTTATAGAAAGTTTTATAATTATACTACATTCTTGATTATTTAGTAGACTAGGATGGAGGGAGCATAGGATATTTTTTGTGGATTGTTGAGTGTTAAGACTCTTTTTGACATGCTACACAATTGCATATGATTTATGTATATTGGATAGGATTGATTTTGTTGATTACATCTTTATTTGATTAGAGTTTTGTTTTAATGTTTATTGTATTTATGTACTTTTGAATTGTATCTTGCCTGGGGCTTTGATGACTGGGTGAGTAATCCGTTGAAAAAAAAAAGCAAATAAATAAGTAAATCTTTGTTTTATTTTAAGTATTTGAATCACAGTCGGCACATTTTCTGTTTCAAGGTGTGAAAGCTGTCAATTTCTCCCAAAGGAACAGGCACCATGTACCAAAACATAAACTGGAGACCAGGAAAATATGGCAGAAAGGTAGAGTAGTTGCAATACTCTGATGCACTGCTGGCCTCATTAAAAAGAATTTCAGCTGCAGCTGGATATGTTACAATGGTACTAATATATTTAAAGCTGCATAACTTTAAACACTATTGCTGCAGTCAAATTGCCTTAAGTCAATCACTGGTGAAATTGACACTTTTATGATACTCCTCAATTTTTCAATTTTGAATTTTTTTCAACTTTTACTTAAATTTGCTTACTGCAGGATGCAAGCATAATGCAGGATACTGCATTATTCCATGAATGGAATCAGCTCTTGAACGGAAGAAAATCAACACTTATCTGCATTTTAACATCTCGAAGGGGACCCGTTTCACTTTGAGCTTCTTCAGGGGAATGATGGGTGCTGAATTGCCATGAGACAGACAGCCGTAAATCCTTGAGATCCAAGGGGTTCCTCCAATCTGCTTTGTTGAGCAGAGGAAGAATGATCTCTCACAAAGAAGATTATGGTCTTTGAGATTGAGTATCTGTCTTTTCTAGAACGAGAAAGTATCCTGAGTACCAACATGGATTCTTCTCCTGTGGCAGGACAGCTTCTATAGGTATGGCCTGGAGAACAAGGTGGGCATCTTTCTGCAACAAATTTAGGTGGCTGGAAGGAGGTTTAGCTCACAGTATAGACCAATGTGGGGATACATCCCCTGACTTAACAGTATGTTGAGCAGAGGAAACTAGTTGAAATAGTTAATTCCTCAAGAAGAAAAAAGATTAGGTTTGAAGCATCAACCTCTTGGCTGTTCTTGTTTTCCTTCTTTTTTATTTTTTTTTAAGTTACATTTGGCAGGAACCAGAACTTATTCATTATTGCTGCAACATGTTCTATAATATTGGCTAGAGGAAGGCAGACTGCCTTTTACAGCTAACTTTATGACCTTATGTCAAGAGAGGAAAACCATCTGTAATCAGGGAACGTGTAAGAAAGAACTCAAGAAAGTGGACCCAATACAAAGAGCAGCTGGGCTCATAGATTAGTGACATAGAGACAGCAGAGAAGGCTAATTACAGGCAAAATCTAGAAGATTAAGAAGACAACCCTGCTAATGAACGAAGTATTGGACGTTTGAAAAAAAAAAAAAAAAGAGAGATAGCGCTCTCTCTCTACTAGACAGCATATTCTGTTCGCTGGATTACCGGTGCTCATGCTGTTTCTACCTTACTAGCCTCTTTTTTTAAAAACTATATTCTTTGTGCAATGCTGATTATATGAGCACCAATAATGACCGTAAATGCTGAAAAATAAGAAAGCCAAAGCACTGGAACTTAGTTGCAAGATGTTATTCAGCTCGCATAATTTGGCTGTGCTTGCCATACTGTAACATCCTAACAGAAAGCAGAACTTAAGGTAACCCATTGGTTATCATGGGACGCATCAATAAACACGAAATAAAGAAGGTGTAATTTAAATCAGGAGAGGAAATTTACTATTTTTACCATTTTACTATTGTAAATTGCTTAGGTCTAAGTGATATGTAAATAATATATGTAAATAAATAAATACTAGTACAAGCAGTTCTTATATCAAGTGAAGAACTTATCAAGCAGAGATAAACAGCAAGAAACACAATGAAATTAACATACAACCAGAAACAGGCTGACGTGAATAGGAATAATAAAACCAGTACAGTCCAGGCTCTGAAAGAAACGTCTAGCTGTAACTGTTCAAGTAGTCATGATCCACCTTACAGCTAGAAAAGAGGTTCTTCTTTTGAGGAATCCTTTCCATAGTAATTCATCATGTCATGCAAGAAGAAATAAGGTGTCAGCATCTCCATATAATGGCTACATCAAAACTGCTAGCATTTCAGAGAGAAGGAACAGTTTCATCCAGCCACTGCACATTGGAAGCTTCCAGAGACTCAGCATTGATCTGGACCTCTGCGGAGAAGGAAGACATACAATCATGGTGAGTGCTATGATAATATGAAAGGTCTGCAGCTCACGTGCAAGGTTACTGTGCTAAGAATGCGCACGGCACGTGGAAGCGGATTGCACAGAAGTCATCTGTCAAAGCTCCATGGCATCTTATGCAAGAGAAGCTTCAAATGAATAGAGAACCTTTAGATAAATAGAACAAAGAGCTGACTCTACCAAATGATCCTCTGTGTCTGCCATTGAGGCGGCACACTAAGCCGAGTGAGAGATGGAAGTAATCCCTTCATGACTCAGGTAGTCTGATGAAACTACTGACAAATAGAGAAAGTCACAAAAATGGTCCTGATGACAATGGAGATGTTCTACCCTGCTACTTTAATGGGCTGTCAACATAATTTGCTAACAACACTTGTTATTCAAAGTTTTTAAATCACAAGAGGATTGTGAAAAATTGCAAGAGGACCTTATGAGGCTGGGCATCCAAATGGCAGATGATGTTTAACATGAGCAAGTGCAAAGTGATGCATGTGGGAACGAGGAACCTGAACTATAGCTACGTGATGCAAGGTTCTGTTATGGTATAAGCCAATCATCAGAATTAAATGTGTAGCATGATGTTGTGTTGGATCAGATACATATATATACACCAATATATTTGTGCAGCTTTTAAAAATACACTGCAGCAGAACTGGCTTTCATTCCAAAAGCCCTCTTCCCTCTCCCTTTGGGGAATCTCATTCCTTAAACAAAAGACTTAAGACTGCTTTAAAGTTTTAAATTGACTCTATTCCTCTGATCAACACAACAAAGATTGGACCTAACCAGTAGAGGCAAGGAGACAAGCAGGTGGGAAAGGTGTGAATACCCCATTGAAGACAAAGACTTCAGAGGGGAAACCATAAACAGGACATTTGCTTGTCAAAGGTATACCTGCCCCTACCCATCAGCTTTCAGACATGTGCAGAAAGGAAGGACTTGTAATGTGTATCTGCTCCAGAGACTGAGCAGGAAGCCTTTTCACATCAAAAGACCATTTGTCAGCAAGATCCAGACAGCAAGTCTTGTGATGTCATAAGACATGAGATCAAGATACCACAATGCTTTGCAAATGCCCAAGGGTCGTGTGGAAACCAGGACAAAGATCCACATGGCATATCCTCCTGCAGCTTGCAAGCCCAAGAGTCAGATTCTCTTCAGCTGCAAGCAACTCAGATCCACTCACTGCAGAAGCCCTGTTCCTGTCCTAACCATGTGCTCATCAATCAGCTGGACCACAGCATGCTTGTAACAAGGACTTGTAAGTAACATAACTTTTGATCTAGACCTGCTACTTTGCCTTACTTAAGCACAGATTATCTGTAAAAGATCTCTTAAAACCTACCTCTTGTGTGCAATTGTATATTAAATCAACCTTTTTGAAGCTAAAAATACGGTCTCTTTGTGTTCTGAGTATATGGTATCTTTTATATATACTTAATTTATTTAATTTATTGCAATTATCACCTTTGGTGATTGGTGGAGAAATTAATATCCTAAAACTTATAAATACAGCACCTGCTCTTAAATTATAAACAGTAGCGAGTGCTCTAGAGCTCTTTTCCCCAAGTAAATCATTTCTTGTAACATATTTATTGGTGCAGAACGTGGGCAGATATTCTGTGCGAGTAGAGAGAGGTAAATTATATTTTTGTATATTGCTGCTTTATAGAGAACTGAGTATCAGGTTTCATTAATTAAATTTCCGATTGATAAATTGATAAGGTTTTCAGGTATTCAGAATGCTGTGCTGGATGGATGTTTGGTCTTATTTAGGTACTTATGCACTCATGTACTTTATGTATTTCATAATCAAATCTTTAGGCATGTTCTGGCATAAAATAAAAACCAATTTTGCAGCTTCTTTTGAAGAGGACATAGATAACCCCACTTTGCCTAAGCAATGCGTAGAACCCTCTGGCCCTAATCCTTGGACCCATAATGTAACTGATGATATTTCCATCCCCTCTGATACTGAAACAAAATGTGATTTATATTCAATTAAGGAAGGGAGCACGAGAGTTTCTGCATGCACTTGGTTAATGTGGATCATATATAAGAAAGCCTTAAAAGAACATGCAGAATTGAATGAGAAGTTACTAACCAAAGAGAGAGAATATATGCAGGTAGACACAGAAAAGGATTTTCTAATCACAATGGCTAGTTGCTTAAATGATCAATTAGACGCCCTTAGAATACAGGTGCAAAGGCAGGCAGCACAGGAGACTAAAATGAAAGCCCAAATTTTAGCTTTAGAAATGCAGGCCAGCCAGGTTCCAGACTTGAAGCATTTAATCAGAGAATTAATACTGCAAACGCCACATATAGATGAGAATATTGATCATGTACACTGTCACAAGGAGATAGAAACCTTAAGACAAAAATTACAGGATGCTCGTATGCAGGTCTCAGCCATTACGGGTCTCCCATGTGCCCCTCTAGACCCAAATACAGCTACAGCCGTGCCTGTTTCAGCTATGGTAACAGTATCACAGTCCACACCCGTAGCAGGAGGTTTAACTAGAACCACTAGTTCCCAGGCCCCCCTCACAGCATCCAAAACCTCAGCACATATATGCACAACCTGTTCTGCAGTCTAATTTAAATGCTCATGATTCAGCTCCTCAACACACAGATGCACCACCTGGGCTGCATTCTGATCTAAGCTCCCATAGAAGGAAATCTCTAATAAAGAAATCAGCTCCTAAGTATGTAGCTACTGAAAACCACAAGCAAGCATGTGACATTTTTAAACCTCATGGGGAGAATCTTTCATATGGGGAAAACAAACCCACCAGTGTCCTTACGGCAAGGGCATTGCAGATAGCTAACAATAAAAAGAGAAATTTGCCACCAGATAAACAGAAACTTATAACTGCAAGTCCTGCTGGACCAGAAACTGACATTCTGTCAGCCCTTCCTGCAATTTAATTCCTAGAAACATGAGGAGACGCATCCAGCCTGGACTGGACTTCTCCACAGCATGACCCACTCTGCAGATGGCAGGGAAATCCAGTTGCTAATTTTTAAAATAGGCTGGACCGGAATATAGAAAAAGTTTTTGCCATTAACCTTTTGTAACACTGATAAGAATTTAAAATGTAGCTTTTATTGTTCTTTTGATTTAAAATGTAGCTTCTATTGTTCTTTTAATTAAAAATGTAGCTTCTATTGTTCTTTTGAACATTTAAGATTTAGTAATGTCTCTCTGCAATAAGTAAGATTTAAAATGTCTCTCTATGATTAGCTTATAATTGCATAATTTGTTTTTGATAATATTGTTTAAGGATTCAGAAATGTCTTTTTTTCTGATGAGTGACTCCCACTGGATTTGAAACTAAAATACTGGGTAAGAAGTTTTAAAAATGCCTCCTTATAATAGGTAACTCCCGCTGGAGCTGAAACTTAATATTGTGCTTTAATGTGAATTAACAAGATATGCTTATCTTTATAGAAAAGAAACTAAAGCTTAAGAAAATAAAGCCTGTCTGCACTGCACGCTGCTCACATACAATGGTCTAAGATTATGGGAAGGAACTGTGAACAAGAGAGGGATCCCCCCACCAGAACCAGCCATGTGACCTGCTAAAATTAATGTGAAAGTGTTTTTATTTTTCTTGTCTTTTTCAGAGTTCAAGTTCTAATGAAATAGTGATCCTGTTCCACTTATGAGATATTAATATTTTTAATGGTGCTAGTAATTAATATATATATGGCTATCTCAGATATATTTCTAAATAAATAGATCCGATCCTGTTCTACTTATATTTTAAAAATAAACAGATCTATGCTGTTCTACTTGAGATAAAAACCATATATAATTTTGCTAATTGTTGCTTATTTCTAAATGAATGAAACTGCGGTGGTAATCCAAGATGGATGCCGCAGGTGCTGCTTTTGGTGCTTTATTAATTTTGCTAATTGTTGCTTATTTCTAAATGAATGAAAATGCTTTGACAATCCAAGATGGATGCTGCGTACGTTGCTTTTGTTTTTTTTTTGTGTTCTATTTGCAGGTTAAGCTCAATCCTGGATCTGGAATGGACGATCGGAGACCTAAAGGCCTAATAGAGTTCTTTGTTTGTTTGTCATGTGGTCTCCATGTTACATGTTTGTTTTATGTTATGGGGTACCCAAGAAACTATACACAGACATTCATAGACCCTCCCTACTAACAGTCCCTCCAATAGTTCACATTGTCCAAGAAAGAAAAAAAAAAGAGACCATTTTCACTGGCAGACGAGCTATAGAAAAGAAAACCATGTTCACTATTATTCAAGCTATGGCTCACATATAATAAGTCTACTAATTGCTATCTAAGGTTATATAGTCACATGTGTATATTTGAAATTATGAGCAAAGGTTTCTCTTTACATGATCTATCAGGTACAATCAGTACAGGGAATGTTTCTGACCTGTTTAGTTTATTCTACATTACAGCCAGTACGCACACAATGTCTCTCCCTGGAATGAAATATTGGCTGTGTGCAAAGCAAAATTAACATATCTTTTCTAAATTCTTTACAACATTAAACACATGAGTATTGTTTATTAATTTGCTACATTAAACACTGCTAAAGCAGATAAATATGGTAACCTTTTACCACACTCAATACCCATAAATAGTTTCTCTCTGAAAAAGAAAGGTTTCTCTCTGAAAAATAAAAAGTTTCTCTCTGAAAGGTAGTTCATGGCACTATACCATGACTCTGTTTTTGTTTATTTGGTCAAAATATTAATGCATAGGATTGATAGGAATAATTATTTTGTGTGTAATAGTAACCTAGGAAATTACTATGATAATTGCTTACATATGCCTTTCTTATTTCTAATGAAACAGTAGTATAATAGCTCCACATTTACACTCTTGCTTATGTATTAGTACTATCTGTCCTTTTATCACTGCTGTGAATACCTCAGTTAGCCTCTGAGATAGAGAATATAGGGAAACATTAACAGTGTCAGGATTTTCTTTGGAATGTCAAACGCTGAGAATAGTGACTGAATAGATTGTTCCACCCCATTGCGGTGGTATAAATTGGTCAATTGCGCACTCTCATGCTATTGATTTGGCTAGCATACTGGGTAAGATATCCTGTGGCACAAACTTGGGAGCAGCCTATGCCCCTGAGCAGGTGACACAAAAAGAGGTGGTCTCTGGAAATAGAGCAAAATGGCACTTCTGTGGCTGAAGTCACATAAACTGTACTTGCAATCCTATTTTAAACCAGAGCAAAGCCATACTCTGCCACCTGACTGAATGAAAGCCTAATGAAACTGACCACAGAAAACTTAACCCTAGCTACCTAAATGTAAGTCATGAGTAAACAAAAGTAATAATGATGAGTCTTTTTGCTTATAACAGTCATATTCCAGCTAAGGACATATTCCAAGATTCATAGTGACGTGACATAAGTAGATGATGGCAGGAGAATACCTGCATGGTCCAGTCTGTTCAATGTTCATTATTAAAAGATTCACCTCTTCCAATACACATGCCCATGTAAACAGTTCAGTACCTTTGCTATTGTTCTTTTGAAATTATGCTACTGTACTAGGTTAGAGTTGTTGTTTGTTTTAATTTTAGCTTTTATAGTTCATTTTATGGTTCCTCATTCCAATATATTAAAAATGTATTTTCACTCACAACCAAGAGAGGGAGTGTTATGGTATAAGCCAATCATCAGAATTAAATGTGTAGCATGATGTTGTGTTGGATCAGATACATATATATACACCAATATATTTGTGCAGCTTTTAAAAATACACTGCAGCAGAACTGGCTTTCATTCCAAAAGCCCTCTTCCCTCTCCCTTTGGGGCATCTCATTCCTTAAACAAAAGACTTAAGACTGCTTTAAAGTTTTAAATTGACTCTATTCCTCTGATCAACACAACAAAGATTGGACCTAACCAGTAGAGGCAAGGAGACAAGCAGGTGGGAAAGGTGTGAATACCCCATTGAAGACAAAGACTTCAGAGGGGAAACCATAAACAGGACATTTGCTTGTCAAAGGTATACCTGCCCCTCCCATCAGCTTTCAGACATGTGCAGAAAGGAAGGACTTGTAATGTGTATCTGCTCCAGAGACTGAGCAGGAAGCCTTTTCACATCAAAAGACCATTTGTCAGCAAGATCCAGACAGCAAGTCTTGTGATGTCATAAGACATGAGACCAAGATACCACAATGCTTTGCAAATGCCCAAGGGTCGTGTGGAAACCAGGAAACCAGGACAAAGATCCACATGGCATATCCTCCTGCAGCTTGCAAGCCCAAGAGTCAGATTCTCTTCAGCTGCAAGCAACTCAGATCCACTCACTGCAGAAGCCCTGTTCCTGTCCTAACCATGTGCTCATCAATCAGCTGGACCACAGCATGCTTGTATCAAGGACTTGTAAGTAACATAACTTTTGATCTAGACCTGCTACTTTGCCTTACTTAAGCACAGATTATCTGTAAAAGATCTCTTAAAACCTACTTCTTGTGTGCAATTGTATATTAAATCAACCTTTTTGAAGCTAAAAATACGGTCTCTTTGTGTTCTGAGTATATGGTATCTTTTATATATACTTAATTTATTTAATTTATTGCAATTATCACCTTTGGTGATTGGTGGAGAAATTAATATCCTAAAACTTATAAATACAGCACCTGCTCTTAAATTATAAACAGTAGCGAGTGCTCTAGAGCTCTTTTCCCCAAGTAAATCATTTCTTGTAACAGTTCCACATTAGGAGTCACTGACCAGGAAAAGGATCTAGGTGTCATCGTTGATGATACGTTGAAACCCTCTGCTCAGTGTGCAGCGGTGGCAACAAAAGCAAATAGAATGTTAGGTATTATTAGGAAAGGAATGGAAAGCAAAAATGAGAATGTTATAATACCTTTGTATCAGAGGCTTAGCTAAGTGGGGCCACGGGGGCATAGGCTCCCACAGATTACGTCCTGGCCCCCTCTATATTTGACCCCCCCCCCCCCCCCCCACCGCCCGCTCCCCGCCACATCATCAGGTACCTTGTTTGCTGGCGGGGGTTCCCAAACCCCACCAGCCGAAGAGTTTTCTTCAGCGCCGGTCGACTCCGGCACCTTCGTTGTGTGATCATCTGTTTCTGACGACTTATGAACTGCACAGTGCATATAGCCCTGAGCAGGACGTAAGGCGTCAGAAACAGTAAATGTAGTTTATACCATCTATTATCCTTGTGACTTAATCTATGTGGGCTGTTCATCATGCCCCATAAAGTATAGATTATCAGAACACAAATCACGCATACATACCTCTACAGTTTCGGCCCCTCTGGTTCAACATTGGTTGGAGAAAGCACATGGGATAACAGATTTGAGATGGAGAATTATTGATCTGGTCGAGGGGGGATGGGAAGGCGGGGATGTAGCTAGGATCCTTAATTTTAAAGAACAACGGTGGATATTCAATTTAGATACCATAGCCCCACGGGGTCTTAACAGCCAATTAGATTGGAGTTCCCTGCTCTGATAGAACTATCAGAGGGCTTTTGATTGGTTCAGTAGGGGAGGCAGTGATTGAACGGAATTGGGGGCAGTACTATTTAAGTTGTAAGGTAGTGGCAGCCATGTTAAAAGACAGTATGTGAGATGGCATGCCTAAGAGTAAGTAGTTATTGGGGGATTATTGTGATGTGACACAGATTTTATGTAGTATAATGTGTAATGTGTATTTGTTCTTGTTTATAGTGTATAGACCCTGATGCAGCAATGCAGTAATTGCGAAACATGCCGCATGTCAGTCATACTGAGAGTGGGGCTTTACGTGAACACTGAACTGTTATCAAGTATCTGCTAAAGCTTAGTTATTATTATAGTAATGAGCAGGTCAACATGTTACAAAACATTTTTGTGAAAAAAATCAACAGCATTAATTAATTTAGGCAGGAAGGAGAGGGGACCAATGAGGAGCCAACAGCGTACTAGAATCAGGAGCATTTGGGTCTTCTGACAAATGAAACGCTGATATAGTTTACGTTGTGCTATTGAGGTCCATTGAGGATAATTATAGAAACATGTAAGAAAATTAGATACATAAAGGACATTGAAGAATATAATACACGATGAAAAGTTTTGAAACTTTGAAAGAATTTTGTGGCGCTGGGCAATGATTGCAAATACCAGAGTGAAGGAGCCATGAGCCATAAGGGGAGGGGAAGGGGGAAGAAGGAATCGCTACACTGTGTGTTTTCCTCCTTTGTGTAGAAGCATTTGGCTTGTTGTCTTTTAGCAACAAAACTATACATTTTATTGGTTACAACCACATAATTCTGTCAGTAATTGATGGCTATAGAGATGGCTAACTGAGTTGATGCTTGAGTGTTAGCCTGCAGTAAGCAGTGACTGGAACACTCTATGCATTCTAACATATTTTGTGATTTCTTACTTATGTTCTTCTAAATAAATTAATAACGTGGCCAGGAATCCTTTGGCTTTTCCATTGAAACAATGTTAATTGTACATCCCCGCAGTTCTTTTAGATGTTGGGCTGGAAGGGGGAAGAGAGAACTGAAGATGGTTGGACTGGAAAGTGGGGGGGGGGGGGGGGGGGGGGGGGGGGGGGGGGGGGGGGGGGGGGGGGGGGGGGGGGGGGGGGGGGGGGGGGGGGGGGGGGGGGGTGGGGGAGAGGCAGAGAGAGAGAAAAAGGTGGAGATGAGAGAGATGAAGGTTATAATCTTACTGGTGAAAAACTGCCATGCGAAGGCCTCACCCCACCTGGCCCCACCCTGTCATGCCTTGCCCATCTGCTCACCCTGACCTTGCTCCAACCTCACCCAGGAGTCCCAGATTTGCAAGCCAAAGTAGAAAGCACTTTCTTTTTTTATATTGCTTACCAAGTGCAATCAGGGACAGATCACAAATCTGTGGGCTAACTAGCACAGCAGCCCCCCCCCCCCCCCCTTTCCAGTCGCAACTGCCAAGTACATAGTTTTACCATCCATTACACAGGGAACACAATATACATGCAACTATTTTAAATCTACACCAGTATGAATATAACATCAAGTTACTCTTAAGTGTTACAGGGTATTGACACAAGCATGAATAAATGGCAAACGTCAGGGTTTCAGCAGGTTATAAATAGATTTATCGTATTCCTTTAAAACACAACCACTGGACTATATCGGTAGGCTACTACGCAAAGCCCTGCCCCTCCCCTTGATAATAAGAAGGGCCCCTGGGATTATGAAGGGATAAGTCCCTTAGCACAACGCTAGCAAGAAATGTCTGTTAAATCTGTGCTAAGTGTAGGAAAGCAATCCGTCAAAAGACAGAGAACTCTAGACACCCCAAGGACAACAACATAATGAGATAAAAGTGGGAGGACGACCAAGGATTCCAAAGGCTGAGAAGATGTATAATAATAAAGATGTTTATTAAGGTATAAAGACTTTATTATTATACATCTTCTCAGCCTTTTGAATCCTTGGCCGTCCTCCCACTTTTAAATCTGTGATAAGTAGCATAGAATCTGTATTACTCTTTTGGGTACCGGCACCAGTGCGGGAGAGGGGATAAAAGAACAGAGCTCACTGGACAGCACCGCACTGCAGTTCGCGCAATATTATATGCCCCGCTCCCAGCCCTGCCTTGCAGTCACCTTTGCTTGGTTGGAACCCCCAGGCGCTGGCCCAGCCGGAAGCTGTTCAGCGCCGTACGAACCGGAAGTGGCCGGAAGCGGGATGTGAGACCGGGCGGGCGGGCCCGGAGCAGCGGCGTGTGCCCGGTCCGCTCTGAATAAGGCGCCGGGGGCGGGGGGGGCTGGGAGGCCATGGCCACCCGGCGCTTAACGGACGCGTTCTTGCTCTTGCGGAACAATGCCGTGCAAAACCGGCAGCTGGCGGCCGAGCAAGTGAGTACTTCCCCCGCCGGCCTTCGGGGTTCACGTAGCAATGCTGCGGTGAGTCTCCATCCTGCGCCGTTTCTTCTGCCTGCGCTCCCACTCCTTCACTCACCCTGTGTCCTGCATCTACTATTTAGCGCTTCTCTTGTATTCCTCAATCGTTATGCTGCCTTGCCTGAATACTCAGCCTCTTTTCCTCCTGCTCCTCTCCTGTGCTGCCTGTTCAGTTCCTTATGTTTTTATTCATGCTCTGTTGCCTGCTAGTGATCAGTTCCTTGTTCAGTATGTAGCCATTGTCCTGCACTTGCTGCTCAGCCCCCTATGCTTCTCACCCATTATACCTTGCTTTCTATTCTCGGCTCCTTGTCCTGTGCTGCAAGTTCAGTTGTTATTATACCCAGTCTTTCTTGCACAGCATGTTGTCCTCAGCCTTGCCCAGCCCTTTGTCCTGCTGCCTGCATCTCTCCTATGCCATGTTGCCTGTCAGTTCTTTCTCTCATAGGATCCAACTTTTCATAATTATTGGGGGTGCTAAGCCCAGTGGAAATAATCCCTCCATGGACACATACAAAGAATATTCTCAATATTGGGGGTACTCAAGCACCCACAGAGTCAGCTCCTATGCTTTCTCCTATATTTTATAGCTATGCTTTGCGCTGCCTGCTCAGCTCCTTGGCCTGGTGTTTCTCCTGAGCCTCACGCCACTCAGTCTGCATTTATCCTGTACTTCCTATCCAGCCCCTTGTCCGCAGCTTTCCTGTGCTCCATGCTGCCTGCTGAGCTCCTTGTCCTGGTGCCTTCCCCTGAACTGCCTGCATAGCATTGATTTTTTTTTTTAACTAATTTAAAAAGTACAAAGATCAAGGTACTTGCCATGATGATAACATAGTAACATATTTAAAACTAACAAGAGAGCTTCTCAATATGTAATTAAACTCTGGAATTTTTTGCTGGAGGATGTGATTAAAGCAGTTAGCGTAGCTGGGTTCAAGAAAAAGTTGGACAAATTCCTGGAGGCAAAGTTCATATATTGCAATTAAGGTGCTTGGGAGTAGGTAGGGTGGAATTTTGCTACTTTTGGGGGGATCCTATCAGATACTGTGACCCCCCCCCTCCCCCATTGATCACTTTTAGAAACAGGATATTGAGCTTGGTGTACCTTTGGACTGACCTAGTATGGCCATATTTATGTACTAAACTGCCTCACCTGTGCCCTTTGCTCTCTGCTTAGTTTCATGCCTTGTGCCTTCCCCATGCAGCAGCTCATTGTCTTGTACCACACATACCCTCTCTTCTGCTCAAGAATACATACTCTCATTTATTTTTCTTATTAAAATTAATGCTATTATAGCAGTAGCATTCTCTTCAAGGACCCTCACCATGAAGTCACAGGATTACCCAGAGCTGGGTTGGGGGCTTCAGCATATGGATTTTTAGGTTGGAATTTCAGAGAAACCTGGGAAAACTCTTGTAGATTTGACAATTTGATCTGTTGCCAAAGTACACTACATAGTATCATAGTGGATGTTGGCAGTAAAAATTATTAAATAATATACTGATATACTGAGTAAAAATTATTAGCCAGATAGACTTGGGGGGGGGGGGAACCAACTTATCCCTGGGAGTGAACATCAAGGAATGGATCTACGCTTTGGGATCTGCAGAGTACTTCTGATTATACAGATGGGTCGCTGTCAGAGAGAGGATGCGCTTAATGCTCTGATTCAGCATGACACATCTTAAATGCCAGAATTTATGCTCTTGTATCTAGGGTGGTAAAGAACCATGGAAGATCACAAAAACTGATGTGAGTGAAGAACGATATACAAGTAGTAGAATGTCCATGGTTGGCAGCTGGTATATAGCCTTAAAACAGAGCAGACTAGATGGGCAGTTGGGTGATATCCCCCCCCCCCCCCCCCCCCCCCCCCGCGAAACTTCTCTAAACCTCTGTGCTAGATGATTTGACCAATTCTTCTGTAAAACCATTCAAGCATATAATAGAGGGAGTGAGTGCAAATAAACTTCATGAATATTTATTAGGGATATCCCCAAATCCTTTGCTTTGTGACCCTTCAAGATTGCATTTTGACACCCCTCCTGTAAAGTGCTGCATAAATCCGGTATTCAGTATATAAATAATACAGCCTTAGCAACATGGGCAAAAATAATTAGGCTGTCTGAATGGGAGCGTGGGCCTTCTGCTGTTACTTGCAACGCTACTATGTTGCTTTATGTATGTACATTTTTGATTCTAAAGTTTTTGTTTTGCTTTTATGGTCAAACTTGCTAAGTTCTGGGTCTGCTAGCTTGTTAAGATTTTAATAACAAATTACAAAAGAAAGAAGCGAAGAAAAGCTGATAGGTACATTTACAAATAAAAGGGGTAATATAAGGCAGGCAACCTACAGCTTCTAGCCCTCACAAGGAGAAAGAATATAGTAAGTGACAGCAGGTAAAGACCTGAATGGTCCATCCAGTCTGCCCAACAGTCTCACTCATTAGCATATCAGCTCATGATTAAATCAACCATGAACGTGATATTATATACTTGATCATTTTCTTTCTTTGGTGTTTCTGGGACATAGACCATAGAAGTCGCCCAGCTCTGTATTTACGTTCCAACTTCTAGAGTTGCCGTCAAAGCCCAGTACATAAGTATTGCCATACTGGGAAAGACCAAAAGTCCATGAAGCCCAGCATCCTGTTTCCAACAGTGGCCAATCCAGGTCACAAATACCTGGAAAGATCCCAAAAAAGTACAAAACATTCTATACTGCTTATCCCAGAAATAGTAGATTTTCCCCAAGTCCATTTAATAATGGTCTATGGACTTTTTCTTTAGGAAGCCATCCAAATCTTTTTAAAACTCCACTAAGCAAACCGCCTTTACCACATTCTCTGGCAACGAATTCCAGAGTTTAATTACACGTTGAGTGAAGAAAAACTTTCTCTGATTTGTTTTAAATGTATTACATTGTAGCTTCATCGCATGCCCCCTAGTCCTAGTATTTTTGGAAAGCGTAAACAGACGCTTCACATCTACCCGTTCAACTCCACTCATTATTTTGTAGACCTCTATCATATCTCCCCTCAGTCACCTTTTCTCCAAGCTGAAGAGCCCTAGTCGCTTTAGCCTTTCCTCATAGGGAAGTCGTCCCACCCCCTTTATCATTGTTGTTGCCTTTCTCTGCACCTTTTCTAATTCCACTATATCTTTTTTGAGATACGGCAACCAGAATTGAACTCCAGCCTATCTGAATCAGTCTTGTCATTTGTGGGACCCAGACTATAAAAGTCTGCCCAGCATTGTCCAACTTTCTTAAAAAAGGAAGTGACTGATTCAAACCCAGAGACCATAAATATCAGGCATGCAGCAGTATTCTACATAACTGCACTCTCTTTACCAACTTCTTTGAACAGCAGACAAATACAATATCACAGTAGTCTAGTTTATTCAATACTAATGCTTGAACCTACAGCCTAAATTCATCAAAACTAAAAAATTTGTGAATAGTTCTTAACTTTCACTATTAATTTGACATAAGTAGAAAAAGTCAATAGACTATCTGCTTCAGCTCCCAAAATTCGTGTAGATTGTTCAAAGACAAGAGTTCAAACCTATGTGAAAATTTTGAGGAAAACGTAAGTTTTCAGGTTCAAATCATAAAAATTTAGCTTTTTCATGGTTTAATTTCAAATGATTATTAGTAATCCAACTGTCAATGAGTTGAACACACACTAACAGCTTATTCAGAGTGGAAATCTAATTTCCAACAATTGGTAACAATAACATAATATCATATGCATAGATATAAAATGGTATGTTCAATTTCTCCTGACCCAGAGGCTGAAGCAGAACATTAAACAGAGTAGGCGATAATGCTGACCCCTGGGGCATCCAACAACATGGCCTCCAGTTGGTGGGGATAGGGTCTGAGGAACAGGTGGTGCATTTAAGGCATGTTAAACGCTAACGCGCCTATACATTTCTATGAGTGCTTTAGCGTTTAATGCGTGTACACCATTTACGCACGTTAAAAATGCTAATGCGCCCATAGCACCGCTTAGTAAACCTGGCCCTTAATCTTTTAGAGTACAACATCATAAACTTGTGTGTTCTAGTCATCAGAAATTGACTATTCCTACAGTGTCTGTCTGTAAGACACGTGTATTTTCTGTAACTGGATTTAAAATGTGGAATGATCTACCATTGGTGATAAGACCTGAAAGAAATTAGCTGCTTTTTCAAAAACAACCTAATTCTAATGAGTGTAACTTTGTTATTTAAAAAAAAATAATTTGAATGTATTGCATTACTCTGCTCAGGATTGTAAAGATGAAATTAGGGAGTGAATTGACATTTAATAGTTCATATTCTACTCAAGTGTCGGAATCTGACTGGTTCACACCCCTAAGTTGTAGCAGCTTGCAGATCAGTCTTTCGTAGTGGATGTATTTGTATAACTGTATGATAGTGACAATTTTAAAATATTTTAAATGCCCTAGTTTTACATGAAAATAAAGAAAAAAAACCATACATGATGTGTTGAAAACATGACAAAAATAAACATTGTGTGAATGTCAATTTTCCCAACACTTCCGTTTTTTAGGAAAATATTTGTTCAATCCTGTCAAAATGTCTAGAAAAGTTACATCTCTCATCTGAAACCTTTTTCTAGTTAGCCCAGATGAATATTACATGTTACACAGACACTAGGCTCATTATATCTACCAGACCAAAAGTGTTTATCTTAAGTTTAATGGTTGATGCAGATGTTAAGCTTGTGTAAAACTTCCTCAAGGGAGAACTGTTCTTTCAGGGGAATCTGCGATTTTACTTAAAAGGATTTTTGTGCTTTTAACTTAAGTGTCAGAGCACCTCACTTGTGCATTAGGGAGCCGCTTTTGTTTCATTTCTTAGCACAGGTTAAAATTAATTAACATGTTTTTTCTACATCTTACCCCAATATGTTTTAATTTCTGTTAAAAATTGCACAGTATTTGTTGTTGTGAGTTGGGATTGCCTTGGTCCTCTGGGCAAGAGCAGGTGTTCAGTTTTGGATGAATTGGGTTTTATTTCAGCAACTTCCTGGGCACATTAGGGTGAGAATATATCCTTCACCACACAAAATATGTATGTTAGAAAGCAACACATACAAGAGAGACATTTGCAGAAATTCTGTGTGTTAAATACTGTGGTGGGTATTTTACAGAAGACCACATTTTATTTTTCAGAACAAGGAGTGGTTCTGCTATTCATACTCACCTCTATTTCCCCCACTTACCAGGCAAATCAAGCATTGAGAAATTATCCTTTTAAAATGTGTACCTGGCTACTTAGGCGTAATCCTCCATTGTAGAAAGCATAATCACATGTTCTGGCTTGTTCAGTGGAGTGTAGGTTTATTTTTAGTGAAGTATCCAAAAATCTATAATTGCTATAAAGTGTATGGATGTTAGCACCCACTCGCTATTTTGTAGTATTCTTGTGAAACAGTTTGACTTTTCTTCCTGAAGAAGAATATGAAACGGGGGTTCCTGGTCCCTGTCAAGGATGAGGATTTATATCCAGTGTGTGGGGATGTCAAGCTGAACATTGACTATATAAAGGTTGCCCTTGGTGATTTGGATGTTTTTCAATGGTCTGACAGCTGTGAAGATAAGTGTACCATGCACATGGATTATGTATTGTTTTTGATTTTGCATTTTTAGGTGTAGGAAGTGCCTTTTGGTATGTTTACCTGGTTGACTTTTTTTTTTTTTTTTTTTTTAACAGTTTTTTCTTTCCCTTTTTTCTTGTCATAGACTCGGGTTGTTTTCTGTGTTCTTTTTTTCTAGTAACACCAACCGAAGCCTGTGATAGTAGCCCATTTCAGGATGATTACTGTTTATTGGCTCCTGGGGCAGTTGAGGTTTTGCTTGTTGAGGGGGCCTTTTACAAAGCTGCGCTAGCGTTTTTAGCTCGCGGTAAAAATCGGCCCATAGGAATATAATGAGTGTCTCAGCATTTACCGTTGGCTGATATTTATCGTGAGCTAAAAACACTAGCGTAGCTTTGTAAGAGACCCCCTTAATATTGTTAAATTTTTTACAGGGTGCTAACACCCATAATCACTTTATAGCAGTTACAGATTTTTTGATATTTCAGTTTGAATTTTTGCTATCCTGTTTTGTTCTTTGGGTTTTTAGTAAAATGATTTGACTTTTTTTTTTTTTTTTTTGTAAGGCTCAGTAATTTCTGATCTGACTGTGCTCTGTCTCTCTCTCTCTCTTTTTTTTTTTTTTCTTCTGTCCCCAATTGGATGGGGCTGATGGATGCAACCAATCACTTCAGGAACTGGACGAGGTATTGCTTCATGTCTGTTATAGCAGCTAGCCTAGCCAGAATTTCACTTCAGTGTTGTAGCGTTCCATATGGTTAATTCGTTTTTGTGTTTTATGTAAAATGTTGTGAAGAATTTTAGTACTCTGTTGAAGGAACCAGATCACAATAGTAGACAACTGTTAGTTGCTAGAGTTAGGGTCGGAATATATGTACCTTTACTTCCCGCTGTTGTTTTGTATGCAAATATTTCATATGCTAGAGACCATGAAAACCTGAGTACCGGTAACTTGCAGCACTTAAATGAAAGTTGCTGCATGCACAGGTCTTGCAGTTCTTACATGCTATGCAAATGTGTCTTAGTCCTGTAGTTGTTTCCAGCCATTGATGTCTTTTTACATAACAAAGGCTTAAATTCTCTGGTGTTTTTGGCAGGGTACTTCAAGAAACAAACCTAGGACATTCAACGTAGGTATAAAATTTATTAAAAGAATACTGTACACGTTAGAGTAGCCTAGTGCAGTGGACTTTGATCCTGGGGAACTGAGTTTGATTCCCACTGCAGCTCCTTGTGACTCTGGGCAAGTCACCTAACCCTCCATTGCCCTTGGTACAAAATAAGTACCTGAATATGTGTAAACCGCTTTGAATATAGTTGCAAAAACCTCAGAAAGGTGGTATATCAAGTCCCATTTCCCTTTCTTCAGGACTCTGTGTAAATACAATAAATGAGTAAAAAAATTAAACGGTAATAAACAGATGTGCAACATTAAACAGATATTTAAAATATATTCACAACAAGGACAACAGGCCTTATGTTAGATACAGCATCCTTTTTCATTTGTTATAATCTGTTTAATGTTGCACATCTGTTTAGTATCTTTTAATGTTTTTTACTCATTTATTGTTTAATCGTATGTTAGATATAACATCCTTTTTCATTTGTGTTATCACCTTTTGTCCTTCTTGTGAATATATTTTTAATAGTCTTTTTAATAATGTTTAATCTTATAGCTCATTATTACTATTGCATTATATTTCTTTTTTTAAATGTCTACTTCTGTTAATGTTTATTTTTATTTAAGATGTTTATATGTGTCTTTCCCTGTATTTACACGGACTCCTGAAGAAGGCACTTTGAGTGCCAAAACATGGTAACCTGTCAGCTTTTAATAAATTTTATACCTCTAAAGTTGAACGTCCTACGGTTGTTTCTTGAAGCACCTGATTCTGTTCCCACTCTCCCCCTGTTCCTGAATAACCCACTTTTCGTGGGATGTTGCTGTTCTTTCCATCTGTGGTTTGGTTGTTTTTGGGCATGGTGACAGATATCTCAGTAGAGTCAGCAGAATCTGTAGAGGACCTACTTGATTTGGAACCTGAACTGGGATGGGAGCTTGGATGTAAAGCTAAAATGAGCCCATACTCACTAATCTGCTTCATACTGTCTGTTAGTTTAGGAGATCTCCTATATTCAACGGTTATATTAGATTAAAATCATGATTTAAAACTGGCAAGTATGAGCTTTCATAAGGTTACTTCACTGATCATAAAGAAGCCATCAATCAGTCGAGCTGTTATAGCTCCTCCAAGCAAAGCCACAGCAAACAAAAATGATCTTAAAAGGAAGATAAAAGATTTTTTTTGGACATTTATATCCCACATTATCCCAAGCAAACCCGAGTTCAATGTGTCTTACGTTTGAAAATACAGTGAGACAGAATCATAGAATTCAAATATATCATGGGAGCAAGTAGATATGTTTAAAACATGTTACAAAGTTAAGATTAGCAATAGCACAAAAGTTTGTCCTTTAATGATGCTGCATCATCTATATATATAAAAGGCAACCCCAACGTTCTGAAGCCTCCACAGAAGTTGAGGCGCCCGAGATATCCGGTGTGCCCTGGAGTGTCTGCACCGCCCTCGCGTCAAAACGTCATGACATCGAGGGCGGAGCTATTGACACTCGAGGGCCGAAACGGCCCACAGCGAACAAGGCAAGTAGCTTCGAGGGACGGAGGGAGGGGGCCCCTTGCTAGCGCCCGTTTCATTCCGCTCAGAAACGGGCATTTTTTCCTAGTATGTTCATAAATCATAGCCATATGTATACATGCACACACCAGAACAGGTATCTATACATACATTGCAAAAGTAAACAAACCAACCTATACAGTACAGACTCAAGAGTACATCCAGAACTTAATTTTTATTTTCGCATTTCCATCTTCCAAAATTCTAGACTGCAGATATACAGATCAGTAGGACCCAAAGCAGTCCAAAACAAGTAGTCAGAAACAACACAGTTTGTACATAATTGTTCAACCCACCCTTAAGATTCACCTTTGGGTTTAAAAAGCAAAGCCATGTACGTGTAAGGACTGAATAAACAAATTAAAACAAAGTTTAAAGCAAATGCCCTTAAAATGTAATACTGGCCGCAAGCAATAACGAAACAGTGATAGAATATTCATTCACATAGCAAACAGCCTGAGCCAGCATCAGAGTTATTTTCCACTGAACATAATTAATTTTGCATGAACTTGGTGGCTACTAGTGTGCTGAACTGTACAGTGTTGCCACATTTAGACTGACTCTGAACTTCAGCATGAGGGAAGCCCTTCCCTCATTACCTCTCTGTGAAATAGTAATAAAAAAAAAGGCAAGTGTATTTTTATAATATACTACTACATTCCACAAAACAAAAGGAACAAGTTCCCACATGCCATCTTTTTCTTTTTCTAGACACAGGAAAAGATGATGTTAAATGCTCTCAGGTCTTAACCTAATTAATGATTTTTTTAAAAAGTATAAATAGTAAGTCTGATAGTTGAGCACCTGATACTCATAACATGTCTGTTTTGGTGGCCCTTTACTAGGTGAAAACATCACTGCACAAATACAGGGAGTACCTACTCCCTACCAGCCCCTCCAAATGAACTAATTGCTAGTACTCTAACCAATGAAAACAATAATACTTCCACAGAGCTCTATGAGCCAGCATCCTGGAGGGGGAGCAGGGCTGGGAGGGGAACACTTTACCGTGGTCTCCACACAATGTCCGACAGTGTACTGGTCCTCCTGGGCTCACACACTCTAGCTCCTTGCTGAGTCCTCCTCCTGTCTGAGTCCTCTAGCCAAGTCCCGACTCCGTCCTCTCCTCTACTGCTGTGCTGCCTGTGGCTGCTACACTCTCTCTCTCTCCTTGACGCCACTGCCATCACTACACTGAATAACCCACAAAATGGCGTGCTGTGGTGGCGCTCTGTTTAAGAGTATGGATAGCCTGGTGGCAGTAGTTCAAAATGAAAAACGAAGAGGCTAATCGGGGTCTTCGCTTCTGATGATGCCATGCATGGTAGGCGGGGAGGGGACTAGTGACGTGCTGGCATGCTGCTCAGGGAGGACTAGGAGTTTGGGAAGAACTGTGTGCATGGTGTGAGTGTGTGTCTGCTTGCACGCTACACTGCAGGCAGATAGGAGCTAGAAGCAGAGCAGAACAGATGGTAAAACAGTGGTAAAAGGTAGGCATCCATTTTACCGTGGCTGCAGAAGGTATTACCACTCCCGTGGGGCAGAGAAATAATTGCTGTTTGCATCTGCAGTAAAACGCGGAACAATTTTGCCGTTCCCACGGTTTTACCACGTTTACCCGCTCCCGTGTCATTCACTGTTGTAAGTATCCTGAAAATCCAATAGTCTGTAGATTCCCAGGACATGTGTGAGAACCATTGGCTCAGTGGATAGAGCATGATGAGGCTGAGAAGTCGGTGTTTAGGTCCTACTGATGCCCCTTTATTCTTTCCAACCCAATGGAAACTGGAAAGAATTATATAAGAAAAGTGGTTAAGAATATGTGTTGTGTATTTGGGGGCAAGATTAGTCTCTAATAATGGAATGGGATGAAGCATGATGTGTTTCTTTACCATTTTCCCCGCATGACCAAGTTCAAGAATGTGCCAAATTGTGGAGTGGAGGAGTGGCCTAGTGGTTAGAGCACCAGTCTTGCAGTCCATAGGTGGCCGGTTCAAATCCCACTGCAGCTCCTTGTGATCTTGGGCAAGTCACTTAACCCATAAAATTGGATAGGGGATTCCAGAGACATCCCCCCCCCCCCCCCCCCCCCCCCCACCAAACAGGAAAAAAAAAAAAGGACCAATGCATTCCTATGGGAGGAGGAGCCCTATTTTCTATAGCATTGAAACTTGCATACAGTGAAACATTTCAACTAGGGAATTCCTCCCTCCTCTTACTTTGTATTCTCCCCATCTCCCCCCCCCCCCCCTCCATTGCCCATACTGCCAATTAGATATATGGCTTGTGCTCAGAACTCAGGAGGTTAGGATTGGCAACTACCCCAGCACCCCAAGACATACATACATGCACGCACACATAGACATGGATTAGAATGATTTTTATGAGCCAATCTGTGCATGCTTTCCCCGCTTGTTTTTATTTTAATTTTACAAGATTTCTGTTCTGATGTTAGTGTCCTTGGTGAACTACATGCTAAAAATATTAGTTACATTACATCAACCATGTTACAATTAATCATGGACAAAATAACCTTATTTGCTATGCCTTATTATGTTAAGAACATACATAAATATACAAAGCAAGATACCCTAAAAGTAAACCAGGCAGGAAAAAGGTCCCATTGCCTCGGGGTACAAACTTTACTAAGCTGTATCAATGTGATTTAATGCTTATTAAATAACACAAACCCCCTTATTCTCAATGGGATCTATTTACTGTGCACTTTGTTTGAACCAACATGCATTAAAATATTAACACATTTGAGACAAGGAAATAACCTACTGTGTATGAATGTAACTTGAGCTACCATTGAAAAGATATGAGCTAGGTTCAGAATTAAAAAAAAAAAAAAAAAAGTTCCCAGTGCTTAGGCAGGAACTGACCCTCACCATTCCGCAGAGGTGCAGTGATTGAGTGGACAGACATGTAAACTGACATATCTGTCTGAGCAGTATGAGGAAGCTTGTTACTGCTAGCGATACTGTACCAGGTTTTTTGTTGTTTTTGTTTTTTTAATCGAGAGCTGTGTCCAGTGTTTTAAACTCATTGAGAAAGATAATGAATTGACAAGACCCTTCTCATGAATTCACACACACAAGATAATGACAAAGATAGATGCTTCTATTTTTCCATTTTGAACCCCATCAAAGGGGTACAAAGTAAAGAAATGCCATTCATTCTCATATGATTTGTGTGGATGTTTGCCAGAATTCTATCATTACTGGAAATTGTTTCTTCATCAATCAGATTATAAATGAAGTTTCTTTGCATCACCAAGAGATTTGTAGTTGTGCACGTGAATACAAAGCATGTATGCACTGGTACAGTAAAATAGCCAAACACTCAGTAACCAGATGTGCAATGTATTGTTTGATTCTTTTAATTGGGTATAAAAGATACTTCAGATTTACGGAGCTTTAACATCTTGCCATTAATTTGTTTTGATCCAGCTTGCCGATGACCGGATGGCACTTGTGTCAGGAATCAGTTTAGATCCAGAGGCAGCCATTGGTGTCACAAAGCGGCTGCCACCCAAATGGGTTGACGGAGTAGAAGAAGTAAGTCGACGTACATTTTAAAACCAATATTTTGGGTCTAATAAATTACAGTGCTTCCCAATCCCATTCTGGAAGTGTACGTAGTCCAGGTTTTTAGGATTGTCACAGTGAATATGCATGATGTAATTTGTATGCCCTGGATGTGGTGCACACAAAGCTATCTAGTGCATATTCACTGTGGATATTCTAAAAACCTGATCTGCTTGGGGATCTCAAGAACCAGAATTTCCTTGGAAACATGGCTGTAGCGCAGAGGTTTTCAGCCCTGTCTTGAATAACTTGCTATCTAATCAGGTGTCTGGATATTCACAACAAATATTCATAAGAGAGATTTGCATGCACTACCTCCCATCATGCAGATATCCTGGCTAGAAGGTAGTTGAAAACCTCTGTTGCACTGGTTAGGAATTTATTAATAATGTGATATATATATATTTTTTCTTTTTTGAACTTGATTAGCCACACATTAACAGGCAGAAAACCATGGCCAGCCACTGTGTAACTGGCTAGTAGTAATTACAGAAAAACTGGACGTGCGTGGGAGTCAACATTTGACAGTAGAGCATGGGATTACCGATTTCACATTCGACCTGACATTGGTCCTCTATAGTAGGGGTTTGCAATTCAGTCCACAGGGCATGCCCAGCTAGTCAGGATTTCAGGGTACCCACAATGAATATGCATGAGAGATTTGCATACAAAGGAGGTCATGCATGCAGATTTATCTCATGCGTGTTTGTTGTCGGTATCCTGAAAACCCTGACTGGTTGGGTGTGCCCCAGGACTGGGATGAGAATTGGACTTTATCCTACAAAACCCAGAATTGTGCAAAATAATTTTAGCATAAAAGCAAATCTACAGAGGGGCAAAGCAAAATACCTGCCAGAGCTGGCCCAAATCTTTTAGCAATATAAGGGAATAAATGCCATGGGACAAACAGAGAAGAATAGCAGACTGAGAACCAAGGAAGCCAGTGTTGTTATCCCACAAACACTCCTTTTGGCATTGGGCAAGTCATTTCATCCTCCATTGCTTCAGGCACGAGCTTAAGGCCAGATTTACTAACATAGTAGATGACGGCAGAAAAAGACCTGCACGGTCCATCCAGTCTGCCCAACAAGATAAACTCATATGTGCTACTTTTTGTGTATACCTTACCTTGATTTGTACCTGTTCTTTTCAGGGCACAGACCGTATAAGTCTACCCAGCACTATCCCCGCCTCCCAACCACCAGCCCCGCCTCCCACCACCGGTTCTGGCACAGACCGTATAAGTGTTAGTACATGTTAATGTGTGCTATTAGTAAATAGGTCCCATTACTTAAAATGGAACCCTTAGTAAATAATGCAGTAGTGCATTTCAGTAAATCTAGGTGTTAAATTGCAAGCCCTTTGGGGCAAGGAAATACCTTTTTTAATCTTGCACTAGGATTTGGAAAGGCAAGTGATTTAAGATTTGGAACTATTTGGTTTAACCATATTTGTGGCTTAAGACTTGTCCTGAGCTTGTACAAGTGTGCCTATTTCCTAGTGAATTGTATTAGAATTGGCTTTTGGGAAGCTGCCATGCAGTCCTCATTTTCAAAGTAGGTTAGCAGGCCATACTCCTATTTTTGAAATGCTCTAATCAAGCAAAGAACACGAAATGATAAGTAGTAGTAGTTTTGTTCTTGAGTGCTACAGATTAATTAAAATGACTCTCCATTATTTTTTTTATCCTCAGATTCGGTATGATATCACCAGGATTAAGCAGAAAATGAAGGAACTTGCCAGCCTCCATGACAAGCATTTAAACAGACCGACCCTAGATGACAGCAGTGAGGAAGAACATGCTATAGAAATAACCACTCAGGAGACTACGCAGGTAGGGTGAAGCCTGCACTGTGTTCCTTTATAGTAAGTAGAGCAGTGGGTGTTATTCTGATGACTATTATCACAGCAGCACCTCATGATGTACTTAACAGCAGTGCTCCCCTTATATTTATCCAATGTGAGCCCATTTTAACACTTAAAAATTCATATGACCCCAGATGATAAACTCTACCTTCCACTCCTCTTCTCTCCCCCCCTCCCCCCCACCAATACAGTAGTGTAGGCATCAGTAGTAGCTGTCAGCAGAGGGCCCCGTATGTCATTTTGCACCCATAGACCCCCACTTCTCTGGATTTCCAGTCTTAAGAGGAAGCCCACAAGGGAGGAGGGGGCAGGGCCCATGAACATTCACTGACTCTCGGACCTCATGCTGACTGTTCCTACTGGCCATAGGTTACAGTGGAGGCCTGTTTCTGTGACTCTATCCACTGATAATGGGGTCCCAACCCACAGTTTGGGGACACTGTGGGGGAGCAAGTGGTACGCACTTCCACAAGTTTTGAGGTACTGCTAATATCCAAAAACTAGTTCTTCATGATTTTTTTTTTAATCAACAGTTATTGTTGTTCTGCTGGCTCCTAATTATTGTTGCAGAAAAATATGGTGTTGGAATCCCATGTGTCACTCCTTTTAAGGCCCCTGGCATTTTCAGCTGTTCCACAGGTGTCAGAGAGCAGTCCAGTCCTTGCAGAGCAGGTCACGGAGTTGCCCGGAGCAGGAGCAACGTGTCCTCACAAATGTGGTATCTTCCTTTGCCCAAACTCTTCAGGAACTCTCCATCAATTTCAGACACACACAGTCCAGCTACCTGAAGCGTAAGTAGTCTGTCCCCCTTAAATAGGTATATTGTGCTTTCTGGAAGCACTTCAAAACTGAATCTGGGCCACAAGCTTTCGTGCACAACTGCTGAGGCTTTTTTTTGTTTTGTTTTTTTAAATATATTCCATTCTAGAGTAACTTTAGCCTAGCATATCAAGGTTTAAAAAAAGATTTGGACAAGTTCCTGGAGGAAAATCCATAATCTATTGAGATAGATATGGGGAAAGCCACTGCTTATCCCTGGGTTCAATAGCATGGAATCTTGCTACTCTTTGGGATTCTGCCAGGTACTTGTGACCTGGATTGGCCACTGTAGAAAGCAGGATACTGGGCTACATGGAATTCTGGCCCGGTATGGCTATTATGTTCATATATTGTAGTGACTGTCCCCGACAAGTGACCATTTACCATCATTCATTCCAGAGCCTTACAGTTAAAAAATGTAAAATCCAGCCAGTAGGAGAATAATTTTATAAGTGACAAAGTTGATTTTGGGTGGTACAAAATTTGATTGAATTTAAACCCAGATACGCTAACCGCCGTTACCCATTAGTGTCACCTTTTACCATATGCGTGCCAGCATTCTGTAACATATGCATGTATTTGGCACCTAACCGTAGGGGCTTATTCATATAACTGTCTTTTTTGTGTTTTAGCTGCAACTACTTCTGCTGAGCAAAAGTTCCAAAACAGACCAACCCAGTGGTTTGCTGATAGGTCTTCTGCACAGCAGTGTAGTGCTGAGTGATTCCCAGATCAGCCAGATATATGCGTATGTTCAGGGCTGCTGAGAGACTGAAATGGGCCCTGGCCAGGGCTGCTACCGCCGCTGGACCCGGAGCAAGGCCGCCCCCCCCTCTCCAGGATCGCCGCCAGTGCCCCCCCCCCCCCCCCCCCCCCCCCCCCCGCCCCAGATCGCTGCTGCAATTTAAATACCTTGTTGGCTGAGTGAGTTACATGGATAACCTAATCGAACCCTTTGAGAGAGAAAAATTGATACAGCGAATGAAGTTATACAGAAGTAGGAAACGGTTAAGATTTTGAAAATGATAATAGACCAGACATACGGTCTGTGCCAGAGCCAGTGGTTGGGAGGCGGGGCTGGTGGTTGGGAGGCGGGGATAGTGCTGGGCAGACTTTATACGGTCTGTGCCCTGAAGAGCATAGGTACAAATCAAAGTAGGGTATACACAAAAAGTAGCACACATGAGTTGTCTTGTTGGGCAGACTGGATGGACCGTGCAGGTCTTTTTCTGCCGTCATCTACTATGTTACTATGTAAATCTTTGCTACATGAACTAGATTGGCTTCTTGTCTGTGCCAGAATTCAGTTTAAGGTGCTGTTTATATTTAAGATACTGTATGGGCTATGCCCTACCTACTTAACTGCAGCAATATCAATATATTGGTCATCACGGTTATTGAGCTCTTCAAGTGAATTGCTTTTGGTACCTCCATCCCATTCATACTGTAGATTAGTAACAACTAGAAATAGAACTTTATTTGGTAATGCCCCAGATTTATGGAATAATCATTTATAGTTTATTAAAATTTAAAATGCTGCTTTCCTTGCACGCAAATTAAAGCAGTTTACATAAAATAATCGACCATAAGGGATTAGAAAAATTACAGATTATATGCAATTTGACATGCTATAAAAATATTTCAAAAATATTGCTAATGTCAGAGAGAGTATTGCAAACATGATTTCTTTACTTGTAAACTATTTTTAGAATTTGATCTTATTCATTCCTATTGAACCCCGCTTAGAACCATTTGTGTAAGTGAGATATAAATGCTGGATTATTTAACCTCTCCCCCCCACCCCCCCACTCCAGGGAATTGTATAGTGTGTGATGTTTAGTTCCAGAACTGAGTATTTTTCTTCACATTGCCCTTGTCTGCTGAAGAGTAGAATACAGCCATGGCTAATGGGGAAAGTTCAGCCAGCTAATATGGATTGTTCTTAAGAAAAAAAAATCTTTAGACCCATAAGAACACAATGTAGTTAAAATCACCACTGGCCAACTCTGTTCTGGTAGGGGCAAGTGTAATGACACTTTTTATCATGCTTTAAAACTACATACTAAACCATATGATAATTGAAATTCAAGGTGTGTACCTGGACACTGTTCTGTTTTTATAGTGTGCCACACTTCATTTTTGTTTTTTGGTCTTTCAAAAACTTTTCTTTGCAGATATGATATTGCTCGTGTTTGTCATTCTGCAAGAAATTTTCACATCACAAAATAGTGAAAAACTGAACTGCACTTTTGCCTCTTGTTTTCTAGGTATGAAGAACAGAGAAGAGAGATCCAAACATTTTTTTGACACTTCGGTGCCACTCATGGATGATGGAGAGGACGATACACTTTATGATCGGGTAAGAGCATGGGCTGTGACTGGATTCATAGCCTTCCCTGCTTGCATTTCATGAGATAATTGGACCAACTTTACTAAGTTTTGGAATTAAAAAGATGTAAAATAGGGAAAACACTATAGTACAGGGGTGGGCAGCCATGGTCCTCGAGGGCTACAACCCAATTTGGGTTTTCAAGATTTCCACAATGAGATTGATTTGTAAATAAATTAAACTCTTGAGTTACCAATGATTATCCAAGGGGATAGTCTGGCTATTTTGCACTTGTAGGAATTTTTTTTTTTTATATTTGTTGATTATTCCTTCACTGCACAACCTGTCTTCAGTGAAATGCAAGAAGCTTGGCTAGATTTGAGACCATAGATCAAAAATGTACTGCCTCAACCCTAGCATATCAAATCCAATGATGTTTTTCCTTAATGCAATATTTTTGTCATTCTGCAGAATTTATAGGGAGCTCAGATAAGCAACATCAAAATCCCCTGAAAGCTTGGAGTGTTGTGTTGCAAGATAGTTGTCCTTCTCTTTGAAACAGTAGGTTCTTCGTTTTAGCGCTGATCCAGCCATCTATGAACATAAAGGTTCCAGTTTTATACTAATAGAAAAAAAATTAAGGGCCTTATTACTAATGTGTGTTAGTTGTGTGCTTACCCATTAATGCAGTGCAGCACATATTAAAACATGCTAGTAAATCTAGCCCTAGGTTTGCTCATTTGGGGCGCTAGAAGTAGATCTTTTAGCCACAGGTTAGTGATTCTGGTTAAAATGAGTCCTTCAGAGCAGAAGTGGGCCATGTCCACTTTTGCATAATTTCGGTTATGCACCAGTTCATAACCTCTATGGCCTAAAGACAAGAAACTGGGCCATGTCCATATTTAAACAATTCTGCCATCTTGAGTTCCATTTTATGCACTTCCGACTTTCTTCATAGTCTTTAGAGTAAGAATGGGCTATGTCTGTGTTACAGAGAAACAGTGGACTTGGCCTGCTTTTGTTCTCAAGGACTCAAATGTAATTGTGAAATGTACTTCTTTACAGTAATGTCTTGGGATCTTTGTATTACTGTTAATAAGCGTTGCCATACTGGGACCGACAAAAGATCCATCAAGTCCAGTATCTTGTTTCCAACAGTGGCCGATCCAGGTCAAGTACCTGGAAAGATCCCAAAAGAGTAAAACAGATTTTATGCTGCTTATCCTAGAAATAAGCAGTGGATTTTCCGAAGTCCATCTTAATAATGGCTTATTGACTTTTCTTTTAGGAAATTATCCAAACAATTTTTTGAACCCTGCTAAGCTAACTGCTTTTACCACATTCTCTGGCAATGAATTCCAGAGGTTTTAATTAGGTTGAGTGAAGAAATATTTTCTCCGTTACTTGCTAAATCCTGATTCAATTTCTTTTCTTTTTTTTCCCCTCTCCTGAACAGGGCTTTACAGATGACCAGTTAGTCCTGGTGCAGCAAAATACGCTGATGGTAGAAGAACGGGAGAGGGAAATCCGTCAGATAGTACAGTCCATCTCTGATCTCAATGAGATTTTTCGGGACCTTGGATCTATGGTGGTAGAGCAGGTACAGAAGCAAAGCATCCATCTTCGTTCTGCATTGTTCAGACATCCCATTCCTTCCCCCAGCTCTTGGTGCTCTGTGAAGGCTTGTGCCACGTTTTCCCAGCTAGGGAGCAATCCTCAAGGATTTTATCTTAAATCTGTACACTTGACCCTGCACAAGTCTGTTTGATTTTTCTGTCTTTAATAGTTTATTGTTTGACTGATTTTTGATCCCCCAGTTTTTACATTGGCCCACTGAAGAACTCCAGTTATCAGAAGGTGGATGTATTTGACTTTTGAGTTATTTGTTTGATACATTTTTGGTCCTCTATAAATATTAGAATATTTTCATATTGAAATATGATTTATTAGAAGTTTTTAGCTTTTCACCTAAATTTATCTAGATTAATTAATTGAATCGAGTGATTGGGGCCCAGAGATGTGAAATTAAGAGCTTCTCTTGGTCTACAGTTCTTAGCATATTTTCATCTCTTCTTCCTTCAAGGTTGATTTGTCATATACTGTATTTAAAACTGCGAATGTGCAGAGTTGAGATGGTAAATAACCTGTTGCTACCAAGTTAACTTTAATTGAAAGGTTTGGTACTGTTACAGTAACAATCAGTCTCGGTTCTTCTACAGTCCCGCATCTGTATTCACTTTCTGGCTTATGTTGTTTAGGGTACAGTGCTGGATAGAATTGACTATAACGTTGAACAGTCCTGTATCAAGACTGAGGATGGCTTGAAACACTTAAATAAGGTAAATGGGGGAAATCCCTGGGTAGTTTTACCTGTTTACTTTGCTTTTATAGCTATTAGAATAATGGAAATTGAAATGGGGACTTGATAATACCACCTTTCTGAGGTTTTTGCAACTACATTCAAAGCGGTTTACATATATTCAGGTACTTATTTTGTACCAGGGGCAATGGAGGGTTAATTGACTTGCCCAGAATCACAAGGAGCTGCAGTGGGAATCAAAACTCAGTTCCCCAGGATCAAAGTCCACTGCACTAACCACTAGGCTACTCCTCCACTAATGTGCACATATGAACTGATGGTCAATCTTGTAATCTTATTTAAATTTTTTTTTTGGGGGGGGGAGGGCAATCATTTAAAAGGAATGTAAGATTTTAGATATTTTCAGGCTTTAAAATTCTGGTAGGAACTTAAAAACATTTCATGGCCAAAGCAGGGGAATTAAATCTTATTGGATCTATTTTAACGTCGCCACTGGAGTTGGGTGGTGGTTAAGCCCTCTCTTTCCCTCTATATTGTCCAATTTCTCATTCTCTACCAAAAGGCCTAGAAAGGACTGTCTTCAGCTCATGTGTCATACCTTACATGACATTTTCAAAAGCCATTTTCTTCAACAACTGTTTCTCCTGATTGGTAGCCAAATTGTGCTCAAGGTTTATTGATGTGCGTTATTTTTGATAGCATAACTACTGCTTTTCATTTTTTATTTTTTATAGGCGGAGCAATACCAAAAGAAGAACCAGAAGATGCTTGTCATTTTGATTTTGTTTGTGGTAGTCCTTGTCCTTATCGTTGTACTTATTGGTGTCAAGTCTAAGTAGGTAATAGCTTGATGTCTTTTCCTTCTGTGTCTATTTTTCCCCAGTGTGAATGAATGGACCTGCCATGCTGTAAGTTGCACATGGGTACCACTGTTGGATGGCATGACGAACCCGTCTCCTAAAACTTTTTTTTTTTTCCTTCTGACTTGGAACAGAAAGAGGTCAACATGCATTGTAGCCAGCAATCCAGAGTCTAAAATATGAACACAACAGTAAACAAGGATAGGAAGGACAGTGTTGGTAACAGTGGAAAGGAAGATGAGTAGTGGCGCTTGAACTGGGGACAGTCAGCTTTGACATCTATGCAGCCCTGAAGCACCACAAAAACCAAAATCCAATTGGATTAACTGAATCAGGCTTCTTGGGTACCTAATGTGTTCTCCTTTTTGAAATGTGTATCAGACCCACACCAAAAGATGTATTTTCAGAGCACTTAGACTTATTACATAGGGGCTTGTTTTCAAAGCACTTAGACTTACAAAGTTCCATAGGTTTCTATGTACCTTTGTAAGTCTTAAGTGCTTTGAAAATATGCCTCATAGTAACCTATGAAACTCTTTTAAGTGTTTTGAAAATGAGCCCCCAAGACATTTGGTCTTCTTTCTGGGTTTTCTTTTAAAATGATTGAATTGCCTTGGAATAGAATTACACAGAGAGGGTCTAGGAAACACTTTGCATTTTCCTTTCTCTGTATTAATTTAATGTCTGTCTAATACATTTAAATTTACTGCAGTTCAGCACAACATCAGGATTCTCAGGCTCTCGAATCACCCAACAGGCCAGGTTAGACTGACAATGAATATTCCCAAGATGTTTGCAAATGTTTTGGTTTACAAGCCAGGTTATTTTGTATATTTTGTTGTCTGGAAATCAGTTCTCAAGGGGGTCCAAAGACCAGAGTTCACAACAGCAACAGTTGTATCCTAGCTAAGTAGTCTTACATATGGTCAGAGGATAAAATTATGCTATATGGCTATTCATTAAGGATTGACTTAAATTACTGTTTGCTGTTTAAATTATTGAGCAGGACCTCTTTAAATTTGTGTTGCACATCCAGTTTTGATTACTGCATTTTTACTTCAAATTGATGTCATTTTGATATTTAAAATTAAAAACTGCGAATCTATTTTATTAAGTTAATACTTACATGTGTGAATTTCTAGATTAATCATAAAATGTTGACTCCAGAGCAGTACTTAATTTGAGCTGTAATAGCTTTGAGTGATTAGCAATAGGAATTACAGCATAGTTATCTAGTATGAAATGATCCATTCAGATTTCAGTATTTCACACTCATGTAGATAATCAAAGTCACAGTTTATCATATGATGGCTTTCTGGGATTAGAAGGTAGGGATAAAATCATTGTGTGGATTAATGGCATTTCAGAAACTGTCCTGCTAAAACAGTTTTTACTGAGTATTCTAATACCCCCATTAGTTTCCTAGCACCTACAGTATATCATGATGAGAAATGTGAGACATAATCTTCACTGCTCCTTGCTATTGAGCCAGTACATTGCTGTGCTGTGTAGCTAATTTGTGGATTTCTACCAAGATGCCTCTAAAAAAAAAAAAAGTGTGCAACAGTGTCCTTGGTTGTGTCTGGCATTTTAACTTCATAGTTCACGCTTGCACCTTTAACAAACTGGAAGCACAGCAGAGATGGAGGGAAGAGCCTCTGCCATGTCCACTTCGCTCAATTAGAGGCCTGTGTGTTAGCATAAAAAAATACAATGGCACCCCAATAACCTGGTTATTGCAGATGTAAAAGGTACATGCTACTGCAGGGATAGAAATCTGTGTCGTCATGCCAACAGTGAGAAATGAGATTGGAATTCCACTTTTCACTTCCTGCAGACAGTTGTGAATGTGTCTAGTCACTCTTTAAAATTATTGTCAGCACACTAACTTCCCTCTAGCCTCAGTGGCCTTACTAGATTTTAATTGTCCGACGTTTTGCTGCAGCCTTTTCTCTGAGGTTATGACCAAGATTTCCGTTGTTGCTGAAACAATATTTGAAGTACATATGTGAAAGCTTTCAGTGTAAGTTCTGTAATAGAGAAAATGATTTGAAATCATTTGTTTTGCTATTTTTCTTCATTTGTAAAGTCCTTTCTGTTTCTAATACTCACATGCTTTTGTAAAAATTTAAAAAAAAATGTACGTATTGCTCTGATCTCTACAAACAAACTGTACAGACTTAAGAGTTTTAATGAGTATCTGTATTTTAATTACTTAAATGCAGTTTTACTGAAGAATGCATTGAGCATCAAGTGCAAAATATTCTTTGAGCAAGACTGAGCTTTATGAAACATGCTTCTGGAATTTTGTGTATAGTGTAATTTTATTGGATTGTAATTACAGCAAAGGCTATTATGTTTTTGAAAGGACACTTACCTTAAGATCATGACTTACATTAAAGAAGGTAATTTTCTGAAGCCATCTGTAATGTGCGATATGTATATTCCCTAAAGTGTAGAAGCTGCAGATCCCTCTGCTTTATCTCTTTGTGGCTTCAGCATTTCTGGCCTAGTGGGAATGGGGACATCTCTGGTATTTTTGTCAATTAATTTAAGATGTTTCATCGGGGGAGGAGAAGAGAATCAGTGTGTTCTTTAAACGTTAGCTCAGTAGTTCTCAAACCTGTTCCTGGAGGAACCCTAGCCAGTCAGGTGTTCAGGAGTTCCACAATGAACATTCATGAGAGAGATTTGCATTCTCCGCCTCCACTGTATGCAAATCTTTCTCATGAATATTCATTGTGGATAACCTGAAAACCTGACTGGCTAGGGTACCTCCAGGACCAGGTTTGGGAACCACTGCGTTAGCTCCAAGTTCCATTTGTATTGCTTTATTGTGCATGGTGAAAAACTGGCTTACTAACTTAGACCTCCATGATTTTTTTTTTTTTTTTTTTTGGGGGGGGGGGGGGGGGGGGGGAAGAGATCCACTTCTGTAGCTATAGCCCTGACGGGTGAAACAAGAATGCAGGTTCCCTCCACCCCACCCACAACACACACATAAACACCTTATATGCACAGTATATTGTGCTACACAGATTGAAGTGTCTGTAGGAATATTGCTTGTGTGGGAAGGAGGAGGACGAATGTAGTGCTGTGCTTTGTCTTGGTCAGTATGCAGTACAACCAATGGGGGTTTTGAATGACCAGCTTCCTGCCTGTTCCCTCTGCTGGTAGGATAGTGGAGTGGAGGAGTGGCCTAGTGGTTAGGGTGGTGGACTTTGGTCCTGAGGATTCCCGGCACAGGCAGCTCCTTGTGACTCTGGGCAAGTCACTTAACCCTCCATTGCCCGCCGCAGTGAGCCTGCCATGAGTGGGAAAGCACGGAGTACAAATGTAACAAAAATAAAAAAATAGGTAACAGCTGCTCCTGCTCCCCCAAGCCCTGTGGCTTTGCTATAGAATATTGTTTGTACTTTCTTCACAGACACAATGAATGCTGTTTGAACTAGGGAATTTATCTTAAATCATGTCAGGTCTTCTCAGCTATTGATGTATCATTGGTTGGGCAAGCCCGATTATAAGAAATACCAAACTACCTCATAAAGGTGGACTATAAATAGGATTAAATTAATCTTCACACCAGGTGGTGTCTTGCCATGTGATGTATAATGACATACTGTAGTTGATGTAGGTCGGTCATTCTGATTCCTGTTTTCATAATGAAAATTGCCATGCTTGGTTAGACCGAAGGTCCAGAAAGCCCAGCATCCTGTTTCTAACAGCAGCCAATCCAGACCACTAGAAAGTATCCAGAAGAATTCAGTTTTACACTAACTGGAGATTTGTTATAACAAATAATGCCAAATGGAGAAGTACAGCAGTGAGAGATATTCATGAAGGAATAGAGATGCTGGCCACCTTTGCACATTTTAGTGCTCTGTAAATGATGTGATAATTTCAGATACAGTGTTCAGTTACATTGACATACACTAGGTCTACCTCGTGGTGCACCATACCTGGGTCTGCCCTGATCTAATGTTGGAGGTTTCTTGCAAGTTTAACATAATGCTAGTGACACACAATGCTAGAATTGTCGCTCAGTCTGCTGAGAGAAAATGTCAGAAATACTGTAGAGCCTTGGTCTTCTCTCCCAATCCTTGAGGGCCACCATTGGGTCAGGTTTAGGTTTTCAGGATATCCCTGATGAATATGCATGAAGGAGGTCTGCATGCCTGCTACTTCCATTGTGTGCAAATCTCATGCCATATTCATTAGGGATATCTTGAAAACAGGACTGGGAGTGAAGTCTAAGGGGGTCTTTTACTGTGCTGGCATTTTTAGCGCACGCTAAAAATTAGTAAGCACTAACCATGTTAGATGCACATAAGAATATTATGGGCAGCTACATGGTTAGCACACACTAATTTTTAGTGTGTGCTAACCATGTAGATGCCTATAATATTCCTATGGGTATCTACATGGGTAGCGTGCGCTAAAAATGCTAGCGCACCTTTGTAAAAGGGGCCCTAAGGCTGTAGAAAGCTATCACCTAGGCCTACTTAAGGCTTGAATTGGTTTTGCACATCCACACCAACAATCTTATGTGGTTTGGACACCTTTTGAGACACGTTTGAGATCTAGTCTTTTGAGTATGTGTACGTGTCTCTTAGTAGATACAGTTCTAGAACTGGAACTATGAGAAAAGCATTTTGATGTTTTTGTCTGTTTAAATCATTTTTTTAATGGTTTTGGGCTTTGCAGTGCTAATGTGCCAGCTGATAGCTGGTATCTGGAGACTAAATATAAGGGATCTTTTGCTTTGAATTACTCTGTATATATATATATATATATATATTGTTCTATTTTACACTGTTAACCTGGTTTGTTTGTAATGTATGAATAAACTATTAAAATAAAAATTAAACTGTTAAATGTTGAATAATGTACATAAACAGTCTTAACATATGTGGTGTAGTTACTGTTTTGTAATTACTTGCAAGTATTCATAGGCAAAGGCTGTTTTAATATTGTGTTAGAAATAAATATTCAGCTGGGACCTGTGTAAGTAAAGGTACTACTACTACTTAACATTTCTAGAGCGCTACTAGGGTTACGCAGCGCGGTACAAATTAATAACTAAGGACGGTCCCTGCTCAGAAGAGCTTACAATCTAAAGGACGAAATGTCAAGTTGGGGTAGTCTAGATTTCCTGAGTAGAGGTGTTGTGATTAGGTGCCGAAAGCGACATTGAAGAGGTGGGCTTTGAGCAATGATTTGAAGATGGGTAGGGAAGGGGCCTGGCATATGGGCTCAGGGAGTTTGTTCCAAGCATGGGTGAGGCGAGGCAGAAAGGGCAGAGCCTAGAGTTGGTGGTGGTGGCATACTCTTGGCTGGTCATGCCCCAATAGTCAGTGCCAATGCGTCAGCATGGCCTAGCATTAAATACTGTAGCTGCATGCATATACCCCAGGATTCTGTATAGCACAACTTGTTGTGTGCACAAATTAATTAGTTAACAAGCCAATCAGTGATAATTGGCAATTGACACTAATTGGCATTAATTAGAATTTACATGCATAACTATGTAAGCGTATTCTTTAACGTAATACATGTAAATTCTAAGTTGCTTAATTGAAAAGGGGGTGTGGAATGGGCTGGTCGTGGATGTTTCAAAAATCTGTGTGAGTGGTTATAGAATACACCAGTCTGTGTAATCTAGGCATCTGCATTTATAGGAAGCATCATTCTCAAGCACACTACCTTCGGTGGCCCAGATGTTCTTCCTCTGCTACAACTTCCTGTCCCCGCAAAGGTGGGACAGGAAAATTCAGCAGAGGGAAAGCTTCCAGGGCTGCTAAAGGAAGTGTGCTTACCTCACTGACACTGACTGCTGCTGGGAGCCTGGAATATTAAAGGAGGGCAGTGCTGCAAGGAGTGGGGAGGAAGGAGTGCTACCGCATCCAGTGAATGCCTGAGAGGAGGGGGCTTTGACTTGTGAGCTGGCGTCTAGGGCTGCATGTGTCGCATGCCAAATGTGTGTGACTTGGTATGTCTGGTGCAATCTCCCATTATATGGGGATTACTGAGCAGAATTGATTTCTCTCTGGAGTGGGGGAGAGGTGAAGATCTGTCCCTGGGTGCAAGGGAAGATCAGCCCAAGGGGACTGTTGTGGAAATAAGTTGTAGAAGGCAATGTTTCTAGTTTTGTGAATAATACTAGAGGTGAAATTTGAAGGCAATAAAAGTTCCTGTTTGTTTGAGTACATGGTCTTTGGTTGCCTCCTTCCCTGCCAGGAGGAGAAGGGGATATTCAGGAAAGGCTAGATAACCTGAAGCTGGACCAAGGGAGAGAGTTATTGTCAGCCAAAGATAGTAACGGATGGAGAGGAGTGCTCTAGGTGGGCAAGAGCAGCCCATCTCGAGAGTAGGAACAGGGATGAGCCTGTTCAAGCCCAGAGGGTGCAACCCTGGAAGAGGGGACAGACAGGAATGTCTGATCCTGGCAGAGTTTGCTGGTAACCATCAGCACGGCCTTGGATTATACAGCCCAAAGGGATGGGTGATGGACTGGAGGAGTTGTATATTTGTACATAATTCTGGATTGCTATAAGGAATTGGTTAGTATTAGTAGATAAGACTGTACCAAATAGATTTGGATGGACAGAAAACCTCTTAAACTAAATGCTGACTGTACATAAAGAGTTTGAAGTTTGGATTTTCTGCCATTGCAGAATTCAGTAAAGTTTGCACAAAATCACAGTATTCTTAGAAAGTGAAGCGCTTACTCCAGGACTATCCAAAGGGTACTCTGGATAAAGCCCAGCTTAACATCATGCACCCTTTTGGATTTTTATCTGGCCCTGGTCTGCTGCACCCAAGCTTGAATGAGAAAGACTGAATGATGTGGACAGTGTGAGTAGGAGAAAGGCAAGAGTTTGTAGCCCAGGTCGGTATCAGAGAGAACAAGCTGGTTGGTGAGACCCGGGTTACACAAAGAAATGCAGAGTGATGCAATTGGGGAGTAGAAATCCAAGGGAGCTGTATGTCCTAGGAGGGGAAAGGCTGATATGCACAGACAGGGCAAGGGACCTTGAGGTGGTGGTGGCTGAGGATCTTAAACTAACAAAACAGTGTGACAAAGTGGTAGCTATAGCCAGAAGCTACCCCTGGACAAGTTGTTGGTGAGGTTCCAGCCAGAGTATTGTGTTTAATTGGGAGGCCTTTTCTTGTTAAGGATGTAAAAAGACTTGAAGCGGTCCAGAAGGTGACAAAAATGGTATGGGGTTTGCACCAAAAGACATTTGAAAAGAGATGGGAAGACCTGAATTTAGATTGTAAGCTCTTTGAGCAGGGACTGTCTTTCTTCTATGTTTGTGCAGCGCTGCGTACGCCTTGTAGCGCTATAGAAATGCTAAATAGTAGTAGTAGTATATCCTAGAGGAAAGAAGGGGTGGGGGATAGATGATACAGATGTTTAAATACTTGAAAGGTATTAATATAGAAAAAAAAATTTCAGAGAAGGAGGGGAAACAGTAAAGCTAGAGGATTTGAATTGAGGTTGAATGGTGGTAGACAGGCTTAATGTAAGGAAATTCTTTTTTATAGGGGGGGTGGGGGGAAGGGGTTGAAGCCTGGAATGTCCTCCCAAGGGGGGAGGTAGAGACAAAAATGGTAACAATTCAAAACAGTGTTGGATAAACACAGAGGCTCTCTAATTAGAAAATGAATGGTATATTTAAAAAAACAAACAAAAAAACCCTAAATTTAAATGGCTGCATGTGTGTAGATGTGTTGAGTGATATGTAGATGGCAACTCCGGCTGTGATTAGGGCTGCTGCCAGGCACACATGTACGGTCTGTGTTCTGTATATGGTAATTTGGTTTTGGATGGGCTGGAAAAGGCTTTGACAGCAACTGGCTGGAACATGAGGACAGTGCTAGGCAGACTTACAGTCCATGTGTTGCAAATGCCAAGAGAGGTTGGGCTTCGACAGCAACTCCAGTAGTTGGAATGTAAGGACAGGGCCTGGCAGACTTCTATGGTCTATGTCCCAGAAATGCCAAAGAAAGACAATGATCAAGTATGTTTTATCACATTCATTGTTGATTTAAGCATCCTATATAATATCCTATATAATAATTTGCACCTCCAACGTTCTACGTCTGGATGCCTGGGTTCGTAACACAATTCCCATTGGTCCGTCCTCATGTCGGAACGTGATGACAGAGGGCGGATCAATGAGAGGAAAGCGAAACCTGCACCAGCCAGCAAAAGAACGTTGGAGGTGAGGATTGAATCGATGGAGAATGCCCCCCCCCCCCCCCAGTCCTCTGAATTTCAGGCCCCCCTCCTCCGACTTCCAGGGCCGCCCGCCTCCCTTCTCTGTGAGTTCCATGCCCCCTGTCTTTGGCGTTCCAGACCCCTGCGCCTTTCTCCCTCTCAGTGGCAGCCTGACCTGCGTTGGCCGCTCCCTCCCCACCCCCTGTGAGTTCCATGCCCCCCCCTGTCTTCGGAGTTCCACACCCCTCTTTTCCTCTCAGTGGTAGCCTGACCTGGGTTGGCTGCCCTCTTCTCGCAGTCCTGCGCCTGCCCCTCGCCTTCCTGTGTGCCGGCTGTAATTTAAAAGTTCTTACCTCGGTGTACGCCGGCAGCAGTGAATGTAGAGCACGGCACTTCAGCGTGCCTTCCCTTCTATCTCAGCTCTGCCTCTGGTCCCGCCCTTCCGCAAACGGGGGGGGGGGGGGAGGGAGCGGCCAACAGAGGTCGGGCTGCCACTGAGAAAGGGAGGGAGGCACGGGGATCTGGAACTCCGAAGACGAGGGCATGGAACTTCTGGGGGAGGGAGGGAGCAGCCAACACAGGTTGGGCTGCCACTGAGAGGGAGGGAGGCAGGGGGGCATGGAACTCGGAGGGAAGGGGGGCCTGCACCTCAGACAGAAGGGGGCCTGGAACTCTGAGGAGGGGGTCACTCACTCTATTTCTCACATACACACTGTCACACTCTTATCTCTCTGTCACACACACTGACACACACTCCATCTCTCACACACACACACACACACTCTCTCTCAAACATACACACTCCGAGGAAAACCTTGCTAGTGCCCGTTTCATTTGTGTCAGATGGGCCTTTTTTTTTTTTTTTTTTACTAGTGACTTGATAATGAGTGTGACAGTTGGGCAGACTGGATGGAGTGTTCAGGTCTTTATGTGCTGCTGTTCTGTGTTACTACATAGGAGTGGTGCTCAGTGGAAGGCTTTCTCACTGTTATGCTACTTGATTCTCCCCCCTCCTTATATATATATATATACATTTTTTTCTTTTACACACCTCCTTCCTCAGAACCTCAAAGCTCTGGTGTACTGATCCAGCTCGCTGCTTTGGTGGGGGATAAGAGTAACACAAGAAAAGCCAAACAACCAAACTAGTACGAAGAAATCTTGACTATTGGGTTCATTTTCGAAAGAGAAGGGCGTACATCTTTTGACATAAATCGGAAGATGGACGTCCTACCAGGGACGTCAAAATCGGTATAATCGAAGCTCAATTTAGGACGTCTCCAACTGCAGTCTGTCGTAAGGATGTCCAAAGTTTAAGGGGGGGGGGGGGGGCGTGCCTAGCACTTGGACATCCTTGCCCCATAATTGAAAAAAACAAGGACGTCCCTGATGGACATTTTCACCTGGACCTGTTTTTCTTACGACTAAGGCACAAAAAAGTGCTGGTAATGACCAGATGACCACCGAATTGGGGATGACCTCCCATTACTCCCTCCGTGGTCACTAACCCCCTCCCATCCTCAAAAAAAAACATCTTTTAAAATATGTTGTGTCAGCCTCAAATGTCATACTCTGGTTTATGACAGCGCATGCAGGTCCCTGGAGCAGTTTTAGTGGGTACTGTTGTGCACTTCAGACAGGCGGACTCAGGCCCATCTCCCCACATGTTATATTTGTGGAGGAAACAGCAAGCCCTCCAAAACTCACCAGAAACCCACTGTACCCACATCTAGGCGCCCCCCCCCCTTCACCCATAGTGGGTTTTTTTTTTGGGGGGGGGGGCTCAGCACACAAGGAAAGGGAGCTATGTACCTGGGAGCAATTTATAAAGTCCACTGCAATGCCCCCTAGGGTGCCCAGTTGGTGTCCTGGCATGTCAAGGGTACTGGTGCACTACAAATGCGGGCTCCTTCCATGACCAAATGGCTTGCATTTGGTCATTTCTAAGATGGATGTCTTTGGTTTCGAAAATTGCCGAAAGAAACATCCATGTCTGTATTTTTGAAACGAAAGATGGACGTCCATCTGTTTTGAAAATACGAGTTTTCCCGCCCCTGGATGTCCAAATCACAACTTGGATGACTCTTTTGAAAATGCCCCTCCACATCTACCTGCCCCTGCAGTATTAGTACTGAGCGGAGAAGAGTTTTCTGCTCCAACAAGTTTATTCTGGACTTTCTATTCCCATTCCCACCCATCAAGCAATATATCTAGACAGCTTACAATCTAAAATTTCAGGGGAGGGGGACATGACTGCAAGGACAGAGGGGGTGGAACTAAATAGTGATAGGATAATGGATTAATGTTGGGTAGGGTCTAGCAGGTCCTGCTTATATCTGCCAGGATCATTCCACGTGGATAAATGTAGAAGCATTTGCTCCTATTGAATCCACTGTCTTTATGGAGGCTCCAAAGACCTGCAAATATTGTATGCTGTGTGTGTTTTTGTTTTCATAACAATATTACATTTAAATCTTTCTCTATTCATACCCTGGATGTACTGTCCAGAAAATCTCACTCTTTGAATTGGTTCAACCCTGGCATCTCTCCTTACAGAAATTTTCAGCTTGAAAAAGAGACTGATGAAGGGAGATATGATTGAGGTCTACAAAATCCTAAGTGGTATAGAACGAGTAGAAGGGCATAGATTTTTTTACTCATTCCAAAACTACAACCATGAAGGCATAGGTGTAGTTTGACTGTTTCATTTGGGGCGGGCAAAGGATGGGGTGGAGCATATTAGCATATTCATTTGCATATATACATATGCAAATGAATATGCTAATATGGAGGAAGGAATTGAAATTTACAGGCAAAATATCACAGATGCACATTTCAAAAAGCTGACATTTCAATTAATAAATTCTGAATAAAATACTTTTTTCTACCTTTGTTGTCTGATCATTTAGTTTTTCTATTCGCTTTGGTCCCAGTGTCTTCTGTTTTATGCAGTGTCTTCTTTCCAGTAGGCTTCCCTCTGCTTCCACCCTCCCAGTCCCATCCATCTCCTGCTCCTTCCCTCTGCTCCCCACCCCTCCGAGTCCCATCCATCTCTTGCTCCTTCCCTCTGCTCCCCACCCCTCCCAGTTCCATCCATCTGCCCTCTGCTGCCCCCCCCCCCCCCGCGAGGTCCAGGATCGTGACTCCGTTTACCCCCTCTATTCCTCCCTCCGGCGCAGGCAGCAGTCTTCTTCAGCTTTTCTGTGTTCCTGGCAGCGGTAGCGCCGTACACGCTGCCTTCGGTCTGCCCTGGAAGCCTTCTCTTCAAGTTCCTGTTCCCACCTATGCGGGAACAGGAACTTGAAGAGAAGGCTTCGGGGCAGAGCCGAAGGCAGCGTGTACGGCGCTACCGCTGCCAGGAACACAGAAAAGCTGAAGAAGACTGCTGCCTGCACCGGAGGGAGGGAGGAAGAGAGGGGGTAGACAGACACGCTCGTGTCTGTCTGCTCTGCGTCCCGCCTTCCTCTGATGTCATTTCCTTTCGGGCGGGACGCAGACAGAGAGGGCAGGGAAGCAAAGCGGACGGAGACGAGTGCATGCCTGCTTTTTTTTTTTTTTACTACTAGCGCCAGTCAGCACGTCGTCGTTGGGGGGGGGCATTGCCCCCCTCGCCCCCCCAGTCTACGCCCATGCGTGAAGGCACTCGAGGTTGAATGGAAATACTTTATGACAATAGGAGGAAATATTTTTTCACTCAACAAATAGTTAAGCTCTGGAACTCTTTCAAGGAAGTGGTAAACAGCAGTTTGTGTATCTGGATTTATTTGAACAAGTTCCTGGAGGAAAAGTCCATAGTCTGCTATTGAGACAGACAGGGGGACGCTACTGCTGGCCTTGGGATTAGTAGCACAGACTGTTGACACTATGTGGGTTTCTGCAAGGTACTTGTGACCTGGCTTGGCCACTGAAAACAGGATACTGGACTAGATGGACCATTGGTCTGACCCAGTATGGCTATTCTTATGTTCGACATCAAACACACACTTATAGGTCTGATGCTACACAAACACGATTTCAATTACAAAACGTTTTGAACCACTGAATAGTAATATAAAGTGCCAAGGTAAAGTGAGTAGAAGAAACACAATTGCAAGAGCACTTTTAAGATAATAGATTGTTGTCATTAACATCTTTATTTTAACAGTACGCTATATAAAGGACCCTCTTTATCACACGATTTCGCATCAATTAATTGCAAAGCGCTGGCTTATAAATCACACTAAGTACACTTCAGAACAGCAGCCTGAAGGGTAACCAACACGTGCAAAAACTATCTGTTCAGCAGCTGAGCAGACAACGAACTGACCCACCAGCGTTTCTCGCGAGAGTTTGTGGACACGTGCGCGCAGCGTCTCGCGAGTCCCGGCGTCTAGCGCTGAAAGATCTCGTGTCGCGAGAGCTTGCCTTCAGCTGTCAGCGGCAAGATGGCGAACGTGCGGCTGGAGTTCCGGCCCAGCGCCGGGGACACGGATCCCCGGAGCTGGCCGCTGCTGCTCCTCGGCCAGCTGCCCAATCTGCAGCGGGTTGTCTGGAGCCAGATCAAGGGAAAGTTGCAGCCCAGGGTCACCGAGGAGGCGAGTGAGGGGGGAGTCGTCCAGCCTCAGAGCGCAGTCTCTCTTCCGCATATTCCTCCTTCCCAATATTATCTGTGCTTATTGTTGACTGTCCTCTTTATTATCTGTGCTTGTCCCGGATTCTCCCCCCCCCCCCCTCATCATCTGTGCGTGTCCTTGATTCTTTCCCCTCCCCCTCCCCGAATATTATCTGTCCCAGACTCTTATATTACCCGTCTGTCCCTGACTAACCCCTCCCCCTTATTATTTGTTTCTGGTCCTGATAATCCCCCTCCTCACTGATAATCTGTGCTGGTCCGTGACTCTTCCATCGCCCCATATTATCTGACTGGCCCTGACAATCCCCCGTGCCACATGACCACCGAACCACGACCCCGGTCCCTACCAAGTTCTTGACCCACTCCCCACAGGCTCTCCAACCAAACCCAGCCCCCCCAAAACCCCCCTCCCCATATAGGATCCCTGATGATTCCTGGTTTGTCTTATATATGGAGTTAGGTGGGTTTAGCACATCGAGGATAGGTGTCAGTCCTGGTTTGCTTCACTACGTGCACAGATTTGCAGAGGAAATCGGAACTATAGGTCTATGCAAGCAATGGGCAAATCCTGGACTGGATCAACCTGTTCCAGATGATCTAGAACAATCTAATTACAGCCATGACCTGACTTGTACTGTAGTGTGCTTGCCAGACCAAACTTGCATGTATTAATCTCTCCCCCCTTCCTATTCTCTATCAGCTGCTGTCTCCCATAGAACTTCTTTACTCCTCACTACAGAATGTTGTAATAAAAGCCAGGGAGTCCAGTGCCTAGCAAAATTGCACTCTTTAAAATACAAATGCTAAGTTTTTTTTATATCCAAACTTTTAAAAAAATCTAATTGGCATTTTGTCCCATACTATCTTCAGACCTGGCAGGCTGCCTTGAGCTCTATGAGTCCAAACCCAACAGACAGCTGCCCCCTGTACCTGAATTACGCCATCGTCGGGGTGCTGCCGTCCCGAGTCAGTAGACACAACAGCCCCTCAGCAGCTCAGTTTATTACCCGTCTGATTCGCAGTTGCCTGCCTGGAGGCACCAACAGATCTATCGTTGTAAGTGGAATCTAACCTGAACTGACTGGTGCATTGTCTTTATATCCAATTTTACAGTTCTGATAAATGTTTTATTTTTTGGTTGGGGGCAGGAGTTGTAAATAAAAGGGGGTTTCCTTGATCAGGTTAGATTATGGAGACTATGAAGTATTTAAATATGTTCTATACTTGCATAAGAGTAGCCATACTGGGTGAGACCAATAGTCCATCTAGCCCAGTATCCTGTTTTCCAAACAGTGACAAGCCAGGTCACAAGTACCTGGCAGAAACCCAAATCATTGCAACACTCCATACAACAAATCCCAGGGCAAGCAGTTGCTTTCCATGTCTGTCTCAATAGCAGACTATGGACTTTTCCTCCAGGAATTTGTCCAAACCTTTTTTTTTTTTAAACCTAGATACGCTAACCTAGATTTCCAAACTAACAAAGACTTGTTTTGGGTTTCATTCTCTGTGGATCATTCTCAGTTTGTTCACCTTCATTAGAAGCACATTTCATTTCAGTAGTGAAAAGAAAATGACTGAGTGGATAATGTGCAAAATAAGTCACTTAACAATTATTAGCTGGGAATACTTGTGGCATTGCCACTCTTTGGACTGAACAACAGGGAATTAATCCCTTCCTTAAAATCTGTTGGGTACTTCCATGTGACCCAGACTGGCTGCTCTCAGAGGCAGGAAATGGGAATTGATATACCACCTTTCTGAGGTTTTTTTGCAACTACATTCAAAGTGGTTTACATATATTCAGGTACTTATTTTGTACCAGGGGCAATGGAGGGTTAAGTGACTTGCCCAGAGTCACAAGGAGCTGCAGTGGGAATTGAACTCAGTTCCCCAGGATCAAAGTCCACTGCATTAACCACAAGGCTACTCCTCCACTCAACCAACCACTGGTGATCAAAGCCAGAGACAGCAAGTCATAGAAGATGGTGAAGGAAACAAAACACCACTATGGTAAAAGGTGACTATTGACAAAATAATTCTAAAACAAAAGATCCGATTCAGTCACTTTTTGGCAAACGCCTTCATCGGGGGTATGACAATGTCTGCAACAAATATAAATATGTTAAAACAGTATTTTAAAAATTATCAAGTTTATTTAATAATTCTAATAAATGTGCAGTGGACCATATTGGTGTATAACAACGTAGAACAAAGCTCACAAAAATCTTCTTTCCAGACATGATATTGACAGGACATAATATATCAGTACCTACTCCATTTGTTTATTCTTCAGAGAGTTAAGCTTCATCACTTTCGGCTCCTGCAGTAAACTTTTATAATGTGCTTATTGAACACAGTTGTTTGCACATCCTAACCGCACAATGCTATCCACATTTAGTGCATGTTGTTGGTTATTGTGTTTAAGCATTCACTATTTCTCACATATAGTCTGCCTTTAGCATTGTGTGAATAATCAGTACTTGTTTTGGTTTTCTTTTTTAAGTTATGTATTACTCAGAGGGTTTTTTTTTTTTTGGGGGGGGGGCTTTTCTCTTCCTATCCTGTGCCTTTGGTATATCCTAACTAACATTTGCAGGAATTGTTCCAGCATATCCTAACATCACCACTTCTTCTGTCACTGGTTGTTTTTTTAATGAACAGTCTGTTTTTGTGTCACCTTTTTATGTTATAAGTTTAATTGAAAGAACATGACATCTAGATCTGGTGCCTGCTTTTTGAATGTGTAGTTGTGTTCTCTGGTGGTTTTAACTAGTGTTCATTTTGTAGCAGCAAGTTAAGTAATGTTTATCTTTAATGTTTGTTACAATGTAGCTTACATTGAGCTAGTCTAATATTTGCTTTTTTTTTTTTAACTTTTAGTTGCAGTTCTGATTGGTTTTAGTGATATACCATTTGTTTTATGTATATATTTTTTTCTAACAAACGTTTCAGCGGTAAGCATTTGTTTAATTCACCGTGAATCACTTAGACTTTATAAGTATGTGCCTATTACATATCTCATTGTTATCCAGTGGTTTTTTTAAGTTTTTGAGTGTCATTGTGTTTTTAAGGGCTCCTTTTACCAAGAAACAGTAAAAGTGGCCCTACGGTGGGGTCGGCATGCGGGTTTGGCATGCGAGTTTGCCACGCTCCGAGGCCACCTTTTACCACCAGTGGTAAAAGGCTTGTTTTTGAAGGGGTAGCAAAGGGCATTAAGCAAAGCCATTGGTGTGCATCCATTGATTGGGGGAGCCCTAAGGGCTCCAGCAGTAGCCAGGCATTCCCCCGGCACTATAAAATACAAAACTATTTTCCAGTGCCAGAAATGGCATGTGGTGAAAGCCGCAACTAGGGAGCCCGGCAGTACAGCCAAATCGCCGCACAGCAAGCCGGAGGTAGGCCCACTGTGCTTTTGTACAAGGGCCACCTAAATGTTTTTCATCTGTTTTAGTCTTAAACTTTTAATGGTTTGACACTAATTAATGTTGTTCATACTGTATTTTCACAAATATAACCCGCAGGGTGTACACGTTTTTAGGTCTCAAAAGTTCCTGGTGCAGATTATACTTTGTTTCAAGGCCACTGTGGAGGAGACAACATCTCTCCCCCCCCCCAAAAAAAAAAACCCTCCCAAATGGTTTGAAAATACTTATTACAAGAAACATTTAGCAAAGTCTCCATAGGTACTTTTGGTAAATATGCAAATAAGACGCATTCTACAGATCTATAACAAAAAGAAAAAAACCCTTCCAAATGATTTGTATAAAATACTTCTTTATGGCAGTGATTATGGCGTTAATACCCTGCAGCTATCTCGTTGCGAAAGCACTCACCGTTTCAGATTCTGCCATTTGACAGATTTACCACGTCGTGCGCATTTCGTAGGGTGGATTTCTTTTAGTTTTTCCTCAGCTTTGCGCCACTCACGGATAAGACTTCTCACCAACAGAAAACATATGCCCAGCTTCATGATTTCCATGTTCTTTCGTGTATTTGACTGCCAGTAATTTGAAATCAACTATATACAACTTTCTTTTGTGGCATTGTAAATGGACGTGCAGTAATTTATGGCAAAACTTTCCTTCATATTGGCTTATCTTGCTTTTCCTCCAGTCTTGCATGTTGCGTGCCTCAGCCGCCCACGCCCACACTCCCGTGCATGCTCGGCATCAAGAACTGAGCCTGCGTGGGGAATACAAAGGTGTAGGCAATACCAAATAATTTTTACATTGTTCCTTCTTTTCCACAGGATATACAAGTGCGGGGTATATATGTGAAAATATGGTATATTCTCATAATACTCATAAATATTGCATATTTAGCATATGTAAGCACAGATATATTATGTCCATCCAATATGGTTCATTGTACATTTGTTAGAATTATTAAACAAACTTGGTTATTTCTAAACTCTTGTTTTAACATATTTACATTTGTTGCAGACGTTGACATCCTGATGCAGACGGATGCCAAAACATGGCCATGTCGGGTCTTGTGTCTAAGAATTATTTCATCAATAAAGCCTCCTTTTACCATACTGGTATTTTGTTTTCTTCAGCCTCTTCTGTGACTTATTGTCTCTGATTTTGATCATCTTCGATGTGACTAGCCTCTTTTGCTCTCAGTAGGCTCTCATTTTACAAGCCCTGTTTGTGTTTGAGACCGTGGCATAGCCATGGGAGGCCTGGGGTTCCCTAATTTGGGTTTGGGCCCCCAAAGTCTGCTGGTTTGGTTGGTGGGAGTCCCCAAGCATTGCCAGCAGAAGCTTTCCTGTGACAGTATTCGCCACTGCGCTGCTTCCCCCTCCCTCGCATGCATGCTTGGTGTTAATGAAATTGAGCATGTGCAAGCTTCACACATGCTCAATTCGACTAAAACCAAGCATGTGTGCCGGGGGTAGGAAATCAGGGCAGGCAGCGTGGTGCCGAGTATCACCACAGGAAGGCTTCTGCTGGCGTGGCTTGGGAACCCCTGCCAGCCCAGGTATGTGGGGGGTGTAGAACGGCAGGAAGGCGGGGCAAAATGTGCTCCCCCACTTCAGGGGTCTGGCTATGCCTCTGGTTTGAGACATAGTTTCTAAGTCCCAATTTTACAAAGCCAGGATATACATGTCTCAAACCCAAGTCTGTGCAAATAGTAAAGGGGTGTATTTTGGGTGGGACAAGGGCATGGTAAGTTTGTAGATATTTATTCCCCGTTTCAGAAGGTGACTAAACATCTATGTCATGAAAGATCAATATCGGGAGTTACACCTGCTACCAAATCCATTGCAGGGATTAGGGGAGGTTGCCGCCTTAATCCCACAGTGGTTTTTGTCCTCCTAAAAAAGCCAGACTGGCAAGGGATATTGATCTCTGTGACAGTGCTACAAAAGTACGTGCTTATATTTCTATAATAGCAAAGATAAATGTGTGTATGCTGAGGTAAACATGAAACAAAACAGGTTTCAGTATGGATACTTGTGGTATCCTGCAAGTCAGTGACCAAGCTGGCAATGACGAACTGCCAAACACTATCAGTTATTGTCTGATAGGATCGAAACCAGGCAAGTACATCTACTTTCATGATGTTGTGGTCCACAGAGTCAAAATCTGCTGAGGAAATTAGAGTCATGGGATAGGAGGTGATGTCCTATTGTGAATTAAAAACTAGGTCGAAAACAGAGAGTATGTTTAAATTGTCAATATTCTCAATGGAGAAGGGTAGATAGTGGGGTTCTGCAGATGTCTGTGCTAGGACTGCTGCTTTTTAACGTATTTATAAATTATCTAGAGATGGAAATAACTAGTGAGGTAATTAAATTTGCTGATTACAAAGTTTTTCAGAGTTGTTAAATCACAAGAGGATTGTGAAAAATTGCAAGAGGACCTTACGAGACTGGGCATCCAAATGACAGATAACATTTAGTGTGATCAAGTGCAAAGAGATGCATATGGGAAAGAGGAACCCAAACTTTAGGTACATGATGCAAGGTTCCACATTAGGAGACAAACACCAGGAAAAGTACCTAGATGCCGTTAATGATACTTTGAAACCCTCTGCTCAGTGTGCAGTGGCAGCTAAGAAAGCAATTAGAATGTTAGGTGGTATTAGGAAAGGAATGGAAAGTAAAAATTTAGAATGTTATAATGCCTTTGTATTGCTCCATGGTACGACCGCACCTCAAATACTGTATGCAATTCTGGTCAATGTATCTCAAAGAAGATACAGTGGAATTAGAAAAGGTACAGAGAAGGGCGACAAAAATGATAAAGGGGATGGGACGTCTTTCCTGTGTGGAAAGGCTAAAGCGGCTAGGGCACTTCATCTTAGAGAAAAGACAGCTGAGGGGGAGATATGATAGAGGTCTATAAAATACTGAATGGAATGGGTGGATATGAATTGCTTGTTTACTCTTTCCAAAAATACTAGGACTAGGGGCATGCAATGAAGATATTTAGTAAATTTAAAATAAATTTGAGAAAATATTTCTTCACTTAATGTGTGATTAAACTCAGGAATTTGTTGCCAGAGAATGTGGTAAAAGCCATTATTAAGATGGAGTTGGGGAAAATCTACTGCTTATTTCTAGGGTAAGCAGCATAAAATCTATTTTACTGTTTTGGGATCTTGCCAGGTACTTGTAACTATGGCAACACTTATATTCTTATGAGAAATCCTGCAGTACTAACACCAAAATAAATCCTCTGTCAAAGTTTCTATGAAGATCATTTAGCAAAGTTGCAAGGACTGTTTCCATTCTAAATCCACATCAGTGGCGTTCCGAGGGGCGCTGACACCCGGGGCGGATTGCCGATGTGCCCGCCCCCCCCCCCGGCGAAAGAACCCCCCTGGGTGCACGCTGCCTGGGGGGGGGGGGGGGGGGGTGCTGCGCGCTGGTCAGCGTCGTTGGTTTCCATGCTCCCTCTGCCCCGTAACAGGTTACTTCCTGTTCCGGGGCAGAGGAAGCATGGAAACCAACGACGCTGACCGGCACGCGGCACCCTCCCAGCGGCGTGCACCCGGGGCGAACCGCCCCCCCCCCCCCCCCCCCCCTTGGTACGCCACTGATCCACATTAATATGGATCTAGCTAGTTTCTCTCTTCCAAGGTCGCAAGAAGCATCAGTGGCAAAGCAGGATTTGGTTCCTAACTCCTCTGCTTTTTAGCCCACTACCCTAACCACTAGACTATGCTATTTGTAAGTGATCTCAAATGAAACATGACTACAAGCCCCATTTTGGATACAGGCTGTGTGTTGAAAATGGGATGTCCCGGTCAGGACCTTCACACTTCCTCCAGTATTATGCAGAAGGCTCTGCTGAATGCAGAAGCTTTTGTGAAGCGTGTATAAGTATGTGTAGGAGTGCACGTGTTTGTGCCTGCGTGTTCTGCTGGAGCATCCATTTTACAAATCTACACATGCAGAAAAAGAGCGTCATTGCCCATTGCTTTACATGTGAAGAGGCCGTTTTCGCAACGTACATTTGTATTTGCTGGATTTTTAAAAAGCTGCATATACAGTGGATCCAGTTAAGGAGCTGGGTGAAAGACCACTTTTTCCTGAAATTTGGAAGTGATGTTAATAATCAGAGGGTTTAGTACAATTGAGGGTAATTACAACAAAAACATAGGGCCCTGTTTACTAAACCGCGCTGTAGGCGCACTAACGTTTTTAGCGAGCAGTAAAAATTAGCGCATGCTAATGCTAGAGACACTAATAGGAATATATGGGTGTCTCCAGCATTAGTGCATGCTAATTTTTAGCGCATGCTATAAACGCTAGTGTGCCTTAGTAAACAGGGCGCTTAATCAGAGACAAAGCTAACTCATCTATCCAGTTTTTATGCCATTTTCATTGGTGCTGATGAGCACCTGTTGTTTCTTCAGTGTCTGTCGTCTTCCATGTGCTTAGATCGAAGGCTCTCCTGCATAGATAGCAAGTCATTTTGTATCAGTGGAGTTCCAGTGTGATTTTTAGATTTGGGGCAGGTCTATGCATATGAATAGCTTTTGGGGAGAACAATGTCAAAATACCTCTTAGGGTTACTTTAGATCCGGACACGTCTCCCACTTATAGCAAAAAGAGCTGTTTTTAGAGCACTTAGGTAAGAATTGAATGATTACTTTTTTTTTTGACACATTCAACCTCAGCCAATCCGGGAAATCATGACAGAATTCTTCTTGTCTTGCAGATGGTCTGTGAACGTACCGAGGTGTTGGCTTCTGCTTGTGCCATTGCCAGGGCCTTTCCATTGTTCACCCGGCGTTCAAGTACCTCCAGACGCACAGAGAAGAAAACCGTGACGGTGGAGTTTGTTCTGGTTGGACAGAACAATGGACCGATAGATGTGTCAATGCTGAAGGTAGAGGGATGAGCATTTAACTACAGTTTTTTGCTGTTACCAATTAAAATTCTCCAAAGTCTCTCAGGACATTTGATTCATCGATTTGCAGTTAAAATGAGTCCCATATAATAATGAATTTAGAAGCAGGACAGTAGTAGTTAATGCCTACTGATTAACTTGTTACTTGTTCTCTTCATACACTACTAGACATGTTGCTGCTCTGTCTTTATTCTTGAGAAAATCATCTCACAATTAATGTAGAGCTCAGTGGAGGTAAGAACCATTCTTGTTATCGTGTTATTGGAGCAGGGGATCTCAACCCAGTCCTTGGGACACACCTCGCTAGTTAGGTTACCCGTAATGAATATGCATGAGATTTGCATACAGTGGAAGTAGTGCATGTAAATTTCTCATGCATATTCATTGTGGATATCCTGAAAATCCCAGGGACTAGGTTGAGAAAACCTACTGTATAAAGGGATGAATCTTTCAGTAGATCAGAGATGCAGACTCCAGCTATAAGCCTGGCATGTACCTAGCCCCGGAGCTTGAGTTTTCTAAGCTAAACATGATAAATCTCTACTGTATTTTTCCTATTATATATACTGTAGTTTTCCTATTATATATGTATTTTTTTCAGCATCTTATGGCAGTGCTTCTCAACCCTTTCCTGGAGGCACATCTAGCCAGTGGGGTTTTCAGGATTATCACAATGAATATGCATGAGCTACATTTGTATGTAGCATGGATCCATTGTATGCAAATCTGTGTCATGCATAGTCATTGTGTTGATTCTGAAAACATGAAAGGCTAGATGTACTTCCAGTAGAGGGTTGAGAAGGACTGTCTTAGGCAGTGTTTCCCAAGTCAATCCTGGAGTTACCCCCATGCCAGTTTCGTTTTCAGGATATTTATTTATTTAAAACGTTTATAACCCACACAATCCATAGAGCTCTTGGCGGTTTACAACAAGTATGTTCATAGTGATGAAATGACAAATCATAACAAAAACATAACCATCACGTGCATACTACACCAAGGACTCCACACACAGTAAGCAAATTAACGTCAACAATGTTTTAAGCTCCCTCCTAAATTGATCTAAAGCCTGCAGAGACCTTATGTACATAGGCAACTCGTTCCACAATTTTGGCCCTTCGACTTTAAAAGAAGACATGCAATATTCATCTAACTTGATAATCTAAAAAGATGGCACTTCCAAAAGGTTAGCATTAGAAGTTCTCAAAGCTCTTGAATGCTGGTAGACTCATACGGATGAGGATAGAACAGGAGAAACCAGATTATTTCGCACTTGAAAACTAATAAAGTTGTAAAAGCAATCCTTTGTTTAATAGGGAGCCAGTGTAATGTTTTTGAAATAGGAGTTACATGCGTATAACAGGAAAGGCTGAAGAGGCTGGTGCTCTTCAGCTTGGAGAAAAGGCGGCTGAGGGGAGATATGATAGAGGTCTATAAGATAATGAGTGGAATGGAACGGGTTGATGTGGAGCATCTGTTCACGCTTTTCAAAAATACTAGGACAAGGGGGCATGCGATGAAGCTGCAGTGTAGTAAATTTAAAACGAATCGAAGGAAGTTTTTCTTCACTCAACGCATGATTATACTCTGGAATTCGTTGCCGGATAAGGTGGTTGGGGCTGTTGGCTTAGCGGAGTTTAAAAAAAGGTTAGATGGCTTCCTGGAGGAAAAGGACATAGAATGTTATTGAATGGACGTAGGAATAATCCACTATTTCTGGGATGGGCGGGACGAAATGCTTGTTCTTTTGGCCGCTGTTGGAGACAGGGTGCTGGGCTCGATGGACCCTTGGTCTGTCCCAGCATAGCGATTCTTATATTTTATGTCTAAAGGACTCTGACTGCAGCATTTTGAGCAACCTGCAAGGCTTTTAAAATATTCCCACTCAAGGCCAGAAGTAGACCATTCCAGTAATTGAAGCATGGAATAACAATACTCTGAATAATTAAACAGAAGTTTGAGATGGTAAGATGATCACACAGACGCCTAATCAACCTTAGTCTGTAAAATGCTTGCTTAATTATTTGTGAACATGCATCTTCATTGTTAGGTTAGAATCTAACATGACACCTAGATTTATAATAGAGTTAACAGTTGGGATAGATACATTGTCAATGTCAAAGGTGAGGAGGAATACTATTGAATTAAGATCTGTGTTTTTGCCATATTCAGTTGAAGATGATTTCTTTGCAACCACTGATTCCATATCATCATGCTGATCAATCCATAGACTGGTGGGTTGTGTCCATCTACCAGCAGGTGGAGATAGAGAGCAAACTTTTGCCTCCCTATATGTGGTCATGTGCTGCCGGAAACTCCTCAGTATGTTCTCTATCTCAGCAGGTGGTGGTCACACACAGCAGCAGCTCTGGCTAGGCCTCCAAGCCTAATTTTTAGGTTTTGTTGAGTGCCTGGGGTTGAGGGCTCTTCTTGAGCAAGTGCAAACCTGGTGGTGCCAGGTCCCTCCTTTTCTCCCCCCTCCCGCTGGCTCCGTTAAAAAAAAAAAAAAAAAATTTTGAACGTCCTTAAAGGCGTTTATTTCGACGTTTATTTAAACGTTTATTGCAGCTACTCACTGGGACACCAGGTCGTTACAGCTCGGAGCGGAAAGCAGGTAATTTTTACCTTATTATAGCGGGCAGGGGGTTCCCCGATTGATCTCCACGTGGCCTATGGTGTCGGAGGGCGAGGGCGCAAAGAGTCGCTCCCCTGATCGCTTGGGCGCTTCTAGAGGGGATGCGGGGGTCTTAAAGTCTGATTCGCCCTTGTTGGGTGACAGTTTCGTGACCGAGGAGTGTCCCGGTCCTTCCTCCGGTGTGGCGGTTTTTCCCGCCATAAACGCCCATCCCCGCTGCTCGCCTCCGCCATCTTGGCCGGCCACGCGGCTCGGACGGCTTCTTCTTGGGCCGCCCTTGAGGTGGGAGACAATGCCATGAACGCCCTTAATTTGGGCGACGGCACAAAAGCGGCTAAAGTTAAGCGCCGTTCTTCCCGCGTGGCTTCTTCGCGGAGTGTCGCGCCGGACGCCATCTTGGATGCGCAGCATGTCTCTCCCCCGCTCTTGCGAGCGCCGGTTGAGGGTGCGTCTAGGGCTGTAGCCCAGGCTGCGGAAGTGCACAGTCTGGGGGGTTTCTCCCCCGAGTTTGTTTTGCTGCTGCATCAGGCCTTCCTTATGCAAAACGCTGCCCCTGCTCCCTCGTCTGGTAAAGAGGTTGAGGCCCCCGGAGGTAAACGCCCTCGGGTTGATTCCCAGGCCTTGGAGGACTTTGTCTCCTCCGATGTAGATGAGGGCAGCGTATCTGAGTTCTCCCAACGGTCCTTTGCGGATTCCTTGGAGGAGACGGATCCCCGCTCGGATGGAGCGGATGACCCCTCTGCAGCGCGGCTCTTTAGCTCAGAGGATTTGCCCAACCTGTTAGTGCAGGCCATGGGCATTTTAAAGATTTCCTCTCCGGAGGGCGTCTCTCCCTCAGCCCCTGTTGGCTCTGCCATTATGCTGGGGACGAAGCGCCCGCCTAGAACCTTCCACGTGCATGATGCCATGCACACCTTAATTTCGGCTCAATGGGATGTCCCGGAAGCGAGCCTTAAAGTGGCTAGGGCTATGTCCCGCCTCTATCCTTTGCCTGAAAGTGAACGTGAGGCCTATCTGTGGCTACCGTGGATTCTTTAATCACTGCAGTGAATAAGAAAACGGCGTTGCCGGTGGAAGGTGGCACGGCCCTAAAGGACGCCCAAGACAGAAGATTGGAGGCGGCCTTAAGGTCGTCCTTTGAGGCGGCTGCTTTAAGTTTGCAGGCCTCAGTTTGCGGCTCCTATGTGGCCAGGGCGTGCCTGACTATGGTGCAGCGGGCTTCCCCCTCGGATCATTCCTTGAGGGCTGATTGGCCGGCCCTGGAATCGGGCTTAGCCTATTTGGCAGACTTGCTGTATGATGTCTTGAGGGCCTCAGCTAAAGGCATGGCTCAGACAATCTCTGCGCGGCGGTGGCTTTGGCTGAAGCATTGGTCTGCTGACCACGCCTCTAAATCCCGCCTGGCTAGATTGCCTTTTAAAGGCAAGCTGCTCTTTGGGGTTGAGCTGGACAAAATCGTGACCGATCTCGGCACGTCTAAGGGCAAGAAGTTACCAGAGGTCAGGGCTCGGGCTAGTACTCGCCCCGGTACCTCCAGAGGACGGTTTCAGGAAGCCCGTCGGTACCGCCCGGGCAGGTCGGGCTCCTCTGCCCCCTCTTCCTTCAAGAGGAACTTCTCCCCCAAGCAGCATTCCTTTCGCAGAGACGGCCGTCCCGGAGGTGCTCCCTCCGGTCCTCCCCCAGGGTCTCGTACCCAATGACGGGGCCTTGGTCCACGCCCCAGTGCAGATTGGAGGACGGCTGTCTCTGGGCGAGTGGACCACAATAACTTCAGACGCTTGGGTGCTGGAAGTCATCAGAGACGGCTACAAGCTAGAGTTCCGCCGACCCTTAAGAGACGGGTTTGTACTCTCTCCCTGCAAGTCTCCGGTCAAAGCTGTGGCAGTGCAGCAGACCTTGGACAATCTGATCCGCCTGGGTGCGGTCGTTCCGGTACCAGAAAATCAGCTTGGCAAGGGGCGTTACTCCATTTACTTTGTGGTACCAAAGAAAGGAGGTTCTGTACGGCCTATCCTCGACCTCAAAGGGGTCAATCGGGCCTTGAAAGTTCGGCACTTTCGCATGGAGACTCTCCGCTCTGTTATAGCGGCAGTGAAGGCAGGGGAGTACCTGGCATCCTTGGACATCAAGGAAGCGTACTTGCATATTCCCATCTGGCCTCCTCATCAACGCTTTCTGCGTTTTGCAGTCCTGGGCCGACACTTCCAGTTCAGAGCCCTCCTGTTTCGGGTTGGCTACTGCTCCGCGGACCTTCTCCAAAGTAATGGTGGTCATCGCGGCCTTCCTGAGGAAGGAAGGAGTACAAGTCCATCCTTATCTGGACGACTGGTTGATCCGAGCCCCCTCTTATGCAGAGTGCGGCAAAGCTGTGAACCGGGTGGTTGCTCTTTTGAGCTCCCTGGGGTGGATCATCAACTGGGAGAAAAGCCAGCTGCGCCCAACTCAGTCCCTGGAGTATCTGGGAGTTCGATTCGACACCCAAGTGGGCAGAGTGTTCCTGCCAGACAATCGGATTGTCAAGCTTCAGGCTCAGGTGGACCAGTTCCTAGTAGCCTCTCCTCTTCGGGCTTGGGACTATGTGCAGCTGTTGGGCTCTATGACGGCCACGATGGAAGTAGTGCCCTGGGCCAGGGCTCATATGAGACCACTACAACTCTCTCTGCTGCAGCGCTGGACTCCGATGTCGGAGGATTATGCTGTGCGCCTTCCCTTGGACCCAGCAGTGCGCAAGGCGCTGAGCTGGTGGACACAGACAGACAAGTTGTCTGCAGGAATGCCTCTGGTGACCCCGGAGTGGATTGTCGTCACGACGGACGCCTCTTTGTCGGGCTGGGGAGCCCACTGCTTGAGAAGGACAGCGCAGGGGCTGTGGTCTATCAACCTCCTGGAACTCAGAGCCATTCGGTTGGCGCTTTTGGAGTTCATCCCGGTACTGGCGTTGAAGCCTGTACGGGTCCTGTCGGACAATGCCACGGCTGTGGCCTATGTCAACCGCCAGGGAGGTACCAAGAGCGCCCCTCTAGCCAAGGAGGCCATGAATCTATGCCAGTGGGCGGAAGCGAACCTGGAACAGCTGTCAGCGGCCCACATTGCCGGAGTCATGAATGTCAAGGCGGACTTTCTCAGTCGCCATACCTTGGAGCCCGGAGAGTGGCAGCTATCTGCTCAGGCGTTCTTGGACATCACGAAGCGCTGGGGCCAGCCGAGCCTAGATCTGATGGCGTCATCGGCCAATTGCCAAGTGCCGCGCTTTTTCAGCAGAGGACGGGACCCTCGATCCCTGGGAGTAGATGCTCTTCTCCAACAGTGGCCGACACAAGAGCTTCTCTATGTGTTCCAGCCCTGGCCCATGTTGGGCAGGGTGCTAGACCGGGTGGCAAAGCATCCGGGCCGGATAATCCTGGTGGGTCCGGATTGGCCCAGACGTCCCTGGTATGCGGACTTGATCAGGCTCTCAGTCGACGATCCTCTGCGGCTGCCAGTGAAGCAGGGTCTGTTACATTAGGGTCCCGTGGTGATGGAGGATCCCTCCCCCTTTGATCTTATGGCCTGGCTATTGAGCGGCAGCGTCTGAGGAAGAAGGGCTTCTCAGACAAGGTCATCGCCACTATGCTGAGAGCGAGGAAGCGCTCTACTTCTACTGCTTACGCCAGGGTTTGGCGTACCTTTGCAGCGTGGTGTGAAGTAGGCTCATTTTCTCCATTCACTGCTCCAATTTCTTCAGTGTTGGCATTCCTGCAAGAAGGTCTGGAGATAGGCCTGTCGCTCAGTTCCCTTAAAGTCCAGGTAGCGGCCCTGGCTTGCTTCAGGGGCCGCCTGAAGGGTGCTTCCCTGGCTTCGCAGCCAGATGTGGTGCGTTTTCTCAAGGGAGTTAATCACCTGCGCCCTCCTCTGCACTCGGTGGTGCCTGCGTGGAATCTCAACCTGGTGCTAAGAGCGTTACAGAAGCCGCCTTTTGAACCCTTGTCGAGGGCATCTCTGAAAGACCTGACGTTGAAAGCAGTCTTTTTGGTGGCTATCACTTCAGCCAGAAGAGTTTCCGAGCTCCAGGCACTCTCATGTCGAGAGCCTTTTCTGCAGTTCACTGAGGCAGGAGTGACTATTCGCACAGTGCCTTCCTTCCTGCCCAAGATTGTTTCTCGCTTCCATATGAATCAGCAGCTCTGTCTCCCTTCCTTTCGTAGGGAGGACTACCCAGAGGAATACTCTGCTCTCAAATATCTGGATGTGAGACGAGTTATCATCAGATACTTAGAAGTGACCAATGATTTCCGGAAATCGGATCATCTGTTTGTCCTGTTTGCAGGTCCTCGTAAGGGTCTGCAGGCTGCTAAGCCTACAGTGGCAAGATGGGTCAAGGAAGCCATTGCAGCGGCTTATGTGGCCGCGGGGAAGGTGCCGCCTATCCAGCTGAAGGCTCACTCCACTAGAGCTCAGGCGGCCTCGATGGCAGAGGCCGGGTCCGTCTCCTTGGCAGAGATATGCAAGGCGGCAACTTGGGCATCGGCCCATACATTCTCCAAGCATTACCGCTTGACTGTGGCTGCTCGGGCGGAGGCCCGGTTTGGAGCTTCAGTGTTGAGGTCAGGGATTTCAATGTCCCGCCCTGGGTGAGTACTGCTTCGGTACATCCCACCAGTCTATGGATTAATCAGCATGATGATATGGAAGGTAAAATTATGTATCATACCTGATAATTTTCTTTCCATTAATCATAGCTGATCAATCCATAGCCCCTCCCAGATATCTGTACTGTTTATATTCTGGTTGAATTTTAGGTTCAAGTTTAGTCTTCAGTTACTTCAGGAGGACTTCGTGTTCAAGTTTTTTCACTTGGATTCTTCAAGAGTTGAGACGAGTATGTGTTACAGTGAGCTGCTGCATTCCTCTCCCCTCCGTTTTACGGGGCTGGATTGAGACTTAAATTCTGCCGGCACTCCCTCCCGCTTCGTGCGGCTGTAGGGCAGCTTTGTACCCCTCCCGCTTCGGCGGTGTTAGGGTTAGTCAGCTCCTCCCGCGGTTGCGGTTGCAGGATAAGCCAGATCCCCCCGCATCGGCGGGGTGGTGTCCCTCCCCCGCTCCGCGGGGATGAGCTGGACGGATTACCCTCCCCCACTTGTGTGGGGATGAGCTGGGTTAATTCCCCTCCCCCGTTTCGGCGGTGGTGAGCTGAGCAGAGTGTCCCTTTGTGGGTGTAATTCTCTAAGTGCTGAGTCCTGCGGATGGAGCTTTGATATCGACATACTGAGGAGTTTCCGGCAGCACATGACCACATATAGGGAGGCAAAAGTTTGCTCTCTATCTCCACCTGCTGGTAGATGGACACAACCCACCAGTCTATGGATTGATCAGCTATGATTAATGGAAAGAAAATTATCAGGTATGATACATAATTTTACCTTAACAGCATTCAAATAGAGTAAGTAGCTTAAAACTATCATCAACATAGCTGCTGAGCACTATCAAAGATTGAATGTCATCTGCATATAGTTTATAAGTAAGCTGAAAACAATTCAGGAGTCTACACAGAGGTAACAGAAAGATGTTAAACAGCATAGTAGAAAGTGCTGAACCTTGCAGTACACTTGAAAACCAATCTAGCTCGTTTGAGCATTCAAAATAAATTGACAGAAACAAGATATTTCCTGCCTACTAAAAAATGTTTAAACCAATTAAGGACTAAGCCATTTAGCCCAATAGATTGAAGCCTGTTGATATGGTTTGATTAATTGTATCGAAGGCTGCAGATATGTCTAGGCTTACCAGAAGATAACGCTTACCTTTATCAAAACCCTCTCTGACAGTATCCAAAATAGAAATTAGCAGTATTTCAGTATTGTGCAATAACCTGAGCCTGACACTGTTGGGAAACTGTGGGGTACAAATGAGATAATAAATAAATATCCAAAATATTGTGCTTTTCTACAAAGCCAATGAGTTGGTCATAAACCAACTTTTCAGTAATCTTCCACAAGAAAGGGAGCATCAGGCATAAATCCTTCAGAAAAAGACAAATTAATAATATCTCTGATTACCTTGCTAATTTGCTGTTGCAAAGACTTAAGTATTGAAGGATGACATACATCTAATTGGCAGTGAGACAGCTTCACTCTCGAGCACTTGGTCAGTGCTCAGACTGGAAAAAGGACCATTGATCATCAGGAGCTAAAGGGCAGCCCAATTCAGCCGGCAATGATTTTGTTCTCAGATTGCTGAGTTGATTACTTTGTCTGCAAATTCCTGAGCAAAATCCTGACTAGACATAGAGTAATTAATCACGTTACTATCTGAGCTAGGATCAGCTGTCAAACTGCAGAAAACAATTGATGGGTGCATGAAGGAGCTGACTCAATAACTGAGTTAAGATGTTCCTTCTTTGCCAACAAACATGCTCTTTTATATGCCAGCAATTCTAGGTTATAGGTCATTAAGGTAATTCTAGAAGGATAGCTTCTCCAACTTCTCTCATAGCACCTTTAACTTTTGCTTAAGCAATCTCAGATCCTTAGTATACCATGATGTTCTATGGCAGCGTGCCCTGTGATGGTCATGCATAGGGGCTACCAAATCAAACGAGTTAGACAGTATTAAATACCAAGACTCAGCAGCTGCAGAGACGCCCAAGCCATCAAACTTCATCAGGTTAGTAGTAACTGCCGATTTCAAATCCAACAACTCAAATGATTCCTGCAATTGATAATTCGTGGAACAACTTGACCTGAGGATAGTAACACTGTTTGCATTTTCATAAACAACTAAATAGTGATCAGACCAAGGTACCCTTCTCACCTCAGTGACCCCCAACCCTCTGTGCCAGCAACCATTTATCCATAAAAACTAAATCTGAGATGTGGCTGGCTATGCGGTTAGGTGCTTTTACAATTTGTTTCTAGCCCAAAGCATCTAGAATCTGTAAAAAGCTGGACATAGAGTTATCATTACTGCTGCCATCAACCTACAAATTAAAATCGCCCCATATTATCGATTTGCAATGGGGAAAATCAAGATCAACTAAAAATTTGACTAAAGTTCAGAAATCTTTCTGAAGGACCCCAGGTGCACAATATAACAGCACAATATTCAAAACAGAAGAAGTTAAAACCAAAATTTACATACCTTTGAGCTATATACCCTCTCTTTTAGTGAATCTTAGACAATCTTGTAACTAGTGAGGTAATTAAATTTGCTGATAACACAAAGTTATTCAAAGTCGTTAAATCGCAGGAGGATTGTGAAAAATTACAAGAGGACCTTATGAGACTGGGAGACTGGGCGTCTAAATGGCAGATGACGTTTAATGTGAGCAAGTGCAAAGTGATGCATGTGGGAAAGAGGAACCCAAATTATAGCTATGTCATGCAAGGTTCCACGTTAGGAGTCACGGACCGAGAAAGGGATCTAGGTGTCATCATTGATGTTACGTTGAAATCTTCTGCTCAGTGTGCTGCTGCGGCTAGGAAAGTAAATAGAATGTTGGGTATTATTAGGAAAGGGATGGAAAACAAAAATGAGGATATTATTATGCCATTGTATCACTCCATGGTGCAACCGCACCTCGAGTATTGTGTTCAATTCTGGTCGCCGCACCTCAAAAAAGATATAGTGGAATTAGAAAAGGTGCAGAGAAGGGTGACAAAGATGATTCAGCGGATAGGACGACTTCCCTATGAGGAAAGGCTGAAGAGGCTAGGGCTCTTCAGCTTGGAGAAAAGGCGGCTGAGGGGAGATATGATAGAGGTCTATAAGATAATGAATGGAATGGAACGGGTTGATGTGGAGCATCTGTTTACGCTTTCCAAAAATACTAGGACAAGGGAGCATGCGATGAAGCTGCAGTGTAGTAAATTTAAAACGAATCGGAGGAAGTTTTTCTTCACTCAACGCGTGGTTAGACTCTGGAATTCGTTGCCGGAAAGGTGGTTGGGGCGGTTGGCTTAGTGGAGTTTAAAAAAAGGTTAGACGGCTTCCTGGAGGAAAAGGACATAGAATGTTATTGAATGGACGTAGGAATAATCCACTATTTCTGGGATGGGCTGGACGAAATGCTTGTTCTTTTGGCCGCTGTCAGAGACAGGGTGCTGGGCTCGATGGACCCATGGTCTGTCCCAGCATGGCAATGCTTATGTCTTATGTCTTAATACCACCACACTCTTTCTTTTTTTTTTTATTCCCCTCGTGTGCCTGAAATAAAGCCAAATAATGCGGCGGACATAGTTGATCGAGGAGTACCAGATCTTCAACTAATCACCAAGATTCCGTTATACAACAAATATCTATATTTTCATCCCTAATCATATGAAATAGAACCACAATCTTATTTCTCACCGATCTAGAATTTATTAGAACTACAAACAAGAGGAAGTTAAGACCTGCTGAGTAGAGGTTAAAGGAATTTCATGCAAGCATGCTACTCCACATTTTTGCTTTATATAGAAGGGTAGATCACCATAACGACCTCTACCAGTCACCACAGGAATAGCAAAATTCTCCATATACAGGCTAAATAGAAGCACAATAAACCCAATCTGAATCCCACTAAACCTCACCACTTCCGTCTGATGTCCGCACAAAGGAGCGCTCCTTTGTCAGCACAACAAGGAGGTGCGTGACTCTCTGACATTGAGATTGGCTGTTTGAAGTGTCAAGGCCTTCCTCTGATGTCAAAGGGGGCAAAGCCAAACTGTCCTGGAATAGAACTGCGGCGCTAGTGTTTTAAACAAAGAGAAAGTAGATCAAATCAGATCTACAGTAACTGCGCTTCTAGGAGACAGCCCAGTGATGGTACACAGTGCTAGAAAGAGATTTGCCGTCCAAGATGGCGTTGTGAATGGACGCATCTGTGTTAGCTCCTGGAAGTTGCTCTGTTTGTAGGTCCTCTACGGCACCTCTGTCGCCTCATTAAGCATGGGGAAACGGAGGGGAAAAGTGAAGGAACATCCCTCAGCTCCTGTGATTTGTTCAGCGACGAGGCAGACAACTTAGCAATTTTTCAGACAGCAACCAGGTCCTCAAGGCTTTTCGACCCCCTCTGCAACTCTCGGCACTTCGGTGTCGATTGAGAATGGAAACGGGGCTTCCCTGAGCCCCGTGGAACGAGTTGCTCCACCCCAGCCTGGAGGGGAGTTGCTGGCAGCTCTGACAGGGAAGGAAGCCGAAGGGGCTCAGCCCGACCTGTTTGAGGGAGTGTCTGCAGTAATGGAGGCTGAATCTCAACACCGAGAACTATTGCTACAATCAGCTTCAAAGGTATTGCCTCAGGATATAGTTTCTAAACTTGCTTGTGTTGAAGATCAACCTCACCCTTCTCCAGCCATTAGTGGTGTGAATAGACCAGCAACTGTGACATTAGAGTCACTATGGGATATGGTTTACAGCATTCACACTTCTATGCAAACTACTTTAAAAATGAATACTTCTGACATAAAGACTCTTTCTGAGGCTGCCCTGCTTCAGGCGCAAAAGACTGCACAGCAAACTTTAGATTTGGAGACTATGAATATTAAAATTCAAGAAATGGGATCTGTAGAAACGGCTTTGGTTAAAGATAATAATTTCCTATATAAAAGATTGGAGTATCTAGAAAACCAGACTAGAAGATTAAACCTCAGGTTTCTTAATTTTCCCAAATCGCCTTTAATTTCCCCTTTGGACATGGTTAAAAAATATATGATTGATATTCTTGGAATGGATAAGGACTCACTGCCTCCCCTTACTCGGGCTTATTACATCAGGAGTGGTGGAGTGGTGGAAGAAAATCCCCCATAGCAGGGGAAGGAATGGATCTTACTTCTTTTCTTGAAAGTTCATTGGCGATAATTACTCAGAGGTTGACTCTGCTTGTTACTTTTATGCTGGAGCTTGATAGGAATGCCGTATTAAGGCTTTCCTTGAGACACTTAGGAAATCTGTTTTTGGGCTCAAAAATTTGTATTTTTCCTGATCTCTCAAGGCCTACACAGATGAGACGAAGGGCCTTTTTGGAACTCCGCCCTAGGGTGGTGGCACTGGGAGCAACTTTTATATTACGTTTTCCTTGTTATTGTAATGTAATGCTTGAGGGTAAACCGTTTCAATTTGTAGACCCAAAACAGTTAAAACAATTTCTAGATGCTAGAGTGGAATTGAATGTTGTGTGCCCTCCCTAAATGCAGGCTGGGGTCTGAACCAGAGGTTGCAACCACTAGTCCTTAATTATTGCTATATGTTTTACTTTAAATTCTAAATTCTTGGATTCCCAAATTTCCTAAACTTGTGGACAGAAAGGCTGTTAATGATATTTCTCTTTATTTTTTATTTTTGCCTTTTGTATAAATGCCGATTGCATATTCACGTATTGTGATGATATATGGAAATATATGAATAAAGAAATAATAAAAAAAAAAAAAAAAAAGAAAGAGATTTGCCTACAATGGAGGCAGTGTATGCAAATTAGTCTCATGCATATTCATTGTGGATTTCCTGAAAATCTGACTAGCATGGGGGTACTCCAGGACCAACTTTGGAAGCACTGTCTTATGGTAGCCATGTTAGTGTTGGGGGGGGGGGGTTCTTAAAATGAACAAATATAAGTTCAGGACGTAAACAGGGATAATGTAAAATATCCTTTGGCATGTATAACACCAGACATCTACTGGGTGGTGATTAATTTTCTTTTTTATTTTATTTTATTTATTTATCATTTTACTTAATTACATTCACATTTATCACATAAATGTAAGGAAATACAGAAATTAATATAAAAAGGAAAACATTTTCTCTCAACAATATATTTTTACATAATTGTCCACAATTGGAAGATCCAAGATCAGGAAAACAATCTTAAAGAAAATAAGAAAAACTCAAAATGGTTAATCTTACACTTCACATTTTCTGAGGGAGGAAGGTTAATCGGTTATTGCAGCCGGTACAGTGGTAACTGAAGGAAATTGCTGCAGAGGATTCTTCATCTGTTTCCACAAACTCTTATAATTTCTTAGGTTCAAACAAATAAGTAATAAGGAAATAAAACACAAGGGAATCGTGCTAGGAAGGTCCCACCTAGGGCAATGATTCCTGGCTGATGATTAATTTTCTTGAAGTAATAGTTCTGTGAACCGTTGCTACTGCTAAGTGTGTATTTTATAAAGTACACGCCTAAATGCCAGTCCCATCAAAACCACCTATATTAAAAAAAAGATAAGAATAGCCATAGTGGGTCAGACCAGTGGTCCATTTAGCCCAGTATCCTACTTCCAGTAGTGGCCAATTCAAGACACAATCTCAAATAGTAGCAAGATTCATGCTACTGATCCCAGGGACAAGCAGTGGCATTCCCCATGTTGGTCTCGATAGCAGATTATGGACTTTTCCTCCAGGAACCTGTCCAAATCCTTTTTAAATCCAGATACATTAACTAATGATACCACATCATCTGGCAATGAGTTCCAGAGCTTAACTATTTGTTGAGTGAAAACATATTTCCTTCTATTCGTTTTAAAAGTAGTACCATGTAACTTCCTTGAGTGTCCCCTAGTCTTTGTACTTTTTGAAAGATTAAAAAATCAATTTGCATTTACCCGTTCTACACCACTCAGTATTTTGTAGACCTCTGTCATATCCCCCCTCAGCCATCTCTTTTCCAAGCCTTTCCCTTGTATGAGAGGAGTTCATACCTTAATGTTGTTGGTCGTTCTTCTTTGAACCTTTTCTAATTCCACTATATCTTTAAGATACAGCAACCAGAATTGCACTCGGTATTCAAGGTGTGGTCGCACCATGGAGCAATACAGAGGCATTATAGTGTTCTTTGTCTTATTTTCTATCTCTTTCCTAATAATTTCTAGCATTCTGTTTGCTTTGTTGGCCGCCGCCACACATTGGGTAGAAGATTTCAGCATATTGCCCACAATGACACCTAGATCTTTTTCTTGGATGCTGACTCCTAGGGAGGAACCTAGCATCAAATATGATTTGGATTATTTTTCCCAATGTGCATCATTTTACACATCTCCATATTAAATGTCTTCTGCCATTTGGATGCCCAGTCTTCCAACTTCCTAAGGTCTTCCTGCAATTTTTCACAATCCACATGCATTTTAACAACTTTAAATAGTTTTGTGTCATCTGCAAATTTAATCACCTTATTCGTTGTTCCCATTTCCAGGTTATTAATAACTATATTAATTAGCACAGGTCCCAGTACAGATCTCTGGGGCATTCCACTATTCACCTTCTCCACTGAGAGAATTGGCCATGTAATCCTACCCTCTGCTTTCTATCCATCAACCAATTCCTAATCCACAATAGAACATTGCCTCCTATCCCATGGTTTCTTAATTTTCTCAGGAGTCTCTCATGAGGGCCTTTGTCAAATGCTTTCTGGAAATCTAGATACACTACATCAACCGGCTCACCTTTATCTACATGTTTATTCACGCATTCAAAGAGTGAAGCAAATTGGTGAGGCAAGACTTCCCTTGGCTGAATCCATGTTGACTCTGTCCAATCGAACCATGTTTGTCTGTGTTTCCACTATTTTGCCTGGTCTATAATTCCCTGGATCACTCCTGGATACTTTTGTAAAAACAGGTGTTGAATTGTCCACCCTCCAATTTTCAGGTACTATGGACGATTTTAACAAAAGGTTACAGATCACTAACAGTAAATCTGCATTTTCATATTTGAGTTTTTTCAGTGCCATGAGGTATATGCTATCCAGTCCAGGTGATTTACTACTCTTTAATATGTTGATTTGGCTCAGTACATCTTCCAGGTTCACCGAGATTTCTTTCAGTTTCATTGCATCGACACCCTTGAAAACCATCTCTGGTACAGGTAGATCTCTTTTATATCTTCTTCAGTAAAAACGAAGATATAAGAATTCACTCAGCCTCTGTGCTATGGCCCTCTCCTCCCAGTGCCCCTTTTACGCCTTGATGATCTAATGGTTCCACGATTTCTCTCACAGGCTTTCTACTTCTGATACACCTGAAAGTTATTGTGAGTTTTTGCCTAAGTGGCAAGTTTCTCTTCATATTCTTTTTTCGCCTTCTTTATCAGTGCTTTGCAACTAACTTATCAGTGCTTATGTTGCTTCATATTTTCTTTATTCAGATCTTTTTTTTCCATATTTATTTATTGCATTTGTATCCCACATTATCCCACCTGTTTGCAGGCTCAATGTGGCTTACATAGTTTTGTTAACATTGTCATTTCAGGATATCAGATACAGTTAGTGATGTGAGGCGATTAAGGAAGGGGATAAAGAAGACGGAAGGGAGTGATTAGGGTAGTTATAGAAGGTGGGCTTTCATAATTGAGTGGGTTGGTGAGGTGACTTAGTGAGGCTATAGGTTCTCATTGTAGGCCTTGTTGAAGAAGAATGTCTTCAGAGATTTTTGAAAGATAGTTGTTTCGTTCTGAAAGATGTTCTTTTGACTCTAATAGCCTCGTTCACTTCTCCCTGTAACCATGCTGGCTTTCATTTGCTCTTTTTTCCACCTTTAGTAATACATGGAATACATCTGGTCTGAGCTTCCAAAATGATATTTTTAAACAATGTCCTTGCCTGTTTTAAAGTTCTAACCTTTGCAGCTGGGCCTTTCAGCTTTTTTTTTTTTAACTATTTTCCTCATTTTATCATAGTTAAATCTTTTGAAAATTAAATTCTTCTACAGTAGATTTCCTTAGTGACTACACAGATTTGTTCATGTTATGATCACTGTTTCCCAGCGGACCCAACACTGCTCCCTCTCTTATCGGTTCTTCTGTTCTGCCCCCTTGGGCCACTATGTGGAAAATACACGAAAGAACCTTTCACATTTTCTCGGCAATCACATTAGTTGTAAATAGCTGGAAAGGCGAACACCATATGAGATGTAAATATGCGGTGGAACTTGCTCTGCTTCACTCGTTGGTAAGAGTTTGGAAACAAGAGTCGCCTTTATCAGGTAGTCTCAGATGGGCTCCTCTGGAGGCTTTCTTAAACTCATAAGGAGGATGATGTGATTTGTTCTTATTACACACAGTCTAACTGCTGTTGTTGATTGTAGATCTTAACTTTAACAATTTTACAAAAATAGTGGAACAAAAAAAGAGTAGAAGGGAAATTGAAGAGCTGTCATTAAGCTTGATAGATTAGGACTCTCTAGCTTGGAGAAGAGGTGACTGAGAGGGATTATAACAAAAGATTTATGAAATCATTACTGATGTGGAGCAGATAGAACTAAGACTAGGAGACACTCCATGAAAGGAACTGATGTTAAACTTAAAATAAGTTCTAGGAAGTATTTCCTCAAGCAGTGCATAATTAAACTGTGAAGTTTCTGTTGGAGAATGTAGTCACAGTTAGTAATTTAGCTGCATTTAAAAACTGTTTTTAAAAGATGCTAAAGGACATGTCCATTAACTATTATTTAGCTAGACAGCTGTAGATGTCTCCACCTTCAGCTTCTGGGAGTGAGCAATTTTTCCCATTTGGGATCTGCAGGGTTCCTCCAAGCGACCTGGGCTGGTCACTATTGGAGGCAGAATGCTGGGCTTGATGGACCTTTGGACCTGGCTTGGCACGTTGTATAGTCCAGCTTCCAGAAGGCGGATTTTAGGTTTCTGTCTACATATCCATCTTTAGGTGGAGTTATTTTGTTTTCTAGTGTTTGGAGAGTGCCAGTGATGGGGTGAGATTGGCAGCTCGCATTGTCGACACTCCGTGCAACGAGATGAACACAGATACCTTCATTGAGGTGAGCAATAGGTTCAGCCTTACACATTTCACTTGATAACTTGCCAGACTTCTAAAACAATAGAGAGTTGCACAAACACTTGTCATAATAGGGATTTCAGTCCATGTGGTTTGACTGGAAAACAGTGTCCCTGCTGCAGCACAGAAAACTAGATTTTCCTTCTGAATAGAGAAAACTTTTACTTGGTTAACACATGTTAACAGCTAATTGCCGTTTTTAGTGATACTGCTAAAGCAATTAACAAACACAGCACTGATCCTGAGGGCAAATGATACAAGTTGCCTAGGGAGGATTTTCCAGATTACCAGTGTTTGGTAAATCTTATTGGACTGCTGCTGACGTGACCTGCTGCTTTTTGACTTTGGTCCTTGGTTTGTGGTGATGAAAGGGTTACTCTTGTGGCACAGAAAGAGTCTCCATTATGGAAATCAGAGGTTAGGGTCAGCCTGGTGACTCAGTGGTAGGGCCATAGGCTGCTGTGAGAAGAGACCTGAATTTGATTCACAGCTTCCTGGGTCAGTCACAGCCAGGGGTGTTTAGATGGCAGTGTTCACAGCCCCCAGGGGAGGCGAGGAGGGAGCTATAGTCATTATGTAGTGATGAAATAGCCAGATTTCAGATCTGTGATTGTAGAGTGCCAGAAGGAGCCCCAGTGAATTGCTTACACTGTTGCAGCAATGACTGTACTCGGGTAACATGTGAGGGGTATAAAATGGGATGAAAGTCTCTGGATAAGTAAGACTGAATGATCATGGCCTCAGATTCCAGTCCTGGTTTGATTTAGTGGGAAGGAGCAGGAGCAAACTGCTGGGTCCATAACAAAGAAATCAAAGAGTAAAACGCTGCAGGACCACAGCATGGTACTATGGAAACTAGTTGCCGGCTTTCCAAATGTACCACTCACACTTATATTCAATAACCAAAGGGGGTGAAACTACAGTGTCCTCAGTTTAAAAATTTGGTTCCATATTACAGTCAGAATGCTAAGAACTGTTTGCATGATTTCAGAACTATCCCCAGCATAGGAAAGACTTTCAAATGTTCATATTTATTTACATTAATATGTCTTAGTTAATAATGGACCGGATTACATGCACAATTTTGAAGATAATTTGCATGGCTTTATTGTAAGTAATTTGGCTTTTAAAATGACACTATTTGTTAGTGAAAGTTTATTTACAGTAAGTAATTGTGCTTAGTTAAAAGAAGTACTGCGTACTTTATTCAGAGATGTTCTGTTTTGAGCAACTTGGTCTCAGCTTGGAGTTATGATACACATGCCTAGGGTGGGTTTTCTTATACTGCAAACCAGATATTTGGGCCTGCTGTGTCTCATACCAGTTTATCCTTCTGTTCTGTGCATGTTTTAGTCATGCTGGCCATTTGTCTTGCAGGAAATTAAAGCAGTTGGAAAAGATCTGGGAATAGTTCCGACTATTATTCGCGGTGAAGATCTGAAAGAAAAGGGATTTGGAGGTAAGTCCTTCGTTTTTACGCAGGAAAGCGTTCTTCGTGTTCTTTATTGTTTCATCATTTATTTAAATCAGCTATATCATCTTATTCTGGTTAAAAAAGGTCAAAACGATTTACAAAAAAAAAATCAAATTAAGAAGTAAAATAACCAGAAATTAAGTAAAGGTAAAAACAGGTGACACCACGCTAACAGCACCAAATGCCTGCTGAACATAGTATGTTTTTAGACTTAAAGGCCAGTTCTGTTCATAGTGCAAAGGGCATTGAGTTCCATAGGGTGGCTGGCCGAGCGTCCTATCCTGAGAAAGCACGCAAGTCTCTAATTACAAGGAACAGGTTCAATGCCTACTCATCCTTTCTGTGTTGACAGTGTTGGTCCTCAGGGATTTATCCCAAGATGTGCGTAGAAATGTCCCCCCTCTCTCCAGCACACACTTGTTAATATCCTTTAGAACAGTACTTCTCAACTTAATCCTCAGGACACACCCAGCCAGTCAGGTTTTCAGGATATTTATCATGAATACGCGTGAGAGAGATTTCCATACATTGCCTCCTTGGTATGCAGATCTGTCACATGAAAATTCATTGTGGATATCCTGAAAAACCTGACTGGCTAGGGTTGCCCCAAGGACTGGTTTGAGAACCACTGCTTTAGAATATAACTAGTAAAAATAAGTCCCGTTTTTGACACAAATGAAACGGGTGCTAGCAAGGTTTTCCTCGGAGTGTGTATGTTTGAGAGAGTGTGTGTGAGAGCGACTGTGTGAGAGAGAGAGTGAATCTGCGAGTGTGTGACAGAGAGAAAGTGAGTCTGGGTGCGAGTGTGTCTGTGAGAGAGAGTGTGTGTGTGTGTGTGTGAGAATGAGAGTGTGTGCAAGTGCGTATGTGAGACACAGTGTGAGAGAGAGAGAGTGTTTCAAACAGATACAGTGTGCGAGAGAGAGAGTGTGTGTTACAACACAGACTCTCTGTGAGACTGAGTGTATGAGACCAAGAGAGAGTGTGAGTGACTGTGTGACACATAGAGAGTGAATGTGATACAGTGTGTGAGAGTGAGAGAGATAAAGACATTGACTGTGAGAGAGAGAGATAGTGTGTGTGACAGAGATACCTCCCCCCCCTCTCTCTGGTGTCAGCCCCCCCCCCCCCCCCTCTCTGGTGTCTGAGCGTTACTGTGCAGGATGCTGAGCTCTGGCTGTGCTTCAAGGAACTGACCCAATCCTATCCTATATAATAATTCTCACCTCCAACGTTCTATGCTTGGGACCGTGGCTCCCTGGCTGCAAATGGTCTGCGAGGCAGACACGCACGGACGTCACTGACGTCAACACAGCTGATTCCAAGGCAAGGGGAGGAGTAGGGAAACACGTGCAGCGAGTTTCCCTACTCCTCCTACTGCCTCGGAATCAGCTGTCACCCCCCGCGCTCTGGCCCCCTCGAAACCCACCCCCTCCCGCGAACCTGTCGATTCTCCCCCCCCCCCCCCCCCCCGGAACGCCGAAAACCGCACCCCTCCTCCCGCCGCTGTTGTGCACTACCTTCGGGTGGGTTCCTCAATCATCTTCTTAGAAAGTTTAACTCCGTGCGTCTGACGTCAGACGCATGGAGTTAAACTTTCTAAGAAGATGATTGAGGAACCTACGGGAAGGGAAGGTAGCACAACAACGGCAGCGGCGGTGACGGCAGTTTTCGCTGGCACGGGGGGGGGAAACGACAGGTTCGCGGAAGGGGGGGGGTTCGAGGGGGCCGTAGCCCGGGGGGGGGGGGGGGGAATTGCCTGCCTAAGGCCCGTTTCCTTGCCTACAGAAACGGGCCTTTTTTACTAGTTTAATAGAATGCACCTCCAACATTCTGAAGCTGAGAAACCTCGTGTGGTTGGTCACTTCTGCTTGTGACAAACCCGGAAGTACGTGATGTCAATTCAGGAGATGGATACAGAGAGCAGGAATGCCTCAGCCATGCAATCAGCTTCAGAATGTTGGAGGTGCGTTTATTATATAGGATATTCTGCCAACATTCCAACAACTGCTGTAGTACTTGATTTTTTAAACTTTTTATCCAAAGCCCTGGTTTCTCATCCCCTTGTTAGGTATTTACGGTGTTGGTAAAGCTGCAGAATACCCACCTGCTCTGGTCATTCTCAGCCACACGCCGGAGGAGGCCACACAGACCATTGCGTGGGTGGGAAAAGGTATCGTGTATGACACAGGAGGCTTGAGCATTAAGGGAAAGGTATGTAAGCATTAAATAACTTTTGTTTAACAATGTTTGAGTCTAGTCCTTCTTCCTAGACTGTGAGACGTCCTGGTTATAAATCTCTATGCTGAAGGCACACCTTCTATATCTGCTTAAACAGCTTATTTCGAGCTGTTGCACTATCCAACTAACAGAAACATAGTAGTGAAATATTTTGGGTAGTGATTTTATTTATTTATTTTTACAAGCTCCAGTTTGTGTGTCGAGTCTTCTCATGTCATAAAAGTTCCTTCTTTGCGCACCAGAAGGGAAGTGTGCTTAGCCATTGTCGATGGCTAAGAATATTTAACACTGTAACAGCATGGGGCAGAATGTACACATTGGACTTTTGTGTCGTCAAAATGTCAGATTGCTTTTGCAACCAGCCTGAATAAACAGATTGTGCTCTAAGTCAAAAATTACTTTTAATCTGTGATGGAGTGGAGGAGTAGCCTAGTGGTTAGTGCAGCGGACTTTGATCCTGGGGAACTGGGTTCGATTCCCACTGCAGCTCCTTGTGACTGTGGGCAAGTCACTTAACCCTCCATTGCCCCAGGTACAAAATAAGTACCTGTATATATGTCAACCGCTTTGAATGTAGCTGCAAAATACCACAGAAAGGCGGTATATCAAGTCCCATTTCCATTTTACTGACTCAGTTGAAGTTTCAGTACAGTTACGTCACCTTGTGACATATCGAAATTGTAAGAAACTTGCCTTGTCGTTGATTAGTGGCCCATGAAATGCAGACAGTGTACTGAAGGATTTTGACATGTGATTATTGCATAATTCCTGTTCTGTCCCCTTCTTCCCCAAAGCCATTTTCTAAATTCATTGGAATACACTAATTGTCCACATTTCTGTTCCTCTTAGACAACAATGCCAGGTATGAAGCGAGACTGTGGTGGAGCTGCTGCTGTTCTGGGGGCTTTCAAAGCCACTGTGAAACAAGTACGTACCGTAAGATACAAGAGGTCTCTTGTACACATTTCCAGCATTATTCCTGTGTGTTTTTTCTTATTCTAATTAAAAGCATTTAATTATACTGTTAAGAGATTTTCCTTTCAGGTTGAACTATTTACCTTTATAAGCAAGCCGATGCCCAGATCAGTGCTGTAAGATGCATTTTCTGTTCCAAGTCATTTCTTTCACCTTAGGCGGTCTGTTGCTTCATGCACTGTAAGTGTGCATTTATTCTGGGTAGCCATGGGCTTCTTAACACCTCTGTTAGCCTGGAGAGACCTTTTGTAAATACAAATCTTCAAAGATTGACTCCACCCTAATGTGTATAACAAGACAAACATTTTGGTCAAAAAATGCAGTGTCCAGCCAAAGTTAGGCTCCGAAATATGAAAGGTGCATTACAGAATAGTTCTGTGCACTTCGTTGTAACCCAGAAGCTGTTTGTTAAATAATTTGATGGATGAATTTATGATGGCATGGGGTGTAAAGTTTTTTTTTTTTTTTTTTTTGAGCTTTTCTGTCTCTGCGTTGAGCCCATATCTGATTTGTTATTGTTGCGATGACCCTTGCCCCTCTTCCTCCCCCCACCCCCACACACACACATACACGGTTGACACACTCCATTAGTGTCTGCCACAGATGTTTGGCTAAACACTTTTATTGATAAAAGACATTTAAAAAAAAAACTTTCAAATGCATCAGTGACACTGAAATCCTGTTTAACCACAGTTCCATCAGCTCTGAGCAGTATTCTCCTTCCATAACAAATGTGAAATTTGGGCTGATCAGTGCAAAAATGCTGATTTTTATCTAGTCTTTTCCCATGCAAAATCCTTGCTTTGTTCAGCTGATTTGCATGTTACTGAGATGAAGGGATGGTGTGTAAATGTAATAAAACACAGATAACATAAGATAAGATCCTGTATGTTTCTGAAAATCATGGAGCCTGTAACATCCTCCTCTCCCACCATTTCTGAAGGAAAGTCAGGTCAAAATATAGGCTCCGTATATGATGTAACTCAAGTTTTATACCAGTAATTTACTCATACCAAAACATCCTGTCCTTTCTTACATTTTTTAATGCATTCAGTGTATTGAGCCTTGAAATCTTTGTATGCTCCTGTTGACCAAAGTGTTTTACAAATTCTTCTTTATTATACCTCTGTTTTAGGGTTTTAAAGACAATCTTCATGCCTTGTTTTGCTTGGCTGAGAATTCAGTTGGACCCAATGCAACTAGACCTGATGACATTCACATGCTGTATTCTGGAAAGTAAGCATGGACTTGCTCAGCAATTTAGGTTCCACCCAGTACCTTCCATCCACTAAATAGATGTCTAGGAATATCATTCCTTTAGAAGAAGGTATGGAAAACCCAACTGGCTCAGGGGTAAAGGCAAGAAATCCTGCTGAATCTCCCAAGTGCCCTGAAGTCCTTTTAAGATGTGCAGTGATTCTGAAAACTAACTGTATGCTGAAATGGGGCATTGGATTTTGCTTGTCTCCCAGACTCAGCAGTATTCTTTCAGCATATTAATTCTGTCACTGAACTGTAACAAGCTGCCACACACTTTAGAGTAATCTGCCATATCTATCTTCTGCATGAGGCAGACTATCAAATCTGACTGACTAAATCTTTTATATTTTCTTTTGATTTCCAAGAGCTTTTTAAAGGCATTAAAGGCTGTGCCACATGAACTTTATCTTACCACAACATCACTTTGTATTTGTTCACTCCGGAGTCTGCAAACGCCTCTCTGGTACTATGTAAGCCACATTGAGCCTGCAATTAGGTGGGAAAATGTGGGAAACAAATAAATAAATACATTTCTATAAGGTGCGCCAAAGTTTATAGCATAGTGTCATTTAAGTATAGGATTGGTGCTATTAATTGGCTCATACACGCAAAAGTTATTGGCACTATTCTATAAAGGCACGACTTGCATAGTGCATAACCAAAAGTGGGCCTTACCTGTGGGCGGAGCATGGGTGTGTCATGGGTGTTTCACCATATGATGTGCACAACTTATAGAATACTGTTGCACATGCTGCAGGTGAACTAGGCCTAACTACTTATGCCAGCCATTGACTTGGTGTAAGTGGTGACACCTAAGTTTGGGTTCACCAGAGCAGCTTTGCTGTTGTAATCAGTAGCAGGATAGGCTTACCTCAACATCATTACAGAATTGGTACTAAGCGTACCCCATTTTGGGCACTGCTTTATAGAATGGCCCCTTCTGAGCCCGTGAATCTCAGGATTCAGGCAGCGCTCTCTCTTGAACCCCAGGATTCAGGCAGCGCTTTCTCTTGAACCCCAGGATTCAGGCAGTGCTTTCTCTTGAACCCCAGGATTCAGGCAGTGCTCTCTCCTGAACCCCAGGATTCAGGCAGTGCTCTCTCCTGAACCCCAGGATTCAGGCAGCGCTCGCTCCTAAACCCCAGGATTCAGGCAGCGCTCACTCCTGAACCCCAGGATTCAGGCAGCGCTCGCTCCTGAACCTCAGGAATTCAGTAAGCGCTCGCTCCATTCTGCTAGCTCTACCCGTTACAATTGATATAAACTATATGGCGGCAGATTGAACCAGCTGGAGCTAAGGGTGTGTTCAGGGCACAAACAGCCCCTCCCAATAGCAACATCAACTGACCAGGCACAGGGTGCGCATGTACCAGGTTCTGGAAGGAGCCAGGTCACTGAACCCCAGCCAAGGATGAATGCTGCTGTTAAATAGGAGAGGGTTAAAACTAGAGGAAAAACTCAGCTCAGGGCACTGTAGATCCAATTTAGCTGGAAGCCAAAAGAAGCAGAAGGAAGACCAGTTGGGGTCTTATCTGAATGTAGATTATTATAGTTTCAGGTGCTGAGACTTGTTTCTTGTTGTAGAACAGTTGAAATCAACAATACTGATGCAGAAGGAAGACTGGTGCTAGCAGACGGTGTTACTTATGCGTGCAAGGACCTGGGAGCTGATATCATTGTCGATGTGGCCACTCTCACTGGAGCTCAGGTAGGAGGGAAATTACTACTACTACTTATCATTTCTATAGCACTACAAGGCATACGCAGCACTGTACACCATACACAAAAAAGACAGTCCCTGCTCAAAGAGCTTACAATCTAGATAAGACAGGCAAACAGACAGAACAATAAGGCAAGGGAATAAAGAGGTGAGGATAAAAGGTCAGGGCAAGAGAGTAGTGGTTAGGAGTCAAAAGCAGTGGTAAAGAGGTGGGCTTTAAGTTTGGACTTGAAAACGGCCAAAGACAGGGCTAGACGTGCAGGCTCGGGTAGTCTATTCCAGGCGTGAGGTGCAGCAAGATAAAAGGAACGGAGTCTGGAATTAGCAGTAGAGGAGAAGGGGACAGATAAGAGAGAAATGGGGAAAAGAAGCTATTTTAACATTCCTGCTGCCTAAGCCACTCCTGGTTATCCATCGCTGAATATTGGCCTTTTCACTATTGCAGTTTCTGCCAACAGACTCGGTGTCTCTATTTCCTTCTCTCTGCATCTTGGTCATGTCAAAGTGACAGAGAAATGGGACACACATTTTACTTTAAATTAGGTTTTGAAGGAAATAGTTGTAATGATATCATGTAAAAGGGAATTTAGTTTCCTACATGAGAATTGCACAGAGAATGTATCTAAAGGATTTTGGACAAGTTCCTGGAGGAAAAGTCCATAAAAAAATGAATAGGATAAACATGGGGGACGCCATCACTTACCCCTAGAAGTAACTCACTTGGGGATTTGCTGGTATTAAGCAGTGACCCAGACTCGTTTCTGTCCAAGACAGGATACTGAGCTTGTAGGCTTTTGGTCTAATTGAGCTTGGTATGTTTTATGTCCACCAACCAGACCAAAGGTCAGTACACTCAGTCTGCTTTTGTCATTGTGTGAAAGTTTGTGTCTTTGCTTGAAGCATCACTTATAGCAAAACTACAGCATGCTTCTCCATTCCATCCTGCACTCATACTGACACCCTTTGTTTAGTTAAGTAGAACAGTTGAGTTTGCAGTAGCAGCGAGCTTATAACCTGTGAATGTTCACTTCCATATCATCAAGCTGATCAATCCATAGACTGGTGGGTTGTGTCCATCTACCAGCAGGTGGAGATAGAGAGCAAACTTTTGCCTCCCTATATGTGGTCATGTGCTGCCGGAAACTCCTCAGTATGTTCTCTATCTCAGCAGGTGGTGGTCACACACAGCAGCAGCTCTGGCTAGGCCTCCAAGCCTAATCCTTAGGTTTTGTTGAGGCCTGGGGTTGAGGGCTCTTTTGAGCAAGTGCAAACCTGGTGGTGCCAGGTCCCTCCTTTTCTCCCCCCTCCCGCTGGCTCCGTTAAAAAAAAAAAAAAAAAAAAAAAAATTTTAAACGTCCTTAAAGGCGTTTATTTCGACGTTTATTTAAACGTTCATTGCAGCTACTCACTGGGACACCAGTTCGTTACAGCTCGGAGCGGCAAGCAGGTAATTTTACCTTTTTATAGCGGGCAGGGGGTTCCCCGATTCTTCTCCTCGTGGCATATGGCGTCGGAGGGCGAGGGCGCAAAGGGTCGCTCCCCGGATCGCTTGAGCGCTTCTAGAGGGGATGCGGGGGTCTTCAAGCCGGATTCGCCCTTGGTGGGTGACAGTTTCGCGACCGATGCATGTCCCGGTCCTTCCTCCGGCGTGGCGGTTTTTCCCGCCATAAACGCCCATCCCCCGCTCCTCGCCTCCGCCATCTTGGCCGGCCACGCGGCTCGGACGGCTTCTTCTTGGGCCGCCCTTGAGGTTGGAGACATTAATGCCATGAACGCCCTTAATTTGGGCGACGGCACAGAAGCGGCTAAAGTTAAGAGCCGTTCTTCCCGCGCGGCTCCTTCGCGGAGTTTCGCGCCGGACGCCATTTTGGATGCGCAGCATGTCTCTCCCCCGCTGTTGCGAGCGCCGGTTGAGAGCGCGCCTAGGGCTGTTGCCCAGGCTGCGGAGGTGCACAGTCTGGGGGTTTCTCCCCCGAGTTTGTTTTGCTGCTGCATCGGGCCTTCCTCATGCACAACGCTGCCCCCGCTCCCTCCTCTGGTAAAGAGGTTGAGGTTCCCAGAGGTAAACGCCCTCGGGTTGATTCCCAGGCCTTGGAGGAATTTGTCTCCTCCGATGTAGATGAGGGCAGCGTGTCTGAGGTCTCCCAACGGTCCTTTGCGGATTCCTTGGAGGAGACGGATCCCCGCTCGGATGGAGCGGATGACCCCTCTGCAGCGCGGCTTTTTCGCCCGGAGGATTTGCCCAACCTGTTGTTACAGGCCATGGACACTTTGAAGATATCCTCTCCGGAGGACGTCTCTCCCTCAGCCCCTGTTGGCTCTGCCATTATGCTGGGGACGAAGCGCCCGCCTAGAACCTTCCACGTGCATGATGCCATGCACACCTTAATTTCGGCTCAATGGGATGTCCCAGAAGCGAGCCTTAAAGTGGCTAGGGCTATGTCCCGCCTCTATCCTTTGGCTGTGAGTGAACGTGAGGCCTATCTGTGGCCTACCGTGGATTCTTTAATCACTGCGGTGACTAAGAAAACGGCATTGCCGGTGGAAGGTGGCACGGCCCTAAAGGACGCCCAAGACAGGAGATTGGAGGCGGCCTTAAGGTCGTCCTTTGAGGCGGCTGCTTTAAGTTTGCAGGCCTCAGTTTGCGGCTCCTATGTGGCCAGGGCGTGCCTGACTATGGTGCAGCGGGCTTCCCCCTCGGATCATTTCTTGAGGAATGATTGGCCAGCCCTGGAATCGGGCTTAGCCTATTTGGCAGACTTGCTGTATGATGTCTTGAGAGCCTCAGCTAAAGGCATGGCTCAGACTGTCTCTGCGCGGCGGTGGCTTTGGCTGAAACATTGGTCTGCTGACCACGCCTCAAAATCCCGCCTGGCTAGATTGCCTTTTAAAGGCAAGCTGCTCTTTGGGGTCGAGCTGGACAAAATCGTGACTGATCTCGGCACGTCTAAGGGCAAGAAGTTACCGGAGGTCAGGGCTCGGGCTAGTGCTCGTCCCGGTACCTCCAGAGGACGGTTTCAGGAAGCCCGTCGGTACCGCCCGGGCAGGTCGGGTGCTTCTGCCCCCTCTTCCTTTAAGAGGAATTTCTCCCCCAAGCAGCATTCCTTTCGCAGAGACCGCCGTCCCGGAGGTGCTCCCTCCGGTCCTCCCCCAGGGTCTCGTACCCAATGACGGGGTATTGGTCCACGCCCCAGTGCATATTGGAGGACGGCTGTCCTCGTTTCTGGGCGAGTGGACCACAATAACTTCAGACGCTTGGGTGCTGGAAGTCATCAGAGACGGCTACAAGCTAGAGTTCTGCCGACCCTTAAGAGACGGGTTTGTACTCTCTCCCTGCAAGTCTCCGGTCAAAGCTGTGGCAGTGCAGCAGACTTTGGACAATCTGATCCGCCTGGGTGCGGTCGTTCCGGTGCCAGAAAGTCAGCTTGGCAAGGGGCGTTACTCCATTTACTTTGTGGTACCAAAGAAAGGAGGTTCTGTCCGGCCTATCCTCGACTTCAAAGGGGTCAATCGGGCCTTGAAAGTGCGGCACTTTCGCATGGAGACTCTCCGCTCTGTTATAGCGGCAGTGAAGGCAGGGGAGTACCTGGCATCCTTGGACATCAAGGAAGCGTACCTGCATATTCCCATCTGGCCTCCTCATCAACGCTTTCTGCGTTTTGCAGTCCTGGGCCGACACTTCCAGTTCAGAGCCCTCCCGTTCGGGTTGGCTACTGCTCCGCGGACCTTTTCCAAGGTAATGGTGGTCATAGCGGCCTTCCTGCGAAAGGAAGGAGTACAAGTCCATCCTTATCTGGACGACTGGTTGATCCGAGCCCCCTCTTATGCAGAGTGCGGCAAAGCTGTGGACCGGGTAGTTGCTCTTTTGAGCTCCCTGGGATGGATCATCAACTGGGAGAAGAGCCAGCTGCGCCCGACTCAGTCCCTGGAGTATCTGGGAGTTCGATTCGACACCCAAGTGGGCAGAGTGTTCCTGCCAGACAATCGGATTGTCAAGCTTCAGGCTCAGGTGGGCCAGTTCCTAGTAGCCTCTCCTCTTCGGGCTTGGGACTATGTGCAGCTGTTGGGCTCTATGACGGCCACGATGGAAGTAGTGCCCTGGGCCAGGGCTCATATGAGACCACTACAACACTCTCTGCTGCAGCGCTGGACTCCGATGTCGGAGGATTATGCGGTGCGTCTTCCCTTGGATCCAGCAGTGCGCAAGGCGCTGAGCTGGTGGATGCAGACAGACAAGTTGTCTGCGGGAATGCCTCTGGTGTCCCCAGAGTGGATTGTCGTCACGACGGACGCCTCGTTATCGGGCTGGGGAGCCCACTGCTTGGGAAGGACAGCGCAGGGGCTCTGGTCTCCTGCAGAGGCAAAGTGGTCTATCAACCTCCTGGAACTCAGAGCCATTCGGTTGGCGCTTTGGAGTTCATCCCGGTACTGGTGTTGAAGCCTGTACGGGTCCTGTCGGACAATGCCACGGCTGTGGCCTATGTCAACCGCCAGGGAGGTACCAAGAGCGCCCCTCTAGCCAAGGAAGCTATGAGTCTATGCCAGTGGGCGGAAGCGAACCTGGAACAGCTGTCAGCGGCCCACATTGCCGGAGTCATGAATGTCAAGGCGGACTTTCTCAGTCGCCATACCTTGGAGCCCGGAGAGTGGCAGCTATCTGCTCAGGCGTTCTTGGACATCACGAAGCGCTGGGGCCAGCCGAGCCTAGATCTGATGGCGTCATCGGCCAATTGCCAAGTGCCGCGCTTCTTCAGCAGAGGACGGGACCCTCGATCCCTGGGAGTAGATGCTCTTCTCCAACAATGGCCGACACAAGAGCTTCTCTATGTGTTCCCGCCCTGGCCCATGTTGGGCAGGGTACTAGACCGGGTGGCAAAGCATCCCGGCAGGATAATCCTGGTGGGTCCGGATTGGCCCAGGCGTCCCTGGTATGCGGACTTGATCAGGCTCTCAGTCGACGATCCTCTGCGGTTGCCAGTGGAGCAGGGCCTGTTACATCAGGGTCCCGTGGTGATGGAGGATCCCTCCCCCTTTGGTCTTACGGCCTGGCTATTGAGCGGCAGCGTCTGAGGAAGAAGGGCTTCTCAGACAAGGTCATCGCCACTATGCTGAGAGCGAGGAAACGCTCTACTTCTACTGCTTACGCCAGGGTTTGGCGTATCTTTGCAGCGTGGTGTGAAGCAGGCTCTCTTTCTCCTTTCACTGCTCCAATTTCTTCAGTGTTGGCGTTCCTGCAAGAAGGTCTGGACAAAGGCCTGTCGCTCAGTTCCCTTAAGGTCCAGGTAGCGGCTCTGGCTTGCTTCAGGGGCCGCCTGAAGGGTGCTTCCCTGGCTTCGCAGCCAGATGTGGTGCGCTTTCTCAAGGGGGTTAATCACCTGCGCCCTCCTCTGCACTCAGTGGTGCCTGCGTGGAATCTCAACCTGGTGCTAAGAGCATTGCAGAAGCCGCCGTTTGAACCCTTGTCAAGGGCATCTCTGAAAGACCTGACGTTGAAAGCAGTCTTTTTGGTGGCTATCACTTCAGCCAGAAGAGTTTCCGAGCTCCAGGCGCTCTCATGTCGAGAGCCTTTTCTACAGTTCACTGAGGCAGGAGTGACTATTCGCACAGTGCCTTCCTTCCTGCCCAAGATTGTTTCTCGCTTCCATGTGAATCAGCAGCTATGTCTCCCTTCCTTTCGTAGGGAGGACTACCCAGAGGAGTACTCTGCTCTTAAATATCTGGATGTGAGACGAGTCATCATCAGATACTTGGAAGTGACCAATGATTTCCGGAAATCGGATCATCTGTTTGTCCTGTTTGCAGGTCCTCGTAAGGGTCTGCAGGCTGCTAAGCCTACAGTGGCAAGATGGGTCAAGGAAGCCATTGCAGCGGCTTATGTGGCCGCAGGGAAGGTGCCGCCTATCCAGCTGAAGGCTCACTCCACGAGAGCTCAGGCGACCTCGATGGCAGAGGCCGGATCCGTCTCCTTGGAAGAGATATGCAAGGCGGCAACTTGGGCTTCGGCTCATACATTCTCCAAGCATTACCGTTTGACTGTGGCTGCACGGGCGGAGGCCCGGTTTGGAGCTTCAGTGTTGAGGTCAGGGATTTCTATGTCCCGCCCTGGGTGAGTACTGCTTCGGTACATCCCACCAGTCTATGGATTGATCAGCTTGATGATATGGAAGGTAAAATTATGTATAATCATACCTGATAATTTTCTTTCCATTAATCATAGCTGATCAATCCATAGCCCCTCCCAGATATCTGTACTGTTTTTATTCTGTTTGCATTTCAGGTTCAAGTTTAGTCTTCAGTTACTTCAGAAAGACTTCGTGTTCAAGTTTTTTCACTTGGATTCTTCAAGAGTTAAGACGAGTTTGTGTTACAGTGAGCTGCTGCATTCCTCTCCCCTCCGTTTTACGGGGCTGGATTGAGACTTAAAATTCTGCCGGCACTCCCTCCCGCTTCGTGCGGCTGTAGGGCAGCTTTGTACCCCTCCCGCTTCGGCGGTGTTAGGGTCAGTCAGCTCCTCCCGCGGTTGCGGTTGCAGGATAAGCCAGATCCCCCCGCATCGGCGGGTGTGGTGTCCCTCCCCCGCTCCGCGGGGATGAGCTGGACGGATTCCCCTCCCCCACTTGTGTGGGGATGAGCTGGGTTAATTCCCCTCCCCCGTTTCGGCGGTGGTGAGCTGGGCAGAGTGTCCCTTCGTGGGTGTAATTCTCTAAGTGCTGAGTCCTGCGGATGGAGCTTTGATATCGACATACTGAGGAGTTTCCGGCAGCACATGACCACATATAGGGAGGCAAAAGTTTGCTCTCTATCTCCACCTGCTGGTAGATGGACACAACCCACCAGTCTATGGATTGATCAGCTATGATTAATGGAAAGAAAATTATCAGGTATGATTATACATAATTTTACCTTACTATTTTTGCATGCTTTTCTCATTGTAAAGGAGACCACATTTCATTGGCATTTGTCCTTTATTACTCTTTTTATAGCGTTACTGGATAGACACTGCAGTGTACAGTGGTGATAAGTACTCAAGTCCCTTCTGCAGAGAACTTAGTCTAAGTAGGTACTTGAGGCAGTGGCAGTTAAAATGACTTGCAGAAGCAGGATTTGAACTCTGGCAGCCCTAGTTCTTAGCCCATTGCTCTAACCACCAAGCCACTTTCTCCCCCCTCTTAAGCAAGGTACAACAGTATACTGAAAGATATTTTTCAGTGTTCTTACGACGAGACATGCTACAAGAAAAAAAATGAATGAATGAATCACTGCACTTGTAAGCACTGTTCTGCTTCTTTCTCTAACCAGGGAATAGCCACTGGGAAGTACCACGCTGCAGTCCTCACAAACAGTGAAGAATGGGAGGTGGCATGTGTGAAGGCCGGCAGGAACTGCGGGGACTTGGTCCATCCTCTCGTGTATTGCCCAGAGCTTCACTTCAGTGAATTCACCTCTGCAGTAGCAGATATGAAGAACTCCGTGGCCGTATGTTTCTTTTAGTGTCATGCATTTTCAGGGAAATGTGCGTGTCTTACATCTAAAGTTTTTCGTGTTCACAGGGGAAAGAGTAGGGAGTTCTCAACCCACCTTCAGTTTTCTTTTAAGAAGATCATTCCAGGTCTTAACACTGTCCATCAGGAAAAAGTTGTCACTAACCAGGACATTCTGAGAAGATGTACAAAATGCTTCTGAATTCAAGAGAAATATAGATTTGTAATTCTTAAGCAACCAGAAAACAGACTGGATGTTTCTGATGTAATTCAGACTCTCAGATGCAGTTCATTTAGACAGTCTTGAGGGTCTGATGCTCCTAAATATGCTAACAGTCCAGAGATCAGAAAGAAATACATTTGAAATTAAAAAGATAAGTGAGAAACAAAAGAGTGACATCTGTAATTTGAATAAACTCTGAGGTTATCATCTCCAGAAATAAAATACAACTATTTATCTCTCATTTACTAACTTGAAACAATTTTAAAAAATTAAATCATTAATAGTGAATTGATGGCACCCCTGACCAGTTCTGCTAAGTCTTGAGATGTACCTTCCAGCTAGAGCAGAGAGTAACTAACACCATCTACCTGCTCCCTCCCTGCTTTAAACCTGAGCAGCTCTTGAGACCTAATTCTCTAAGCATTTTCCCATAAACACAGAATGAGAGAAAAGGCTCAGGCGGTCTAGTTTTTTTTAAATAGAAACTAGGTGCATTGCAGGTTCTTTAATGGTCTTAGATGGAGAACGTTTTCTCCTTTGCTTTCTAGGAAGAAAGTAACTGCTGGAATAACCTTTCTTTGTTATTGAATTTCAAAAAATTGAAAAGAGCTGTTCATTTTGATGTGGCTAACCCTCATGGGAGCTGTCCAGATTATAGTGCTGAACAGCAGTGAAATGCTTTAACACTTACTGGTAGCGAATGACTCGCATGTCATTTTCTACTTTGAAGCCTGTTAATGAACTGGACTGTTATTTATCTTTGAGTGATTCAGACAACAATATTTTGATTTTTTTTGAAAAACAAGCAAACATGCTGGCCACAACTAGCAAAATTTGAATGGGGGATCCTGTACATCCTGCTACCAGCGCATCTTCTATTGCAGGATGGACTGTGGATGACAGGAGATCTAGATTGAATCCTGAGATTTTTAATGAATTCTTATTTATCCACAGATTAAAAAATCATAACAGTGCTTCATAGGACATATTTCTCCCCTCTAGGGCATACAGAATGAGATGTATTTTGTACCCCTGGACATTTTAACAGGGTAAATTATGATTCCTTGGAGTAGTAGAAATCAGCTATTGTTGGGTTGGAAGGGTTAGAGAGTGGTGGGGAAGTTATTATAGCTGCTCGCTGTTGTTACTGTTTTCTATTTGTGATTTATAAACTACTACTACTTAACATTTCTAAAGCGCTACTAGGGTTACGCAGCGCTGTACAGTTTAACAAAGAAGGACAGTCCCTTCTCAAAGGAGCTTACAATCTAATGGACAAAATGTGCAGACAATCAACAATCAAACAGTTGCACAGCATATTGTTCCTTTTTATACTTTAATAAAAAGATTTAAATATAAAATCATAATTGTTCGAGGCTTCTGCAGATGAGGACAGAGCCCATGGGGACGGGGCAGGTTCAGAGACAGGGCCTGTGGGGATGGAGACGGGGCGGGGATGGAGAAAAACTTTGTCCCCATTTCATTCTTTACTTACTGGTCATTCTTACATTTATGTCAGGCTTTTGTCAGTATTCAAGGTGAGTGACAGGTACTTTGTATTGATTTGAATTTAGGTATAATTTTCATCTTTCTCAGATAAGTTAAAATTCATGTACAATAAACAGGCCCTGCCCTAGAGAGAGTTTACAGTGTTGCATGTAATAGCACATCTTACTAAATGTGGCCCTAAGCTGTTAACCAGGGCAATGGAACTTGTTTAACAGGAGCAGCAGTATTTGAACCCTAGCTTCCCCAGTTCTCAGCCTGTTGCCCTAATCTCTAGACTCCTCCAGTGTATTCATGATGTAAAGTTGCTCCTGTAAGGTACCTATGAATCCACCACCCATCAGGATACAGCTGCTGTGAATGAACGCTTTCTCTATGTACTTTCAGGACCGGGATAACGCTCAGAGTTCCTGCGCTGGACTTTTCATTGCTTCTCACATTGGTTTTGATTGGCCAGGCATTTGGGTCCACATTGATTTAGCTTCACCAGTACACGCTGTGAGTATCGGCTTCTTCTGTCTTTGCACCAGCTTCTCATAACACTAGGAGAGGGAAACAGAGGACTTATCAACTGTGGCTTCTGTGTACTCCCCGCATCCTGTGTCCTGGTGCCCAAATGTGTAATACTTCTGAGAAGATCCTGATGGTGTCTTGCACCTCTTCCTCTTGAAGGTCCAACTCTAGTCAGGACTGTTCATTAACTAAGTGTATACACCTGAGTGCCAGAGACGTAAGTCACATGCTAAGTGTGAGTCTCGCCCAGAGTCTGCTCATACTTACCTCCAAAAGATGTGCTATGTGAGATACTCTTTTATTTATAGAATAGTGCTTAGGCAGAATTTTGACGTGTATTGTGTTCTCCCCAGGACCTTTTGAACAGTTGTGCCACCTGGCTGATTTTACTGACCACCTGGATAACAGAAAATTTATAATATAATGTGGTACTCCTCTGCCCCCAACCAGCTACTCTTTCATGCCACCTGGCTGGCAAAAGTTTCTGGGGAGAATGCCGGTGTATATGCCCTTACTCTACTGCCATAGGCGTATACCTGTTTGCACATACTTCATTGAATTTGATTAGTGTGCACTTTTCAACTTGTCACCTCAGCTTTCTGGTCTGATTGGCACAGTAAGAGGGATATACTGAGTTGTCCTTTTCTGTGCTTTCCATTTCCAGGGTGAGCGAGCCACCGGTTATGGAGTGGCACTGCTGCTGTCTCTCTTCGGACGTGCCTCAGAGGATCCACTGCTGAACATGGTTTCCCCATTGGGGGAAAACGTGGACTTCCAGGGAGAGGATGCAGAGAATGATTGTAAAAGACGTCGCCTTGTTTAACCCTTGCCTACAGCCCAGCATCTATTTTTACCTCACTTTGCAGTGATCGCACAGGAATTAGGTGTGAAATCTTAGAAACCAGATTCCTTGGCTGTTTGTAATTCTCTTGGTTAAATGTACCAGTTTGCATGATCACCCAAAGATGCATGGCATATTTTTAGCTTTGCCATAAGCCACAGTGACAGAAATTGTTGCCCAGAATTGAAAGGCTTAAGAATTTTTTTTAATTATCAAAGCTATATGAATAATTTAACCTTTTGGATTTTTTAAAGGAAAGGGTCTGTAGATGTAGTGTCATAACACCAGTATGCCTTTTGATCATAGTTACATAGAAGAATCTGCTCTAAGCAACTGATAAGTGTTCAGTCCCTTTAATGGAAGCAGTGATTTGACTCTGCAAATAACGTATTTGAGTAAAAGGATGCATTTATCTGTTATCCTGAGAAAGGAAGAGCTTCACTGAGCAGAAGGGTGAACCTGCACCTGGTACAGATTGAAACTCCAAGAGAATATCATTTAGGTAAATTTGGGCCAATAAACCAATTGATGGGCCAAAAAAACCCACCAATTCAACCTACAAAGCTGGGTCGCTGTCTCTATTTTTACTGAACAAGTCTGATTTTTATTAAATTTATTGCAAATAGTTATTGTGAGTCTTTTATGTGTAATTTATGGTTTGTTTTTTAATTTTAATTTAATACTTGTACAGAGACTCCAGTGGCTTCCTCATTTGTCCTTTTTAGTCGGTGACTATAAAACAAGTGGTTGGTCTCATTTAAGATCCCCACATAATAGTTCTTGTTATAAATGCCTTCTTGTTCAAAGCTGTTGCACCAGGATCTGAATGGACATAAAAACACAGCCGTGTTTTGTCCTATTACACACTGAGGTACTGCTTCTTTCAGACTGACATGTTTCATTAGCACAAAGCAGAAATAAATTAGGGTAATTTTGCATCAATTATAGCTCTTTTTACTTGCCTGGCAAATGAAGTTAGTAACATATTGTTTCCATTATGTAGCTTCCCACTATTCCAGAACCTGTGAAATAGTTGTGTCCATTAACCAGCAGGTGAAGATGGAGAATGGAAAACTGAGCTGAGACATAGCTCTCTTGGCATCCAGTGCAGCTCCTCGGTATTTTCTATCTCCAGCAGGTGGATGGAGACACTTTTCAGGCTCTGGTCCACTTGGTCAACTGGTTCCCAGTTGAACTTTGTGGGTGGCTTGAATCTGCAGAGTCATATCTGGAGGTCTTCAAATCCCTGTCTCTGGTGCTCGGCAAATTTGCCTCTCTCCTGTTTCCTGTGGAGCTCCTGTTTTCCAGGACAACAACCTTAAAAAAAAAAAAGAGAGAGAGAGAGATTGAGGAGAAGGAAGAGGTTTACTGGAGAGCTTGGGGCAGAGTATCGGTCCTGATTCTGTCTCAGCTGGGGTAAGACTTGTGGAGACAGTGAGCTTGGGGGGAGCAGCTGGCAGTGGTAAATCCGACTAAAGTTTGACTCAGAACCACTTGGAGGGCTGCAAGTTCTACTTGGTGCAGGGGGGGATCCTGACTCACCACTTGGGACCACGTGGTGCAGCGCTTGTGACAGTCGAGATGAATGGTGACTCCCATAGAGGCAGTTAAGTGGTGTTCCCACTGTAGGACCCACCAGCATCGAGGCAGCCTGTACAAGCCAGGAATCCTACTGGATGTGGAGGGAAATGGTCAGTGGCAGCAGGTCTTCAGATTTGGTGCAGCATCCGAATATACTGGGGTCTTTGGACTCTCCAGCAGGGCCAGTATGCTGTTTTATGCAGGAGAGCATGGGAACGGGCGCCACTTTGGGGCTGACTGGTAGTGAGGAACAGCTTCTGATCACATGTAGAGCACAGCCGCCATTTTACAACTTCAGGGCCCAACAGAGCATTCAGCTGCATCGGGATCTTTTTCTCCGGAAGCCTATTGACTGAAGCAGTGACAGTTGGAGTTGCTGCAAGATGCTTCAGTTTCTTGCCCTGCTGCCTCTCCAGCTCCTAAGTGATCTCATTTAGACCTCCAGGAGTGGGCATATGAGGCTCTCTGCTTTTCCTTCCTTATCTGATGTAGCCTCAGTCTAGTCAGAGGAGCCATTGTTGAAGGAGCCATTAGAGGAGGGGTGGGCAAATAAAGTTTTTCCACCATTATTTTCGTCTTCCTGTTGTCATTGGAAGTGCTTTGCTGGCCACACTACTCCCTTGTTTGGACTATCTTACATAGTAGACCACAGTCTTCCGCTTCTGCGGTCTCCTTTTTTGCATTGTTCCAGTTCCCCAGGCCAAACAGGGACAAGGAAGGGGGAGGGTAGACCGTATCTCAGAAGGAGGAAAAGAAATTACAATGTAAAATATTAGCAGTGGGCATAGATGACGATAATTATAGGAGTAGTACAGGCAGACCTTGGGGAGGGGGGCCAAAAAGTAGCAGTTCATTAGTACATAAGTACATAAGTAGTGCCATACTGGGAAAGACCAAAGGTCCATCTAGCCCAGCATCCTGTCACCGACAGTGGCCAATCCAGGTCAAGGGCACCTGGCACGCTCCCCAAACGTAAAAACATTCCAGACAAGTTATACCTAAAAATGCGGAATTTTTCCAAGTCCATTTAATAGCGGTCTATGGACTTGTCCTTTAGGAATCTATCTAACCCCTTTTAAACTCCGTCAAGCTAACCGCCCGTACCACGTTCTCCGGCAATGAATTCCAGAGTCTAATTACACGTTGGGTGAAGAAAAATTTTCTCCGATTCGTTTTAAATTTACCACACTGTAGCTTCAACTCATGCCCTCTAGTCCTAGTATTTTTGGATAGCGTGAACAGTCGCTTCACATCCACCCGATCCATTCCACTCATTATTTTATACACTTCTATCATATCTCCCCTCAGCCGTCTCTTCTCCAAGCTGAAAAGCCCTAGCATTCTCAGCCTCTCTTCATAGGAAAGTCGTCCCATCCCCACTATCATTTTCGTCGCCCTTCGCTGTACCTTTTCCAATTCTACTATATCTTTTTTGAGATACGGAGACCAGTACTGAACACAATACTCCAGGTGCGGTCGCACCATGGAGCGATACAACGGCATTATAACATCCGCACACCTGGACTCCATACCCTTCCTAATAACACCCAACATTCTATTCGCTTTCCTAGCCGCAGCAGCACACTGAGCAGAAGGTTTCAGCGTATCATCGACGACGACACCCAGATCCCTTTCTTGATCCGTAACTCCTAACGCGGAACCTTGCAAGACGTAGCTATAATTCGGGTTCCTCTTACCCACATGCATCACTTTGCACTTGTCAACATTGAACTTCATCTGCCACTTGCACGCCCATTCTCCCAGTCTCGCAAGGTCCTCCTGTAATCGTTCACATTCCTCCTGCGACTTGACGACCCTGAATAATTTTGTGTCATCGGCGAATTTAATTACCTCACTAGTTATTCCCATCTCTAGGTCATTTATAAATACATTAAAAAGCAACGGACCCAGCACAGACCCCTGCGGGACCCCACTAACTACCCTCCTCCACTGAGAATACTGGCCACGCAATCCTACTCTCTGCTTCCTATCTTTCAACCAGTTCTTAATCCATAATAATACCCTACCTCCGATTCCATGACTCTGCAATTTCTTCAGGAGTCTTTCGTGCGGCACTTTGTCAAACGCCTTCTGAAAATCCAGATATACAATATCAACCGGCTCCCCATTGTCCACATGTTTGCTTACCCCCTCAAAAAAATGCATTAGATTGGTGAGGCAAGACTTCCCTTCACTAAATCCGTGCTGACTTTGTCTCATCAGTCCATGTTTTTGTATATGCTCTGCAATTTTATTCTTAATAATAGCCTCCACCATCTTGCCCGGCACCGACGTCAGACTCACCGGTCTATAATTTCCCGGATCTCCTCTGGAACCTTTCTTAAAAATCGGAGTAACATTGGCTACCCTCCAGTCTTCCGGTATTACACTCGATTTTAGGGACAGATTGCATATTTCTAACAGTAGCTCCGCAAGTTCATTTTTTAGTTCTATTAATACTCTGGGATGAATACCATCAGGTCCCGGTGATTTACTACTCTTCAGCTTGCTGAACTGACCCATTACATCCTCCAAGGTTACAGAGAATTTGTTTAGTTTCTCCGACTCCCCCGCTTCAAATATTCTTTCCGGCACCGGTGTCCCCCCCAAATCCTCCTCGGTGAAGACCGAAGCAAAGAATTCATTTAATTTCTCCGCTACGGCTTTGTCCTCCTTGATCGCCCCTTTAACACCATTTTCGTCCAGCGGCCCAACCGACTCTTTGGCCGGTTTCCTGCTTTTAATGTATCTAAAAAAGTTTTTACTATGTATTTTTGCTTCCAACGCTAATTTCTTCTCAAAGTCCTTTTTTGCCCTCCTTATCTCCGCTTTGCATTTGGCTTGGCATTCCTTATGATCTATCCTGTTACTTTCAGTTGGTTCTCTTCTCCACTTTCTGAAGGATTGTTTTTTGGCTCTAATGATTTCCTTTATCTTACTGTTTAGCCACGCCGGCTGACGTTTAGTCTTTTTTCCCTTTTTTCTAATACGTGGAATATATTTGTCCTGAACCTCCAGGATGGTGTTTTTAAACAGCATCCACGCCTGATGCAAGTTTTTTACTCTGCGAGCTGCTCCTTTCAGTCTTTTTTTCACCATTTTTCTCATTTTGTCGTAATCACCTTTCTATAGTTAAACGCTAGCGTACTTGATTTCCTAGTTTCACTTCCTTCAATGCCAATATCAAAACCGATCATATTATGATCACTGTTATCAAGCGGCCCTCGTATCGTTACCCCCCTGCACTAGATCATGAGCACCACTAAGGACTAAGTCTAGTATTTTTCCTTCTCTTGTCGGCTCCTGAACTAGCTGTTCCATGAAGCTGTCCTTGATTTCATCAAGAAATCTTATGTCCCTTACGTGTACAGATGTTACATTAACCCAGTCTATATGCGGGTAATTGAAATCCCCCATTATTATTGTGTTGCCCAGTTTGTTTGCGTCCCTGATTTCCTTTAACATTTCCGCATCCGTCTGTTCGTCCTGGCCAGGCGGACGGTAGTACACTCCTATCACTATCCTTTTCCCCTTTGCACATGGAATTTCAATCCACAGTGATTCCAAGGAGTGTTTTGCTTCCTGCAGAATTTTCAATCTATTTGATTCAAGGCTCTCGTTAATATACAATGCTACCCCTCCACCAATCCGATTCACCCTATCACTACGATATAATTTGTACCCCGGTATGACAGGCATCTTCAAAGAGGAAGGTTTTAAGGTCAGTTTAAAATTTTTGTGAAGAGGTAAGTTGGAGGGGTAAGGCATTCCAGATGGTGGGGCCAGCAATGGAAAAGATAGGTGGTATCATATCTGATGTGTCAAAAAGAGGGAATGAGTACAAAATGTTGTTGGGATTTCTGCAGGGAGCAGGCTGCTTGCGGAATCTCTTTTGTACACTGCGTCTGGAGTGGAACCTTAATTTAGTTCTTTAGGCTCTACAGAAGCCTCCTTATGAGCCACTCTGGAAGGCCTCCTTGAAAGATCTTACACTAAAGACAGCATTCTTGGTGTCTGTTGCATCGGCTCATAGGGTTTTGGAGATTGACTCTCTCTTGTTGGGATCTCTTTCTCCGGTTTTTGGAGGCAGGGTCTCCTTTGCACGGTTCCTTCCTGTCTTCCAAAAGTAGTATCAGCATCTCATCTCAGCCAATCTGTAGAGCTTGCATCCTTTCACAGAGAGGACAAGGAGGCTCAGTATTTCTTGAAGCTTCTCAATATACATAGAATCTTCATTTAGATATTTGGAAGTCAAGAATGAGTTATGAATTGAGACAGACACTTTGTGCTTTTTGGTAAACAAAGGCTTGGTCTCATGGCTTCCAAGCCCACAATTGCTAGATGGCTAGAGACTATCAGCTTATTTGCTTGAAAGGGAGCAGGCTCCTCGGACCTTGCAGGCTCATTCTAAGAGGTGTACAGTGACATCCTGGGTGGAGACTACTTTACTGTCTCCGGTGGATATTTGCAAAGGCAGCGATATAGTCGATGCTGCTTACCTTTGCCAAGCACTACAGCATGGCTGTTGTGGTGTGCTCGGAAGCCAGTTTTGTGGCAGCGGTGCCAGGATTCCACCTACTCCCACAGGTTCTGGAATAATGGGAAGCTACATATTGGAAGGTGAAATTAGGTCTTACGTGATAATTTTCTTTCCATTAGTCCTTCCCATTATTCCACAGGCCCATCTTAGGTTTCTGAGATGTTTAGTCATTGTGAAGTAATGGGTCAAGTAACGACTCACCTTGCATGGTGCTTCCCGCATATCTGTTGTTCTCTATAAGTGTTTCAGAGATGGGAGATATCCGCATGTTTCCTTGTCTGGTTAGTGTTAGATTAGCTAGTTGTTGAAGGTTGTTGTGTTTATTCTCAGTTATCCTTACTGCTTGCCTACGGAAATACTGAGGAGCTGGACTGGATGCTAAGAGTGATATGTCTCAGCTCAGTTTTCAGTTCTCTATCTCCACCTGCTGGTTGATGGATACATATCTCACAGGTTCTGGAATAGTGGGAAGGACTAATGGAAAGAAAATAATCAGGTAATACTAATTTTTCCTTAGTACAATAGCGTTACACAGTGTTGGATAAAAGCTGAGGCCGACATGAGAGCAGCATTCCTTTCATGTACCACCAATTAATGCTTCAACTTGCTGTGTAATCCATGCATGGACTTTACCCTGAATTCCACCCCACAATTTTGGGGCAATTTTTAGAGAGCTGGTCTTGTTGAGAAACAACTTTACATGTAGGAAATCTTTGAAAATTATCCTTCAGGCCAGGAGTTCTCAACACAGTCCTCAGGTCACACCAAGCCAGTCTGGTTTTCAGGATTTCCACAATTAATATGCATGTGATAAACTTAAATACACTGCCTCCATTGTATATAAGTCTGTCTCATGCATATTTGACTATCAGAAAGCCTATTCTGAATGCCTGACTTGCTTGATGTACCCTGAGGTCTGGGTTGAGAACCCCTGCTGTAGACTAATGTGAGGAATACAGCTGAAGATGGTGGCATCTTAAACAATATAGTGACAACCCCTCTCCCATATCTTTTCAAGAAAGCTGCTAGCATTGCCAGTATCAGAAGCAATTGCTTGACTACTATCTCCACTGAGGGTGAGTCTTATGTCGAAAGAGAGCTTGTTGCATAGACATCTGCCATAAAGTGTTTAGCATTACCTCTGCTGAGGCAGGTAACCACTGACAAAAATGACCTGCAGATTAGCTATCTCGTAGCTATATTTTTTCTGGACAGGAGCTTCATGCCACAGAATCTGTCAGCTTACCTAGCCCTCCAGCTAGGGAAGCTTATGCCTGCAATGGCTAATTCTTCCAGAGCAGTGTTAAAATGCACAAGAAGGCAGAACATGTCACTAAAGCCTTTGCAGCCTGTATATAGTACATAAGTGGAAGGCAGTAATTGCCAGCCAGTCAGGCTGGTGCTTCACACTTGTGTTATGGGTTCCTGCATATCTGAGGAATACTGTAGTTTTCTGATAGGGAATAGGACTTCTCATAGCTGAAAATTACAATGAAAAATGCATGTTTATTTTGCTTAACAAAAAAAAAAAAACCTCTTGTCTTCCTAGTAGGTAACTAGAATCCAAGGTCATAAGATAAGAGAGTGTGTTAAAATGGACCAGAGCTAACAAGTATATCATTGCTTGGATACGGTTTGTGCAAATAGTTGATGGAACCCAACAGTCTGTGTAGCACAAGACCCATTTTTAAATCCAAGCATAAACTTTAGTGCACATTTTAATTCATCTTAGTGCAAAACTTCCAATTTAATATTAATTACATACTAGTTTGTCATTGGTTATTTGAAAAGGGAAGGCAACACCACCCCCTCACCATTCAAGCACAAAAGCCTTGAGGATCCTTTATAGGGATCACCTCGAGAGAGCAGTTGCTGGGGTTTTGGAGTTTCTTAGGTGTTCATGATTAGGGATCGCCAGGAAAACAGAAGTATGATGCAGAAATAATTTCTGATTTTCTTTGGTTTAAGATAGTGAAAAACAAAAGAAAACATGGTTGTATGTATATAAATATCACGGTACTGTTTACAATGCTGTGTTTGTTCCCATGGTTTTATGACTATTTTCAGTTTGTGCTATGTTTTACTGATATTGAAACAATTTCAGTGGAGTACAAGCTGCTGCCCAAAAAATTTGGTCTTGATTGAGACCTTTCACTTAGGCAGATGATCCTGTATAGGGGCTAGCAAGGTGTTTGACTGCCCAGGTATGGCCTCCTAATAACCTCTTAATGCCTGACCGTTTGTGCTGCTTTCAAAGCATGAATGGTTATGTGAATTTATAAAGATAATGTGAAAGTTTTCTGGAGCCAAAGGAGGGTCACTGAATCAGTCCTTAAAAAAAAAAAAAGGCACTCTGGTTTCCTTATTTTTCATGTTCGTCTCTGGTCCACTTGATCATAGTCTCAGGTGATCGGTATAAGAAGATGAGTTTGGCAAACAGCTGTTCTTCAAGGTCCAGGTCGCCAGTCTCTCGTACCAGGAATATGTCTGTACAGAGTTTCAAAATGCGATCCACATTGGGTAACTCTTCAAACATTATGGAGCGAGCAATGCCATTGAAGAACTCCCGAATAAATTTTCCAATCACCAAGACCACAGACATGTACAGACCCACAATGCTACAAAGGCAAGAAGAGAGAAAGTAAATTGATTTGCATGGCGTCGACATCATTTTGGGCATTATCACAACACCGAAATGTAAGCATTTAAAGAATGTTGACAACCCCCCCCCCCTCCCGCCCCACCCAAGTTGCTTTTAACTCACTCAATTTGTGGTTCTGTTTTTTTGTGCTGCTCTCAAGAGTAATTAAAAATGACTATGGATACATTATGTTTGTGATGAATTACAAATTGATTTATGCAGTAAGGACTTGACCTAATATGGTGGCTCATACAACATAATCAGCCAAGAAATTAATATAGGAGATACTGGTGCTTCGGAATGGAATGCTTACCCGTATCCAGCAAGAAATCCCAGGCTCTGAGGGCTGGCTTTATCATTGAAAATAACAAGTTCCATGTTTTTCCTGCAGCCTTTACTGGAACAGCCAGGAATCCACTCTTGAATAATCCACCACTCATTTACCAGGTTGGAAGAGGAATTCACATCCAATTTCTGCAGGTTTATCGTTATGTTTCTGTAAAATGCATATTTTTCCAAGTCCTCTGCCTTCTCAGTACGGGCTTCCATATATAACAAAAGAATTAAATTAGGTTCAAATAAAATCTTGTTTTTTTCATTTGTTTTTCTTTCCTCATATGGCATGCCTACAGCTTTACTGTCAAGAACAGTATCTCCTGTTCACCATCATATTCCCCATGTACTAAAGTTTTGCATTGGGTAATACACTCTGTATAAAAAAAAGATATCCAGTGCTGAAAATTAATGTAATTACTGTAATATAAAGTCATAATGACGGAACAAACATAAGTTAATTACTCGGAAAAGGAGATTTGCAGAGCTATGCTAGGGATTGCTGGGGAAGCCAATGCCTGAATTGGTGATGGGAATTCTCACCAGAACAGGAGTTCACATTCCCAAATAACAAGTTCCATTGCTATCTCCTACCATCTATTTTAGTTTGAAGCTAAGATGAGAAAAATAACAGTGGCCCTGGTTTCCAGAAACTATTAACTTCTGTTTCGTAGATGGACAGAAAAAAAAAAAGCTGAAGATACCAAGGGTTGGACTGGGATTATGTCTACCAGTGTCATCACCAATGTCACTTACGAACTTGTAGACGATGTGCTGTTTTAGACTCAGGACCATTAGATGACCTCAGATATTTTGGCAATATATCTGGCAACATGCTGGAAGGAAAATGGAGGGCAAATCGGTTTAGTTTTTAAACACTGAAGTGTTGTATTAACATTTACAAAAAAAATTTGGACACGCTACATTCAAATGTATTCTTTTTTTCTTCAGCTCCTCTTAGACACTTTAACCCAATATTTATGAATTTGGAGCATGACTTTGGGTATGGGTGTTTGGCGCTGCTGTTTTTGCACCCATGACTTTGGGCACCCATACGGATAGCTTTTAAGATGTGTTCCCCCCCCCCCCTTCCCCACACTCACTGGGATCCGAGCTGGGCTGTCCGGGCCACAGAGACATGGGTGCTGGGGGCAGGGGTGGTCCTCAGAGCATAAGGGAGAGCATAGCTGTCCCAGGAGATGCCTGTGATAAAAAGATGAAACAGGCAGCATCTTCCCTCACATGCACTGCCTGAAGCAGCTATGATCTGTTATGCTCTGAGGACTGCTGCTGCAAGAGATTATAGTTGCCCTAGGCATGACCTGTGAGGGAGAATGCTATCTGTTCCTTTTTCTCTCACAGGCACCTCCTGGGGCAGCTAGGCTCTCCATTATGTTCCAAGGACCGGACAACCCCCTGTTCAGATCCCAGTGAGTGCAGGGGAGACTTTTAGATACTTCCCGTTTGGGTGCCCAGAAGTCAGATGTCAATGTGTATAGGTACACAAGAGGTGACACCTATACTGTGGTACCTATTCCCTTGTACCCAAATTCTGGTGCCCAAAAGCCCTGTTTCATCAAAACTATTAACCTTGCTTAGAAAGTAGTTTTGTAAAGAAAACATTCTCTTCACTAGCCAGAGCCTTAAAAGGACCAAAGAGAACAATAGGACCTTGGGCTAACAAGTGATAGCTTTCAGTAGTTTGTTCAGTGGACAGATGCAAATGTTTCTAATTAAAATCATATGGATGAGAGTAAATGGCCAGAATGTGTGGGCCAATTCATTGCATTCTACTATGTTACTGTATCACTAATCATTTTGAGAAGAATCTAAATTAACTTCTGCCTCAAGGAACACAATACTCTGAACTAGTAATGAGCTGAAGCTAATGAACACACTTAATATGTGCACCTAGGCATAACCATGCTGCAGTGTGATTGTGACCAAGATTAAAGCTGTAACCTACATTGGTGTATTTCTTTGTCCTTTAATCATCTGAACAATCTGATCTCTTAATGCCTTATCTTCATAGCACACTGTGTATTTTCCAGAGGCTTCAACGGCCTTTATGACTGAAGCATTTCTGAAATAAATTGGAAACAATTATTTGCAACACGAAAGATGCCTTGGATTAGAGGTTCGGCCATAACTCCTCAACAAGAGCTGTAGTGGGCCAGTTCAGTGCCAGAGCTGCATCTACATTGACTTCAGAAATGTCCCAGGGGAGGAAGCAAACCTACCACTCGATCAATACATACAAACAGCAGAACAACACAACAAATAAGTTATGTCTTTTCTGTAATTGTATTTGAGATCTTACAAAATAAATTCTGTCAAGTCTGGACTCGTATTTTTTAATTGCTCAAACAAAATAGACCCAACTTGGTAACCCTGTGTGTCAGAGCAAATGATAAAATAATACTGCTGGAATAAAATTAGCTGAACCATGGTGATGGTGGAGGGTTATTACCTGAGAATATTCCAGTAAATGTCAAAATAGATTTGACTGGCTTTGGAGAGTTCTTCTATCATAGCCTCACGACTAGCTGGACTGATGCTCCACAGCAAACTGGCATTGCTCTTGATTTTTGCAGTGATGATATCCTCTGGCATATAGTTTACTATAAACTGCATGGCAGACTGGAGAGACAAGGAATATTTTGCTTTTTAGTGAGGAACAGACATCAAAAACAAGGTGTATAGTACTAGTAAAGAGGCAGCTACAGCCTTCACTTTTAAAATCGCCTTTTAAATGTGTCAGGATTAGGCCAGGGCTTTCCAAGATTGGTGGCCACTGTTTGAAACAGCCTTGATGGACCTTTGTTCTGTCCCAGTACAGCAATGCACATGTGCTTAGGAATATGTATGAGACCAATGTATGCAAATTTTTCTCATGCATACTGGTTGCAGGATCAGTGGGACACTTTTGGGAAGCTCTATCCTAAACAGTGTCAGTGCAGTCTGGCTTTAACTTTGAAAATGTGATTTTCAGTAACATTTTACCATATTCATTTGGTTATGCATATTTACAAACTTTGAGTGAGATATGCATTCATGCCACAGTGCTTTTGTGGGAACCGATGACACAATGGCCCAGTCCTGATTTTGAGGTAATCTTTTAGAAATATACTGAACATAGAAAACAGAAAATAAAGACTCCATCGGTATTTTTATTTTTAAGATTAATCAATACAAATATTTAAACTTCTACATGTCTAGGATTTTTGTCCCTCTGGAGCAACATGCCCTCTACTGGTGCACTGATTGGATATATATATTTTTTTTTGTTACATTTGTACCCTGAGCTTTCCCATTCATGGCAGGCTCAATGTGGCTTACATGGGGCAATGGAGGGTTAAGTGACTTGCCCAGAGTCACAAGGAGCTGCCTGTGCCTGAAGTGGGAATCAAACTCAGTTCCTCAGGACCAAAGTCCACCACCCTAACCACTAGGCCACTCCTCCACTGTTGCTACTATTTGAGATTCTACATGGAATGTTGCTATTCCACTAGCAACATTCCATGTAGAAGTCGGCCCTTGCAGATCACCAATGTGGCCGCGCAGGCTTCTACATGGAATGTTGCTAGTGGAATAGCAACATTCCATGTAGAATCTCCAATAATATCTATTTTATTTTTGTTACATTTGTACCCCGCGCTTTCCCACTCATGGCAGGCTCAATGCAGCTTACATAGGGCAATGGAGGGTTAAGTGACTTGCCCAGAGTCACAAGGAGCTGCCTGTGCCTGAAGTGGGAATCAAACTCAGTTCCCCAGGACCAAAGTCCACCACTCTAACCACTAGGCCACTCCTTTCATCTTTCCAGCTCACCTCCTAGCAAAAAAAAATCTTGAAGCCCAATTCCCCCAAAACAGTGCAAGCTGTACACAGAGGCAGGGTTAAAAGGCTTTTGCCTGTTCTTCTTGCTTTAAACATTTATGATAAATGTTATTATAAGGTTGTAGGAGTGATGTGCTTCTCCTTTTGGTCTGATTGGATAGCTTTGGATTTTGCACTTGCTACTTAGAATTCACATCAGACATCCTGCAAAGATTAATAAGAAACCAATATTTCATCTGAACTTACTGGGTGAAGAGCATATTGATAAGTCATTTGATCATAGTCTTCTTGAGAGAAGGGGATAAGATTTTGTTGTTGGGCACTCATAGTGAACAATGGCTGCAAGGGAAACAGAAGGAGAGGGAAGCACTGAGGTTTCTGGAAAACTTTGAGAAGCATCTACACAAATCTGTTTCCATAAAAACAAACGCAATTGGTTAAGTATTCCAAAATATGGTTCCTGATCACTAGTGGCTCCCACCTTCCTTACTCATAAGCAATGGCAGCCGTTACTCCTAGAGAAATTTAGCAGAGCAAAACTGAACCATTCTACAAAATAATTACCTCATAACCACTGATGCTAATTTTAACAGAGACATCTAAAGGCTGATTGGTTACTCCTGCCACTGATTTAACCAATGACATAAAAAGAAGTGGAAACCAGACAATGCAGATGAGCGCAAAGATGATGACACCACCTCGTCCATACTTCACGATCTTCTTTTTCTTCTGTCCTGCAGGTTCTGGATATTTCTGCAATGTTAATAATTATTGTCACAAAATAGGATGAATTAGCAAATGAGCAATAGCATCAAGCTTCAACCCAGACCCATGTCCATTTGCATGTGTTTCTTATATATATACATAATTCAATTATCTTAAAAAAAATATAAAATTCTATCAAGCTTGACATCCAGGGGAGCCCAGTTTGAATCCCACTACTGCTCCTTGTGATCTTGGGCAAGTCAACTCTCCATTACCTTGGGTACAAAAATTATTTTAGAAGCCCTCCAAACACAGGGAAATACCTAATGTACCTGAATGTAACTCACCTTGACCTACTACTGAAAAAAGGTGTGAGTGAAATCCAAATAATAATAAGTAATGAAATGGAAGTATATCTTACTTTCACTCACTTCATGCTTGCATCAGAAGGGGATGAGCATTCTGGCTGCAACTCTTAAGGAGCTGCCTTAGGAAATATTGATGAGGAAATAAGATAGACCGGGGGGATGTGATTGTTTAGATAAGGGAGAAAGGGATGTGGGTGGAGCGCTTGGAAATAGGCACTAAATGGGAACACAGCAATAAACAGATATTACAAGACTCTGGGAACTTCAGTTTGAATTGTAAAATTGCAAACAATCCGTGTAGATCCATCAGAGTGCTGTACAACAACTTAACAGTATGACAAAGTATCATGGGCTTTTTTAAACACATCTACAAGTGGCGTAGCAAGACATGCTAATTTGGGTGGGCCTGAGCCCAAAGTGGGTGGGCACACACTATTTTGCTGCCCCCCCCCCTTTGTGATCCCAAACTCAGTCAATAACTGAGTTGGTAGGGATCCCCCAAGCCCCAGCAGCTGTAGAAGTCCTGCTCTGGCAGCCCAGAATGCTCCCAAATTCGTTGCAGCCAGTGGCACACTCTATAGGCCACTGCTAAGCCAGCTTTCCTCCCTCCTGTGCATGTGCAAAAAATGAACATGCACAGGAGAAGGGTGAGCTGGTGCAGCAGGGGCCCATAGAAAGTGTCACTGGCTGCAGTGAGTATGGGAGCATTCTGGGTCTCTGGAGTGGAACCTCTTCAGCTGGAAGAGCTTGGGGATCCCTGCCAGCCTTAGCAAGAGTACCACAATTTGGGTGGGCCTGAGCCTACAAGTCAGTTTGCTCTCATCCAAGTGAGCTGATTCAGGGCCACCGAGATACTGGGCTGGGCCCGGGGCAAGGCTGTCCCTGGGGCCCTACCACCGCCCCCCTCCGTCCACCACCGGGCCGGGCCCCCATGAATTCATATCATAGCGCCTCACCTCGACCTTGCTTCGTGTGAAAGAAGCGCAGCAGCGGCAGTCTGCAGATCGCTTCCCTTCGGGCCTTCCCTCCCTGTGTCCCGCCCTTGCGCAAGTTACGTCAGATGAGGGCGGGACACAGGGAGGGATGGCCCGAAGGGAGGTGATCTGCAGATTGCCGCTGCTGCGCTTCTTTCACATGGAGCGAGGTCGAGGTGAGGCGCTATGGTTTGAATTCAGGGGGGCCCAGCCTGGTGGTGGATTGAGGGGGGCGGGGGTGGAGGGGACTGCTGCGCCGGGCCCCCCTTGGAGGCCCGGGAAATTTTGTCCCCCATGCCCCCCCTCTCGGGGGCCCTGAGCTGATTTACGAAGCTATGTTTGCCTCTCACTTTGTTCCACTTTTAGATCCCAGAAAAGACTTCAGGGAAAATTCTATAAAGGTTGTCCAAACTTGGGCACCAAACTGCAGGGTGCTGCGTACAAATTTTGTAAGAGCATCTGGGCATCCAGACTCTATTATAGAATAGGGCATAAGTTGGCATTTGCATGCCAACATTTAGATGCTAACATGCCATGTAAAAGGCAGGTGTAAATGTCAGCGTGTAGATGTTTATTTATTTATTAGGATTTGTTTACCATCTCTTATGAAGGAATCCACTCAAGGCGCTGTACAACAAGAATGTCAAACATGAGCAATAGACAATTACAGCGGTAAAAATATTCAAACAATACAAAGTATGGCTTGGAGGGGCATAATCGAACGGGGAAGACCATCTATAAGGGCGCCCATCTCTAAGGACGTCCTGGGAAAGGGGCGGGGAAACCGCTATTATCGAAACAAGATGGGCGTCCATCTTTCATTTCGATAATACGGTCGAGGACGCCCAAATCTCAACATTTAGGTCGACCCAAGAGATGGTCGACCTTAGAGATGGTCGTCCCCGGTTTTCGGCAATAATGGAAACCGAGGACGCCCACCTCAAAAATCCAAGGCATTTGGTCATGGGAGGAGCCAGCATTCATAGTGCACTGGTCCCCCTCACATGCCAGGACACCAACCAGGCACCCTAGGGGGCACTGCAGTAGACTTCACAAATTGCTCCCAGGTGCATAGCTCCCTTACCCTCGGTGCTGAGCCCCCAAAACCCACTCCCCACAACTGTACACCACTACCATATCCCTAAGGGGTGAAGGGGGGCACCTACATGTGGGTACAGTGGGTTTCAGGTGGGTTTTGAAGGGCTCACATTTACCACCACAAGTGTAATAGGTAAAGGGGGATGGGCCTGGGTCTGCCTGCCTGAAGTGCACTGCACCCACTAAAACTGCTCCAGGGACCTGCATACTGCTGTCATGGAGCTGGGTATGACATTTGAGGTTGGCATAGAGGCTGGCAAAAAAATTAAAAAAAAATTTTTTAGGGTGGGAGGGGGTTGGTGACCACTGGGGGAGTAAGGGGAGGTCATCCCCAATTCCCTCCGGTGGTCATCTGGTCACTTTGGGCACCTTTTTGAGGCTTGGTTGTGAAAAAAAATGGACCAAGTAAAGTCGACCAAATGCTCGTCAGGGACGCCCTTCTTTTTTCCATTATCGGTCAAGGATGCCCATGTGTTAGGCATGCCCCAGTCCCGCCTTTGCTAGGCCTCCGACATGCCCCCATGAACTTTGGTCGTCCCCGCGACAGACTGCAGTTGAGGACACCCAAAACTGGCTTTCGATTATGCCGATTTGGGCGACCCTGAGAGAAGGACGCCCATCTTCCGATTTGTGTCGGAAGATGAGCGCCCTTCTCTTTCGAAAATGCCCCTGATAGTATACTGCTTACAATATCAACACAATAAAACATTTTAATAGCATAGGGTGTAAGCAAATATGGAACATATAGATAAGATAGAGTAATAGGTATAAGAAAATAAGAGGTTAATTTCAAGAAAGTTGCACATGAGGTCAGAAAGGTACTTGAATATTATTTTAGCTATGGTAGGAAAGGATAAACATGTCCTGCTGCAGTATGTGCAGCCAATGTCACTCGTCACTTTGTGTGTGTGTGACTAGCAAGTGTTACACATCGGTGTGGGACCTGCCCATGTCCTGCCCATGCTCTGCCCATATGCCCCTTTACAGTTTGTAGAATACTGCCTAACGTCCAACTGGCACTTACATATGTGAATGTAACATTTATGAGCATATTGTATAGTCGTAGCACACAAATGGTCCTTACATTTAAGCACTAAGCTTATAGAATGAGGTGGTTCCAGTGTATAAATCCTGCTGGCTTGCAGGGAAAATATTCACAAAAAACGTATTCATTTTCATCCTACATGTGCAATCCATCCTGAGGTCCTAAGTAACTATATCAAAGCTGTATTGTGAAACCGGGATCCCTCACCTTTTCCGATTCCCTTAAGCACTTCATGATGAAAATATTAGCATAAATGTCCTCCACACAGATCCAGCTGGAGAGACTTAGGGTGGTGTCGGTCCATACCCAGTCCATTACTGCTCTTAGCTCAGTTAAGAATGGGACAAATCTAAACCTGCAAATATAAGCGGAGAAAACCATGTTTCCATGTTCAAAAGAATCTAATTCTTAGATGATGGAATCCTTTTAGAACTCCAAAGGGTCATGGATTTGATACAGAAGCACATAAGTATTGCCACACTGGGAAAGACCAAGGGTCCATCAAGCCCAGCATCCTGCCTTTCTGTAGTACAACCAAAGCAGTTTACATGAATTATAAGCAGGTGCTTTCTCTGTCCCTAGTTGGGGATAGTTTGTGTATTGGACTATTTCTAGTTTTCCAATGCTTTTCATTTTGGCAAGGAACGTGATGCCCAGTTTTGATTGTAAACAGGACTGGGTTTTATTCTTTCTCCTTCTCACACACCGGGGCCACAAATGTTTATTGAGAATAAATTAGAGACTATACAGACAATATGTGGTGGCAGCCAAAAAAGCAAACAGAATGCTAGGAATTATTAGGAAAGGGATAGTAAATAAGACAAGGAATATTATAATGCCTTTGTATCACTCCATGGTGCAACCTCACCTTGAGTATTATGTGCAATTCTGGTTGCCACATCTCAAAAAAAGATATAGCAGAATTAGAAAAAGTTCAAAGAAGGGCAACCAAACTGATTTAGGGGATGGAATTCTTCTCATTTGAGGAAAGGCTTCAGAGGTTAGGGCTATTCAGCTTGGAGAAGAGATAGCCGAGGGGGAGGATACAATAGAGGTCTACAAAATACTTAGTGTTGTAGAACGGGTAAAACTAAGTAAATTGATTTAGTACTCTTTCAAAAGTACAAAGACTAGAGAACACTCCATGAAGTACATAATAACTTTTAAAACAAATAGGGGAGAAAACTATTTTTCACTCATTGAATAGTCAATCTCTGGGACTCATTGCCGGAGGATGTGGTGACAGCAGTTAGGTTGTCTGGGTTTTAAACAGGTTTGGACAGGTTCCTGGAAGAAAAGTTCATAATCCGCTATTAAGGTAGACATGGGGAAAGCCATTACTTATCCCTGGGATCAGTAGCACGGAATCTTGTTACTCTTTGGGATTCTGCCAGGTACTAGATTGGCCAATGTTGGAAGCAGGATACTAGGCTAGATGGACCCAGTATGGCTGTTCTTATGTTCTCATCTGTTGGTGGAACACTGTTCTGCTGAAGTTACAAAACATTCTGACAGAATATTTCATATTTTTCTCAATAAAGGGCAACTGTTTTCAAGTCAGACTCATCTTTCAATAGTTACATTGCAAGAAAACACAAAACATAGCAGAATAGAAGAGTACACAATTTTCTAAAATCTAAGTTACCTGAACAAAAACAAAAAAGCACTGATAGATTTACCCTTGAAACAAGAACAGGTTTATGCAGTTATAACTCTTTGTCAGGAAGTTGCCCAGTACACGGTTTGGGTAGCCACACTTGATCTGGTATGCTGAGAGCCCAAAGTAAAGGCATTTCACGAAGTACCAGAGTTGAGCGACATGGTTTGTGTTAAACCTCCTGCAAGGAAACAGAAATTTTGCTTTGTCAGCATAATCCATTGATTAGACTGTTAAAGATGGATGTTGTTGGATCCAAAGGTCAAAACTGTGACTGGGCAAGGAAAGCCAATTTTAAAACTTTTGGACGCACTTATTTTACAACTTAAGGGTTGGAATATACGATGAACATTAACAAACAACTAACAAACTATCATTTATGATGTTTATGTCATGAAAGCTGCCAAAGAGGAGAATTAAAACCAATGAGGGAAGAACTTGGTGGAATCATGGCTGCCTATGACCCTTTATGAATAGGAACAGGAAATAGCATCAAAAGTATGCACAGTGTAAAAAGATAGCATATGGTAAAATGCAATAAATGAACCAAGTTATACATCTACCGTCACATACCTCTGCACAAAATCATGGAATAAACTACCGAATGCTATAAAAACAACACATGACTTGACAACCTTCCGGAAGTTATTGAAGATGCACCTGTTCGAAGAGACTTACAATAAAAATCCTCCTTAATGACTTGATTCCATTCTATATCTAAACCAACTAATACTGATCCCTTCTAATTTGATTGTTAATCACATTATCACTATTGGTCATTATATCTTACCTGTTTTATTTTGTGTTATGTAAATAATTCTACTGACCTATCTACCTAATTTCTTACACAATAATATGTTAAATTAGACCACACCTCTTACTCTGTTTATGATTAGACCTTTTGCAACATAGTGTAAGCCACATTGAGCCTGCAAATAGGTGGGGAAGTGTGGGGTACAAATGCAGCAAATAAATAAATAATAACATAAAATGACATTTATATACAAGGGAAATCAGATTATAAACAAAATGATATGCGAATGCAAAAAAAAGCACCAAAGGCCAATCAAGCATGGGAAAGTCAAGAGTCCTTTATTACTAGACCTGACTCGGGCCGTGTTTTGGCGTAAAACACCTGCATCAGGGGTCAATAGAAATCAGTCAATCTATCTAAAAAAGTGAGCAGAAAGCTCATATAGGACCCCTTTTACAGAGTGGTGATAAGCCCAATGCGGGCTTACCGCTTCCTCTTCTGGGACTACTGCCAGCCCCAAGTGTTGCCATTTCTGGGGGAAAAAGAAAACCCACAGAAATGGCTTGTGTGGCGGTAACCTGGCAGTAATCGTGCATCACCACACGCTGCCCAGTTACTGCCGGGTTAGCACGGGAGCCCTTATCGCCACCTCAGTGGGTGGTGGTAAAGGTTCCCTGCCGCATGGTCATGCAGTAAGAGTTCTCTTACCATATGGCTATATGTGTCTGGAGGCTTTTTACCCGCTGCGGTAAAGAGGGCCCTGGCGCGTGAGAAAAACGGCCCCTGCCACTACCGCAGGGCCATTTTCCCAAAGCTTGGTAAAAGGACCTCATAATCAGCAGACCAAAGCTAATTGGAACTAAGTCATCAGCACAAAGCAAAAGTGCGTAATTACATTCCAGCGCCAATTCTAAGATGCTGGAATGCAATTGCGCACTTTTGCTTTGTGTTCATGACCCAGCTGTCATAAGATAAGGGATCTTTTAAAGACTTCTCATGCTATAAAATAAATAAGTTCATATATTTAAATTTATAAAAGGGGAGATCACGTGGTGCCATGAGCTAAGCAGCAGTGGCTTGTTGGAGCTCTGAAGCCCTCACTGGGCTATGGGCAAAAATCAGAGGAATTAAACAGAATTTCTTTCAAGATTGAAAAGAGGAATCTTTATGGACAAATATTTACGAATTTCGCCCACCGGGATGGCGCAGAAACCCAACAAAAGAGAGAAAAGTAAGTTGGGCAGTGGCAAGGCTAAAATGGCCGACGACGCGATTTTGGCACCAGCACCGTTTTCAGACATGCAGCTCAAACAGCTAACTACAACTATAGCAAAGGCATGGGAGCCGAAATGGGCAGCTTTGGATCGTAAATTAGAAGGGTCCCAAGCATTGCTAGATGGTTTAACAACTCGCGTAAATGATGCGGAAGTGAGAGTTGTGGCGCTGGAGGACGACTCCCGTGGATACAGCCCAGACATTGCCAACTTACAGCTTCAATTAAATTTATAAAAAGATTATTGGACCGATAATGATTTCAGTAAACCATAAAGCTGTGCTTCTTTGTGAAATGAGTTACTGCTAAAGTCCATGTGAAAGATACATTTGAATTTGTGCTGGGTACCTTAATTACGTTACAGCTTAAGTGTTGGGTTTCAAATAGTTAATGTATGAATTAGCACATGCTGTCATGTCACCATGATAACAGCACACTAATTTACATGAACTGCTTAGAACACTTTAGTAAAAGGACCCTGAAGTTTTAAGTATCTTTTATTTATTTATTTGGATTTATTTACCACCTTTTTGAAGGTATTCACTCAAGGCGGTGTACAGTAAGAATAAATCAAACATAAGCAATACACAATTTCAGCAGTAAAAATATTCAAATAGCAATACAAAGTATGGCGTGGAGGGGCATAATCGAATGCGAACGCCTATCTCCATGGGCGTCTATGTCCGAAAACAGGTACGTGAAGAGGCGGGACAGACCGTATTTTTGAAAAATGGACGTTTATCAGCTGGGTGTTTGTTTTTTTTAGCGATAATGGAAACTAAAAATGTCCAGCTCAAAAACGTCCTAATCCAAGCCATTTGGTCATGGGAGGGGCCACGATTCTTAGTACACTCACCCCCCTGACATGCCAGGACACCAACTGGGCACCCTAGAGGTCAGTGCGGTGGACTTCAGACAACGCTCCCACATGCATAGCTCCCTTACCACAGGTGCTGAGCACCCAACCCCCCTCCCCCAAAACCCACTACCCACAAATGTACAATACTACCATAGCTCTTAGGGGTGAAGGGGGCACCTACATGTGGGTACAGTGGGTTTTGGAGGCCTCCCATTTACCAGCACAAGTGTTACAGGTAGGGGGGATGGGTCTGGGTCCACCTGGCTGAAGTGCACTGCGGTACCCACTAAAAGTGCTCCAGGGACCTGCATACACGCAGGCCTCTAGGACTTGTTGCTGCTATATAACATTGGCACAGCAGTTGACACCTGAAGACTAATCTCTCCGAAAACGTCCTTTATTGGAATAAGCACGCTTACTCACAGTTAACTGCAGATCAGAGGTTGTGCCCCACTGGCAATGAGTCTCCCTGGTACTGAGATTAGCAGTAGGTCAGAGCTGGCAGAATGGTGTACAATGCCCTCTTTCAGCCACATTCAAGGTAAGAACTAAGTTATGTAACATGGCTAACACGTGAAAGGGATCTAAAACTGTCTTACACAAATGGCCACTACCTCATGGACTACCGGAAACAAAACAGGGCACACTCTGACCCAACAGAGGGAAAAGCACCATGGGAGTAGAGCCTACCAACTACCAACATCGTGAGCATTTGCCACAAGCTAGTGGAATCAAGGAGCCCAATACCCTACACCCACCACAATGCACTGTTGATGTGACTGTGCAGTGCGCATAACAGAAAAGGTGTCACACTCACCCGAGAGCCACATCAGAACCAGGGAAAGGCTGTCACAGGATAGAACACATTCTGCTGTCATGGAGGTGGGTACGGCATTTGAGGCTGGCATAGAAGCTGGAAAAAAAGTTTTTAAATTGGGGTTTTTTTGGTGGTGGGGGTTAGTGACCAATGGGGGAGTCCGGGGAGGTCATACCCGATTCCCTCCAGTGGTCATCTGGTCAATTGGGGCACTTTTTTGGGACCTGTTCGTGGAAAAAAAAGGGTCCAAAAAAAGTGACCCAAAATTGCGGTAAAAACACCTTTTTGTTCGATTATCAGCTAAAGACGCCCATCTCTCCTCGGCCGATAACCACGCTCCAGTTCCGCCTTCACCATGCCTCTGACACGCCCCGTCAACTTTACCCGTTTCCGCGACAGATTGCAGTTGGAAACGCCCAAAATCGGCGTTTGATTATACCGATTTGGGCGCCCATGGGAGGAAGACGCCCATCTCCCAATTTGGGTCGCAATATAGGCGTTTTTCTCTTTCGATTATAAGCAGGATAGTATACTACTTACAATGTCAACACAATACGTAATAAAACATTTTAATAAACTGCGTAGGGTATAAGCAAAGATGGAACATATAGATAGGTAAGAGGAGTTAGAAAATAACCGGTGTGCATATCCTGAAAACCCGACTGGCTGGGTGTGCCCTGATTCACAAACACTGCAGTAGACTCTTTTGAAATAGGTGTTTGGAGCAGTTCTTTTTTTTATTGATGATATAATGTATTTAATTAAGTTTCTTTGGGGCCTTTTTATTAAAGCTTAGCACGCATGAAGCCCATAGGTAGAAAATGGGCTTCTTAGCATGTAGTGCATGCTAAGTTTTAGTACAAGGGCTTTTTTTTCATATTAAGTGCCTCAATGGCCACTGCTTGTTCAGAGGGTGGTCTAGCAAATATTGAGAAATAATGGAATGCATCTTACCTTTCAGTGACACCAGGCAAGATAAAGAACATCCAGAAATGAATGCCAAAGACAAGCACGACTTGAAAGACACACTTCCCGAACATCGTCTTCCTCAGATAGATAGCTCGGTCCACTATCATGGTTGCAAACTGAAGCAAAAGCATCACTAGAAATGCTTCAGGCACCTGGTCCTCAGACAGGGATTCAGTGATATCAGCGGCAGCTGAGTGTTTCTGCATACATTAACAAGAGTAAAAAGAATACATCTGTTTGATCAAACCTAAAAATGGAAATGGAAGAAGCTGATACTCCAAATGAATTACGAAATACAACAAGTGAGTCCAGAAACATCTACATCAGGAGAAAGTACAAACAAAACGATTTTTACCACACTGAACTCATTCCACTCAGCAGCACTATTCGGGGTGTGTACCCTCACTGGATTTTCAGTGGCATTATTCAGCTAATGCCACCAAAAATCTGGACAGATCATCTCAGCACTATCTAGATTGTGCCCGAGTAGTTCAGGGGCACAGCCGGATTTTTCCCAAGTTCAGGTGACACTTGGCAACAGTATCCAGATAAGTTAACTGCGTAGTTATCCTGGTATCAGTGTTGGGTATCACTGCTACCTGGATAACATAGGAGGGCATCTCTATCCCTGCATTTTCAGCACCGATATCCAGTTAGCAGCTGGCACTGAAAATCCAGGTATAGTTTAAATGCTGTAGGCAGCATTTAAGAGAAACACTGACTGGGGAGTTTGAATTTGACCCAACTCTCTATACAGGGTGAGGCAAAAAAACGTACTCCCCTCCCCCAGAGTGTTTGCCGTTTTCTCAGCAACTGTTTTGAATTTCAATGAGAAATTTTACGTAATTATTTAGTCATTATACTTATTACTATTAAAAAAGACATTTAATTATCTTAACCTATGTTGATGTTACTAACATTTTAGCATTACTACCTAGCAATTTTTGTGCGTTAAAAATATTTGAACTAAAACACAGTAAAATAATGTTATACAATTAACAATGTGTCAGAATTTTGCATTCATTTGAAATAAATAGTTGCTTTCTAAAGTCAGGTTTTATACATTTGTGAATGCTCAAAGTGTGCACCCCCAGCTTTAACACAGACCTTCAGTCGTTTTGGGAAGTTCTTACCAACCTTGTCGATCAGTCCCTGTGGCAGGCTGTCCCAAATCATCTGCAGAGCTTCCTTGACTTCTAAACAGGATTCCTTTGAATTCAATTACCGTTTTCAACTCCACCACCTCCTGCGGGAGGGCAATATAGCCGGCCGCTGACTGGCTAAATCGCTTGGTTGGGGCTAGATGCTAATATTCGGTGGCACTTAACCGGCTAACTGTCGCTGAATATTGCGGTTTGCGCCGAACACAAAGCCGACTATGTTGGGGGCGTTCCAGGGGTGGAGTCAGCACTTGGCCACTTAAGTGCTGATATTCAGCCCTTAATTGGCCAGGTTTACCACATAAAAGTCTGTCCTATTTTTATGAGGTAACCCATGGCCACTTAAGTGGCTATTGTTAGCCAGCTTTAAAATAACCAGATTTTCAAAGCTGAAGCCCTCACAGCAACCAGCTTTGAATATCTGAGAATAACACCATCGGTAGTGAGCAAAACGCTCATCATCAACGGCTGAATATTGACCCCATTCAGAAACATCTCTCCTCTGTGCTTCAGCAAATAAAATATCCAAACTATCCTCGACTCACGCTTTGCTATAGAAACATGGCACTGAAAGGATTCTGAGGGTAAACTACAGCTATGAAATCAGAATCCTCCAAGAAAAGTTCCCAAAATGGAATATTTTATCTTGCCAACTGAAATAAGGGAAAGAAGTTGCACTTACCCCAAATGCCCAATAGCCAAAAATAACAATGATAAAATTGATGACATCAACTAGAAACATCAGTGCATAAACATCACACACAGGGCTGTATTCAGGGTGGATAATGTCATAGAAGAACTGTCTGATGGGCAGGTAGATCTGTAGAGCACTGCAAGGTAGAAAGAGTCCATAAGAACCTAAGGCATGCATCAGGGAATTTCAGTTTAAACTGGTTTCTCTTAATGTTGTAAGTCGCATTGACATTTATTTGAAAGGTAAATATCAATCTTGATAAATAAATAAATCTCAAGAACTGTAAGATTGGTATTTAGGAATCTGTATTGTATAAAGTCCTTCAACTACAGAACAACTTTACCCAGTCCAACCTACCAAATTCATTTGCCTCCTTTATTCCATCTGAGAAATCGACTCTAGGTGCTACCTGGAGTGCATTTAACCTACCTTCCCTTACCTCCTTCACATACGTCTTACCACCTGTCTTTTAGATCCCCTCCAGTTGGCTGCATCTCACTCACCACGGTTTGTCTCCTCTCCTCCTTCATTTAGTCATCATGAATCTGTTCTCTGGTTCATTTCCACCTAACTGGAAAAAAGCCATAGTCACGCCAATCTTGAAAGATCCATCTAGTGATCCTTCACTCCCTTCACTCTACAGACCTATTTCTAATCTCTGTATAGCATTTAAGATCACCGAAAAGCTGGTTTTTGACCAGCTGTTATTCGTGGATAGTCTTTCTGTCCTTCACACCAGACAGACTGGATTCTGATCTGCCCATAGAACAGAAACTACAGTTGCATGTCTATTGAGCGAACTTCATTCTAATCTTGACAGAGGTAACGTTGGACTCTTGGTTTCTCTTGTCTGTCTTTTGTTTTTGACTTAGTTGATCAATCCATTTTGCTTCTACATTTACAGGCTATCAGGATTGAGGGGACTGTGCTCACTTGGTTCACCTCTTTTCTCTCTGGTCATTGCTTCACTGTCTCTCCACCTCTATGGAACTTGTGGTCCACTATGGTGTCCTTCAAGGCTCGGTACTTTCTCCTTTATTCAATATTTTTATCAGTCCTTTAGCAACTCTCCTCCAGGACTTTAATGTGCATTTCTTCTTCTGTGCTGATGATATTCTCCTCATTTTCCCCATTTTTTCTTCACCTGATCTTGGACCTTTGCATGCAGTTTTGCAGGCATTTTCCACCTGTCTTTCTGATCACCAACTGGTTCTAAATCCTTCTAAAACTATTGTTTGTTGGGTAACTGGATCACTCCCCATTCCATCTGTTCCTCTTACTTTTTTCATCCTCGCCATGTCACCAGTGTCCTTTTTCTGTTGCCTGGATGTTATCATCCACTCGCTCCTCTTTTAAGCACCAGGTCTCCCAGGTTGTTAGAAAAGGTTTTTTCTGGTTACATTGCTTCCATTCTATTGCCAAGTTTCTAGACTTTCCTTCTATGCACACACTAATCCATGTGTTCATCATCTCCCGTTTGGACTATTGTAATTCAGTGTATGCCAGCATTTCCCAGAGTCAGCTTTGACGTCTCCAGACCCCACAGTACTCAGTTGCCTGTCTCTTGCTGCAGGCTAAGAAATTTGATCACGTCACTCTTTTGTTTCTTCAACTCCATTGGTTACCTATGCCTTTCCGTTCCTGGTTTAAGATTCTAGTTCTCACCCACAAGACCCTGCACACAGGCTGCTCCTCTTATCTTTCTTCTGTCATCAGTCCCTATACCCCTGCCCATTCTCTTGATTCCCTTGACGTACACCATTTGGTTCTCCCTTCTCCTAGGTTAGTGTACTACAAATCAACCAGGTCCTCTGCATTCTACTTCTTAGCTCCTAAACTCTGGAATGATTGTTTCTTGGTTGACCTCCAATCAACTGGTTCTGAACTCTTCTAAGTCCATGGCCCTTTGGGTAACTGGCTGGGCTTCTTACCCATCTCTCAACCCCCCCCCCCCCCCCCCCTATTCTACAATACCACATTTCAGTTAGTTCAGTCCCTTAGATACTTAGGAATTACCCTGGATCCTCAGTTGTCTTTTAGTCCCCACATTTCCACAGTCACTAAGGCTTCTTTCTGCTTCCTCCAGTTTATGCATTCCCCTCATCCATACCTTGATGATACCTCCTGCATAACGCTGCTTTGACCTTGGTTCTTACCTGTCTCGATTATTGTAATGTTGTTTTTTCTGGTTTTCCACAGGCATCTATCAAGAGACTTCAAACTATCCAAAATATTGTGATTCAGCTCCTTGCCCATGCCTGTATGTGTCACCCTTACTAGCCCACCATCACTGTACCATTTCATGTTCAGTTCTATTCATAAGATACTCTATACCAGCTACCCATCCTATCTCTCTGTCCTAATTTTGTCCTATACCCTGGCCAGAGCCCTAGGTTTTGCCCTACCTTTCCACCTATCCCTCCCTCCTACCTGATCTTTTCGGCTTGAGATCACTCAACACGCATATTTCCTTTGTGTGGCTCCTTCTCTATGGAATGCCCTTCCTCCTGACCTTAATGCCGAACAGAACTACCCCTGTTTCCGGGCACTTTTGAAAACCCAACTTTACACTTTAATCTTCCCCCCTTTTGTCACTGCGTGGTGATGCCTGGCCACCAGTTCTGGACCAACTTCATTGTTCTTCTAAATTATCCATGTCCTTTCCTAAAATTTTGATGGTGTTCCTTTCCCCTTTTATGATTTATTGTACACCACTCTGATACCCTGTGAAGGGCAGTATTTCAAGCGCTCAATAAACTAAACTAAACTCTCCCCCCTTTCCCTTAGGTCCGAACATTCCTTTCTTTAAATCTCTACTTAAAAGTCATTTTTTTTCAAACTAGCCTTTAATGTTTCTCTAGAATGATCTCAGTTGGTGTAATTCCTCCTGCCCAAAGTTGGGCGCAAATCCCAGCACTACGCACTTTTCTATAAATGGTGCCCAACTCAGAGCACCATTTAAAGACTAGTGATCAGCACTCATTTTTTTGGTGCCCAAATTTGGGTGCCATTTACTGAATCTAAACCCAGTTGTACACATATGTTGCAGAATAGCACATGATTGGCAAGTACCCATGTAAGTGCTAGGTGCTATTCGATAACATATGTGCCAACAGTTCTGCCAGGTACTTGTGACCTGGATTAACCGCTGTTGGAAACAGTATACTGAATTATATGGACCATTGGTCTGACCCAGTATGGCTCTTCTTATGTTCATCGCTTAGCATGTAAGTACGAGGGAGCACAAACATGGGTGTGTCTCTGAGATATGCATGCGATCTTCAGCGCAAAATGAGGCACCAACAGTTACAACTGCTACTGACTTGGCATAACAGTTGGTGCCTAACTTTAGATGCACCATTGCAGACTTGATGCCAAGAAGCCATCATAGAATTGGTTCTAAGCCTATGGGATTGGGGCATCTAACTCTTGGTGCCAACTGATAGAATTACCACCATAGATCATAACACATTATAACTTACTATAAAATACTACAATTGACAAACAATAATAAACAAATAATACGAAGGTATTATATAAAGATGAGTAGACGCCCACTTGTCTTTATAAAATAAGCTTTAAATAGGCATCTTAAGTTGTGTTTTAACTAGATGCCCCTGTATAAAATGACCATCTCTGTGCAGAAATGTGCTGTGCTTTGTATTGAAGAGAGAGGAACTGAGGCACTGAGGGACAGCAGAGAACACACAGACCCTTTAAACACTGGGTACTCTTGGCTGCATTTACTAATCTCTATCTAACGCTATATGAAAAATAGAATCAACCAAGCTGATCTCATTTTTAATTCAGAATATTTGCTTGGATGTTGTTTGCTGTATATGGTTCTATCATTAATGGAGGGTTACTAGATTGATCCAGGTCATTAGGGACAGGCTGGATGCATCTCAGTTTTGCTTCTGTTGTACTAAAATTGCAGGAACTATAAGTCCATAGATGCACTGGGTCAAAATCACTACTTACTCAAGGGGTCTTTTACTAAAGTTTAGCTCAAGTTATCTGCAGCAGGGCCCATTTTATTCCTATGGGCCCTACTGCGGATAACTTGAGCCAAGCTTTAGTAAAAGCTTATTTACATTGTGAGCTCTTTGAGCAGGGATTGTCTTTTCGTGTATGGTGTATAGCGCTGCGTATGCCTTGTAGCGCTATAGAAATGATAAGTAGTAGTAAAAGACCCCCTCAGTCTGTTCATCATAACAAAAATATACCTAGTAAGCCTAACTTAGAAGTAAAAGATTAAACCTTCAGTCAGTAATTATTGTGGTGAGTTAAAAAAAAACTATTGTATGGCTACTTATTCTATGATGTTACATGTTATATTATACATTAAGCTGTAGATCATCTTTGCTATTGTTAATATCAGGTAGATATTGATTTTTTTGGACATTGCTTTAATGTTATGCTATTCATCCCTCCACCTTCCCCTTTCTTCCCTTATATTGGTTTAATTTATAAGCCTAGTTGTGACTGTTCCATTAACGTCTCCTGGTCTTGAGAATCGCTGTGATGCTACTGCGAATGGCAGTGTATCAAAACACATTAAATAAATGAAATCATTAGTCAAAGGAATTGTGAACGATCATCCTATATAATAATTCTCACCTCCAACGTTCTAAAACCTGGCTGCCTGTGTCCGTAACTTGGGTCTCCGAAGCCTCAGCTGACGTCACTGCAGGGGGAGGAGTAGGAGAAGCCTCAGCTGACGTCACTGCAGGGGGAGGAGTAGGGAAACCCCTGCCTACGAACCAGCTCTCACTGCCACCCCCCCCTCGGCGCATCACCCAAGCCCCTACCCCCCAACGCGCATCACCCAACCCCCACCCCTCCCCCCTCCAGCTCAAACCGCAAACCTCTCAGCTCACCTTCCCACGGACGACAAGAAAACAAAACAAAAGTGGAAAAAAGAAGCAGTGAGTGAAGCGCTGAAAATACCCCCCCCCCCTCAGAACACCGGTGCCGGCAGGTGAAACGCTGAAAACACCCCCCCCCCCTCGGAACACCGGTGCCGCCAGTGAAGCGCTGAAAAGCCTCCCTGCCGTCAGTGAAGCGCTGAACACACTCCCTTCTCAATTCAGCTGGCGTTCGTGACAAAAATACAAGAAAAAACCCGCACGCGATGAACACCCTCCCTCCACAGTTAAGGCTGTGCTGGCCAACACACACAAACACCGAAGAAAGGTAAGCAGGGAGGGCACCATCGCTAAATACAATAATCCCTGTCTTCAACTAGGACCAAAGAGGGACGGAGCGGGCGTGGCCTGCAACACAGATTTAAGGAGAGCAAGGGAAGGAGGGGGTCATGGAAATCACTTTCACACACACACACTCTCTGTATCTCTTTGTCACACAAACACACAGTCTCTATTACACACACACAGACACACTCTGTATGGTTAAAAACAAAACACAAAAAACCTTGCTAGTGCCCGTTTCCTTTAAAACAGAAACGGGCCTTTTTTTTACTATTTTTAATAATAAATAAGCCTATGAAAGACACCTCATATGCACACAGACCTCCTTTAACTCACTCCTGAGAGGTTCTTCCCTGACTACAAGGGAAATTTTCATCTGTATTGAGCTAAGGTTCTTAACTAGCTCCATATTGCTGCAAAAGACTGATCCAGTCTTGCTTTTACTGCCCATCCTTTCCCCACAAGATATGCATATTTTTGTCTATTTGTCTTGACTAGATTTTATATTCCATGGATCAGGGACTATCAATTCTATAAAATGCTGTGTACATGTGGTAGCACTATACAAATGTAAAAATAATAGTCTGACACAGTAAATGCTAGACCAGTGGTTGCCAAACCTGATCCTGGAGGCACCCCAGCCAGTCAGGTTTTCGAGATATCCACAATGAATATTCATGAGATACATTTGCATGCAGTGGAGGCAGTGCATACAAATCTCTCTCATGAATATTCATTGCGCCTCCTAGATCAGGTTTGGGAACCAATGGTCTAGCATTTATTCCCCTCTCCGTCCCCCTACCCTTCACTGCATACAGAGTCATAATCCTGACTGCAGTGTATTAATGCAGTGTGGTACAACCAGGAATGAATCAGCCTGGAGCTAGCCAAACACCAATCCAAGTTGCCCTTTAATAAAGCACAACATGTATCAAGTGCTTTAGTCCAGTGGCCATGCCCCCCCCCCCCCCCCCTTGAGGGCCACCAACAGGTTTTCAGGATATCCCTAACAAATATACATTTTATTTAAAGCATTTCTGTCTATAATAGATATTGCTAGTATAATTACCATGAAATAAGTAGATAAAGGTAAAGGAGTAAAATAAAGGGGAGGTTGGGGGGGGGGGGAAGGGGGAGGAAAGGATGTAAAATAATGATGATGATGTTAGACTAGATGCACATGTACAATTATGACATGACTGAATGTTTACAAAATGTTTGACTTTATTGGTTTTGTTTGACGTGGTACATCATCAATAAAAACCGTTGAAATATAAAGCATTTCTGTCTCATTCACCTTTCATTCTAATTGGCATGAGAGAGGCTTGCATACAGTGGAGGCAGTATGCATCCAGATCTCTCTCTCTCTTTCTCTCTCTTGAATATTCATTGATATAATACTAATCGAGTAAACTTTCCAAACTGAGCAAACAATTTTATCATTACATCAAATGCCAGTCAAAAAACTCCACAATTATTGATTATATTTTAATACTCTTCTTTTTTAATGAAAATTTTTTTTAATGCAAACCACTAACATGTGGAAATACTTCCTATTATAGTTACAGGTTTAAAAAAATTTCATTAAAAAAGAAGAGTATTAAAATATAATCAATAATTGTGTGGGGGGGGGGGGGGGTTTGACTGGCATTTGACGTAATGATTGAATATTCATTGGGGATTCCTTGAAAACCTGACCCATTGGTGGTCCTCAAGGGCTGGGAGTGAAGACCAAGGCTTTTGTCACTCGTGGATTGAGATAGTAAGCAACTATTACAATTACATTTTAATAGCCAACTTCTTCGCCTTCAGGGACAGTTGCTTTATCCGTTCCTTAAAAGACAGCCTCTTGCGCTTTGGATTTCTCTTAAATATATTCCATTTCTTCTTGGATTCTTTTTTTGGAACTTTGCCTATCAAGGAGAAAAAAAGACATTTTGTTCAGAGTTAGCCATTTCTTTTCCAATGTATCTTGTTGGTTTAGTAATTTAACAGTCTTGGCTGGTGGGAAAGAGAAGCAAGATTGAGAAGAAAGAAAATCTGACTGCGGAGTCCAGTATCCAAAGAAATTATGCGGGTTAGAGGAATAGGATGTAGCACGGAGAAAGTTCCCATAAAAAGAGAACCAGGTTGTTTTTGCAGCATTATGACATACTGAGAGGGCAAAAATTTGAACAGAAAATATTATTGAGTGGTCTTTCTCATAAAACCTGCAAGTATATAAGCCCCTGAAAAGGTACGACTGTATCTCTTTCAGGATGAAGAAAGTAATCTTCAAAGTCATTTTCGATATACCACAAATTGTCTTCTCTCAATATGGGTAAAAGTCCCACATGATGGAGCAATGCTTGTATTTAATTTCCTTTGTGTTAGATAATCCCTTCCTTGACAAAAATGTTCCAAATCATTTTCAAAAAGCTTCTTATTAAATAAATCAATATAAAACACATTTTATATGTCAAAAGACTAGACTATTGCAACGGAATCTATGTGGGATGCAAAGAACAAATCATAAAGAAACTCCAAACTGCTCAAAACACAGCAGCCAGGCTCATATTTGGCAAAACGAGATTCGACAGCGCCAAACCCCTACGAGACAAATTGCATTGGCTCCCAATCAAAGAACGTATTGCGTTCAAAATCTGCACCCTGGTACACAAAATTATCTACGGTGAAGCGCCGGGGTACATGACTGAACTCATAGACCTACCAACTAGAAACATTACAAGATCATCACAAACTTACCTAAATCTCCACTACCCAAGTTGTAAAGGTCTAAAATATAAAACAACCTATGCATCCAGCTTCTCCTATATAAGCACGCAACTATGGAACGCATTACCAAGCGCAGTGAAAACAACTTATGACCACTTAAACCTCCGGAAAGCACTAAAAACTAACCTGTTCATAAAGGCATACCCTAACGATCCAACCTAAATGCCTGAACCCTGCAACACAACGAAACTAAAACCATACTGGAAATAACTAAACCCTTCCTCCTCTTTACGATCCCCAAATGTTTTTGTCACACATGAACTTTACCCTACTACAACTTCACTCTGTATTTTGTTCATACCAGAATTGGCGATCGCCTAATGGTATTATGTAAGCCACATTGAGCCTGCAAAAAGGCGGAAAAATGTGGGATACAAATGTAACAAACAAACAAATAAATAAAATAAAATGCATAGAAATAATACAAATCCATATACAACAATTACAATCAGAAAACATATAGCTTTCTACAGCTTCCCCAAATTCTCAGGAAAACCAGGAATTGATTCTTTTCCTAAAAGTTGAATACTCCTCACTACACTATTTCATTTGGCAAGTTCTTCCACCACAAGGGAGGCGGAACCATAAAAGAGATGATTCTGTTCCTGGACTTTTAAAGATGAATGTCTTTCTTGATCGGAACACATAATAAGCTGTCATTTACAGACCCCTAGGTGTGTTCTGGCACATTAACTTTCACTTATGTAGGTTGGACCCATTCCGTTCCTGCATTTAGTAGGGATGTGCATTTGTTTGAAATGACAAGGCAAATTTCAACAACATTTCCCATCTTGTTTCATGTCATTGACAGCCTGAAATGACAGGGACCCCCCCCCCCCAAAAAAAAAAAAAATTGTTTTTCCTGTGTTGTAAATAGGACACACTGTTCAGAAAGACTGCAAACTCTTTTAAAAGAGTACGCACTATTGGAAAACAGTGCAGGCTAATGGAAAATAGTGTGCATGCTATGCAAATAAAATGTGTTATTTCCAACTGTGCACACCAGGACCACTCCAGTTTCTAAGGAAGGGAAGGGAAAGGGGACTTGATATACTGCCTTTCTGAGGTTTGCAACTACATTCAAAGCGGTTTACATATATTCATGTACTTATTTTGTACCAGGGGCAATAGAGGGTTAAGTGACTTGCCCAGAGTCACAAGGAGCTGCAGTGGGAATCAAACTCAGTTCCGCAGGATCAAAGTCCACTGCGCTAACCACCAGGCTACTCCTCCACTAACAACATTCCACATGTAGAATCTCAACTAGTAGCAACATTCCATATAGAATCTCAAATAGGAAAAGGGAACTGGGACTTAATATATACTGCCTTTCTGAGGTTTTTGCAACTACATTCAAAGCGGTTTACATATATTCAGGTACTTATTTTGTACCAGGGGAATGGAGGGTTAAGTGACTTGCCCAGAGTTACAAGGAACTGCATTGGGAATTGAACTCAGTTCCCCAGGATCAACGTCCACTGCACTAACCACTAGGCTACTCCTTCACATTGAAGAGGTCCATCAGAGGATCCGCCAGAACTTCTCCAAGTTCCTTGAGCACCTTCGGGTGTATCCCATCTGGCCCCATCACTCTGTCTACTTTTAGTTTGGCTAGGTCCTCGTGAACACAGTCCTCTTTAAACAGGTCTTGGTCTACCATACATCCATCCCCTTTAGACTTTGTTTTCTGCAGCCCTACCCTCGGTCTTTCATCCTTGAACACAGAGCTAAAATACTACTACTACTACTAATAGCATTTATATAGCACTACCAGACACATGCAGCGCTGAACACTTGACATAGAGAGACAGTCCCTGCTCAAAATAATTGTTAAGCAGTTCAGCTTTATCCTTATCATCTTCCACATATTTCTCTCCCTCAGCTTTGTGCCTCACAATGCTATTATGGCACTTCCTCTTGTCACTTACATATCTGAAAAAGGTCTTATCCCCCAATTTTACCATATTAGCTATCTTTTCCTCCATTTGCCGCTTCGCTTTCCTGATAGCTTTTCCAGCTTCTCTTCACTTAGTCAGGTATTCTCTCCTGTCTTTATCTTTCTGAGTCGTCTTATAACGTGTGAAGGCTAGCCTCCTTTTCCTTATCTTTTCAGCTACTACATTCGAATTCCAGAGCGGCCTTCTTTTCCTCTTTCTTTTATGTAATTTTCAAACATAAAGGTTAGTTTCCTTCAATATAGCTCCTTTCAAAGGTACAGAAGCCCCTTCCAATCATAAGCAAAAATTGTAATTTTAGCCCCATTGAGAGGTGGTGTTCCCAGGGGATTGTTTAGGATGCAGATGAAAAGATCACATGTAGATTGCATTTTCAAATTCATGTACATATTTTTTAAAGCAATGTTCTGCTCACTAAAAGTGGGTGCAAGTGAGCACATGTACTTTATATCTTCAGCAATTTTGAAGTCCAAATGCAATTTGCACTAATGCAGACAATTTGAAATGTTCCCTCTAAATCATATGTTTGTGGAAACCACAGCTCTTTTGGATCCACAGAAAGCCATCTATACCGAGAAAATACCTTCTTTAGTGGCCTGCTGAGATGTGTGTCGTTTCCGAAAGATGTTCTTTGAAGGGCTGCGGTGCTTGAAAAGGTTCCACGGCACCAGCCCAGGGTTCCTCTCATCCTCTCCCTTGGCCTCTCTTTTCTTTTGTTTCCTGGTTTTTTTCTTTTTCTTGCAATCAGTCAAAATGGTGGTTTTGTCATCCCACAGTCCATGGCACTGAAATTAAGAAATAAGATTGTCAGTAATCTAGTGCCTCCATACTGCACACCTACTCACTTTTCCAAACCATTTCACAAAGCAATAGGGACCCTATGGCCAGTATGGCTTTAACCATAGATGCCATGGCTCATAGGCCAGTGCACCACCAGTATCAGTCTTCCCCCTCAGGCCCTAAAATCAATTCTTCAACCAGACCTCATTCCTCATGCAGTAGGAAGAAAGCATCGGCAGCACTTTCTGTCTCAGTACATGCATCCCCTCCACTGGCTCCTAAGAAGTTTGACACCATGTAGGCACCATAGTCTCAGGAGACCTGCCAGGTTAGGTGGTGTCTAATTTCTTAGGGCCCCTTTTACTAAGCCATGTAGGTGCCTACGTGTGCCCAACGTGCACCAAATTGGAGCTACCGCCCAGTTACCGCGTGGCCCTTGCGGTAATTTCAATTTTGGCACACATCCGCTATGCGCGTCTGAAAAATATTTTTTATTTTCTGGTGCGCCTAGTGGACATGTGCCAAGTGGCATCTGACGCATGTAGGTCATTACTGCCTACATGCGTCCATGGTTGGCGGTAAGGTCTCAAACCCAAAATGGACACGTGGCAATTTTCATTTTGCCGCACGTCAATATTTCAAAGGCATTTTTTGCAGGCGTGCTGAAAAATGGATCTGTGCACGCTCAAAACGGCGGCCTGGGAGCAGGAGAGGGCAAGAGACTCCGGTGCCAGGCCCTCCTTGGTGGCCCGGGCCCTGGGAATTTTGCCCCCCCCCCCCCCCTCGGTGGCCCTGAAGACAGCCCCTGCCAGAGCCTACACAGCAGCAGCAGCAGGCAGAACCGGACCAAGAGGGGAAGGATCTTCCACCCCACACACACACACCTGCCAGAGCAGACTAGGCACCTCACCAGCTCGGAGTGCAAGTATGACAAAGGCTTATATGGACATAGTTTCAGAGACAATGAGTGCTATCTTTATTTCCCAAACAATAGTGACAAACCCACCAGCACACCTCCCCCTCCAACCCCCATCCTCCATATCTCCCAACCCCCCTAGCACACCAACTCCCCCCAAAACATACATATACCCAACCTACCCCACCGCCCAGCCCTCCACACCATCACTCCACAGTGATGTGCCTCACGGCACACTCTCTACCTCTCATGCCCTCAGTCATCCCTCCCCCTCCCCCTTCTCCGCTTGTGGCCAGCCCTCCCGGCCCTCTCTCCAGCCTGCTCGGGGATAAAGAGTTACCTTTAGGATGGACCTGTGGAAGAACAAAGCAAGTAACTGTATGAGGTCAAAGTGCACATAACCATTCTTCTTTTCAATTCCAATTATATTCGGCAGATGAAACGGTTTGTCTGAATTCAGCCCACGGTACACCGTCGAGGTCCAGGGAAAAAAACCAAACTGGAAGGAGTACTTAATGACCACAGTTATCTAAAAAGAAATAAACCAATGAGGAAAGCCTTTGTCACATGTGACCCTCATGTCTATTCCTACCATCCAAGACTTTGTTCTAGAATTATTTTTTCCATAGACATAGACGGAATCATTTATTAACAGTGCACATTAATGCTGTCAACACATGTTATTTGCAGCAGGAACATTTCAAGCAAATAATGCAAATGACACATACTAATGTTGTAATCATCTACAGCTGGCAAATGACCCTAAGAAAGTGATAAAGTCCTTTTGGAATCAGACCCGAAAACATTTCACATTCTTAGACTAGTGAGTAGGGAAGGGTGAGGTCTTTATTTGGGAGCAAAATAGAAAAAAAAAACAATAAAAGTTGTTTTATTTTCTGTCATTTTCAAAAACAAATTAAAGAAAAACAAACAAAGAGAATGTTGTTTGGTTTCAATTCATTTTTCCCATCTTAATGCATTTTACAAGGTTTTAACACACACTAAATGGTTTTAGCACATCTTGAAATGATTTAACACACAGTAAAGTGGGAAAACTGAAGGAAATGAAAAACCTATGAATGAAATGAGAACAAAAGCAAAAACTCCCTGTACAGCCTTACTACTGAGCTAGACATTGGGCAGTTTCATGAAGGTTCTTGTTCCTTCCTGAGGAACTGGAAATGCATGCTCATCGACTCCAGTCAGTGGCCTCTGGTACCAGCCACCTCAGTCAAATTGGAATTGGGAAAATGTATGGAAAAGCTTTCCATTATTTTGAGTTTTTGGGGGTTTTTTCTTCTTTTCTGTTTCTATGATTTCATTTTTGACATTTTAGCATGCATGGAATCATTTTAATGCAAACTGGGGGCCCTTTTACTAAGCCATGTAGGCACCTACGCAAGCCCAATGTGCGTCAATTTGGAGATACCACCCAGCTACCATGTGGTAATTTCATTTTTGACACACGTCCACTAAGAGGGGCATAATCGAACGCAAACACCCATCTCCATGGGCGTCTATCTCCGAGGACGGGTCCACGAAGGGGCGGGCAAGACCATATTTTCGAAAAAGATGGGCGTCCGTCTTTTGTTTCGTTAATACGGTTGGTGCCGGGCAAATGCATCGGATTTGGGCGGATTTGAGCTGGGCGGTATCGGTTTTCAGCGATAATGGAAACCGAAGGCCCCCAGCTCAAACACGAACAAATCCAAGGCATTTGGTCGTGGGAGGGGCCAGGATTCGTAGTGCACTGGTCCCCCTCACATGGCAGGACACCAACCGGGCACCCTAGGGGACACTTGTAACAATTAAAAAATTTTTTTTAATATCTCCCAAGTCCATAGCTCCCTTACCTTGGGTGCTGAGCCCCCCAAATCCCCCCCAAAACCCACTCCCCAGAACTCTACACCATTACCATAGCACTTATGGCTGAAGGGGGGCACCTAGATGTGGGTTCAGTGGGTTTGGCATTTGAGGCTGGCATACAGGCTGGCAAAAAAAGTTTTTAAAGTTTTTTTTTTGTGGGAGGGGGTTAGTGACCACTGGGGGAGTCAGGGGAGGTCATCCCCCAATTCCCTCCAGTGTTCATCTGGGCAGTTGGGGCACTTTTTGGGGACTTGTTCGTGAAAAAAGGGTCCAGAAAAAGTGATCCAAATTCTTCATTATCGGCCGAACGCGCCCATCTCTCCTCGGCCGATAAACACGCCCCAGTCCCGCCTTCACCACGCCTCCGACACGCCCCCGTCAACTTTGTCCGTTCCTGCGACAGACTGCAGTTGGAGGCGCCCAAAACCGGCTTTCGATTATACCGATTTGGGCGCCCATGAGAGAAAGGCGCCCATCTCCCAATTTGGGTCAAAATATGGGCGTCTTTCTCTTTCGAAAAGAAGCCTGTAAGTGCGCCAGAAAAAATATATTATTTTCTGGCATGTGGTGAAAATTGGGCAGTAACTCCAACTTGACGTGCAATAGGCAATTACTGCACGGTTAACGCAAGAGACCTTAGCACTAAGTTCATGTGTGGCGGTAAGGTCTCAGACTCAAAATGGACACGCGCCAATTTTTATTTCGCTGCATGTCCATGTTCAGCAAAAATTTTAAAAAGGCCTTTTTTACAGGCTGGATCTGAGCGCGCCCAAAACACGCACCTATACTAGCGCAGCCCATTTTTCAGAGCACCTTAGTAGAACAGACCCCTAGATGAATTTAGTAGGCACAAAACCATCTTAGCAAGTGCACTAAACCAAAAACAAAATGAAACTATATTGTATATTTTTCAGTTTCAGGTTGGAAAAGATGCAAAATGAAACAATTACAACGGTGGGTCCTGCCATTTTAAAATGGACCTGGACTCCCAGTATAAAGAGGAGCAGGAAAGATTAGCATGTTATTTACTCTACTTGTGTCCAAGAGATATTTTATTAGTACTCAGGAACAATGCAATGCAATAAATCACAGAAAAGAATTTCATATTAGCATTAATAGGATTACCTAGGGAATATGAAGGAAACAGAATCATTCCTGACTTAACAAACCAGGATATTGCAATGCTACCAAAGCCACTGCAGCTGATTTCAAAGCAAGTTGCTTCTAGGAAACATTTTTGATTCAATGAAGTATTTGGAATTATTCTATAAGCCGCCTGATAATAAAACACATAATATTAATACCTTTCAAATACAGACGTTCAAATATTTGAAAGGTATTAATCCGCAAATGAACCTTTTCCATAGATGGGAAGGCGGAAGAACTAGAGGACATGAAATGAGATTGAAGCGGGGCAGACTTAAGAAAAATGTCAGGAAGTATTTTTTTTTTACGGAGAGAGTGGTGGATACTTGGAATGCCCTCCCTTGGGAGGTGGTGGAGATGAAAACGGTAACGGAATTCAAAAATGCGTGGGATAAACATAAAGGAATCCTGTTCAGAAGGAATGGATCCTCAGAAGCTTAGCGGAGATTGGGTGGCAGAGCCGGTGGTGGGAGGCGGGGCTAGTGGTTGGGAGGCGGGGCTAGTGCTGGGCAGACTTCTACGGCCTGTGCCCTGAAAATGAAAGATACAAATCAAAGTCAGGTATACACAAAAAGTAGCACATACGAGTTTATCTTGTTGGGCAGACTGGATGGACCGTGCGGGTCTTTCTCTGCCATCATCTACTATGTTAACTATGTTATAGGGGCTCTTTTAGTAAGCTGCGGTAAAAGGAGCCCTGCGTTAGCGGCGGTGGCCTTTGTTGCCACCTGCCAGGGCCCTTTTACCGTAATGGGTAAAAATGGCCAAAAATGAAACGGCCATGTGATAAGTTCGTACTTGCTGCGTGGCCATTTTTGGGCAGAGCACCTACTGCCACCCATTGAGGTGGCAGTAAGGGTTTACGTGCTAATCTGGCAGTAACCCCCTTTGGAAATATTTTCAAATATTTCTGCTAGTGCCAGAAATGCCACGCACTGTGGGTGGAACGACAACCGGTGCCTGCGTTGGGCTGGCGGTAGTTCTCAATTGCCATGCGGCAAGCCTGTGTTGGGCTTACCTCTGCTTAGTAAAAGGACCCCTTAGTAACATACTTTTGCTACACTCATATATTATCTCTAATGACAAAATGTAATTTTCCTTTTAGAACTTAACAGTAAAGCTGAACCTCGCTTTGATAGGCCAGTAAAACTCAAAATAATAAAAGCCGTATGCTGATGAACTCAGAAATCATTACTACACCTCCTTCTTCCACAGGAAGCTCACTCATTCCAGTAGGACACTCAGTGATATCTGTGGCTTATCCATTTAAAGTTACACCTCTATTTATACACTTGACTGAAATGCATTCAAGTTGTATGGACAGCAGCTGAATTTTACCACGCTCAGGATATCTTTAAGCCCCACCCTCAGAATGCCCCTAACCTCACCCCATTTTTAGATGCATATCTTTGGCAATATAGCGGTTGGAAAAGTTCAAACGAAAACACAAATGTAGTCAGCACCCACTGCTGAGCGCGTATGCGCTTTTGAATATTGACCCCCCCTTTTTTTAAATCATAAGGGTTTATTGGAGTGGAGGAGTGGTCTAGTGATTAGTGCCAGTAGCCTCCAAACCAGGGGAATTAGGATCAATTCCCACTGCAGCTCCTTGTGACTCTGGTAAGTCACTTAACCCTTCATTACTCCTAGTACAAAATTAGTATCTCTATGTAATATGTAAACTGCTTTGATTGTAACCACAGACAGGTGGTATATCCTATCTCCTTTCCTTTTCCTTAAATCCCCTCCCAGTTACTTTAGTTCGGTCATGACAAAGACAGTCATGCACCAGGGCTGCTTCCAGAATCCTGGAATCATGAACTCTCCATTCAGCCGCTAGGTGTCACCGCTGTACAATACCTGAGACTCCCTCTCCCTACACAGCATCCCCAGGAGAACAGAAGACCTAATTCAGGAATTGAAGGTATTTCTTAGTTTTCTTTATCAGTGAGATAATAAGTGACCAAACAGTCCATAGTATACTTCACTATGCACCCTATCCCATGCCACCAACCTCTGTGTAAATGATAGCAGTCATCCAAAACCGTTTGGTGGGTCTTGGCACAGACAGCATGGCCCACAGGAAAATGAGGATGGGCAGCACCAGTGTGATGATGGAGGCTGAGACCATGTGGTTTAGAATAATAGCAAAATACGAAAGCATTTCGGACTTTGACACCATGGTATTGTACAAGGCAAAACCCAGTCTGATGGGGCGGGGAAGACTCTCATAAAACTTGTCAGATTGCTCCAGCTCATCATCCTGAAACCATCTGAGATGCAGAAGAAAGAAACAGTCATTTAAAGGTGAATTATTCAACTTATGTTACAATTTTTAAAAAGCACACATAAATCTACCTCAAGACCTCTTTTGGAATGTATGAAATAGGTCTATCCTATTTAATGATTACGGCATTCTTTTTCTAATTATTTTATGATAGTTTTATTGTAAACCACCTAATCTGCTTAGGCTTGGCGGTATATCAAATTTTTTAATAAACTGCAAACACACAGAAAACACAGGCAACACAATACACAAAATAAGCACAGTCTTATGACAATCACGTCAGAAGGGCTTTCCTAAACTTCAGCCTTGATATCCACAGTTTTTAGAGACAGTCATTCAAAAGGGGCAATTGATACAAAGGATGGTGATACATATCACAGGCTCTAGTTAATCTCCAGTACTGAACTTCCGCTAGAACCTTCCAGGATCATTATGCATGATTCAAAATTCAGTTCATTATAGAAAAATGTAAAGCTATGCACTTAGGTAAAATGTGTATCTATCTCTGTATCATGCAGTTCTGATCATCACCCATCATCTAGCTTAGTGGTTCTCAAACCTGTCCTGGGGATCCATCAACCAGCTGGGTTTCAGGATATCCCTAATGAATATGCATGAGAGAGATTTCCATATACTAGAGGTAACAGGCATGCAAATCGGTCTCATGCATATTCATTACTCTATACACTACTGGGTTAAATAACAATACAAATAACTGTACTCTATATTCTTCATATGTAAGACAAAACAGTTATAATAAATGCTGTACTTTATTTTCCATATTAATTCACATAACCAATACATCTGCAATACTATGATCGCCTCAGATCAACCACACATACTCATGCACATCCTCACAACTCAAATCTCTAATACAACTAATCACTATCTACCTTCTATCACCTATGAATAATCCAGCATCATCAACACTTCTTCACAGCTTTAATCAGTGGACCACATGGAGTTCTTACGCTAATTGGCAAGTGGCGATAGCGGTGGATTGATCGCATATTGACTTTGAGTGGTTTGGAAGATGTGTATTTTTAACTATCAAACACCATATGAACAACACAACTCCATGTAGTCCACGTCTTGAGTGGCTTGAACCTCAGGATAAAAAATACGGACAAAAGAACTGATGACCACAGGACAGTATTTGGATTTCATGTTAGTGATGTGGGGATAATCCCACTGATTAAAGCTGTGAAGAAGTGTTGATGATGCCGGATTATTCATAGGTGATAGAAGATAGATAGTGATTAGTTGTATTAGTCAGAGATTTGAGTTGTGAGGATATATGTATGGGTGTGCATGAGTATGCATATTCATTAGGGATATCCTGAGAACCCCACTGGCTGGTGGTCCCCCAAAGACCTGTCTCCCCAAGCACATGAAAAACCCTTTGACAGCACAGTGATTAAGTAACAGAAAACTAAGCACAAGCTCAGCTCATTACAGTCATGGGAAGAGATCCTTGCCTGTTCAGAAGCAGCTGGCTAGCTGTCATCATCACTGGAACTTCACTCAGAGGCCGGCCTGGCCCTGATTTCCTCACTCTCTGGGGACCAGCACCTCCACTTTCTTCAGAGGAGAGAGGTTCCTGATTGACATTGACGAGCAGTGTGCTGTAGGACGGTGGAACATTGGTTCTTACGTCTTCTTCCTCTGCTTCTTCTTCACCATCTGTGGCTCCCTCAGAGTCTTCAGTTGCATCACTAGACATACCATGCATTATGGAATTAAAAAGGACTGCAAAGGACCTCAGTAAAAGGCAATAGCAGTCATTGATTGGTTATTCAGGGTAACTATCTAATATGTTGTGGGAATTGAAGATGATTCTTCTCAATGATCATTTCTTCCTCATTATATTTATTCAGATCAGTATGGAAAGCAGTTTCAGAGAGTGCGACAACTATCATTCTGTATTACTGGCGTCTTTTGCTATCCAATACCCTTTGTTAACAATTTACATAGAAAACTGCGCTTTCCTTAATATCAACATTTACAACAGAAGCATTTTTAATATGGATTAACCTGATCTACTTCTGGGCACAGGTCATCACGTTTTTGTGAATGTGTGTTGAAAACAGTGGGGCACTCTTTTTTTTTTAATAATGTTTGTGTTTTGGTTCACACTATACCCCTTTTGGTGTAAGCAGTCAGCATACTGTACCCTGAAGCCACACTGTCCATTGAGGCCAAGTCAAATGCTTGCATTCGGGTGGGCTTTCTAACACTGTATTTCAAGGTCACTGCAGGATCGTCTTCCATATCCTCTTGGGTTGATTCTCTGGACAGTATAATATTCTCTGTTGGACAGCTGTTGAAACAGAGCATGACTTCATGTTTATTGGGAAGAAGGGGAGAGGGACACTACCTTTGGAATCTAGAACCGAGAGGCCGACCAAAACCGGTGGTTTTAGTTCCAGCTGAAACCAAATCCATGGCCAAAATTCGCCACTCAGTTTTGGTTGGAACTGAAAACGGCGCCTTGTGGGTCCTCCCGGGTCAGCTGCCGCTGCTGCTATCATAGCTCCCTCCCCGCATAAAGGGCCCTTTCACACTTCCACCACCAAAAGGCCTTCCCTGGACTTACCTTTGCTTTAAATGGCCTGGTAATCTAGTGGTTTCTTCTGAGCAAGAACGATCCCCAGTCACTCTTGCCTCTGCAGGTTCCTCAGCCAAAATGATTGCAGGACTTCCCTTGGCAGCCTTGTGAGACTGCTGCAGGAAGTCTCAGTCGCTGTTTTGGGACTGGAAGCAGCATAAGCAGGAGCGACTGGAGATTGCTCCTGCTTATGCTGTGTGCAATCCCAAGATGGCCACCAGGACCTCCCACAGCAGCCTCTACTAGAACCTACAAAGAAGAGTCTCAGGGGGCTGAGAACCAAGGAACCCAGGGTTCAAATCCAACTGACCCATGGCAAGTCACTTAAACCTGCATTGCCTCAGATAGAAAGACTAAGGGGGGCATTTTCAATATGACTTCTAAATCCGATTTTGGATGTTTTGCTGAAAATGTCCAAAAATCAAGTAGCAGCATAGCGATTTTTGAACCAGAAAAATGTCTATCTTTTTGTTTCGAAAATGGACATTTGCTAAATATTTTTGTGTTCATTGCATCTATCGTTTCGGACCATCTTCAGGGAAAAAAGTCCAAGGGAAAAATGCACATAAACAAGCCATTGGAATGTATGGGGGGGGGGGGGGGGGGTTCTGCATTCTTAGTAGACTGGCCACACAGACATCCAAGTAGAGCAGCAGAGCACCCTAGGGGGGCACTGCAATAGACTTCACATAAAAAGTTCCAGGTACAGACCTCACTGTTACCCCTTATATTGCTACTAATTGGTTTCTGCCAGGTACTTGTGACCTGTATTGGCCACTGTTGGAAACAGAATACTGGGCTAGATTGACCATTGGCATGACCCAGTATGGCTATTCTTATGTTCTTATATATGGGGAGCCCTCCAAAACCCACCAAAAACCTATTGTATCCAACTGTACACCACTAAAATAGCCTTTATGCCTGCCAGGGCCACCGAGAGGGGGGGGGGGGGCAAGAGGGACAAAATTCCTCAGGCCCGGGCCTCCAAGGGGGGCCCGGAACCAGGGTCTCTCTCCTTCTCCTACTCCCAGGCCGCCGGCACTGCAGTCCCCGGTCTCACCTGCCTGCCCTCGGCTCCGTCGACAGCCCCCCTTCGTCTGCCACCAGGCCCCCTGCATTCAAATCGACAGCGCCTCACCTCCTTGTGAAAGCGGCAGATCGCCTCCCTTTGGGCCTTCCCTCATTGTGTTCCGCCCTCGTCTGATGTAACTTCCTGTTTCCGCACGGGCGGGACACAGGGAGGGCCCAAAAGGAGGCGATCTGCCGCTTTCACACGGAGGTGAGGTGCTGCCGATTTAAATGCAGGCGCCCGGTGGTGGACGGAGGGGGGCTGTCGACGGGGCTGGGGTTGGGTGGGTGGAGACCAGGGACTGCGGCGCCGGCAGACTGAGAGCAGGGGAGGGAGGCAACAGTGGTAGCGATTGGGGGGGGCGGCGGCGGGGGGGACCGGCTCAGTCTCTCGGCAGCCCTGATGCCTGCAGGTGTCACCTATATGTGGGTACAGAAGGTTTTTGGTGGGTTTTAGATGGCTCACATTTTCCGCTACAAGTGTAACAGTTAGAGTGGGATATGGCCTGAGTTCCCTTCTCTGCAGTGCACTGCACCAACCACTAGGCTACTCCAGAGACCTGCGTGCTGCTCTAATAGGACTGTCCATAACATCTGAAGCTGTCGTAGAGGCTGGTATGTACTGTTTGTTTCACATCTTTGGAGGTTGGGAGGGGGTCAGTGACCACTGGGAAGTAAAAGTGTCATGCCTTAATCCCTCCAATGGACATTTAGTGCACCTTTTTGTGACTTAGTTGTGATTGAAACAGGTCTAGACCAAAGCATCTAACTTTTAGCCTTGGATGTTGTTGCTTTGTTCCATTATGGCAGAAAAACATCCAAGTTTTTAGAATGCCCAAATCCCACCCCCAACACGCCCCCTTGTGATTTGGACACTACATACAAACTGTATAGAAAAAGTCTTTAAATGGGTTTTGAAAATAGTAATTTATACATTTTGGCAAAAAAGTCCATCTGCCACTTTATGTCGCTTTTTGGACATTTTTCTGTTTCAAAAATGAGCCCCTAAGTCTTCCAGGGACCTACTGTTCTAAACAGAATACTGGGCTAGATACCTACTGTATCTGCATATAGCTCCTCTTGAGCTACCACTGAAAAGGCATGAGTAAAAATTTTAAAAAACATACACACATTTAAGGACGCAGAGTCCTGTTTTTTGAGGCATTTCAAAGGTGCATTATTTGGGAGCCCTAGTTTGAAAGAAGCAGCATAGCAGAAAGAGAACAAAAGGCAACTTTGTGTGTGTTTGTGTGTGTGTGTGTGTGTGGGGGGGGGGGGGGGGTCCAGTAAGGGGAAGGAGAATAGGAGAAGTGGGATTTCAGAGGGAAGGTGGTTTCTTTACTGACTTCCAGTTTGGTTCCTCAATCATCAAATGTTTATTTCCATAATTTAATTTAGAAAAATAATCCCAACCAGATCTCGGAGGCACGACTGCTTGTTGCTCACCTGGATAACATGCTGTCCTGAGACAGTCTGGACTCCGCACTGTAGGCTTTGTGGCATCTGAGTTCATCTCTCTTCTCTGTCTCTACAGTGTCAGATTCATTCTCGTCACAGGATAATGTTGCTTGGTCTCTCTTTCTCAGCTGTGAGCTATAGAACCGGAGTATGCTTTCCTCTGATGCTTCTTTTCCCTAAAGAAGAAGTGAGATCTGAGGAAATGTATTACGCCCTCCTCAGTTATAATCCTTTGCCTTCCATGCAGTGGCGTTCCTAGGCTGCCTGACACCCGGAGCGGATCGCTGATGCACGCCCCCCCCCGGGTGCAGCGCGGCGCCCCCCCAACCCGTGAAATTACCCCCCCCCCCCCACTGGTCAAATTACACCCTCCCCCCGGGTGCATTTTTACCTGCTGGGGGGGGGGGTGCCGCGCGCCTGTTGGCCGAGTCCGCTCATTCTCTCCCTGCTGCTCCCTCTGCCCCGGAACAGGAAGTAACCTGTTCCGCGCAGAGGGAGCAGCAGGGAGGGAACCAGCGGACTTGGCCAACAGGCGTGCGGCACCATCCCAGCGGCGTGCACCTGGGGCGGACCGCCCCCCTGCCCCCCCCCCCTTGGTACGCCACTGCTTCCATGGGACCTTTTAGTAGGGGTTTCCTTTATTGTTTCAGTGTATTTTACCATGGGCTCTCTTACCGAACCAGATGTTGAGATATGAATAGAAATCAGATCACCAATTTTTTTCTGTGACTGGTCCACTTTTATGGAATTCTTTGCCTCTTGAACTTTATTGTATGTCTCCATTTTTGAAATTTAGGAAAGATTTATTTATTTAAAAAAGCTTTTGAGTAATGATTTGTTTGGTTGAGATGGCTATTGTTTTATTGGTAGTAGTATTTTATGATGAGATTGTAATTTTATCATTTTTTAAATTGAAAATTGCTTTGTTTTTTTTAATCTATTTTAGAGATATACCCACGGATTCAATATAGTGTGACCGAAATTACACGTGCAAATCTGGTCATATTCTGGATTTGCATGTGCAATTTAATTACTTAAAAAGCCAATTGGCGCTAATAATTGCCACTTAACAAGCAATTATTGACACTAATTGTCATTAATTAAAATTTACGCGCACAACTTGCTAGGCATATTCTGTAATGTGGTGTGCATAAATTCTAATGTGTGCTGCCAAAAGGGAGCATGGACATGGGTATGGAGTGGGTGGACCATGGGCATTCCACAAATCTACACGCACTGGTAGTTACACCATGTTTTACTTGGCGTAAATAGATGCACCTAGAGTTAGGTGCATGCATGGCTGATAGGAATATTCTATAAACCAGCTAGGCACATTCTATAAACCACACCTAAATCTAGGTGCGGATTATAGAATACATCCAGGCGGAAATATTTTTGGCACCGATTTTTCAGGCACCATGTATGGAATCTAGTCCACTATGTATGTACTGTTGTAAGCCACTGGTCTGGTCTGGTAGGTCTTTTCTTATTCCGTCCTCCTGGGTCTTGGGTTAATGTGGAGCCCATTTTGATAGACGTTATCTCATCTATTGTATCTCAATTTTCCAGGGTAATTGTTATGGGTGATCTAAATTTGCATCTTGAGGATGATTCTAATAATGATGTTCGTAATTTTAAATCGTTCTTGTATGCCAGTCAGTTAACCCTTCTTGTTAAGGGTCCAACTCATGAGAGGGGTCATGCTTTGGATATCTTTGCTGTTTCCTCTTCCAATCTGCTAAGTTCATTTTCTTGGAATCCTATACTTTGGTCTGACCATTTTCAACTAGGGTTTACTACAGATGTATTTTTTTTTTTCATTTGTACCCCGCACTTTCCCACTCATGGCAGGCTCAATGCGGCGGGCAATGGAGGGTTAAGTGACTTGCCCATAGTCACAAGGAGCTGCCTGTGTCGGGAATCGAACTCAGTTCCTCAGTTCTCCAGGACCAAAGTCCACCACTCTAACCACTAGGCCACTCCTATGTTTAGCTAAATCTTTTAGGCAGAAACTTTTACAGTTATTATCAACTAGGGACACAATCGGTGAATCTCTGTTTTGGTCAGAATTGAAAGATTTATTACCTTCTTGGAACCCAGATCAAAAGTCGTTGAAATCCTTTTGAGATACAATTGTAACATCTGTTTTGGATAAAATTGCATTTGTTTTTACTAGAAAAGTTAGAGAAACTAACAAGGGCCCCCTGGTTTTCCGAACAGTTGTTAGCCTTGAAACAAGGTTGCTGCCAACTTGAAAAGCAATGGAAGGAAACTAAAGATGCTGAAGCTAGATCTATTTGGAAATCTTCTTTTCAACAATATAAATTGAAAGTGGCTGAAGCTAAGAGAAGCTATTATAGTAAGTTGGTGGGGAAGGATACTCTCAATAGTAGGAAGTTATTCTCTTTGGTTAAAAGTTTAACGTCTCCTACTACTATTGAAAATTCTCAAAGCATTAGGCCCTGTTCAAGGGTTAATTGATTATTTCTTGAACAAGGTAGCTGAGATTCAGGTAAACTTGATAAAGGCTAGTTCTGTAATTTCTATGTGCTCTTCTAGTGTAAGAATGATTAGGTCTGAGTTGTTGATGGTCCTTTTCAAGTTGAGTTGTGTCTTGATTTAATACTCTCTGGACTGGCTGTGGCTAGGATGCACGTGGTCACTGATCTATCATAGCAGTGACTCTATCTAGTGAAAATAATTCCATAATACAGCATTACTGATGATAAGCAAAAACACTGAAGAGCAATAATACAGGGATGGACTCTAAACAATCATCATGTTACAGGTTATTTATTTATCATGAACTCCACATCCAAAGATGTCCAAGGTGGTTTACATCATAGCATAAGATACTAAAAAATGCAATAACATAGCAAAATAAATAAAGGAAGATCATTAAAACAGTAAAATTGATGTGATGTGATGGAGAAAAAATTTACAACTCCTTTTTCAATCCCACTACTGAGGTCTACAAGCCTGGGTTCATTCACAAACTGCTTTACTGTTTACCAGGGCTTTGAAATTTATTTAGATTTTGCCTTTGATCTGTTGATATCGTGAAATGTCATTATGAACTTCAGAATAAGACAACAAATAATTCCTGGGATAAAACCTAATAATAAATATATATCAGGACTTTAAAAAACAAACAAACAAACAAAAACCCAGTAAAATTACATTAAAAAAAACTCCAAGCCAAGAAAAGATCCTTCAGTCTGCCTCTGCATTACAAAATGTGAAAAAAATCCTTCAAAATAAAACCTATAATCCCAACATAACACTCAACTATGCAAACACAGGGGCCCTTTTACTAAGCAGCAGTAGGCACTAGCATCAAATAGCACTGCCATGGGACGCACTGAGGTGTCCCGTGGTAGTTTGCCAATCGCCAAGGACTAATCCTGCGCTTAAAAATAGGTTTTATTTTTTTAGCATGGGGACGTGTTTATGGGCAGAAAGTAGACATTCCCTGCACTAATTGGTTAGCACAGGGGCATTGCCATGCCCCAACCGATTAGTGCCGGATTAGCATTGGAGTCCCTAGCGCCTACAAAATGGATGGCAGTAAGAGTTCCTGTGTTAATGGCCATGCGCTAATTGGGAAATTAGCATGTGGCCATTAAGGGGAAAAAAGAAAAATGTGGCCATTTACCGCAGCGGTAAAAGTGGCCTCGGCGCACAGGAAAACCACGTGCTAAAACTACCACAGGCCACGTTTTAGCACGGCTTAGTAAAAGGGCCCTGCAGAGTCACTTCAAACACCAGGAATCAGCAGTGTCCTCAGCTTCTACCTAAAAGTCAGATAGTTTTCTTCCAACCTGATAGGGATGGCATTCTATACATTAAACCCACCATGGAAATCACCTAGGATCACGAACCTACTTTATATCCCTAAAGAAAAGGCACGTTCAATAGGTACATCTGGCTGCTACATCAAAGATGAGTAGATGTGTAAAATAAGCATTTATAGGGATGCAAAAGCTCACTATAGGGTTTCCATCACACCCCCAGGTCAGCCAAATAAGCTGATTCAGTTCTGGATTTTCCCCATTGCATGCATGGATTTGCATTTCTGATATTCGTGGAGGGGCATAATCGAATGCAAACGCCCATGTGTAAGAATGTCCATCTCCGAGAATGGGTCCGTGAAGGGGTGGGCCGAATCGTATTTTCGAAAAAGATGGACGTTTATCTTTAGTTTCGCAAATACGGTTTGTGCCAGGCAAATGCATTGGATGTGGGCATTTTTGAGATGTGGGCGTTTGTTTGAGCTGGGCGTTTTCGTTTTTCAGCGATAATCGAAACCGAAGCGTCCAAGGCTTTGGGTCGTGGGAGGGGCCAGGATTCATAGTGCACTGGTCCCCCTCACATGCAAGGACACCAAACGGGCACCCTAGGGGGCACTTTTAAAAAATAGGAAAAAACATTAAATTACCTCCCAGGTGCATAGCTCCTTTACCTTGGGTGCTGAGACCCCCAAATCCCCCCCAAAACCCAATCCCCACAACTCTATACCATTACCATAGCACTTAATGGTGAAGGGGGGCACCTACATGTGGGTACAGTGGGTTTTGGGGGGGGGGGTTAGAGGGCTCCCATTTACCACCACAAGTGGTACAGGTAGGGGGGATGGGCCTGGGTCCGCCTGCCTGAAGTGCACTGCATTACCCACTAAAAGTGCTCCAGGGACAGGACTTGTTGCTGCTGTATAACCTTGGCACAGCAGTTCACACCGTAAGACTAATCTCTCTGAAAACGTCCTTTATTTCAATAACCGCGTTTACTCACAGTTAACTGCAGATCAGAGGTTGTGCCCCACTGGCAATGAGTCTCACTGGTACTAAGATTAGCAGTAGCTCAGAGCTGGCAGAATGGTGTACAATGCCCTCTTTCAGCAACATTCAAGGTAAGAACTAAGTTCTGTAACGTGGCTAACACACGAAAGGGATCTAAAATGGACTTAGAAAAATGGCCACTACCTTGTGGACTACCGGAAACAAAACAGGGCACACTCTGACCCAGTAAGCAGAGGGGAAAGCACCATGGGAGAAGAGCCTACCAACTACCAACATCGTGAGACTGTAACACAAGCTAGTGAAATCACGGAGCCCAATACCCTACACCCACCACAATGCAATGCTGATCTGACCCTGCAGTGCACCCAAGAGCCACATCTGACCCAGGGAAAGGCTGTGAGAGGATCAAACACATTCTGCTGTCATGGAGGTGGGTACGGAATTTGAGGGTGGCATAGAGGCTGGGAAATAAGGTTTTTGCAAGTGGGTTTTTTGTGGTGGGAGGGGGTTAGTGACCACTGGGGGAGTCAGGGGAGGTGATTCCCGATTCCCTCCGATGGTCATCTGGTCATTTAGGGCACTTTTTTGGGACCTGTTCGTGAGAAAAAAGGGTCCAAAAAAAGTGTCCTAAATTCTCGCTAACAACGCCTTTCTTTTTTCCATTATCGGCCGAGCGCGCCCATCTCTCCTCGGCCGATAACCACGCCCCAGTCCCGCCTTCACCACGCCTCCGACACGCCCCCGTCAACTTTATTCGTTCCAGCGAATGAGTGCAGTTGAAGAAGACCAAAATCGGCTTTCGATTATACCGATTTGACCGCCCACGGGAAACGGACGCCCATCTCCTGAACATGGGCGTTTTTCTCCTTTTGAAAATAAGCAGGCTAATGAGTTAAATAAGAAAAGTAGAACACCAAATCCCTGCATGCAACACACCAAAAACATGGACTGAATCAGCCTTCTTGGTTGACCTGGAGTGAAGTGACATCCCTACATTTAGCTTCTGTATCCACGTGTCCTTTCTGTAGTAGATAACCATCAAAGTCTAGTGGAGGATGTTTATCCTCATGTTGGTTACAGCATCCTATGCAAGCTGTATTTCCATCCCAACTTATTATAGGGACAGAATCCACCACACAGCAAGGGCTTTGGAAATCTAGCTCCACTCTCACCTTGTTGAGTTCTCTCCGTAACATGCACCTCTCGATTCTCAAAACTCTCGCTATGTCCAGGTTAGTTTTGCAGAGTGAATTCAGTGTCTCAATTGTGTCATCAAGCAATGCCTGGATGAACACCCAGGTAAACTTGACAATGGTCACAATCTTCTGGATGATAGTTTCTGTCTCTAGGCAAAAAAAAGTGAGAAATGGTTACAAAAGTGGGAAAATATTCCAAGTAATTATCTTTAAAATAACCCGCCCATGCCAACCTCAATAGGAAGCAGAACAAAGTATGTAACGTGTGATAGGAGATTCCATCCTACACTGGGAAATGTAGAGGGGGTTATGATACATCACCATGTGGGAATAATTTTCTCCAGATGGATAGAAGCAGGGTGAATTCCAAAGACATCTGAAGCTTGCATGGGATGTGGGGGAAGGAGGGAGGAAAGCACAGATTGACTAAGACCTGTAACTGCACAGTAGGCTAAAATAATCTCAAAAAGCCCAGCACCTCACAACTAGTGTACACATAGGTTTAAATTATCTCAATCATTATCACCACATTTTTCTTTTCCCTTTGTAATGGACCTTGGTAGCAACTCTTTTCACATAAGATACTTAGACTCATGACTCCCTTAAATTTTCATCAGTTTCTATTTTATTACAAATTTCTTATATCTTAATCCACTATCCTGCTTATAATCGAACGAGAAAAACGCCCAAGTTCCGACCTAAATCGGGACATAGACGTTTATCTCACAAAAACGAATAACGCGGTATAATCGAAAGCCGAACTTGGACGTTTTCAACTGCACTCCATCGCGGAAGCGTACAAAGTTGATGGGGGCGTGTCGGAGGCGTGGTGAAGGCGGGACTGGGGCATGGTTATCACCCAAACAGAGATGGGTGCCTTTCGCCGATAATGGAAAAAAAGTATGCGTTTGTAGCTAGAATTTAGGGCACTTTTCCTGGACCCTGTTTTTTCACGAATAAGGCCCCAAAAAGTGCTCTAAATGACCAGATTACCACCAGAGGGAATTAGGGATGACCTCCCCTGACTCCCCCAGTGGTCACTAACCCCCTCCCACCACAAAAAATGATGTTTCACAACTTTTTATTTTCACCCCTCAAATGTCATACCCACCTCCCTGGCAGCAGTATGCAGGTCCCTGGAGCCCATCCCCCCCCTACCTGTTACAATTGTGCTGCTTAATGCTTATTAGTCGTCCAACCCCCCCAAACCCACTGTACCCATATGTAGGTGCCCCCCTTCACCCCTTAGGGCTATAATAATGGTGTAGACTTGTGGGCAGTGGGTTTTGAGGGGGATTTGGGGGCCTCAACACACAAGGGAAGGGTGCTATGCACCTGGGAGCTCTTTTACCTTTTTTTTTGTTTTTGTAAAAGTGCCCCCTAGGGTGCCCGGTTGGTGTCCTGGCATGTGAGGGGGACCAGTGCACTACGAATCCTGGCCCCTCCCACGAACAAATGCCTTGGATTTATTCGTTTTTGAGCTGGGCGCTTTCATTTTCCATTATCGCTGAAAAACAAAAACGCCCAGCTCACAAATTGTCGAATAAAACATGGACGTCTATTTTTTGCGAAAATACGGTTCGGTCCGCCCCTTCACGGACCCGTTCTCGGAGATAAACGCCCATGGAGATAGACGTTTTCGTTCGATTATGACCCTCTATGTTAATTTCAATTTTAAAAGATTCTAGTTTTATTTATCTTTGCCATGAATTTCTTCAATTAGGACCTTAGCCAACATGGGGCCATGTTTCACCAATGCTGCTTCAAAGCATGGTCCTGGAATAAAAAAAATTCTTATTAGAAAAACTACTTAAATCTAAAATTACACAGAAACCTATAAAAACCTATGTGATTACTCTTACCTAACAGTTAACCACAACACTCATTTGTTCATTTATAGGGTATGAAGGAAAAACCATGGGTCAACTTTCTTCATCGGCATAAAAGAACCCTTAACTCAATACTCTTCTTGCTAAAAACTTCACAGGAATAACATCAGAGGATCCAAAAATAAGAAGTAAAAAAAACTAAACTTAAACTTCCAAATCCAAACTGCTTAAGTTTAAGTTTAGTTTTTTTTACTTCTTATTTTTGGATCCTCTGATGTTATTACTGTGAAGTTTTTAGCAAGAAGAGTATTGAGTTAAGGGTTCTTTTATGCCGATGAAGAAAGTTGGCTCACGGTTTTTCCTTCTTACCCTATAAATATTAAAGATTGGGTGGAGGTGTGGGCGCAGAGGCTTTTTCCCTTCTCTCATTTTTGCACTTCACAGGAATCTAGAATTATTAAGAACTTTGCAATTTATATTACAAGAGGTTGTTTTGTTTGAGATTTTGGTATCCTCTTGTCCTCTTTATTTTGCTATCATTCAAAAAATATATACATCTCTGCTCCTTGTAATTCAATAATGAATCTCTATTACCTCATTCCCATCCCAGTTTATGTTTATTTATTATTAACACCTTGCTATACCACATATACCAACTTATCTATAAGTTGCCAATGCATATCAGTCTCAGAATGCTGTCTTTCTAATTAATGAGCCACTAACGGGGCCGTAACAGTCTTATGTTTTGTACAGCTAGCCTTTATTGGTCTTAAAGATCTCCCTATGTAAATTAGTTCACAAGGGCGTTGTATAGCATATATGATTTCTGCTGAGTCACAGTAGTATTAGGTCTAGCTACTATAGTTTTACCATTTTTAGAAATGTGCCAGTGATATCCTTCAATGGTGCTTTGGCACCATAGACGATTGCCACATTTCTTATGTCCCGTTGTCAACTCTATAATGGATGAATAATCTATTCTTTTGTATGATAAAATCTCAGCTAGTGTTTTTCCTTTCAAATAAGCTATTAAAGGCCTCTTCTGATAACATTTATGAATCGTTAAAATCTCCCAATATTTAAATAACAGCGCTGTCACTGATGGAACATGCGTAAAAAATGGAAACACTGCAACTAATTTATTACCTTTTATATTGTAAAAGAGCTTCCCTTTGAGCAAACTTTGCCCTATAATAGGCTTCTTTTAATCACTGATCTTGGATAACCTCTCTGGCTAAACCTCTTAACAGAGACTCTGCATGACACTCAAATTCTGCTATAGTAGAGCAGATTTGATGTAACCTGAAGAATCGACTAATCTAATCTAATCTAATTCATGTTTTATATACCGCTCTATCCCAACACAAGGTTCCAGGTGGTTTACGTAAAAAGAAACTCAGTCAAGTGAGCAATTTACATAATTAATAATAATAAAATAAAAACAAAATATTAACCATCATAATTATCAAATAAAACGGTTTTCAGCCTCTTATGCCAATGCATATAATTTTGAACTGTTCGAATTGTACCTGGTAAATTATTCCAAATAGCAACTGCTTGAAAAGGAAGCAAACTGTCACGAACTCTGGTTGACATATAAAAACATTGTGAAAAAAACGGAATTAATAATACAGAAGTATTTCCATATAAAATCTGGAAAGCTATACATATAACTTTCAAAGTAATCTGTGCATGAACATGAAGCCAATGAAGTTCTTTAAAGTCATCAGATACACTTTCCCGCTTCCTCAAACAGAAAATCATCCGAACTGCCATATACTTTCATAATTGCAGCTTATAAAGCAACTTATTACTCAATCCAACATATAAAAAATTACAATAATCTAAATTAGATAAAATCAGCATCTGAACCAGAACAGCAAAGTGAGAACTATGAAAATAAGGCCTAATCATCCTCAATTGATGTAAACGGAAAAAAAAAAGGACCTACTCAGACTCAGGAAAGATGTCAGGAAGTATTTTTTCACGGAGAGGGTGGTGGACGCTTGGAATGCCCTCCCGCGGGAGGTGGTGGAGATGAAAACGGTAACGGAGTTCAAACATGCGTGGGATATGCATAGAGGAATCCTGTGCAGAAGGAATGGATCCTCAGAAGCTTAGCTGAAATTGGGTGGCGGAGCAGTTGGGGGGAAGAGGGGTTGGTGGTTGGGAGGCGAGGATAGGGGAGGGCAGATTTATACGGTCTGTACCACAGCCGGTGATGGGAGGCGGGACTGGTGGTTGGGAGGTGGGAAATACTGCTGAGCAGACTTACAGTATATGGTCTGAGCCCTGAAAAGGACAGGTACAAATTCAAGGTAAGGTATACACATATGAGTTTGTTCTTGGGCAGACTGGATGGACCATGCAGGTCTTTTTCTGCCGTCATCATCTACTACTTCCAAATTTGATTAACCTGGTCTTCAAAAGACAATGAATAGTCCAGGATAACACCCAGAACCCTAGATTCCTTTTCTACATTTAGAATAATCCCATTGGGTAGTGTAAGATTCAAAGGAATATCCATTAGAGAATTAGAAAACCACAAAACTTTAGTTTTTAACTGGTTTAACTGAAGCATATGTTCCAAAGCCCATTTTTGAATAGTAGATAAGTTGGAACGCAATCTGTAGGGATGAAAGCTGTTAAAATGAAGGAACGTGTTCTTAGATACCTCTTTACAATGCAAAGTACTAAATATAGCAGAACCTTCCAGATATAATCTAACATCTAAGAAGTGCAGCTGTGTAGTACTGTTGGTTATAGTAAACCGCAAATTCTCAGTCAATGAATATAACCAACACATAAACTGATCCAACAATTGTATATCACCTTCCCACACAGAAAATATGTGATCAAGAAACCTTTTCTAACACTATGGGGCCCTTTTACTAAGCCAGGCATGCAGGGGCATAGCCAGACTTCGGCGGGAGAGGGTTCCGGAGCCCGAGGTGAGGAGGCACATTTTAGCCCCCTCCCCTCGGCAGCGCCGACCCCCCCCCCCCAGCAATTATCGACCCGCTGCCGCCGCCTCCACGCCATTGCCGACCCCCTGCCATCACCAACTTTGACGACCCCTGCCAATGACCTTCTCGACCCCCCTCCCGCTTCCAACCCTACCCCGCCATCGCCTACCTTTGCAGGCAGGGGACCCCAATCCCCGCCAGCTGAGGAGGTCCTCTTCTTCCCGCGAAGGCTTTATTCTGTTTCTGACATCCTGCACATTGTACGTGCAGAACGTCAGAAACAAAACGAAGCCTTCGCGGGAAGAAGAGGACCTCCTCGGCTGGCGGGGATTGGGGTCCCCTGCCAGCATAGGTAGCTCAAGGCGACGGCGGGGGAGAGTTGGCGGTGGGAGGGGGGTCGAGAGGGTCGTCGGCAGGGGGGTCCAGGGCCAAATCTATAGGGGCCCAGGCCCCCCCTGGCCCCACGTAGCTACACTACTGCACGCATGTGCCTATGTGCACCCAACATGTGCCAAATCCGAGTTACCACCCAGCTACCACGTGGCCTGGGCAGTAATTTCATTTTTGATGTGCTTCCCCTACGCACACCAGAAAATAATTTTTATTTTCTGGCACGCAGCACTACCAGGCGGTAAGAGGCATCAGACATTCGTAGATCATTAACACCTGGTTAATGCATGAGACCTTACCGCTAAGTCAATGGGTGGCGGTAAGGTCTCAGACCCAAAATGGATGTGCGTCAATTTTCATTTTGCCACACGTCCATTTTCAGTCAAAATGTTAAAAAGGCATTTTTACAAGTGCACTGAAAAATAGATCTGCACACTTCCAAAACCCACGCCTACACTACTGCAGGCCATTTTTCAGCACACCTTAGTAAAAGGACCCCTGAATGTGCTTAAACCATTCTAATGGATAAATATATTTTTCCTCAAAAGCTGCAACTACTAGGGTGGCCACTGAGGGGGGCTACTGAATCTCCCATGACCACTCCTTTAGATGTTAGATTATATCAGGAAGGCTGTGTTATATTTACTACTTTGTATTGTAAAGAGGTATCTAAGAACACTTTACTTCATTGATTGAAGAAATTCATAGCAAAGATAAATCAAAGTATAATCTTTTAAAATTAAAATTAATATAGTGGATTGAGATGTAAGAAATCTGTAATAAAATAGGAACCGATGAAGAGTTAAGTGGCTCAAGAGACCGAGTACCTCATGTGAAAAGAGTCGCTGCTCAGGTCTATTGCAAAGGGAAAAGAAAAATATGGTGAGATTAAGATAATTGTGTACACTAATTGTGCGCGCTGGGCCTTTTGAGATTACTCTGCAATAATTGAGCCCCCGCTGATTTGAATAAGAGGACCAATAGCAAATTGATTTACAGTAGGCAGAAATAAGCAGGTGTGGACCAAGTAATCCTTTTCTACTGAAACTTCTGCTTTGCAGTTAAATCAGACAGAAAGGCAAGACACTTCAAGGGTAGTTGTATAAACAAGATGTCCATATTTATGTGTGTATTATCCCCGGATTCTACTGCATGACTTAAGTTGTGCACGCAAATCAGGTCATATTCTGGAGTTGCACATGCAACTTATTTAGTTAACGAGCCAATCAGCACTGATAATTGCCAATTACCAAGCAATTACTGACACTAATTGGCATTAATTAGAATTTATGCACACAGCTGTCTAAGCGTTTTCAGTAATGTGATGCGCATAAATTCTAAGTCGCATAGTTGAAAAGGGGACGTGGCCATGGGAGTGGAATAGGCGGGTTGTGGAGGTTTCTAGAATCTTTGTGTGTTGTTCTAGAATGCACCCAGTCCATGCCTAAATTTAGCTGTGTGGAGGAGCACTCAGCGTATTCTATAAACCGTGTGGAAATGTAGGTGTATTCTATAAAGTACGCCTAAATTTAGACTATGCTGATTTTTCGGAGTGATATATAAAATCTAGCCCTATGCGCATAAATATTTGGAATATTAGCACTTGCGCATGGAAGTGCTAACAAGGTGCCTAAACAATATTTTCTAAATACCTACTTAATTTGCAGAGCTAGTATTTGAAGGGGAGGGGGGTGTACACAGGGGCAGAGCTTTGGTGGAACATAGGTAGGACTCCCACTTATGTGCATAACTTATAGAATGCATCCTTGCTGCATTTTGGGGTCCTTTTACCAAGCTGTGGGAAAAAGGGCCCTGCGCTAGCAGCAGGGCCGTTTTTACCGCAGCCAATAAAAAGCCCCCATCACACATTGCCATACGGTAAGAGAACTCTTACCCCATGGCCATGTGGCAGGGAGCCCTTACCACCACCCTTTGAGTTAGCGATAAGGGCTCCCACACTAACCTGGCAGTAACCGGGAAATGCATGGTAATTCCTGATTTCTGTCGGGTTATTGCCGCGCAAGCAATTTCTGGGGCAGGACTACTACCGGCGGCTGCGTTGGGCTGGTGGTAGGCATGGAAGAGTGAGCGGTAAGCCCGCGTTGGGTTTACCGCCACTTTGTAAAAGGGTCCCTTAGGCACTAGCTGTATGGATGATGTGTGAGGGCTTAATGTTAAGCCAGGGGCGTAGCCAGACCTTATGGTGGGAGGGGGCCAGAGCCCAAGGTTGGGGGCACATTTTGAGTGCCGCCCCGCCGCCACCCCCCCCCACCGCCACGCCTCACTTCACCTCAACTCCCCCCCGCTGCCACCGCCTCGTGCCTTCTCACACACACCCTCGCCTCCTCGCACCCCCCTCGCTTCGCAAATACCAAGCCTTCCTTCAGCGCCGTCTCCGGTGCAGCCGCGTTCCTGCTCTGCTCTTCTTTGTCCTCCTGTCCTGTGCACGCTGACGCTCCTTCTCAGTTTCAAGTAAAGGAGCGTCAGCGTGCACAGGACAGAGGAGCAAGAAGACCAGGGCAGGAACACGGCTGTGCCAGAGATGGCACTGAAGAAGGCTTCAGCTGGCGGGAGTTAGGGACCCCCACCAGCCAAACCAGGGGCCCGGATATAATTTGCGGGGGCCCAGGCCCCCGCGGCCCCCTTAGTTATGCACCTGTGTTAAGCATATTGATACCAAGTTATACTTGTGTTCTACAATGGAACCTAAGCACTTTGTTTCCATTATTGAATAGAATTACCTGTCTGAGGATGTATTTCTCATGTGTTCAGTTATAAACTACATTAGGATTCTTTTTTTTTTGAAGAGGAAAGGTGCTGTTTAAATTCTTACTGTAATTATGATGATCATAGTCCTCTGAATTTCCTCACCTGGCCCTTCCTCGATGCTTCCCACATCCATTATAGTTTCACTGGGTCCTTCTTCCACAGTCCCTGCAGTTTTCATGCGAGAGAAAGAGTAACGGGTCAGAAAACTCGCTCACAGCTCTACCCAGTAAATCTTGTCTCATATTTGGAAGCCCTTTAGTATAGTGTTTCCCAAGTCCAGTCCTGGAGTACCCCTTGCCAGTCAGGTTTTCAGGATATCCATAATGAATATGCATAAAAGAGATTTCCATATAACAGAGGCAGTGCATGCAAATCAAGTTCATGCATATTCATTGTGGATATCCTGAAAACCTGACTGGCAAGGGGTACTCCAGGACTGGACTTGGGAAACACTGCTTTAGTGAACAGAGATCAGCACTAACTCATTTAGTTGCCATCTTCCTGATTGCTTTATACATAATCCCCCTCATTCTATAACTTGCTCCTTGAAGTTAGGTACCAAATAGCACACGTATGTTATATAAAAATAGCACGCATGTCAGAGTCGCCAATTAATTGTCAGTTTCATGGGTGAGTGCTAGGTGCTATTCTATAATGTAGGTGCAAACGTTACTTAGGATTAGATTCTATAAATAACAAGGCATACCACAAAGATCAACAAATGTAAATGTAACACATTTCCTCCTACCTATTTCTAGAACTGTTCTCATATATCTACTTGTTTAAATCTACTACTATGTTATTCAAGGTCTTTATGTAATAGTAATTGTCTATACTCTATGCTATTTCCATCAAGATCGATCCATTGTAAGCCACATTGAGCCTGCAAAAAGGTGGGAAAATTTGGGATACAAATGCAATAAATAAATAAATGGCGCTGAGACGTCGGCGCTGAAAAATGTAAGAGCTGAGTGCTATTCTATAAAGGATCCCTGCCCTTTATAGAATAATGCTAAGTGCATAAATAGCACATAACTTGGACGGAGTGGAGGAGTGGCTTAGTGGTTAGAGCACCGGTCTTGCAATCCAGAGGTGGCCGGGATCCCACTGCTGCTCCTTGTGATCTTGGGCAAGTCACTTAACCCTCCATTGCCTTAGGTACAAACTTAGATTGTGAGCCCTCCTGAGACAGAGAAATATCCAGAGTACCTGAATGTAACTCACCTTGAGCTACTACTGAAAAAGGTGTGAGCAAAATCCAAATAAATTATTTGAGATTCTGTTGCTACTATCTGAGATTTTACATGGAATGTTGCTACTATTTGAGATTCTATATGGAATGTTGATATTATCTGAGATTCTACATGGAATGTTGCTACTATTTGAAATTCTGTTGCTCCTATTTGAGATTCTACATGGAATGTTGCTATAGTGGAGGAGTGGCCTAGTGGTTAGAGCACCGGTCTTGCAATCCAGTTCAAATCCCACTGCTGCTCCTTGTGATCTTGGGTAAGTCACTTAACCCTCCATTACCTCAGGTACAAACTTAGATTGTGAGCCCTCCTGGGACAGAGAAATATCCAGACTACCTGAATGCAACTCACCTTGAGCTACTACTGAAAAAGGTGTAAATAAATAAAATAAACTTATAGTGCCTAAGTTAGGTGCCAATCACCAATCATTTTGTAACAATGTGTGTAACTTCTGGTCCTTGGAACATCCCTGAAACACCCCCAGCCATGCTCCCTTGAATTTACGTGTTATAGGATTTCTGCATGCATCGTTATAGACTACGATGCATGTGGAAATCCCAATTAATGTAAATAATTGGTTGTTATTGGTGTTGATTGGCTCAATCAATTAATTTGCATGTGCAAATTGGCAGTGCATACTCATTTGTGTGCATAAATTTAGTCACCATAGATAGAATTCAGGGGTTAGTGTGTAACTGTGAAGGGGCATACAAATGGGCAGAGCATGGTGGGCTATGGGTGTTTCGCCAAGGGATGTGTGCAGCTTATAGAATACTATCAGTTGTACGCATTGCATGGCTCCTATTGGCATGCCAGCTTATGCCAGCCATTAAGCTATCATACGTGGACATACCTAAATTTCAGCAAGCCAACACAACTTTGTGCTAGTATGTTCACACACACTCACACATGCTCACATACACACAAGGAGTGACACGGGCTGCACATACTGCAGCAGGACACAATTATCCACTCCTACCCTGGCTAAGATAATATTTAATCACCTCTCTGATCTCATGTACAACTTTCTTTTAAATTATTTTCTAACTACTCTTACTCTCTCATATGTTTATAGGTTCCGTCTTTGCTTATACCCTACGTTGTCTATGAATATGTTTTATTTTGTATTATGTCGACATTGTAATATAGTGTACTATGCTATACTTTGTATTGTTGTTTGAATATTTTTACTGCTGTAATTGTCTATTGTTTGTTTGATTTATTCTTATTCTACACCACCTTGAGTGAATTCCTTCGAAAAAGAGATAAATAAATCCTAATAAAATAAATTATATAATGGCTTAAGCACACCCTGAAGCCATTATAGAACTGGCACTAAACACACCCCATTGTAGTACCTACATCTCGGCATACCTTTGCTAGCAAGAGACCCCAACCCCTGCCAGCCAAAGTTCTCTCCTCGGCCGCGCAGCGTTGGTTGCTGAATGATCTGATCAAGTTTCTGTGTGTGCATCTGACGTGCAGGACGTCAGACACATGCACAGAAACAGATTCAAACTTGATCAGATCATTCGGCAATGCCGCACGGCCGAGAAGAGGACTTTGGCTGGCGGGGGTTGGGGTCCCCCGCCAGCAAAGGTACGCGGCGGGAGAGGGTTGGTGGTAGGAAGGAGGGGTTGAGAGGGTTGTGGCGGCAGCGGGGGGGTCTGCGGCGCCAGGGGGGGGGCTAAAATGTGCCCCCTCACCTCGGGCTCTGGACCCCCCTCCCGTCGAAGTCTGGCTACATCCCTGCTTGTCACCCTGGGCAAGTCACTTAACCCTCCATTGCCCCAGGTACAAATCTTAGATTGCTAGCCCACTAGGGACAGAGAAAGCGCCTGCATATAATACATGTAAGCAGCTTTGTTGTACCACAGAAAGGTGGTGTATCACACATACACACAAACATACGAACACGCTACACAAAAGGTTAGCTGCTGTCTTTTCAGGTTGCCTTTCAAACTTGTTGAATTTGTTGCTCAGTAAACTGTTGGCTTGAAATTTCTGTGTCACCTTCCAGCTGCTGTTTCTCCATCTCCTCTTTCTTCATCTGTTCCCTCTTGACTGTGCTCTCATCATTTCTCCTGATTTTTAAGGCAGACTTAGAGCTGGTCATCCAGGCTTCGTAAGCCAGCTGCATGGGAAAAGACTCATTATTTACTGCTGGCCTTCAGTTTGCTAAAGCATGAATTAGCATACTGCATTAATTATTCTTTCTCAGAAAAGGACAGCCAGATGATGAAAAACACAACTCATCAAATATAACCTGGAGCTGTAAACAAGGACGGCCCCGACCATTAGGCCACCTGAGATGGGGGCCTCAGGCGACACAATTCAGGGAGCAGCATCTCCCCTTTCCTTCCTGCGCCTCGTCACCTTTCTTCACGTTCCAAACACTGCCCTGCCACCAGCACCCGCCTGTTCTCTTTACTGTGGCCGCCTCTCTGATGTAACTTTCTGTTTCATCAGAGGCTGCTGCAGTAGAGAAGGCAGCAGGGCAGCATATGGGAATCACTGCTGTTGTCACCGCCGACTGTTGGAACATGAAGAAATAAGGTAAACTCGGCCAGGGGAGGTGACAGCGGCATCTCGGTCTGGAAGGGTGTAATAAAAGTGAATTTTAAAGATTGTTTTTCAACTCTGTCTTGACCGACCAGTGCACTTGGGGTCTGTATTGTTGATTAGAAGTAATTCTGTTTAAAAATGATTGTTTAACTTTGATTGTGTGAGAACAAGTTGGAATGCAGAAGATAAGACACAGCTCTAATTAATTTGGTATATGAAGAGGGGGATGGTGCTTGTTTTCAGAGTTCAGCCTGGCCACCTGAACTTGGAAAACATGTGACCACGTTCCCACAGTACTTAAACAGAGAAGTATTCTGTAATTTTCCCTAGCTCTGAACATGAGTTCTGAGCCTAATAAAAAGAGGAGTTTTTTCAGTGAAATTGGAAGCTCATCTGTGAGTAACATATGTACTGCACAGAGGACTTGTTCCTGGTCTAAAAAGCTCCTGGATTTCGCTGTAACAGCCCCCCCCCCTCCCCCAGCTGATGATAAGAGCCTGGATGATGTAAGGACCAGTGATGTTGTATGTATAGTATATTATTGCTTCTTTTCCTGGTCTAAGAACTCTTAGACCAGTGATGTAATGATTGTTTATATAGCTAATCATTGTGTGTATATAGCTAACCATTGTATATATCTTAATCATTGTAGATTTTAGCACCTCTAATAAAGGTTTCATTTATCTAATATGAATCCAAACGAATCCACAGTAATTATTAAGTAGTCTTTGTCAGTGAGACAGGCTGTAAATCCATAGCAGTACAAAGGGGCAGCATCTCAGCCCTGCTTCAAGTGGCATCTTGCCTTGGCTGCCCCTGGCTGTGAACACTACCTGAGCACCTGAGAGACATTCAGCCCGGTGGAATAAATATCACAGCTGTGAATAGATTGTGATATTAGAAACCATGGGCCTGATATTCAGACCACAGGAGTTAGCCCGGCTAACTCCTGTGGTCAGTGCTGAGCCCCGATATTCAAAGCCAGGCCATTTCTGGTGACCGGCATTGAATATTCAGTTTATTTTTGGCCGGTTTGAACTTAACTGGCCAAGCCGATATTCAGCACTGACCGGTTAAGTTCAAACCGGCTAAAGATATTCCACCTATTGATGCATCCATATTTGGCTGCCAAACATAGCTGGCCAGATGCTGAATATCGGCGCTGACCAGCTATGTCGCAAGACATAGCTGGTCGTCCGTTTAGCCACTAAGCGCTAATAGTCTGTTGAGATACACACATACTTAATATTAGTGCTTAGCTGGCTACATACAGTAACATTTAGCTGGCCAGATGCCATTCTTGGCCACTTAAGTGGTTTTGAATATTGGGGGGGGGGGGGGGGGGGGGGGAAGGGGTAGGAGGAGGATGCTATTTTTCAAAAGACTTTTAGCTGGGTAAATTGAATTTCTGAAAATTGTCTCTCTTTTCCAGGGGTAAAAAATATGCACAGATGTTAACAATACAGACACCTTCTCTTTGAGAAAGGATGCAAAGTTCACAGATAAAAATATCCACAAATTTTCCCAACTGTTTCAAAATTGCTTTTTTTAAGTAATATGGGCCCCTTTTACTAAACCATGCTACAATCTGGCCTTAACGTGTGACTCTCCCACATGCTAAGTCCAGATTCAGTTCAGCCTAATTGCAGGGGGGGGGAGGTTTAATATATATTTTTTCCCGGTCATGCGCTGTTCACATTAGCGCACAATACCGGTAAAAAGGTAATGCGGAAGCACTTACCGCCTCCTCCTATTTAGTGATCTGGCACCTGGGGGTTGTCAAGCCTTGCAGTAGCTTATGTTGATAACTTCCCTCCTAGTGCCCTAATTGTACCCGTCCCATTATGTTTCATGTTCCCCTGAGATTTTCATGATAATACTCAACAATCATGATTAATCCATCATCAGCCACCCCAGAACAATCCTGTAAAAATGCAGAGATGTACATCACACTTTTAGGTATTAAACTGTGTTTTTTTGTACATACTAGTAAAAGAAGCCCGTTTCTGAGCAAATGAAACAGGTTTTCGTCGCCAACACCCCCCCTCCCTCCCTCCCTCCCTGGCCAATCCCTTCGTTGTTCTGCGATTGCTCCGCCCCCGACGTCATGACGTTTGACGCGAGGGCGGGGCCCGGAGCGATTTCCCCCCCCCCCCCGCCTCCCTGCCTCCCTCCCTGCCAACCCTTCATTGTTCTGCCATTGCTCCACCCTCGAGGGCAGGGCCCGAAGCGATTTTGGTGGCTTCACCACCACGAACCTTCGAACCTTTTTGAAGGAAGTCAGGGCTTGGCTTCACTGACGTCAGTGTCCTCAGAACGTTGAGGGTGAGTTTTATTATAGTAGATGTAATGAGGGAAATTTCCAGGTAAATAGGTAATCAATAGAACTCAAACAAAATAAAACATGGAAAAGAAAATAAGATGCTACCTTATTTTCTTTTCCATGTTTTATTCTGTTTGATTTCTATTGATTACCTTTAAAAGTGGACTAACATGGCTACCACACCTCTCTACAGGTAAATAGGCTATTTGAAAATGAACCACCCTCCTTGCAGGTAAAATACATGCTGTGATGGTTCTTTGAATTGTCTGGCTATTGGGATCTTTTGTTTTGCGTTGGCTGCAGCTCTCCTCAGAAGGTGCCACCCTAGGCAACCGCCTAGTTTGTCTAATGGTCATGTTGGTCCTGCGGTCATTAAATCAGAAACATGAACGTGTTCTACTCCCAGAAGGCACTGGGAAAACAAGAAATACCTGAAAAGCTGTTTTCTTTTTGGGAGGCTCTTCTCTCTTTTCCTCATGTTCTTCCTCTTCGTCGTCTTCGCTGTCAGTGTCAAAAAGAGAATAGTTCCCACTACGGATCACTGCAGAGGAGAAGAGAAAGAAGACATCAGTTACACACACCAGTCTGAATTCCCCGAAACCCTTTAACTGAGGTCAATCACTAAAACTCCTGTAGCATGTCAGGACCCCAATCTACCAGCAGATCCAAACTCCGCAAGAGCAGCAGAGGAAGCATCTTTAGAGAAGGCTGTTTCCATGTATTTCACCTGTAAGTACACACACATACACACACACACACATATATACAGTGGTGGAAATAAGTATTTGATCCCTTGCTGATTTTGTAAGTTTGCCCACTGACAAAGACATGAGCAGCCCATAATTGAAGGGTAGGTTATTGGTAACAGTGAGAGATAGCACATCACAAATTAAATCCGGAAAATCACATTGTGGAAAGTATATGAATTTATTTGCATTCTGCAGAGGGAAATAAGTATTTAATCCCTCTGGCAAACAAGACCTAATACTTGGTGGCAAAACCCTTGTTGGCAAGCACAGCGGTCAGACGTCTTCTGTAGTTGATGATGAGGTTTGCACACATGTCAGGAGGAATTTTGGTCCACTCCTCTTTGCAGATCATCTCTAAATCATTAAGAGTTCTGGGCTGTCGCTTGGCAACTCGCAGCTTCAGCTCCCTCCATAAGTTTTCAATGGGATTAAGGTCTGGTGACTGGCTAGGCCACTCCATGACCCTAATGTGCTTCTTCCTGAGCCACTCCTTTGTTGCCTTGGCTATATGTTTTGGGTCATTGTCGTGCTGGAAGACCCAGCCACGACCCATTTTTAAGGCCCTGGCAGAGGGAAGGAGGTTGTCACTCAGAATTGTACGGTACATGGCCCCATCCATTCTCCCATTGATGCGGTGAAGTAGTCCTGTGCCCTTAGCAGAGAAACACCCCCAAAACATAACATTTCCACCTCCATGCTTGACAGTGGGGACGGTGTTCTTTGGGTCATAGGCAGCATTTCTCTTCCTCCAAACACGGCGAGTTGAGTTCATGCCAAAGAGCTCAATTTTTGTCTCATCTGACCACAGCACCTTCTCCCAATCACTCTCGGCATCATCCAGGTGTTCACTGGCAAACTTCAGACGGGCCGTCACATGTGCCTTCCGGAGCAGGGGGACCTTGCGGGCACTGCAGGATTGCAATCCGTTATGTCGTAATGTGTTACCAATGGTTTTCGTGGTGACAGTGGTCCCAGCTGCCTTGAGATCATTGACAAGTTCCCCCCTTGTAGTTGTAGGCTGATTTCTAACCTTCCTCATGATCAAGGATACCCCACGAGGTGAGATTTTGCGTGGAGCCCCAGATCTTTGTCAATTGACAGTCATTTTGTACTTCTTCCATTTTCTTACTATGGCACCAACAGTTGTCTCCTTCTCGCCCAGCGTCTTACTGATGGTTTTGTAGCCCATTCCAGCCTTGTGCAGGTGTATGATCTTGTCCCTGACATCCTTAGACAGCTCCTTGCTCTTGGCCATTTTGTAGAGGTTAGAGTCTGACTGATTCACTGAGTCTGTGGACAGGTGTCTTTCATACAGGTGACCATTGCCGACAGCTGTCTGTCATGCAGGTAACGAGTTGATTTGGAGCATCTACCTGGTCTGTAGGGGCCAGATCTCTTACTGGTTGGTGGGGGATCAAATACTTATTTCCCTCTGCAGAATGCAAATAAATTCATATACTTTCCACAATGTGATTTTCCGGATTTAATTTGTGATGTGCTATCTCTCACTGTTACCAATAACCTACCCTTCAATTATGGGCTGCTCATGTCTTTGTCAGTGGGCAAACTTACAAAATCAGCAAGGGATCAAATACTTATTTCCACCACTGTATATATATATATATATTTACTAGTAAAAAAGGCCTGTTTCTGCCTCTGATGAAACGGGCACTAGCGGCCACGGGAGTCCCTTCCCCTCCCCTTACGCTAGTCTCCCTGGTTGTCTAGAGGTACCTGTTCGGTCGGGGCAGGAAAGAAAGAGCCCCCTCTTTCCTGCCCATAGCGGTGCTGCTAGCTGCCTTGCTGCATCGTGTGGGAGTCCGGCTCTCGGCGTTTCAAAATGGCCGCCAAGAGTTGAAGTCTCGCGAGGCAGCTTCAACTCTTGGTGGCCATTTTGAATCGCTGAGAGCCGGATTCAGACACGATGCAGCTGGGCAGCTAGCAGCAGCGCTCCGGGCAGGAAAGCGGGGGTTCCTTCATTCCTGCCCGAGCGAACAGGTACCGCTAGACCACCAGGGATAGTGGCGTAAGGGGAGGGGAGGTGACAGGGGGGAGGGAAGGTGATGAGGGGAAGAGTGTGCTACCGGGGGCGGGGCAGTACCTTGAAAGGGGCGGGGCGATGGGGCAAAAGGGGCCGGGGTGATGGGCACGTCGGCGGCGGCTGGGATTTCTTGGAAGGGGAGGAGTAGGGACACTGCTCCCCGTGCATTCATTTGCCTTGTTTTCTTGTTCCGCCCTCGACGTCATCACGTGTGATGCGAGGGTGGGGCATGAAGACATGGTGAGTGTTGTGGCTTCACCACCATGAACTTACGAACTGGTGTGTGAGTGCCTGCAGTGACATCAGTGTCCTCAGAACGTTGAGGGTGCGTTTTATTATAGTAGATATATATATGGTTAGCAAATGGTTTTGACAATTTAACCAAATAGGCATGAAAACATCAGAAAACAAGATGAGCCCCCACACCTCAAGCTGTACCTAATCGTTTTGGTGGGAGGAGGGGCTCCATAAGATAATACATGAAAAAGCTATTATGTATGTTCTGCCATCTTATGTTCACAGTAACACTTTATATGAAAGATTTTGGCTACACTGTGTCAACTTTTGAAAACAAATGGCAGTGCTAAACTCAGTCTAAACAAGATGTCCAAGATTAATTAGAAATGACGTGATATGATCTTGTTTTAAATTTTATATGGAGGAAAAGCCTCAAATCAAAAGAGAACACTCCGTGGTTGATCATTCAACATAGAAGGAGGTCCCTTTAATCATCACTTGGGCTGAAGTCGGGCCGTGGAAGGTGTTTAACGACTGAAGGATTGAGAGATAAGTGTACCCTGATAGAGCCGTTAAGATTTGAATAGGTTCTTATCAGTTCAACTCTTCATTAGGAGGTTTTTGCCCGTGATGATTAAAGGGACCTCCTTCTATGTTGAATGATCAACCACGGAGTGTTCTCTTTTGATTTGAGGCTTTTCCTCCATATAAAATTTAAAACTAGATCATATCACATCATTTCTAATTAATCTTGGACATCTTGTTTAGAGTGTATTTTTGAATTTAGTATAGTCCAAGAGCTCTAGTACTATATTTAGTGCTAAACAGCACAAATTATCTCCCCCCCCCCCCCCCCACCATCCACACACAGTGAAGGAATATGCTTACTACTGCACTTTAAATATTTGTAACACATGAACTGAGTATGGTGCAGTGTCACAGGCATTCTGAGGATATTGTCCCTTTAAGACCCTTAGTCCAACTGGATGTGAATGTTTGCATGCTGCCCTTCTGAGTAAAGTAATCACTATCCATCACTATCAATTATCCTGGTTAAGATGCTTCTCTATATTCTATCTTATTATCGTCTCAAGAGCTTGGTTTCTAGTTTACCTGAATCTTACTAAAAGATCAGGTGAATACTTGCATATTTCTGCAATAAATGCAGTAAACGATTTTGCTTACGTAATGCTAGTTTGGCTTGCTATTGTTCTATTGAGAACATGTAAACTCATGCTTCAGATTTCATAGTACAAGTTAATGTAAATTATGTTTCCATTGTGGTTCAGTTTTCACTAGTTTGTCCCCAAATATGTTGCATGCAAGGAGCTTACTGGTTGTGTGGTTCACCCAAGGCTGCCACCATTTCTTCTTGCCGTCGCCTTCCTGTTTGTCAGCATCGCCATCTGCAATACAAAGGTAAGGTTGCTGCCATATGTGGAAGAGAAAACATTTGGACAGAAATCAGAGTACTCACAAGAGATTTTACTTTAAAGCTGGGTAGAAGATGGCCTTTCCCTCCCATGGAAATACTTAATTCATAGGAAATGCAGTTCTCCACAGTATCCACAAGATGACACCATTGTACCACCAATGATATTTTGCAACACAAGAAAAAAGGGGGCACTTGGTTATTTGCTAGTTCATTTAACAGTTAAAAGAACCAAATAATTTAGATTCAGGGGGGGGGGGGGGGGGGCTGGGGTTCTGCTCTGGGGTTTATTGTATTCTAAGGCAATGACAGACTTCAAAGTTCCTGTAAGTTCCACCTACTTTTCCATTCTTGCTGCTATAAAGCCATACACAAAGTGCCTTGGTTGTGCTGAACATCTGGCAAGCATGAGAGCAATACACAGAGAATTACACAAATACAGGAACAGCTGAAAGGGAGGCTTAGGAAATGAGGTTTTTAAGAACATGTGGGTGCATGCCTTTTATTCCCAAAACTGTATGAACGTGAATCAACTATATATGGTAAAATAAATAAAGGAAATGATCTAGGTGTGAGAGCAACACAGACTGGGCTGTCACAAGAGGCAGACAAGCTGACTGCTCTAGTGTCCTGGTGTTAGGACAGCATTATGCTTCCCTTCTGAGTAAGTCTGTGAGTTGGCATAGCATGCTGGCAGAAAGGCAGAGGACACCAAAAGAAACCTTTGACCTGGATGATGTGACAGGAGACAGAGCTCAGAAACTGAACCTGGTCAATTTATATTTAGAAGAATGCAGTTCATAAATTCAGGGCCGCCGAGAGACTAAGCCGTGCCCGGGGTAAGGCCGCCCTGCCTCCGCCCCCCGCCGCTGCCGCCCCCCACAGCTGCCCTCGCCGCTGCAGTCTGCTGTCTCACCTGCCTGCCTCCACAGCTCCGGGCCCCCTGCATTCAAGGCGGCAGTCGCAGATTGCCTCTCTTCTGGCCTTCCCTCCCTGTGTCCCGCCCTCTTCTGATGTAACTTCCGGTTTCCGCGAGGGCGGGACACAGGGAGGGAAGGCCCGAAGGGAGGCGATGTGTGACTCCCACTTTGAATGCAGGGGGCCCGGAGCCGAGGAGGCAGGCAGGTGAGACCGGGAACTGCAGCGCCGGCGGCCTGACCCCAATGCCGGGCCCCCCTTGGAGGTCCGGGCCCGGGGAATTTTGTCCCCCTGCCCCCCCCCCTCTCGGCGGCCCTGCATAAATTGCACCTTCCAAGCACCAGTCAACACAGAGCAAAGATGCACACCCCCAGCTACCCACATGCCTTGATTTGGCTGAGAGTTGCTCACTCATTTTCAAAAGAGAAAAACATCTCAAAAGCAGCACAAAGCACCAGATGGATGTTTTTCTCACCAAAACATACAAAATCTCGATTTTCAAAAAGACAGAATTGGGACTTTTGTTCATCGAGTTCATCCAACTAGCAAGGGTGAGTGTTGGAGCTGTGTTTTGGGCAGGCTTACAATCTGGATGTTGTTCTGTGATACCTGGAGTAGAAAAAAAGGTCCTGGGCAGAAAAGAAGCACGTTTTTATCTAGACGTGCTTCAGTCACGACTAGATCAGAAAAAGGTGCCCTAGCAGACCAGCTGACCACTGGAAAGATGAAGGCATGACCCCCTCTTAATCCCCCCATGATCGTTAACCCCCTCCCACCCCCTTAAAGATGTGACAATGACAGTAGATACCAGGCTCTATGTTAGGTCCAGATATTATGGCAACTCCTAAGAAAGCAGCAAGGAACTAGCCTAGCGGTCAGTGCAGTGGACAGTGAACAATGGGGCCCAGGTTAATTTCCCACTATAAAACTTTCATTTCAATACAAATATGTGAACCCTCCTGGAACATAGAAATCTTGTACCTGAGGGCCATTGTAATGATGGACCTTTATGCAGCGGCGTACCAAGGGCAGGGCGGTGGGGGCGGTCCACCCCGGGTGCACACTGCTAGGGGGGTGCAGAGAGCAGCAGCGCGCCTGTTGGCTCTGCTGGTTCCCTGCTCCCTCAGCCCTGGAACAGGTTACTTCCTGTTCCAGGGCAGAGGGAGCAGGGAGCCAACAAAGCGCGGCTGCTCCCAGCAGCCAAAAATGTACCTGGGAGGGGGGGTGGATGTGCCGGGGGGGGGGGGGTTGCGCATCGGCGATCCGCCCCGGGTGGCAGCCGACCTAGGATCGTCACTGCCTTTATGTACAGTAGGTTTTCTCTGTTCCTGGAGGACTCACCATACAATATGAAGGGGGTTCGGTGGGATCTGTACTTGAGTCCCTTCACGTGAAGTCCACTGCACTGACCATAAGGCATTGCTGGGATGTCTGTGTGGCCAGTTCGCTAGGAATGCTGCCAGACAGAGGTCCCTATGGCTTGTTTATCTACATTTTTCCCTGAGACTTTTTTTTTCTTTCACAAATGATGTGTTCAGCCTGAAAACAGAAACGTAGACATTTTTCTGGTTTGATTATGGCTGTGTGCTAGACATTAGATTGACATTTTTTGGCAAAATGTCTCAGTTTGGATTTAAACTAAACCAGAAAATAGGGTAGAACCCTCAGCCAATACAAACAAAATATACAGGGCTTTTTTTGAGGGGGTGCTCGGGGGTACTGAGTACCGGCACCTTTTCCACTGTCTGCTAAACTTGACCCATGATTCTCGTATTTTAATTAGAGGAGTGTGGTAGCCGTGTTAGTCCACTCTTAAGGTTATCAATAGAAATCAAACAAAATAAAACATGGAAAAGAAAATAAGATGATACCTTTTTACATTTCAGTGTAAAAAAATGTAATGAAGGATGCTATATTGGAGAAACAGGCCAGATGCTTAAGACAAGATTCAATTTACATAGACATCATATAAACAATGCTGGTGCCAGCAGGGTTCCCACACCTGTTGGGCAACATTTTACAAGACCAGGACACTGCACCAGTGACTTCACAGTGAGAATCCTCAAAGGTAACTTTAAAACCATACAAGAACGTAAGACCTTTGAAGTCAGAATGATTGAATATTTTAACACCCAACAGAAAGGACTTAACAAGGACCTGGGGTTCCTAGCCCATTATAAACCATAAAGCTGTATGTCTCTGTTGATCACACCACCCCTCACCTATCCACACCCATCCTGTTAGAATATCAATGATATGCTTTGATGTCCCCATGCATACCTCCTACCCACCCCCATCCTCCCACCCTGTCAGACTGTCATAGCAATGCTTGAATGTTCTCACTTATATACACTGTCAGCTAGCACATTTGCGTATTTCCGATCTGACGAAGAAGGGCAACCTTCGAAAGCTAATCAAGAAATGTATTAAGTTATGTCCAATAAAAAAGGTATCATCTTATTTTCTTTTCGTATTTTAATGAAATAGCTCAGGTTCTACATACAAATTCTGCCTTGTCATAGATTCTATGACTGGTTGCAGGGGTCTTGGCTATTGTAGGGTGGGTCCCTCAATGATCACTCCACCCCTGAAGGGTGGCCTGGCATTTGAGTACCGGCACCATTTTTGCTAGACAAAATGCACTGAATATATATAAAAAAGATTATAGAGAGTTCTCTTAGGGTCTGACTTTTTTAAACCAGTTGTTCCTACAGGAGGAAAAAGCCTCGCGAAGCTCAAAGTTGCAATGAGCAGCATGAGCTGGGCTGTTTCATCATCAGCTGAAAAATTGGCATAAAAAAAAACAGTATTCATGCAGGGCCATATCCAGGCAACAGAACTGATTATCAGGAGATAGTTTTGGTCGAGCTGGGCAGTGGAATTTATGTGGGCCGGCCGATATTCAGTCGAGGCCTACATATGAGTTATGTGGCCCGGCTGAATATCAGGCCAGTAACCACATATTTTCGTGTAGTACCGCAAGCTGCTGTGAGAGGTTGCCATAGCCATTTTGAAATGTTGCCACAAGGGGCATGAGTGAGGGGGTTGTGCTCCTGCCCCCAACAACCACCGCTGGACTAGGTAGGCTCAGGGAGGGCCTACCTGGATGGCCAGGTGGCATTCTGGGGGGGCTTCTTATTAACAAGGGCTAGGGGATGGGGCACTGTCAGGGGGCTCCAGGTTTGTTTGTTTTTTAAGTTATCCTGGTGCTGGCAATATTCAATGCTGGCACCTGCATACCTAAGCGGCCTTATTTAGGACTCCCTTTGAGCTGTCCTAAATTAGGCTGCTTAGCTATGTATGTGGGTGTCGGCATTGAGTATTGCCAGCACCCGTATAATCCCGGGTTCCTCTCCAGTGCTTCCCCTAGCACTGCCACTGAGTCTGTGGGCAATATTCAGTGGCACTCCCTGGTTAAATGCCATTGAATATTTCCACTTAGGCAGTGGGAAGTGATTTAAGTGGGCAGGAGAGGATCCTGCCTGTTTAGATTGCTTTAAATATCTGCTCCACAGCACGTAATTCAAAAGGGCATGGCTATGAGAGGCGTATGGGTGGAGAGGGGCTTACCCAGAAGTTAGGCACAATGTTATAAAATAATGTCATATCCATACCTAAGTTGGATGAGTGATTTTCAGTCTCCACTGCATATTATGGAACATAGCTGAAAAAGCTGAGGAAACTGATAAGCTAAGTATTACCTCTTGAATAAGTTTGATGTATACGGAATAGAATGAATTGTGATTAAGAAGAAGTTTGGAAATGCTTATGAAGGCAGCTAATGGATTAAAATTACATATAAAAAAGATTAAATATATAAAAAATGTGGATGGGATTAATGAGGATTATGGTATCACCTCTATAAATATGCTTGGCTCATGAAGAAATATATCAGCCAATTAGGATGTGGATATGTTGATCTGATGATCCTATTATGACTGTCTGATCATATAGACCTGTGTATATTAAAGATAAACTAGGAGAGAAGTTGAGCGTACATAGAAAGAGTAAGTTGGACACTGGCATTACACCAGGTTTCAGCAGCTGTAAATCCACTGCCCAACACTAGTTGCAAAGATCTTTGCAAAGCTAGTATTCTGCAAAAGTTGAGTGCCCTTTGCAGGATACTTGCCTTGCAAAGATCTTTTCAACGCCTAACTTTGGGCATCGTTTACTGAATCCAGCCCATTGTGTCTTTTGCATAAACTATAAACCATCGTAAAGCAATCAAGATACATTTGAGTGCAGGGGCGGACTGACCATTTGGGCAACTGGGTAGTGCCTGAGGACCCAGAGGCTCTGCCCGGATGCCCGCCGCACACTACAGCCCTCCCCGGCCCTAACTTTAAAGGTGCACCGCTGGTGATCTAGTGGCCTCTGCGGGGGGGGGGGGGGGGGGGGGGGGAGGAGCACTGCCCTAATTTAAAAATGGCGGCCGAGACTCCCTGTGAGACTGTCAAGACCCGTGGACTACCGTAGGAAGTTTCGTCTGCCATTTTGAAAACATGGTGGTGCCGGCAGGTAGGGGAATAATGACAGCACAGCAGGCAGGAAAGAACATGCTCCCCCCCCCCCCCCACAGAGACCACTACTAGGGCCCTTCAGGTAGGACCGGAGCAGCGGAGACATCATCTGCAGTGGTAGGGGGAGGTAGCAGCACAGAGGTAATGGGGGTGTCGGGCAGCGGCTGGGCAGGGGACCCAGACCACCCTCAGAACCCGGGGGCCCAGACCACCAGTGGCGTAGGAAGGGCGGGGCAGTGTGGGCGGTCCGCCCCTGGTGCACGCTGCTGGAGGGTGCAGAGAGCAGCCGCGCGCCTGTCGGCTCCGCTGGTTACCTGCTCCCTCTGCCCTGGAACAGGTTACTTCCTGTTCCGGGGCAGAGGGAGCAGGGAGCCAGCAGAGCCGACAGGCGCGCGGCTGCTCTCTGCACCCTCCAGCAGCCAAGAATGCACCTGGGTGGGGCTTGATGCGCTGGGGAGGGGGGTGTTATTGCGCTGGGGGGGTGTTGTGCTGCACCCTGGGGGGGGGGTGTGCAGCAGCAATCCGCCCCAGGTGGCAATCGACCTAGGATCGCCACTGCAGACCACTGTCAGTCTGCCCCTGTTTGTGTGAAGGATGCTGTATAAAGCAGTGTCAAAAAGTGCACTGGGACAGTTTAGCAGGATGCTGATTTCACCTGTATCTGGCAGCTCCAGGCCCGTCTCAGACCTCTGGGGGCTTCTCTTGTCTCCTTCTGGGTCCCCTTTGCTCTGCTTTTGAAGCTCAGTTGCCTTTTGTTTGGATTTAATTAATTCCATTCTGTGGACATAAACCAAAAGTCCAAAATGTTTTTTTTTATTTTTTGCACTGCCTGACTCAGCTGCGTCCTGCAAACTGAAGGTAACCTCATTCCTCATTTCTAGGCAGTGGCACTGACTATAACCCTGCATCTCTCTCCACTAGGGATGTTCATTCTTTTTACACATTTATTTTGTTACTCAAAATCCTCTGTATTACTTCATGTATATTTTCTTCTACATTTCCACTATTCATGATGTATTGTAAGCCACATTGAGCCTGCAAAGAGGTGGGAAAATGTGGGATACAAATGCAAAAAATAAATAAATTAATTAATCAATTAATTAAACATTTTGAGGTCTTTTACCAAGGTGCACTAACGAATTTAGTGCGTGCTAATAATGAGTGCATACTAAATACCATGCAACCCATAGGAATATTTTTATTTTATTTTATTTATTTAATACATTTATACCCCACATTTTCCCACTAGTCGCAGGCTCAATGTGGCTTACACAATACCGTAGGGCAGACTACAGCTCAGTAAAATACAGTTAAACAATGTAAATTAAAGTAGTGATCGTATAGGTTTCGTATAAAACAACAAAGAAAATAAGAGATAATAAAAGATCAATAAGGTCCAAAAATTTTGCTGTGACAAAAAAAGCAGTAACTTAAGTTGAGTCTGGAGGATAAGCCTTCTGGAATAAGGATGTCTTCAGTAATTTCCTGAAATTTAGATGGTTCTGAGTTGATTTTAAGAATTTGGGCAATGCATTCCATAGCTGTGTGCCAATGAAGGAGAAGCTGGATGCATAGGTAGATTTGTAATTTAGGCCAAAGCAATCTGGGTAATGTAAGTTTTTAAATAGGATTGGGAAGAACTGGAACTGTTTCTAGGTGGTAAATCTATTAAATGTAACATGTATCCTGGAACGTCTGCGTAAACAATCCTATGAACCAAGGTGCAAACCTTAAAGGCAATACATTCCTTGACAGGGAGCCAGTGTAATTTTTCACGAAGGGGCCTGGCAGATTCAAATTTTGATTTACCAAAGGTAAGTCTTGCTGCTGTGTTCTGGAATATAATGGGCTGCATAGCATTTAGTGCATGCTAAATCTGTTATCAAGACTTAGTGCAGCTAAACTGATTTAACAAATGTTAACTCACTAATTTGTACATGCTAAAATTTTTAAATACAAAACATTTTTTTTAATTAAAATGAAAGTGAAGAATTAACCAAAAAGCATTTGAAATTTGGGGGAAATGGTCGAACAAACTGAAAACAAACCAATGTTGCTTTGTAAGCATTCATATTACCCCCAGAGATGAAGGGGGTGAAGATTATTTTACAGTGAATCACTTTGCTGCCTCAAAGCTCAGTTCTAGACCTGGCCTTACATCTCTGTTACTGAACTGATTCAGACCTGAAACAGAAGGTTCTAGATGGGACCATGTTTTGCTATATTTAAGCGTGAAAGAACTAATACAGTGCTGTTCCGTAATATTAAATTAACAAATTCATGTGACTGGTAGCACCAATTGCAAAAACTGATAGGATAAGTGAAATATTTCATATGCAAGCCACTGGAACACTAAGGAGCTTGGAGCATCTGTTCACAGAGGTCTGGTTGTGTCCGTTCATTTGATCAGGAAACGTACTGCTTCTTCATGGCCAGCGATGACTTCTTCTCTTCTTCCAGTCTAACGGCCACAAGTTTTTTCACTTTCTCTTCCAGTAGCTCAGCTCCTCTGTATTTCAGAATAAAACAATGTAAGAAAATGGCCCAGTCATTTTATTTCATGAGGAGACTGCTGCTTGTTGTATTCAGTCATCAAGTTATAAACAGAGCCAGTCCTTAAAAACCTCAGATGAAGACAAATAATACTATCACATCTCTCCCTTGAAGTTACTAGAACCCTCCAGGCTCAGGTGAGGGATGACATCACATCTTCCCTATGAAGCTACAAAACACCTATGTTTCAGGAGAAGGATAATATCATGCCTCTCCAACATAGAAACAAAGACTTCTAAAGCTCGAGTAAAGAATATCCAACTGCCTAACAGCATGAGAAAGACCAGGGCCAGTCTTAGGCAGGGGCAACAGGGGTGGTCGCACAGGGCCTCGCACTCCTAGGGGCCCCACATTTCTGGCATGTCTGTCCTTCTGTCTCGGAATACCTCCCTGCTCCGTACCTTAATGTGCATCCACATTTCAGTAGAAAGTATCAGGCAGCGACAGCGATTTTCATATCCTGTCAGCTACTGAGCCCACAGCATCCTCGCTGCTGCGTCCTGCCCCCTTTTGATGTCACTTCCTGCTCCTCAAGTACGGGATGCAACAGCGAGGAGGCTCTGGGTTCGGCAGCTGACAGGATATGAAAATTGCTGTCGTTGTCTGCCACTCTCTACCGAAACGTGGTCGATGCATATCAAGGTATGGAGCGAGGTGGGGATCCGAGAACCCTAAACCGCCTTTTATACTGATAAATTATGGCTTGTGGTGGCAGATGTAGGTGGGGAGGGCAGGCGCAGGTGGGGGGAGGGGACCCACTGAACTGGTCTGCACAGGGCCCCGCAATTGCTAAGACCAGCCCTGAGAAGGACTACAAGTTCAGAAGAAGATCATACCTCCCCAATAAGGTCACAAGAAGCCCAACACTGTTGGACAAATTCCATCATCATTCTCAAGAGCATGGTCCTCGTCAGTAAAACTATCGATCTCTATAATTTAACAAAATCTTGGGGAAGGTTTTGAATATTTTTCCCAGAGAAGAGATTGTCCTTCTTCTGCCCTCCAGGGGCATATCTACCATTGAGCAAGCCTGGCAAAAATGCCCAGAGCCACCCAATGGTAGAGGCCTCCTGAAGCTGCATGCACCTGATCCCCTACCCCCCTGCACCTAAGTCTGGCATCCAGGGCCGCCAAGAGGTGGGAGCAGGGGGGGGGGGAAGATTCCCTGGGCCCAGCCTCTAAGGAGGACTCGATGCTAGTGCTAGCAGACTCTTTTTTGTAAAAATCGAGGCCCCCATGTATCTTTTAAAACAGAAGTTCTTTGCCGGCAGTGCTCACAAGCAGCCAGCAACTGATGCACATTGCTTGGCACCCCGACATAATAGCCCTGACAAAAAAGCCCTGAAAAAACAGCCTGGTAACAAAATAGCCCTTGACAAATCAGCCTGTAACAAAATAGTCCTTGACAAAATGGCCCCTCCCACAAAATAACCCTTGACAAAATAGCCCCTTGACAAAATAGCCCCTAGACAAAATAGCCCCCTAGAAAAAATGCAGTGCCATATTCTGGGCAACCTGATCAGGCCCTTTTGTCAGGGGGCTAATTTGTCAAGGGCTATATTGTGGGCAGGCCATTTTGACAGTGGCTGTTTTGTCAGGGGCTATTATGTTGGAAGCTTTTTTGTTTAGGCTATTTTGTCAGGGCCATTTTGTTGGGGCTGTTTTGATCAGGTACCACATTGCTCATGCCAGTCACACAGCCTTTGATGCAATTTTCTGTTTCCACATAGGCGGGAACACTCCAGAAGGAAGGCTGTGGGGCCAGCAAGAACAGTGTGTATCAGTTGCTGGCTGCTTGTACTTGCTGTAGGCAAAGAACTGCTGTTTTAAAAGGTACAGGGGCCTCAATTTTTACAAAAATGAGGGCAGAGTGGCAGCAGGGCCCTTGTTTGCTCCAGGTCTGGCTTTATCTCTCAGCGGTCCTGCAAGCATAGCTCCAGGGCCCCCTCCCTCGCCAGGCCTCCATACGCTGCAGCAGGGATCATGGGAGAGACAGCCTGAAAGCCACCACACTGGCCGCTGGAGCCTTTCCTCTGCCACATCCCGCACACAGAAAATTGAATGAAAGAGGCAGGACACAGGAGAGGAAAGGTCCTGCTGGTCAGCGCAGCAGCTTTCAGGCTGTCTCTGCCATGGTCCCAGCTGCATTGTGTGGAGACCTGGTGGAAGGGAGGGCTGGAGCGATGCTGGACCTGGGTGTAGAGTGGGAGGGGGGACACAGAGATGCCAAACTGGCTGGGAGGGAGGCAGTGGGAGAGGTGCTAGACTTGAGGCAGGGCAGAGGGAAGAAAGAAAGAGAGAGAAATCTGGAGCAAAGGGAGGGGAAGAGAGGGAGCAGATGCTGGACTGGAGAGATGGAGGGTAGAGATAAGAGTCAGAAAGAGATTGAACCAGAAGAGAGAGGGGGACAGATAATGGGCCAACAGAGGGAGAGAGGGGTCAGGGGTGGAGTATAGGTGGAAGGGAAGAGAGAAGCTGGACATGAGAAGGGACAGGGATACAGAAGAAATACTGGTTGTGGAGGGAACACAGAGGGATAATATTGGACACAAGAAGAGGGAAAGGGACTCAGGTTAGAGATGCTGAACATGGAGCGAAGATAGGAACAAGGATACAGAGGGCAGGCGCTGAACAGGACAGATAGGGACACACAAAAAAGATGAATGCTAGACATACAGGAGAAACATCAAAAGAACAGGAAACATTGGAGAGAGTTAAAAAAAAACAAGAAAAGCAGAAGAGAGCAGGATAACAAAGGTAGAAAAAATTAATTTTTTTTCTGAATGCATTAATTGTAATGTCAGCTTTAGGAAATGTGCATCTTTGTGCCCCATGAGTTTTGCCACTGGCTCAAATTGGTTAAATTCTAGTTGTTTCCTATCAGTCTGTACCTGGAAGCCAGGATTGAGGAGGCCTTCAGATCTGCTACCACATATAGAAAATAATAGCTTGTGATGACCCTTCTCTGGACCAGCAGAAAAGTAAAACAGATGGCATCCCAGACAATTCCTGCTTCATTTTCCGGTAAATCACAGGTATTATCAGAGGGGGTAGCTGAATAGGAGAAGCATAGCAAGTTAAACATTCATCTTTCCTGACTTTTTATCCTATATGCAAACAAATGATTTAATCTGCAGTGACTGGTAGTAAGCCAGAAGGGGTTTGGGAAAATATTTGTGAACCACTGGGTGAAAAGGTACCAAAAGTGGGGTATGTGACTTATTTATACTAATGATATTATAATCCTGCAAGATTTCAGTGACAGGTATGGACCAGGGCCGTACCCAGACCTCGGCGGGAGGGGGGGCCAGATCCCGAGGTGGGGGGCACTGTTTAGCTGCCTACCCCCACCGCCGACCCCCCCACCACCACTTTGGACCCCCCCCCCCACTGCTACAACCGCAAACACCCCCCCCCGCCACCACAACCACAACAGCAACCCCCCCCCCCCCCCCGCCACCCGCCCACCCTCCCGCCCCGCTGCCGCATCAGGTACCTTATTTGCTGGTGGGGGTCCCCAATCCCCACCAGCCGAAGAGTCTTCTTCAGCGCCAGTCGACTCTGGTGCCTTCGCTGTGTGTTGATCTGTTTCGAACTCCTGACGTCCTGCACCGTGCACGTCCTGTATGTAGCCCCATGCAGGACGTAAGGCGTCAGAAACAGATGATCACACAACGAAGCGCCGGAGTCGACCGGCGCTAAAGAAGACTCTTCGGCTGGCGGGGTTTGGGGACCCCTGCCAGCAAACAAGGTACCTGATGCGGCGGCGGGGCAGGCGGCAGCGGCGGGAGGGGGGGGTCAAATGTAGAGGGGGCTAGGGCGTAATCTCTGGGGGCCCATGCCCCCGTGGCCCCACGTAGCTACGCCCCTGGTATGGACTAATTACATCTTTAAAAAATGAGAAATGTTTATCCTGTACCCCACTTTCGCTACCTGCAGTGTTTAGGCTTAGAACATGAAAAGTATGAAACTTGTGAAAAAGAAATTGCATGGACTCATTCTACTGATCCTATAGTACACAAAACTTTCAAAAATGAACGTTGCCCCTCCAAATCTTTATAGCTTTTATCTGTTATTTGTAAAACCCCACTTTAGGTACTTTTTCACTAAGCGGGTCACATTTTGGTTCATTTTTTGGTGAACTTTGGAATTTTTTTTTAGATATTCTTTATTTTGTTTCAAAAATTCATAATTCAAAATTTTATTATGCACATAAAATTAAAGTTGTGCGTGTTCATCAACTTTATGGGACCCGATTCTGAGATTTTATGCACATAAAGACAACTTCATGTGCATTCTTTTTGCATATGAAATTAATAGACCAAATGTACATTAATAAGTGTGTATCTGTAGATTGGATAGCCCTCAGATCTGTATTCAACTGAACCAAAATATCACGTGTGACCTTATTAGGCTAATAAATATCCTTCAGCTGCTGTTTCCTGTGCTTTTTACAAGCAAAAGCTATGTCCATTTGTTCTAACATACAGATGCTATGCAGGTTACCGTGCAATCAATACAGAATAAAATCTGACTTTCCATAATTAGGAAAAAGATGAACATTTGTAATGGGATGGATTAGAGGAAAAACCTATCCAGACCTGGAAATTTCTTTATTAGGTGGGATTTATCATTTCTGACAGTCATCCAACCTATCTTAATAGGGAAGAGGAACTCCAAATAGCACAGGATGCTGCGTCTCGTGTGCTCTTTGGTTCTCCAAAACATTGTCACATTACTCCAGTTTTGCAGAAACTGCACTGGCTTCTTATTAAACAAAGAATAATTTTTTAAAAATTTTACTTTTAGTTTTTAAAGTTTTAAATGGTTTGGTTTCTCCTTTGTTTGGGTCCACTTTGTGTATTCATCAACCTGTGAGAACCCTGAGATTATCTGATACTAGCTTGTTAGAAATTCCGTCTTTTAGAGTAATTAGAGTACATGAGTATTGTTTCTGAGCTTTCAAAGTGATTGGTCCTAAGCTTTGGAATGATTTGCCATTGAGCTTGCGAGCAATGAAAAATGTTGATCTGTTCAAAAAGGAATTAAAAACCTTGGGCTACTTTTACTAAGGCGCGCTCACATTTTTTGCGTGCGCTAAAATTGTGGGCACGCTAGACCTTAGAGACGCCCATAGGAATGCATTGGCATCTCTAACGTTTAGCACACATCAACAAGCAATCGATACTGGAATAGTACAATGTTATGTTGAGGTTATAAAGACTATCACTTAACTAGATTTTGAAGATTGTATATTATTTTATTTTATTTTTGTCAAGGTTGTTCTTATTATAACTATTGTGAATTTATTTTTGCAAACCGCTGAACACGTTTGGATTGTGCGGTCTATAAATATTTTAAATAAATAAATGACAAAATATATCAGTTCACATTAGTGCTATGCTCCTGCTCCTCCAGCCACTAGGGGCACTGTAATAATATCTGAGTTCTCTCTCTGTTACAGTGATGCTGTTTTCTTGATGATGGTAAAACAGAGATGAACTAACCATTAAGATGTTTGAGTAGATAATTCAGTAAACCATGTTTTTATTATAGTGTGTTTGAGTAATGAAGTGAAGCCGCTGGTGAAAGGAATGGGAAAGATGAATAATATAAAAGCTTTCACTGATCTTTAAACATCAAAGACCATTTGGTGTGGTTTAATTCAGAAGGGAGATGGCGGAGAGAGATTGCCAGTAGTTGTGTTTCACTTAGCAGAAGCAAGAGAAAAGTTCAAGGTCCTGGCTTGGGAAATATGATTATTGCATGCTGTCAATAATGCATTCTGGAGGGGAAGGTGCTCTGCAGTGACACACACAAAAATGTAAGTCCTCTTTAAGGCTCATTGTACGTGCAGGACGTCAGACTCACAGAAACAGAACGCCGGAAGAAGAGGACCGTGGCTGGTGGGGGTTGGGGTCCCCCGCCAGCAAAAGTAGGTGACTGCAGCAGCGGCGGGGGAGGGTTAGCGGCGGGAGGGGGGTCAAGAGGGTTGTTGGCAGGGGGGGTCAAAGTTGGTGGTGGTGGCGGCAGCGGGGGGGTGTCAAAATGGTGGGGGGGGGTCAGCGGCGCTGGGGGGGGGGCTAAAATGTGCTCCCTCACCTTGGGCTCTGGACCCCCCTCCCGCCGAAGTCTGGCTACGCCCCTGATGTCAGTTGACTCATATGAAACCATTTGTGCAAACAGCACCTAAGATTTTCTACAATTTACCCTTAATCGTTTGAAATTCAGCTTACACACATAAACCTTTTACACGACCTCTCCCTCTCACAGAACAACCCCATTTCAAGCAGGTACATTTTTCCATGGAAGACATTAGGCATCTATATTTAGGCAGCTGACAATCCGCATTCAGCATCTAGGCTTGAGTTGTGTGCATCACTACTTTTTTCATGTTCTCAAGTGCTAACTGAGCTTTTGAAAATGAACTCCTTTCTCTTTTATTCTGCTGCTTCTCCTAGTTGGAAGAATGACTTTCTTGAAAGAGGGTTCGCAGCTCCCTCCTCCTACTGCCTACAACTGTCCATCACAGGTCATGCTACTTACTCAACTTGTAGCCCTTGATGGTACAGAACATGCTGAAGGTCTGGATTAACCAGCAGTTATTTTTTAGCAGTCTGTCCAGATAAGCACAAGCTCCAATCTGCAAGAAAAGCAACAGAACAAGGTTCAGTGCTCACAGGCCTCACACCCTGAGAAGATCCATTGATCCTACCACGAAGAATCATGTCTGAAGAACGTCCAGAAAATTCAGGTGTCATATCCTGTCTAGCTGGTTAAAAAAAATATGAGAACTCACAGTCTTGTTTCTCCAAGAGCAAAAAACACCGCCTATAACTCTGCACTACAAACATTTATAAGCAACCCAAAACACAAAATGATGCCACATCAGACTCAGACGTAGGTCTGCATTGTTGCATGCAATTAAGAATTCAGTTACTCTCCATTCAGATATTCTTTTATTCCTGAAAAACAAGAGGGTGTGAAAAACTACCAAAAGAGGATATTTTTGGAAACTGGCTCCCCCGATGTTCAGCCAGCGTCAGGCTGCATGGTGACTGCATAACGTTGGTGCTCAGACCGGATATTCAATGCCAGCCAACTGGCATTGAATATCCGGTTTCACTTTTGACCGTGGCAACTTAACTGGTTAAGCTGATATTCAGCCCTAACAGGTTAAGTGCTTACCCCTAAATTCCATATATCGTGCCTTAATTTCTGCGCAGAAATCAATTATCAGCACTAATTAGCATTAATTAACACGCACAACTCATTAAGTGTATTCTGTAACGTGATGCACATAAATTCCAAGTCGAACAGTTGAAAATGGGATGTGGTTATGGACGTGGAATGGGCAGATCATAGGCATTTCAAAAATCTATATGCATTATTATGGAATACGCCCACTCTGTGCCTAATTTAGACCCTTGGCATATTCTATATACTGTGCAGAAATTAAGCTGATTCTAGAAAATTTAGGCATAACTGCATAGATTTTTCAGGCCCCAAGAAATAACAAGGCAGATGATCCACAAAATCCAAAGTGGAAACAGCCAAAGCAGATCAGTCAGTAGTGAACATCAATCTTTATTAAGGGTAACAACCCAATCAAATGCCCAACACAGGCCGTGTTTCGTCCAAAAGGGCTGCATCAGGGGCTATAGAGTGATCTTTATCACCAAACATTTAGAATGGTAGAAATCCTAGATACAACCATATACAATTAATAGTCAAATGACTATGGCATCACAACGGATAGAAAAAAACAGCACCATTGCTTGGTCAAGGGTAGGATCACTCTCCAGAGTCTGGCAGCAAATCACCACAGACTACATCATTGTGGCCTGTGTCGGGCGTTTGATTGGGTTGTTACGCTTAATAAAGACTGATGTTCACTACTGACTAATCTGCTTTGGCTGTTTCCACATTAGATTTTTCAGGCGCCATATATAGCCCTTAGCACAGTGGTTCCCAAACATTTTTGGTTCACGGCACCCTTAGAGTCTGAGCAATTTTTTGCAGCAACCCCCCCCCCCCCCCAACAGCCACACAAGTCTCCACCCCCCCTGCCCCGCCACACATCATGTCCAATATTTGTCCCTCTCTCCTCCATGCACCATCTACCCCCTTCCAACCCATGCCCCCTTGTAATCTATTATAACCCATTTTATACCTTGTTCCTGGGAAAAGGATGAAGAAGAGCCTGGAGCTGAGCACAGGAGGGAGGCAACATAATGTTCCGCAGCCCCTGCCTCCCTCCCTGACAGCTGAATAGTGAGGAGCCAGGGTCCCGGGGCGGGAGCAGACCTCCAAACTTCCAGGCCGCCGGCATCGGCAGCGATGTGTAAGCACTGCCTTCAGCCTGCCCTGGAAGCCTTCTTTGTTGAACCATTTCCTACTCCCGCGTAGGTGGGATGCTGTACAAAGAAGGCTTCGGGGGCAGGCCAAAGGCAGCGCTTACATCGCTGCCGGAAGCCTGCAGCGGGTGGGCGGTGGAGAGAGGAAGGTGAATGATACCGCACCAATTGTTGTTCTAGAGCTCGGCATGTGAACTCCCATCTGCCCTGCGGCACCCCCGTGAGCTCGTCACGGCGTACTGGGGTGCCACAGAGCACAGTTTGGGAAACACTGCCTTAGTGGCTTAAGATAGGCCTGCTATTTATGCAGCTTATTTTAACCGCTAAACATAGCTGGTTTGGTGCTGAATATCCACACCTAACAGGCTATGTCGTGTGAAATAGCTGGGTTAGCAGCTAGCCACTAACCGTGAATATTCAGCAGAGATAACCAGTTATCTCCCGCTGAATATCCTTAGCTAGGTACTAAAACACTATTTAACTGGCCAGGAGCCGTTCTTGGCTGGTTAAATAATTTGAATAGCAGCCAGTTGATGGTTACTATTAGAAAGAAAAATCCTAGAATGAGTTATCAGAGAGAAAAATAGTTCCATATTTGGAGGCCCAAGCTCTTAATATACACACATACATACAGACAGGAGGTTCTTCATGGCTATTACAAACGCAGTGTAGGCGATGAGATAATCCCAGAGTCGCAGCATGTGTTTGACTGTCTTTAAGAGGAGGTTTCCACCAAAAAGCATAAAGTAAAAGCAGGCCATGAGGTATCCCATGCACAAGATGTTAATACGCGTCGTTCCAGTGATGAAAATCAGGCAAAGGACGAACCAGAAGTGATAGCTGAACACAACCACTTTAGCCATATCCAGGTAGGACCTACAGGAAACAGAGAGAGAGAAATTAAGATGAGTCCTGTCAAAGCAATTTCCAAGCCACAAGCGCGAGATCACCGACGATTCATACCGGCAGTGGATAAAGTTTGGAACGGGGCTATACTGATTCAGGTCTTCAGGGTTCAAATCTCTGCTTATCTCAATATTATCTCCTGCCAGCATTCTGATGCAGGTTTTGTTCTCATCTTCAAACACCTGCCACTGCAGAGAAGAGACAAGCAGGAGCAGGAAATCATCTGGAAGGAGAGAGGAAAGTTGAACAGCACTCAGCACTCAGGTATCTGAAAGCTCAGGTCTACATTTCTGGATTATCGGCTGAAAATCATTGGACAGTAGAGGTCAGCCTTGTTTCTGGTGTTATACCAGATGGACATAGGTGTAGCTTAATAGCACGGAGTATGACGGGAGGAAACGGGGCTGAAAGAGGGCCGAAAAAGTCAGAGAAACATCATTTTGTCAACAAGAGGTATTGGGGGATTCTATTTACTCACAAAGATTCAATATTCAAAAAATATCATACACTTAGCCAATATCTGAAAGACCACAAAAGAGAATTTTGGGAAGGGAAATGGGAAAATATATTAATATTCTATTAAAAGTATAAGAGTAAGGGAACTTTCATGGAGAAAGCTGACAAGAGGGTAATCAAATTTTAGCCAGATAAGCAAGACTCTCCCACCGAAACAGCTATTTTCAGATGTTGAGACAAACACAGCATCTTAGTTGTCAATACCTCAGTGAATAGGGACCAGTTCTGTGGGTGTTTTGCGCACCCCCAATTTTGGGCAAACTCTTTACCTGGGTAATTTCTATTGGGTTTGGCATCCTAAATCATTTTGAAACATTGGATCCTATGCCTCAATGTCCAGTGATTTATTTAGATTTGCATCTCACATCTTTTTAGAAGTACCTCCCCATCCCAGAGTGCTTAGAATGTAAGTAGTCAATATTCACCTAGCAGCAGTCAGTATTTTTTAAATATTGACTGCTGCTGGCTAGATTAAACCCAGTTATTCACTGCAGGTCCTATACAAGCATTGGCACTGACTATCCAGGTCTTTGGTTATACCTGGAAAATATCCGAGCATGGCCGATATTCCGTGCCATACCTGCGTGGCTAACTGGGCAAACTTAGGACTGCTATTTATGTGGTTCAACATGCCCGGTCAGTTATGCAGGCACCAGCATTGAATATTGCCAGTGCCACCTAACTCTTGGCTCCACCTAGACTCTGCCCTGAATCACCTGGCACTAACCAGTGAGCGCTGCAGCAGTCGGAGCAGATATTTAGTGGCACTGCTCAGTGTGATTTAACTGGGCAGGATATTCTCCTGCTCAGATAAATCATTTTGAATACTGACTCCTAGATTTGTACCTAAGGGAGGGGAGGGCTAAGGGCCCCTTTTACTAAGCTGTAGTAAAAGGAGCCTGCGCTGGCATCGGGGCGTGTATTTGATGCGTGCTGAGGCCCCCTTTTACTGCAGCAGGTAAAAGGCTGTCATTTATTTTTCTAAGAAATGGCCGTGCGGTCATTTCGAGGGGAGCACTTACTACCAGTGACAATCCTAGGTCGGATGCCACCCGGGGCGGATCGCCGATGCGCACCCCCACCCCCGGGTGCAGCACAACACCCCCCCCAGCGCATCAAACACCCCAGGGGCATCAGCCCCCCCCCCTCCGGGTGCATTCTTGGCTGCTGGGAGCAGCAGCGAGGCTCTCAGCTCCGCTGGCTCCCTGCTCCCTCTGCCCCGGAACAGGAAGTAACCTCTTCCAGGGCAGAGGGAGCAGGGAACCAGCGGAGCTGACAGGCATGCGGCTGCTCTCTGCACCCCTCCAGCGGTGTGCACTGGGACCGCCCCCACCGCCCCGCCCTTGCTATGCTGCTGCTTACTGCCACCCATTGAGGTGGTGGTAAGGGCTCCCATGCTAACCCAGCGGTAACCAGGCAGTGCACGGCACTGCCCGATTACTAGGGTTACCATATGGCTCCAGAAAAAGGAGGACGGATTGAGCCAGTCGGGTTTTACTTCCATTGCTTTCCAAGCAATGAAAGTAAAACCCGGCTGGCTCAATTACTTCCATTGAAAGCAATGGAAGTAAAACCCGGCTGGCTCAATCCGTCCTCCTTTTTCTGGAGCCATATGGTAACCCTACCGATTACCACTGGGTAAACACCGGTGCTACAAAAATAAATCATATTTTTGTAGCACCAGAAATGGCGTATGCTGGGGGTGGGAACTACCCAATGCTACAAGGGAGCCACAGTTAGGGTTACCATATGGCTCCAGATAAAGGAGGACGGATTGAGCCAGCTGGGTTTTACTTCCATTGCTTTCAATGGAAAGCAATTGCTTTCAATGGAAGTAATTGAGCCAGCCGGGTTTTACTTCCATTGATTTCAATGGAAAGCAATGGAAGTAAAACCCGGCTGGCTCAATCCATCCTCCTTTTTCTGGAGCCATATGGTAACCCTAGCCACAGTAGCATTTCAACCTGGCTTCCCTGGTTCTAAGTTGCTCTAACCCAGTGGTTCCCAAACCTGGTCCTGGAGGCATTCCAGCCAGTCAGTTTTTCGAGATATCCACAATGAATATTCATGAGAGAGATCTGCATGCACTGCCTCCACTGCATGCAAATCTCTCTCATGAATATTCATTGTGGCTATCCCAAAAACCTGACTGGCTGGGGTGCCTCCAGGATCAAGTTTGGGAACCGCTGCTTCTAACCATTAGGCTAATGCAGAAGGAACGCTGTCATACCTGCTGCTGAATAGTGCAGAGTGTTTCTCTACTTACACATCAGAAAGTTTGGGTCAGGTCTCCTGGCAAAGTCGGGTAGGTACAGCCACTTAATGAGATTGGAATTAATTGCCGCCCTAGAGGTTCTCCAGGGATAATCTGTGTAAGTGATAAAGAAGTTCATTACAAGGTGATTGGGATTGAATGTTTTTTGTTATTTATTTATTTATTTATTGCATTTGTATCCCACATTTTCCCACCTCTTTGCAGGCTCAATGTGGCTTACAATACATCATGAGTAGTGGAAGTACATTAAAAACGGACAAGAATGATCTTGGACAGCATGATAAAGATAAAACATGGTAGTGGTATAACAAGCATATATTGTAAGACAGTTTAGACTCTGTGTGGGGGAGTTATGTGTGTTCACGTTGGCTGATCTTTGTGGTAAGCCTTGTCGAAGAGATGTGTCTTCAGTAGTTTGCGGAAGTTCATTAGCTCGCTGATCGTTTTCAAGTTGCGCGGCAGTGCGTTCCATATCTGTGTGCTTAAGTAGGTAAAGTTTGACGCATGCATTAATTTGTATTTTAGACCTTTGCAGTTAGGGAAGTTATTATTGCTTTTCTACATTAGGAGAAATTGTTTTTATTGTAAACCACTGTGATGCTCAAGAACAGAATACATGGAAACTGGGAATTTATTTTATCTACAAAATAAATGTGTATAAAAATAATCTAGCAGACTTGCCTGATAGATTAATTAATATATGCATATCTCAATAAGCTGCTAAGAATGCATGCAGGATTTAAACTGAAGGAGGACCAAAGCAACTTTTAACCCTGTATGAAAAGTGAGGGACTTAGAAATTGAAATGAATCAACGGTTTTCATTCTTTTGTTAACCAGTAATCACACAAATTGTTCAAGAACCCTTTATATGCTTTTTGCTTTTCCCTTGCAGAACTTATTAAAGCCCCAATACCCTATAAAGGTTCAGCTTCCCACATTAATGGAGTTTACCACCTGAGTTCCTCTGCTTATTTCTGGGTGGTTTAAAATGATATTTTAACCAAATTAAATCAAAATACCACCTCATTCTGACTGCCCAGCAGCTCTGTCTCTGGGGTAATGCAATGCAGATACATACTCAAATGCAGAAATGCACTTTTAATTAGAAGCTGTTCTCTCTGTGATTTGCTTATTTGGCATACGCTAACAGAATTTTTTCTTCATCCCTTATAATTCTGCGATGTGCTGGAGCACCTGTCAGTCATTTCCATACTCGCCACTCATTGAGACACTGCGCAGGAGGCTTAATGGTAGCGAGATGCACAGTCCCAGCTTTCAGCAGAAAAATAACACAAAATACACATTCTGTGCACTTATCTCCTTAACTTCTCTCCTGCAAACAAGTTACTACAGCACCTCATTTAGGGGTCCTTGTACCAAACTGCGGGAAAAAGGGATCTGCGGTAGAGGTGGCAGCCATTTTTCTAATGCACCAGGGCCTTTTTTTACCACAGTGGTGAACCTGGAAAATGTACTGAGCCAAAATGACAAATTAAAGAGTAGTAAATCACCTGGACCGGATGGCATACATACAAGGGTACTCCAAGAACTCAAGCATGAAATTGCTGATCTGCTGTTAATAATATGTAACCTGTCTTTAAAATCATCTGTAGTACCTGAAGATTGGAGGATGGCCAATGTGGCACCGATTTTTTAAAACAGTTTGAGGGGTGATCTGGGAAATTACAGACCGGTAAGCCTGACGTCAGTGCTGGGCAAAATAGTGGACTGGAAACTATTATAAAGAATAAAATTACAGAACACGTAGACAAACATGGTTTAATGGGACAGAGTCAGCATGGGTTCAGCCGAGGGAAGTCTTGCCTCACCAATTTGTTTCATTTCTTTGAAGGCGTGAATAAACACGTGGATAAAGGTGAGCTGGTTGATGTAGTGTATCTAGATTTTCAGAAAGCTTTTGATAAAGCTCCTCATGACAGACTCCTGAGAAAATTAAAGAGTCATGTGATAGGAGGCAAGGATCTGGCGTGTAATAGGAATTTCATTATTGGACAGAAAACAGAGGGTAGGGTTAAATGGTCATTTCTCTCAATGGAGGAGGGTGAACAATGGAGTGCCGCAGAGATCAGTACTGGAGCCGGTACTATTTAACATATGTATAAATGATATGGAAATCGGAATGATGAGTGAGGTGATTAAATTTGCAGATGACACAAAACTATCCAAGGTTGTTAAAACATGTGGAGGCTGTGAAATATTGCAGAAGACCTTAGGAAATTGGAAGACTGGACATCCAAATGGCAGATGAAATTTAATGTGGACAAACGCAAGGTGATGCACATTGGAAAGAATAATCTGAATCATAGTTACCTGATGCTAGGGTCCACCTTGGGGGGTCAGCACTCAAGAAAAAGATCTAGGTGTCGTTGTAGATACTACACTGAAATTTACTGCTCAGTGTGTGGTGGCAGCCAAAAAAGCAAACAGGAGGCTAGGAACTACTAGGAACAAGATAGTGATAAGGCGACCAGAATTGAATGCAATACTCAAAATGAGGTCACACCATGGAGTGATACAGGCATTATGGTATTCTTGGCCTTATTTACCATCCCTTTCCTAATAATTCCTAGCATCCTGTTTGCTTTTTTGGCAGCAGCCGCACACTGGGCAGAATAGTTCAGTATATTGTTCACAATGATACCTAGATATTTTTCTTGGGTGCTAGCTCCCAAGGTGGACCCTAGCATCAGGCAATTATGATTTGGATTATTTTTCCCAATGTGCACCACTTTGCATTTGAACACATTAAATTTCATCTGCCACTTGAATGCCCAGTTTTCCAATTTTCTAAGGCCTTCCTGCAATTTTTCACAATACACATGTGCTTTAACAACTATGAATAGTTTGTGTCATCTGCAAATTAATTACCTCACTTGTCATTCTAATTTACAGATCATTTATAAATATGTTCAATAGCACTGGTCCAAGTACAGATCCCTTCGGCACTCCACTATTCACCCTCCTCCATTGAGAAAAATGGCCATTTATCCCTACCCTTTTTCATCCAATAATCAATTCCTAATCCTCAACAGAACATTGCCTCCTATCCCATAACTTTTAAATTTTCTCAGGAGTCTCTCATGAAGAATTTTGTCAACTGGCTCAACTTTATTGGCATGTTTTTTCACGCCTTCAAAGAAATGAAGCAAATCGGTGAAGCAAGACTTCCCTTGGCTGAATCCATGCTGACTCTGTCCCATTAAACTATGTTTGTCTATGTGTTCCATAACTATATTCTTTATAATAGTTTCCACTACTTTGCCCAGCACTTAGGCTTACCAGTCTGTAATTTCCTGGATCACCCCCGGAACCCTTTTTAAAAATCGCCGTTACACTGGTCGCCCTCCAATCTTCAGGTACTACAGACAATTTTAACAACAAGTTACAGATCACGAACAGCAGATCAGCAATTTCATGTTTGATTTCTTTAAGTACCCTAGGGTGCATGCCATCCAGTCCAGGTGATCTATTTCTCTTTAATTTTTCGATTTGGCTCAGTACATCTTCCAGGTTTACAGAGATTTCTTTCAGTTTCTCCGCATCATCACCCTTCAAAACCATTTCTGGTACAGGTAGATCTCTTACATCTTCATCCATAAAGACCAAAGCAAAGAATTCTTTCAGTCTTTCCGCTATGGCCTTGTCCTCCCTGAGTGCCCTTTTTGCTCCTTCATGATCTAACGGTCCCATGGATTCTCTCACAGGCTTTCTGCTTCAGATGTACCTAAAAAAGTTGTTACTGTGAGTTTTGCCTCTGCAGCAAGTTTCTCTTCATATTCTTTTTTAGCCTTCTTTATCAGTGCTTTGCATCTAACTTGCCAGTGCTTATGTTGCTTCTTAGTTTCTTCATTCTGGTTCTTTTTCCATTCTTTGAAGGATATTCTTTTGGCTCTTATAGCCTCTTTCACTTCACCTTTTAGCCATGCTGGCTGTCATTTCCTCTTTTTTTTCCACCTTTGTAAATACTACTACTACTACTACTACTTAACTACTACTTAACATTTCTAGAGTGCTACTAGGGTTACGCAGCGCTGTACAAATTAACAAAGAAGGCCGGTCCCTGCTCAAAGGAGCTTACAATAAATACATGGAATACATCTGGCCTGGGCTTCAAGATGTATTTGTAAACAACGTATATGCCTGATTTAAAGTCCTAACCTTTGCAGCTGATCCTTTCAGCTTCTTTTTAACCATTTTCCGCATTTTACCATAGTCGCCCTTTCGAAAATTAAATGCTGCTACGGTAGATTTCCTTTGTGACTTCACTCAAGATATTAGCTCAAATTTATCATGTTATGAGCACTATCTTCCAGCAGACCCAACACTGTTACCTCTTGTACTAAGTCCTGCAGTCCACTAAGGACTAGATCTAAAATGGCCCCCTCTCTTGTTGGTTCCTGGACCAGTTGCTCCAAGAAGCAGTCATTTATTATGTCTAGGTATTGAACCTCCCTATTGCTCCGTGATGTAACATTTATCCAGTCAATATTGGGGTAATTGAAATAATCCATTATTATACTGTTGCCCAATTTGCCAGCTTTCCTAATTTCTGTAAACATTTTTTCATCTTTCTGTTTGTTCTGTCCTGGCAGATGGTAGTACAGCCCTACCTCTATACTCCTTCCATTCACACATGAAATTTCTATCCATAAGGATTCCACACTGCTATTTCATGTAGAATGTTTATTCTGTTTAACTCAATTTCCTCTTTAACATATGGCGCAACCCTCCCTCCAATTTGGTCCACTCTATCATTGCAATATAATTTGTACCCTGTTATCACAGTGTCCCATCGAGTGTTCTCCTTCCACCAGGTCTCTGAGATGCCTATTATATCTACCTCTTTATTTAGTGCTATATCCTGTAACTCCACCATCTTTTTTTAGGCTTCTAGCATTTGTATACAGACACTTCAAACTGTGTTTTTTCCTTACATCTACAAACTGCTTAGAAGTTGATGGGGATAATTTGCATCCTTTACTCTGCTCTCCCCTTAAACACTCCTGGCTTTCTTTCACCATTATTGAAACCTCTCTACTGAGATTCCCTAAGTGTCCTGTTTCAATAATATCCTTCAAAAATACTCCACACCAAACCATGCACTCCTGAGCAACTGTCAGCTTCAGACCCATTTTAGTTTAAAATTTGCTCTATGTCCTTTTTAAATGTTAGTGCCAACAGCCTGGTTCCATCCCAGTTAAGGTGGAGTCTATCCTTTCAGAATAGGTTCCCCCTTTCACAGAATGTTGTCCAGTTCCAAACAAATCTAAATTCCTCATCTGTGAACCATCGTCTCAACCACACATTGAGACTTTGGAGATCTGCTTGCCTCTTGGGTCCTACACAAGGAATAGGGAGCATTTCCAAAAATGCTACCCTGGAGGATCTGGATTTCAGCTTTCTACGTAAGAGCCTAAATTTGGCTTCCAGAACCACGCTCCCACATTTTCCTATGTCATTGGTACTCACATGTACCATGACAGCAGGATCCTCCCCAGGACTGTCTAAAATCTTTTCTAGGTGATGAGTGCGGTCTGCCAACTTTGCACTAGGCAGGTGACCCTCTTGTACACCAGCCACCCAGCTATCTACATGCCTAACGATCAAATCACCAACTACAACAGCTGTCCAAACCCTTCTTCTCATAGGCAGAAGCTCCTAGAAACTCTTACATTCAGGAAAAATTATTTTTAAGTCTCTCTGTATAATCTCTCAATATTATCTAGAGAGTCTATAAACTATGGTAATTTTTTATATACAAATTATTTAGTGCTCAGAATTGTGAAGCATAGCTAGCCAATGGACAAGCTCCTGGAGACACATCCTTAGTGCGAGAGAATATTGCATCCCCTGGTGGGCAGGTCCTGGCTACAGGGTTACTTCCTACTTCACCAGGGTGATGCTCTCATTTTAGGAGACTTTCCTCCTCCAAGGCAGCATAGGGATTGCCAGACTGAAGGTGGGACTTCTCTACAACATCCCTGTAGGTCTCCTCTATGTATCTTTCTGTCTCCCCCAGCTTCTTCAAGTCTCCTTCAAGTCTAGCCAACTGGGAGATATTCATACATGTGACACAATGCAAAAGACTGGATAGTACACCTCTCACTGTTGGACTGCTGTCTGCATCTTAGTATTATTGAGTTGTTTGATTAATCAAAATTTGCTAAAGTACTAAGGATATTAGACTAATATAAAGAGCCTTTAGATTATATGCTAATTGCAAAATGAATGCATTTGTTTTTAAGGGGTTTTTTGCAGACATGAAACCTGCAAAAAGCCTAAAAAGAAAAGGCGTTAAAAACAAATGCACTCATTTTTCAATTATTGGGTCTTAGTAAAAACACTGGTATAGCGCACTCATGCATGGAGTGCACTAGGAGTAGGTGTAATTTGTAAAAACGCATTTAGCATGCATGTTATATGCATAAAAATGCATTTCTTGATTAGATTTTAGGAAGTAACACTGCTGATAGAATGAGATCAGAGAAAGGGAGTGTTCATATAGTAAGTAAGACCAGAGGTGTCCAACCTTGGCCCTCGCCAAGTTGGGTTTTCAGGATTTGCCCAATGAATATGCATGAGATCTATTTGCATACAATGGAGGCAGTGCATGCAAATAGATGTCATGCATATTTATTGGGAAAATCCTGAAAACTGACTGGATTGCGGCCCTCGAGGACTGAAGTTGGACAACCCTGAGCTAGACCATAAAAAAAGAATAACCTTATGGTGATTATTTTACAAGCTTTATTCACAATTTGGATTTAGATGCGTGTATCACATACACAACTAAATCTTTTTTTAAAAAGCCAGGATATACACATCCAAATTGTGAATATGTGCATGGAGGAAAGGCATGTGATGATCGTCATTAGTATATCTTTCCTGCTGTTTTTTCAAGAACTCATTATTCTATCAAGAACCTAGCATTTCAAGGTTCATGTGAATAACATTTATTACGACAAATGATATCTCTGAGATTTTTGCCCGTGACGCAGCCCTTCTTGGGCGAAACACGGCCTGTGTCGAGCAATAAGTCTGGTATTTGACATCATCAATAAATTTTTGAACATTCTTCCATTTTGTATCTGCTGTTTTGTTGTCTATGTTTTTTGCAACCCTGAGCTAGACCATAAAAAAGGAATAACCTTATGGTGATAATTTTACAAGCTTTATTCACAATTTGGATTTAGATGCGTGTATCACATACACAACTAAATCTTTTTTTTTAAAGCCAGGATATACACACATCCAAATTGTGAATATGTTCATATTGCAAGGGGGCATAGTCTGGGCATCTTTTGAGTGGGACTAGGGTGGGGCTAAAATACAGAAGTGTGCACCCCATTCCAGAAGGGGAAAGCAGGTTTATGTCCTCTGAGGATTTGCACCTGCTCTCAGGGACGTCTCGGTTAAATTAAGGAGCTTGTGTTGTGTAGCACTCTACTGGAGGGATTAGGGAAGGTCGCTCTCTTAATTTTCCTATGTTATTTGTTCCCCCTTCCCTGAAAATGATACTGGTAAATGATATAGGGCTCTGTGACAATCATGTATGTTTCTAAAACGGCAGACGTGTATGTGTATGTACCGGCACACAGATATATATTGCAGTGTCAACCCACTGATATTTTATTTATTTATTTATTTATTGCATTTGTATCCCACATTTGCCCACCTATTTGCAGGCATTGACAACTGGAAAACAGTGCTGCTAAGGAAATCAGATAGGGAACATATTACAGTCACTTTAGCATTGTTACATTGGTAACCAGTTGCATATAGGATTGAATTTAAGGTTATCAAAGCCCTGAACAATTTAGAATCTCCTTGGTTGGCATCAGTTTTGAAAATGTATAAACCTACTTTTGTTCTCTAAGGTCTGACGACAAGTGCTTGTTAGAGGTTCCAAGCTTTTGAACTGTAAGTCTATTAGGTCTTGCTTCTGCTTTTCACCGGCCTCCCTCTCAGCCATCTCTCTCCTCTTCAATCAGTCCAAAACTCTGCTGCACGACTCATTTTCTGCCAAAGTTGTTATGCTCACATTAGCCCTCTCCTCAAGTCACTTCACTGGCTCCCTATCCGTTTCCGCATTCAATTCAAATTTCTCTTATTAACCTATAAGTGCATTCACTATGCCACTCCCCAGTACCTCTCCACTCTTGTCTCTCCCTACGCCCCCCCCCCCCCTCGGATACTCCGTTCTGTTGATAAATCTCTCTTATCTGTCCCCTTCTCCTCTACTGCTAATTCCAGACTCCGTTCCTTTTATCTTGCTGCACCTGACGCCTGGAATAAACTTCCCAAGCCTGTACATCTAGCCCCCTCTTTGGCTGTTTTCAAGTCCAGACTTAAAGCCCACCTCTTTACCACTGCTTTTGTCTCCTAACCACTGCTCACTTGCCCTCTCCTTTTATCCTCACCTCTTTATTCCCTTACCCTTAATTGTTCTGTCTGCCTGTCTTATCTAGGTTGTAAGCTCTTTGAGCAGGGACTGTCTTTTTGTGTATTGTGTACAGCGCTGCGTATGCCTTGTAGCGCTATAGAAATGATAAGTAGTAGTAGTAGTCTTCAGACTACTACTTTTCAAACTGCGGGGCCTAAGATCTGAAATTCTTTGCCACTTGAGACACGTAAAATTGAATCACTGCTCACCTTCAGGAAACAGTTTAAAACATTTTTTGTTTTTAAAGGCATTTGGGGAAATGGGGGGGGGGGGGGGAGTGCCAAGAGTTAAAAGGATGGGTGGCATAGGCATGGCTGCTATCATTGTTTTTAATGTTGTTTCATATATATATTTGATATTGTATGTGATGCTGTTTTTTTAATAATGTGTATGTGATTTTGTAATCTGCCGAGAATGTAGGATTGAGCAGAATGGAAATTGTGATAAATAAATAGCACATACACACCCATACCTGCATGCATTTTAGAAAAGACAATGTTGGCTGATTCTTTTCTAAAATACTAATGAAAATTGATATATCCCGATCTGGACATCTCAATTCTGATTTGTACGTTCTTTCTAAAATCTGCCTTTCTATGTTTTTTATTTGGTGGCCTTTCCACACATGACATGAAAATCTCACAAATACGGTTAATTCCTGCATGCTTCCCAGCCAATGGGCATATTCATTCCCTGAGAGTCTACTTAGCACAGGCAGGCTATTTTTCTGACAGAAAATTTACCTTTGCAGAAGGCGGGAGGAATGCCAATGCACAGCATGTACTGAAGTGTCATGATACTGGCAAGGAAACAGCAGTACCTGGGCCAGACCTCAGCTATGGCTTTCCTGCGGCGGTGAAACAATACATAGAGCAGCCAGCAAGCATGGATGACCGCATAGAAATCCATGCGTTGTCCAATCACATTAACTGCAATAACAAAACACATCTGGAAAGCAGAAGGGAGAGGTGTGTTTCAGCAATGAGCTCTGGCGGGAAAAATGCCTAGTCCCACACTAAAAGTAACAGTCATCATGTGAGTGCGATTTGGGACTTGTTTTCAGGCTAACAGAATGGAATAGCAGGGAAAAAAGAACAGTATCCAGCTTCTTGGACAGGTGAAATGTACAGTCTTTAAAGGCACAGGACCATCCTCAATCTGATTTGATCCCAGTGATAGACTGTCTAGCTCAGTACACTTCTAATCCTCTCCTGGGGGTACCCTTAGCCATTGAGGTTTTCAGGATTACCACAATGAATATGTATGAGACAGATTTGCATATATTGGTTCTCCAATATATGCAGATAGTAGCAGGGGCGTAGCCAGACACCCAATTTAGGGTGGGCCTGGGCCCAGGATGGGTGGGCAGAAGAACTTTGCCCTATCCCACAAGAGATTTGGTCTCTCCCTCTCTCGCCTGCATGCCATTTGGTCTCTCAAACATCCTCCCTCCCTCGCATGCAGCAACTAATACACACTGCTCATGTTGGCCCCACAGCCTTCCCTCTGATGCAACTTCCTGTTTCCGCATAGGTGGGAATACATCAGAGGGAAGGCTGTGGGGCTGGGGCGAATAGTATGAATCAGTCGCTGCTCACTGCAGGCGAAGATCTGCTATTTACAAGGAATGGAGGAGGGACAGTTGTTGGGAGTTTTTGGCGGGTGAGGCTTAGGGATCCCTGCCAGTCACATCATAGGTCTGCTGCTACTGGGTGGGCCTGAACCCAAAGTGGGTGGGCCTGGGCCCATCCAGGCCCACCCTTGGCTACGCCACTGGATAGTAGTAATAGGAATTCAAGTCAACATGGAATCTGTTTAATGGGGGAGTGGGGTCCTCACAGGGCCTGTAGTACTGGCCCTATTCCACCCACAGCAGGCATTCCCCCTGAACTAGTTTTCCCTCCTACTGCTGCTGCCCCAAACCCTGAACCAGCAAAACAGAATGAGGGAGGATTGGAAACATGTGGGGGAGGACCTGGGAAGGGGCCATGAGAGAACAGCACACCTAGGAAGAGGCTATTGAGGGGTGAAGAAGACCTATGAATGGGTCATTGGAGGGACAAGAGCAATAATGGTGATGGGAGAGAGAGAGTCATGGGGGAAGGCAGCAGAAGATGTGTAAGGGGGACAGAAGGTAGCAGAGCTGGGAGGGGGTGATGGGGAGATGCAGGAGGAAACGAACTCAGGAAGGGAATTTAGGAGCAAGGGCAGATGCTAAAGGTTTGTCAAGAATTGCCTGGTCCAACTGTGGAACTGCTTGAGATGTATTGCAGTATAATCTACCCCAGAAGAAAATCAAGTTAAGACACTCCAGGAAACCCTGGTATTATTTCTCTGAAGCATTTCCAATAGTTTCTTCAATGACGCTCACCTCTAAGCCAAACTTGTAAAATGCGTAATTGATGAAGTACTTAATGCAGTTCAGCAGCCCATCATCTAAATGCTTCCGGGTGATATTGTCGAAAATGCTCCCCGTTATAGGTGGGGTCAGCTGGTTGTGAGTCCTGTAGTACAGCTGATGGCGATACACTGTCACCTCAATAGCCATTAATGCCAGGATGATAAGATGATTCTACAAGGTCATAAAATAATTGTGCTGATGTTAGCTGCACCAAATTCTTCTTACTAGTGAATGCAGTACAAACTAAGACATTTTAATCTGTGGAAAATGTAAGTCATATCTTCTTTTCTATCAAGGTAATGTGAGAAAATGTGTCCCATCTAGAACTAGGATTGGTCACTTTCCCTTCTAAAGACAACAGTTCTACTAGTTACACCAGGTGACAACCAGGTACAGGTCAAGTTGTTGTTCCTTAGCTGCAGTTCATGCCTCTTACCAACATTTAGTGGTTGGTTACGAGATGGAATGGAGGGAGAGGGAAAAATAAATCTGGGGAAAGCAACGGGTAGCTGCAATGGAAGACTCCAGCTTGGGCGTGTTCCAGTTAACCCCCAAGAGGCAGGAGGAAGCTGCCAGGTACAAAATGATGATAATATTCTTATTTTTTTAAATTTTAAATAAAAATAAACCTCTGTGCATTCTTAGGATTTCTGTCGGTAGCCTCTTGTTTACCTTTAAGCAGGGTAAGACATTCTTAGCACATTTCCGCAGTCCTCCGCACCAGTCTGCAGGATCCACGGGGGCCACGTAGAGGCTGGACTTCTGCAGCAGTTCCTCCATGGCAGGTCCTTGGAAATTTCCATTCTCATACAGCCTCTAGCAACAAATGCCTTAGGTTTAGGTGGACAGTTGATAGTGCACTCAGGGGCAGATTTAGGAAATTTTGGCTCCAGTTTTTCTCAAGGGCAAAATTAGTTTCAGGGTCAGCCATGGAAACATCCACAATACTATCAGTGATGTTGGGTGGGCAGAGGGGGTGGAGGGGGAAAACTGGAGCAAACCTTTGATAAATCTGTCTTTCTGATATTCTACAGACACTTGTTGCGAAGCTAATTGCGATGACCCTGTATATATGTCATGGAGATGGGGAGGATAAGAGAAACAGCTGCCAGCAGAAAACCACCTCTCTCTGTTGTTACACTCTGGTAAAACTTGACTGGCCAAGAAGATTCCCTGCAAATCCCAGTGTCTATTGTAGGATAGAAACCTGAAACTTGAGGGTGAATAAAACCCATCCGGTCTGACATTTCCTTCCTAGCGCATGGGTTTAGATCCCTGTGCCCGCTGGATCAGGCCACGGCCACTTCTGACTTTGCTTAGAATGCACAGAGGAAATTTCTGGCATACAGCTCTTCCATTTCCTTGTTTACTTTAGATACTGCACAGCAGTGTAGGGGTGTAGCCAGACAGAAGGTTTTGGGTGGGCCTAGGCAAGAAGTGGCTGGGCACCAAGTGTTCTCCCCCCTACCCTCCACCAAATAAATATCTCAGCTGGTGGGAAAATGCTTCGCTCCACCTTGGCAATCTGCAGCAGGCATGTGCTGAAAACTGAGCAGTCACCAGTACTAGTATAATGGAGAGCAGCATTTTTGTTACCATCAGGGGGAAGTCTTCAGCTGGCAGAGCTTGGGATCCCCACCAGCTACCGCTAAACGTGTACTACTGTTGGGTGGGCCTGAGCCCAACGTGGGTGGGCCTTAGCCCACCCAGGCCCACCTGTGGCTATGCCACTACAGTGTAGGGACACTTGCGACTTTAAGACTCTTTCTTTAAAGCTGAGAGAGCTGAAAAAGGTTGTTATCATGCAGGGAATCTAGACAGCGGTACCAGTATATTCCATACATAAATACATCATTCGCTGCAGGCTAGTATTCCCTATCCTGCAAGGAGCTAATCTGGGAACAAATTTAGCCTTGAACTTCAGTGGTCTGTCAAACCTTACCGCTGTACAGTTCGATGAGTATTCAGACGGCTTGACAAATTTTAGCTGATACATCATTTTACAGATGACCATCACACAAGACCAAACGGTACAGATGCAAGAAGCATGAGGACGCAGCTTAGAATACGGCAGGGCAAACACCCAAGGGATGAAGAAAATGTAATTCATTAAAGAAACCTGAGAAAAAAAGAGCAAAGTAGTTGAACTTCATCCAGCTGCTACATCATACATATGTATGTCATAGAAACAGATAACCATCCTTTCCTTCTCTCTCTAAATTTCTATAGTGTGATATCAAGAGGGAGACAGCAAATAGAGAAAATTTGGGTTGGCAACTCATCTATCTGAGGTAGTAGCATGTTGTACCTTGTTTTCAAATTCTATGCATACACTGTTTAAAGGTTTTAGCAACTCTATCCACTGTTCTGCATCACCCACAAGGCTCACCACTATCCCCATTACTGTTCAATGTAATGATGAAACCCCTGGCAAACACATTTAAAAAAATGGATTCAGCCCATTCATCTATGCTGACGACATTGCAATCTACATCCCATTCGATAAAGACATATCAGAAATAAATCATAAAATCCAACTAGGAATGATGTTCATGGAATCATGGTAGACAGCTTTTAAGTTTCAACTTAACAAAGAGAAAACTCAATGCTTGATACTAACATCCAATCTCTAGAAGACCGTAATATCATCTTTAGACCTGGATGGTACACAGCTCCCAATTGCAGACCATCTGAAAATACTAGGAGTACTCTTAGACCGTGAATTAAGTCTTATTTTTATTTATTTGTAGCATTTGTATCCCACATTTTCCCAACAATTTGCAGGCTCAATGTGGCTTACATTTGCCGTAATGGCAGTTGCCATTTCCGGGTAACAGAATTACAAATGGTAATGTGTTAAGTTGCATACATACATGGTAACATACATGTAACATAACATACGTGAACAGATCATGGTATAGATATATATCATGTACATATATATGTTAAGGAAGAATAAATTATGGTAATACATGAAAGTTCCTGAGTAAGAAATTGGAAGAATAAATTATAGTAATACATGAAGGTTCCTGAGTATGAAATTGGGTTGTATTATTCTTTAGGTCATCGACTATGGAGAGACCATATTCTTGATAAACAGGATGCAAAAGTCACCAAAATGATGTTCCAAACCATGTGGAAACTGAAACAAATAAGAAACTACTTCCCGACAACTATCTTCTTGAATGTTAGTCCAGAGTAGACCATGGTGCTATCCCATCTTGATTACTGCAATGGAGTACATGCGGGTTGCAAAGACTCTACCCTGAAAACACTATAGACAGCCAGAACACTGCCATGAGACTCATCCATGGAAGCCCCAAATTTGCGAGAGCACACCCACTGCTGAAGAATCTCCACTGGCTCCCCATAAAAGCACAAATATCCTTCAAACTAAGCACATTGATCTACAAATACATGGACAGGCGCCAAGCTATATGAAAAACCTAATCGATCTACCAATTCGATACTCAGTAAAAGAGTCCCATAATTATCTGTTATTTCTCCTTCCACATTGCCAAAATATAAAATATAAAACCACACATGCAGCACACTTTGCATATCTAGGCCCAAAACTCTGGAATTCTTTACCAAGGAACATTCGAGGCATTTCCAGCTACGTTAGAGTCAGGAAACTCCTAAAAGCCATATACTTTAAAGAATACTTCCCAGAATGATCCAACAAGCACACTCAACAAATCAAACAACACACAAAACCTCTCATTGACAAGCCCTACAAAATTCCCTCCGACTGCACCACTCTGTTCCTCCAACAAAAGAACCTAATCGACTGCCTATCCCCTACTCTCTCTTCCAACTAATGCTCTCTTAGCGCATTACACTACACAGTCTGATCCCTCTATTTGCCATGCGGTCAAAATGATCCTAACCCAGTAACCTTTTCTCTCTTGTTATGGAAGCTTGCTTCTCACCCCATCACAACCACTTTCCCCACCCTCTGTACTCCACCATCAATGTGCTTATTACTCCCTGGTTGTACTTTCTACCTTCATTGTAAGCCACAATGAAACAATTCTCAATTGCATAATGTGGGTATAAGTGACAAAATAAATAAATAAACCTTTCCCAAAAACAAATATAGGATGTTCATAATTCCAGCTAGTAACATAATAAAAGATGGCAAATAAGGACCAGCTGGGCCATTTACTCTACTCCAGCTAAAGGTACAAACAGCTGTCAGCCAAACAAGCTTGACCACCTCCAAGGTATTTCTCTTTCCAAACCAGTTTTGTTGTTTTTGCTTTTTGGTCCTCTAACCTTCTCATTAGATGAGCGTATGAGTTCCCATATGTAAACCAACAGCCACCCGCCTCCCATTTCTTTACCCCAATCTACTGATCCTAATACTTGTATAAACTGAAAATCACCTCTGATATGTCTTCCCAAAGGCATCAGGAGACACCTGGAAAGTATTCTAGAAAACAGAGAAATTGCTCAAAAGGAATTTAAATGTTAGAAACATTTTTATGTTTTGGGATCTCTTTCGTTTCCTGAAATTCAGCAACTGTGACAGGAATGGAGTTATAGTTGAAATCATTTAACTTCAGTTGCACAACTGCATTAATCAAGCAACAGAAAATCATATCCCTGCAAAGAAAATCTCCCTGCTATGGACATGGAAACTCAGTACCTAACGCAGCAACTGCAGGCGTCCAACAACTATAAAATACGGTAAAGAGTTTGAAATTCTACAATGACAGAGCTACAATAGTTTACATGAGCAGTTAAGCATCTTTGATAAACCTTTTTTCCCAATGCTGGGCAGACACTGAGCTAACACACTGTTCTTTCTAATTAAAGTCTTATTTGGCAAGAGTATCTCCTTGTATTGCAATGGTAGAGAAGTTTGCAGTGATTGGTAAACAGGATGGATGTTATATATCAATCCACAAATTTATTCCACCAACAGCGCCAGGTGTTCAACCCACTATTAAAAGGAGACAACTTCAGTCTTACCTGATGTCGTCTACTCACTGACCTCTTGGAGGGTAAGCCAGATGGTCACAGTGGAGACGATTTTAATAGTGTGCAGTTCTAGGAGTCTCCAGAATAACATCTGAGTTTCACGGATGACCCCCAACAGCTTCAGGAAAATTGCGGTCGCCTGGTCAATCAACACGATCCACTTATCTGTCCCTTCCTCTAAGACAAAAAGGAAGAGTTCTGGCTTTAATGTTGTGTCTAGTAGAGAGGTGTGGTAGCCGTGTTAGTCCACTCTTAAAGGTTATCAGTAGAAATCAAACAAAATAAAACATGGAAAAGAAAATAAGATGATACCTTTTTTATTGGACATAACTTAATACATTTTTTGATTAGCTTTCGAAGGTTGCCCTTCTTCGTCAGATCGGAAATAAGCAAATGTGGTAGCAGATAGTATATATAAGAGAAACATCAAAGCATTACTTTGACAGTCTGACAGAGTGGGAGGGTGGGGGTATGCATGGGGACATCAAAGCATTTCATTGATATTCTAACAGGATGGGTGTTGTGTCTAGAAATTCTTCGCAGTGCTACAGGTTTACTCCTACAACCCAATAGCTTTTTCCTGTCACATTCAGTCTCCTAAAACGTTTATGGATTGACAACATAACTTATACAGAAAAAGAATTGTGCTAATTTGACCATTCTTCTGCATTTGCAAGTCCAAACCTTTATAGGCAGTGGAAACAAAAGGATTTCTTCTGCTGATTCCTACCTGGTGATTGTAAGTAAAATCTAAAAGAAGTTCTGCATGAGGAAATTAAAATAGTCAAGGAAGTTACTGAAAAGGACGCAACTTGAGCATCTCATCTTTCTATCTAGTGAACATCACTGATGCAGAGATGCCTCTTACAAGTAGGACTTCTGATTCTTGGTTATAACTGGAAGACCCTGACAACCCTAGTGAGGAAACTAGTGGGTCAATATTCAGCCAAAGCAGTCAGCATGTTTTTTAAACACCAGCCAACATGCCTAAAATAAATCTGAAAAGTTAGTGCTAGTATCCATATACCCGTGCACAGGGGCATAGCCAGACTTCGGCGGGAGGGGGGTCCAGAACCTGAGGTGAGGGGGCAGATTTTAGCTCCCCCCGAGTGCTGCTGACCCCCCCCCCCCCGCCGTCGCCGCCACCACCACCACCAACAACTTTGACCCCCCCCCCGACGACGACCCTCTCAACCCCCCCTCCCACCAGACTCCCAGAGACAGAACAAAGCCTTGCACCAGAAGAAGAGGACCTCGGCTGGAGGAGGTTGGGGTCCCCCGCCAGCAAAGGTAGGCGACGGCAGGGGAGGGTTGGCGGTAGGAGGGGGTCAAGAGGGTCATTGGCAGGGGGGTCTGGAGCCAAATCTATGGGGGCCCAGGCCCCCACGTAGCTACGCCACTGCCCCTGCATTCTGTACAGATTTGGCAGGTGTAAGTGCTCAAGGCCAAAGTTAGGCATGAAATGTGTGCTAGGCTGGTATGTTATAAAGGATGCCTTGTGCAGAATACTAGCTTAGCTCAAATCATCCCGGTGCCTAACTTTGGGTGCCATTTATTGAATCTAGCTCATAATGGGACAATTCTACTAGTGAGCACCTCCATTTAGGCATCCAGAGGGCAGGCAGTGGGAGCCTATTCTAGGCACCTATATTCCATTATAGAATACTAGCGTAACTTGGGATCAGCATATCTAACATGTAGGGGCCTGCACGAACACCAGCCATAGAGCTGGCATAAATGTATGGCTACTAATTGCAGCATGGATGCACATAAATGGAAGCTCTACCTATGTCCCACCCAGGCTCCATCCATGTGTATGCCCCCCTTGAAAATATATGCTATGCATGATTTACAGAATATATTTTAATTATAACTTCAAGTTTTTTATAAAGGTTTTGTAAGGTTTTTTAAAAAAAATTTTATCATAAAAACTCTTTAGAAGTACTTAGCTGTAATTCTTGTTGCAGAAGGTGACATTCTGCAACAAGAATTAAAGCTAAGTGCTTGATAAAATGTATTAAAACTTTGCAAAAACTTTATAAAAAATTGAAGTTATAATTAAAATATATGGAGTTTTTTTGCTAAAGCCTATGATTGAGAAACTGAGGTGTTAGTTTTGTATAACACCCTTCTGTTTTCTGAGGTTTTTTCCTCTATTGAAGATAGACATTGATAGCAGTGTGGGTTCATTCATTGTATGCTGGCACATTTTGAATTCCCTTACACTAACTAGTGAAGTTTATTTAGAGTTTATGGTTGTGCACTTCACTCCTCTTTTGGATTTTTATGCTAGCATTCTAAACATTTACATGTGCAATTGGTATCTAAATGGTAATGCCCAGTTTTTAGAATCATCCTTATTAGCCAGAACTGAATATCTGGATTGAGCGGTCAGTGTCAGCGCTATCTGGATAGTACAGATATTCAGCCCATCATTTAGATGGCTAACCGGGTAAAGTCAGACCAGAATTTCTCTCCAGATAGTTATCCAATTAACCAACTTTGAATATTGCCACCAACAGGATAACTCCGAGAACCACCTCAGCACTTTCCATGGAGGCATGCTAATATTCTATAACAGGACCTAGGTGTTTCGGTAGAATAGGTTTTTACCACCCACCCAAATAATATGTCTGAAAATCACTGACCAGACCTGGTCAGCAGTACTTATCCAGGTGGCACATCAGCCTTTGTGAACTACATTCAGAAGATCATCACCTGAAGCCTTGTGCACCATTGGTTTTACATCTTCATCCAGTGTTAGGCTGTCTACCTTGTCCAAGGTATTTTGACTTGTATCTTGCAATCTTTTAGCTGCTAACCTGTTCAGAAGTAGAAGAGAGAGATATCTACAACTTTTCTTAAGCTTAAAAGTGCCATTTGTGCATGTGTAAATATAATTTACCTTTATGGGAATGAAATAGTTAATGGTTGTCCATTGAATCATGGTTTTTTGCACACTGGAGACATATAAAGGGAGGGGTTTCTATAAGTCAGAGCTGGTGGAGATGAAAACAGTATATGAATTCAAGACAGCTTGGGACAAGTGCATGGGATCTCTAAGGAAGTGATTGGCGATGGTATGGATGGGCAGACTGCATAGGCCATATGGTCTTTATCTGCTTACATTTTTCTATGCTTCTGTTTCTAGCTGGTTTATTTCCCTCTCTGTATGAGCTCTGTTTCTCCCTCAAGACTAGTGTAGGAATAATAATTGCAGACCCACAAAACAGAAAGAGGTGCTTTGCATCAAAGGCATGTAGCTCCCAGACCAGATGTTTGAAAAGTGACAGCTTTAAAGGTAATAAATAGAAATAAAACAAACAAAAAAAGATAAGATGATACTGAGGTTTTTTGGACTAACGTAATACATTTTTTGACTAGATATTTGAAGGCAGCACATTCTTCTTCCGTTCAGAAATGAGCAAAAGATGACAATATAAATGGAACATAAAAGCATTCCACTGACAGTCTGACAGAGGTGAGGGTGGGATACAGGGAAAGATGGATGGATGGATGATCAGAAGGTGACAAAACAGTATGATTTCATGGTTTGTAATATGATAGAAACCCAGATCTTTGTTAAGATCTCTTTTGTTGGTGTCTGGGCTTCCTATCACATTATAAACCATAAAATTATACTGCTCCCCATGAGACTGTCAATGGAATGCTTAAATGTTTCGTTTATATATTGCGATATGTATGATCTTATGCATATTTCTGGCCTGAAGAAGGTATTACTTTTGAAAGCTATTTTAAAAATGTATAAAGTTAGTCTAATAAAAAGGTAGCATCTTCTCTTTGTTTCGTTTCTATTTATTACCTTTAAAGTGAACTAACATGACAACCACACTATTTTATCGATGCTTTGAAAGAAGAACCTGTGGAGAATTCTTCCACGTCTAAATTACGAGCCTGCTCTGAACTATAGGTATAGGACAGAGAGTGATGGAGATCATTGGTTTCAACACTCATATCCATGAGAGGTCTTCAGCAAAGTCTACGTAAACCTTGGAGGTGTTGTAATGAATGTTGGACTTCATTCCTCTCAGGAAGGAGGTTACAGAAATTAATGGGATCAGACGTGCAGCCCACAAAATAACCTTAGATATAGTCAAACTATTGGCCTTGCAGTACATGTCATAACACAGTGGCACTGAAGGTCCCCGATAAAGAAAACAGACAGAGAAACCAACTCTTTCTTCACCTCCCAATGTCTTACCTAGCCTGCATTTTCTCAATATTTTCTTTCAGACTGGAGAAGGAAGGAAAATTAGAATGCAGTTATTTTTTTCATATTGATAGGAGAATTCTTCAGTAAAAATCAGTTCATCCTGAAAATACTCTGGCAATTTAAGGTATTATTATTATAATTTGTTAGCAACCTTTTTGAGAGGAATTCACTCAAGGTAGTGTACAACATATTAACGGTAATAAGCCAGAAGCACTGACCTAACAAATTAAGGAATAACAAGTAGAAATTGACAAAAAGTATCAGGTCCAGAAAGCAGACAGAAATGAAAGAAACATGAAATCAAGGTGAAAGTAAAACTTTTCTCATTTTATTTTTTTTAAATTGTTTTAAGGATTCAAACTTGCACCCAGGTGGCAATGCAATTGTTACATGCATAAGAACCTAAGAATTGCCATACTAGTGGGTCAGACCAAATGTCCATCTACCCAGTTTCCTGTTTCCAACAGTGGCCCAATCCAGGTCATGAGTATCTGACAGGATCCCAAAAAGTAGCAAGATTCCATGCCCCTGACCCTAGGGAGAAGCTACGGCTTTCCCTGGACTTTTCTTCCAGGAATTTGACCAAACATTTTTAAACCCAGCTATGCTAACTGCTTTTACCAAATCCTCCAGCAACGAGTTCCAGAGCTTAATAGTGCTGGGAAGACTTGTACGGTCTGTGCCCTGAAAATGACAGTTACAAATCAAGGTAAGATATACGCAAAAACTAGCACATATGAGTTTGCCTTGTTGGGCAGACTGGATGGACCATGCAGGTCTTTTTCTGCCGTCATCTACTATGTTACTATACGTTAATAATATATTAGAAAACTTATACCCCACTATTCTAAAATGCATAGTAGGTTACAATATACCATACATAATGAAGTAGAACAATACAAACATGACAAACATTCTATGTGTTTATGTGATAATTCTAATAAAGTAGATGCTAAAATTTACATGCCAGGTATGTGTATAAATGTTTCAAATACTAGCTCAAATATGCATTATCCCCGGCATTCTACAGTGGGGGAAATAAGTATTTGATCCCTTGCTGATTTTGTAAGTTTGCCCACTGACAAAGACATGAGCAGCCCATAATTGAAGGGTAGGTTATTGGTAACAGTGAGAGATAGCACATCACAAATTAAATCCGGAAAATCACATTGTGGAAAGTATATGAATTTATTTGCATTCTGCAGAGGGAAATAAGTATTTAATCCCTCTGGCAAACAAGACCTAATACTTGGTGGCAAAACCCTTGTTGGCAAGCACAGTGGTCAGACGTCTTCTGTAGTTGATGATGAGGTTTGCACACATGTCAGGAGGAATTTTGGTCCACTCCTCTTTGCAGATCATCTCTAAATCATTAAGAGTTCTGGGCTGTCGCTTGGCAACTCGCATCTTCAGCTCCCTCCATAAGTTTTCAATGGGATTAAGGTCTGGTGACTGGCTAGGCCACTCCATGACCCTAATGTGCTTCTTCCTGAGCCACTCCTTTGTTGCCTTGGCTGTATGTTTTGGGTCATTGTCGTGCTGGAAGACCCAGCCACGACCCATTTTTAAGGCCCTGGCGGAGGGAAGGAGGTTGTCACTCAGAATTGTACGGTACATGGCCCCATCCATTCTCCCATTGATGCGGTGAAGTAGTCCTGTGCCCTTAGCAGAGAAACACCCCCAAAACATAACATTTCCACCTCCATGCTTGACAGTGGGGACGGTGTTCTTTGGGTCATAGGCAGCATTTCTCTTCCTCCAAACACAGCGAGTTGAGTTCATGCCAAAGAGCTCAATTTTTGTCTCATCTGACCACAGCACCTTCTCCCAATCACTCTCGGCATCATCCAGGTGTTCACTGGCAAACTTCAGACGGGCCATCACATGTGCCTTCCGGAGCAGGGGGACCTTGCGGGCACTGCAGGATTGCAATCCGTTATGTCGTAATGTGTTACCAATGGTTTTCGTGGTGACAGTGGTCCCAGCTGCCTTGAGATCATTGACAAGTTCCCCCCTTGTAGTTGTAGGCTGATTTCTAACCTTCCTCATCATCAAGGATACCCCACGAGGTGAGATTTTGCGTGGAGCCCCAGATCTTTGTCGATTGACAGTCATTTTGTACTTCTTCCATTTTCTTACTATGGCACCAACAGTTGTCTCCTTCTCGCCCAGCGTCTTACTGATGGTTTTGTAGCCCATTCCAGCCTTGTGCAGGTGTATGATCTTGTCCCTGACATCCTTAGACAGCTCCTTGCTCTTGGCCATTTTGTAGAGGTTAGAGTCTGACTGATTCACTGAGTCTGTGGACAGGTGTCTTTCATACAGGTGACCATTGCCGACAGCTGTCTGTCATGCAGGTAACGAGTTGATTTGGAGCATCTACCTGGTCTGTAGGGGCCAGATCTCTTACTGGTTGGTGGGGGATCAAATACTTATTTCCCTCTGCAGAATGCAAATAAATTCATATACTTTCCACAATGTGATTTTCCGGATTTAATTTGTGATGTGCTATCTCTCACTGTTACCAATAACCTACCCTTCAATTATGGGCTGCTCATGTCTTTGTCAGTGGGCAAACTTACAAAATCAGCAAGGGATCAAATACTTATTTCCCCCACTGTATATACCTTGCCTCAATTTCCACCCAGGAATAGAAACATTCTTATTTGAATAATTGAATCCTCTTTTTGAAGGTGTAAGAGTGTTAAATGCTGGCTCTGCTGACCCACCCAGCCTACCCTGTTACCACAGATCCTACTGAGCATCTCGTCCTCTCCTTCCCTTAACCAGAGCCAAGCATTATCACATTCCACCATCTCTGTTAGTAGACTTTTCCAAGTCTACTATCCTCTCTGTAAAGGAGTATTTCCTTGAATTACCTTCCAGCTTGTAAAATCTGAATCCAGCCCAAAATTTTAGTCAATTATCATGAAATGATTATTTTTTAAGTTTAAAGAAAAGAATAGTGAGGTATTTTCTCATGACACTTACATGTTGGCTACAATGAAAACACGATATTCAATCTTCTTCTTACTAGAAAGAAAACATCTTATGGTTAAAATCTGATTTATGACTTGTCAATGATGGAATAAATGATTTGGCATTCTGTGACACCACATGGGAGAGGTGTAAGTGAGAAGGATAGAATTACTATCCCATTCCAGCCAGGTAAATTAAGGTGAGGGGGGGGCGGATACAGTAATTTCGACTTCCCCCTCTCCTTCTCTGCACATATTCAACAGACTGCTAAAACCTGTCGTTTCTTTCTCTATAATATCAGCAAAATTCGTCCTTTCCTTTCTGAGCACACTACCAGAACCCTCATCCACACTCTTATCACCTCTCGCTTAGTCTATTGCAACTTGCTTCTCACAGGTCTCCCACTTAGCCATCTCTCTCCTCTTCAATCTGTTCAAAATTCTGGTGTACGACTAATATTCTGCCAATGTCATTATGCTCATATTAGCCCTCTCCTCAAGTCACTTCACTGGCTTCCTATCCGTTTCCACATACATTTCAAACTCCTCTTATTGACCTATAAGTGCATTCACTCTGCAGCTCCTCAGTACCTCTCCACTCTCATTTCTCCCTACATTCCTTCCCGGGAACTCTGTTCACTGGGTAAATCTCTCTTATCTGCATCCTTCTCCTCCACTGCTAACTCCAGACTCCGTTCCTTTTATCTTGCTGCACCATATGCCTGGAATAGACTTCCTGAGCTGGTACATCAAGCTCCATCTCTGGCCGTCTTCAAATCTAAGCTAAAAGCCCACCTTTTTGATGCTGCTTTTAACTCCTAACCCTTATTCACTTGTTCAGAGCCCTTATTTTATCATCCTCACCTTAATATTTCCTTATCTCTTGTTTGTCCTGTTTGTCTGTCCTAATTAGATTGTAAGCTATGTCGAGCAGGGACTGTCTCTTCATGTTCAATTGTACAGCGCTGCGTACGTCTAGTAGCGCTTTAGAAATGGTAAGTAGTAGTAGTAATTTGCAAAAGATCTCACAAAGCTCAGGCTGTTCAAGGAGTTCCACGCTCTTAGGGCTCCTTTTACTAAGCAGCAGTAAGCCCAATGCGGGCTTACCGTTCGCTATAACAGAAGTACCGCCAGGCTACCGTAGCAGCCTGGCAGTACTTCCCACCCCTACCATGCCGTCATTTCCGGCGCAACAAAAATGTGTAGCACCGGACAGTACCTGGCGGTAATAGGGCAGTGCTGAGTGCTGCCTGGTTACCACTGGGTTAAGCCCTTACCGCTACCTCAATGGGTGGTGGTAAGGGCTCCCCCCTGAAATGGCCACACGGCAACTGCTTTACCTGCTGCCCAGCTATTTCCTGCAGGAACACGAGACCAGCCCTTTTACCACCTGCGGTCAAAGGGGGCCTCGGCGAGCGTGTAAAACACGCACCGACGCCAACAGCAGCCCCCTTTTGCCACAGCTTGGTAAAAGGGGGCCTTAGTCTTGTGCTTTAAACACTAGACACCTTCCTTTATTTTTTAAAATGAGTAGATTTAAGCTGAACCAGAAGTCAATATTTTGTATGAATTATTCAGATCTTTTATAGCAAAAAACTGAGACAGGTTAAAATGGAGCAGCTCAAAGAGGGGCATAATTTGCTTTATAACCCTGCCTGAGGAGGGATCCCATAAACTTTCAGTATACTTCAGCCCCCTCCCATCTCTGCACATCATTCCTGCAATTACCTCTTCTCATATTAATTATATTTCTCACCTGTTGATTGCAGAAACCTTTAGCTGCTCCTTCTACTTGTAGGACTTCTTCCATTTTCTTGTACTCATTTATTTATTTACCTTGATTTCAGGATTTATTATATATACTGAAAGCATGGCACAATAAAATAAAAACCAACACAATCTATATTTTGCTCAAGATGATAATGACAGATGATTCAAGCTTATTGATACTATTTAACCAACAAATCCTTAACTGCCCGGGAAGCTTACAGAGATGGTCTTCCACTACAGGCTTTTTTCATGGGTTTCCTAAGACGCTCCGAAAAAAGCCACTATAGAAAACATCTCCCTACAGAGAGAGAAACCTATTGTAGCCAATAAAAAAAACCAGAGCAATCTTAGATTATAAAAATATAGCTTAAGCAAAACTCCATTCAATGAATATCATCTAGTCACTGAAAAAATATAAATAAATACTGTGCACAGTGAAAAATTGAAAAATAGACATCAAAACATTCATAAAACTTCTTGTCCATTTAAAAAAGACATTCCCATCTCACTGTAACACAGGTCAATCCTCATTCCTTGTTTCGTTTTCTGCACTGAATATTAGCCGGCCGTCCGGCCTTGTATGATATCATACCTAAATTTCAGAAAATTATTGAAGACCATCCTATTCAAGAAGGCTTACTTTCCAGACTCAACCTAACCCACCCATTCCTGGTTTCAGCAAGATTCATGGACCTTATTACCTTGTAACCTTGTATTATCTTTTGCTATCTTCGTTGACTAAATGATTCCTATTTGTTTATTACCTTTCTTTTACACTGCTTAATTGTACTTTTCTGTACTATAGTCTTCCCTATGGTTCTATGTAAGCTACATTGAGCCTACATCTAGTGGGAAAATGCGGGGTATAAATGTATTAAATAAATAAATAAAAATATGGTGTTATGCGTGGTGGATTATAGAATACCATCTGTTACGCACCTAACCGGCAGCAATTAGTCGCAAGCGTTTACACCAGCCTTCATAATTACTGAAACAGAACTCGCGTGTAGCATATAGCATCCCACAACCTACCTTTGGGCCACCTTTTGAGAGTTACTCCCTAGTTGCATACCTCTCAGAAACACCGCCCTCCCTGATGGGAATATCGTTCAGGTCAGTGAGCTTCAGAAAGTCCTCATTAAAGTAATAAAGTTGAAGGATGCAGAAGAGCAGAAAGGAGGAAGGAAGCAGAATTCCAGCAAATAGCTCCACCGTGCTAAACTGCTCCAGGCCCACATCTTTCAAGCTATCCGTGAAAAGAGAAAAAGAGAACAAAAAAAACTCAGACAGTGGTGGGAAATCAGCAGATGACTCTCACTAACCGGCAAACCCATCATGAGGGTGGCGGGGGAGGGCTGGGAAAGAGCAGTCATCTGCTCCATGACAAGTCACCCTGCAGTCTACAGATCATTTTGACTTTCATAGGCTGTAGAGGTGTTACGGCCTGTGGCTCATTTTTTGCCACAGGTGGTGCTGAAGTCAAATTAAGGGCCTTCTTTGGCAATGCTGACTAAGCCCGCTTTGTAAGCATTGTCGCACCGAGAATTGCTAGTACGGTTTGCTAAAAGAGGCCCTTAATGTGAGTTATTGGATGTGGGCTAACCTTTCAAAGGCGTGAGCTGCGGTTCGATCACAGACTGGCACAGGGTGCAGTGAGATGTCTCATATGTTTTCAGCGGCAAAGTGAATATGCAAACCTGAGAGCCTGAAAGACCTCAAGCAATGCATCCAGACAAGCACGCTTTTGACTGCACAAATACAGTTAAACAGATGACCAGAAAAATTAGTAGTTTTATTTGCATTTACTAGTCAAAGTGGTTTACGATTCAAATAAAAACAATGATGAGCCTCACTTTGCACATGGTGAGCTAATTTTTTTTTTCTTTCTTTCCTTCTTTTTTGTACTTTATTGAAAAAAAATATTTTTTCAATACACCAATACATGGAAAGAATAACCGAAAACAGGAAAACCAATCACGACAAAATCACAAGGAAAAACAATAAACCAATTATTCCCCAGGGTTGTATGCAGGGCCGGTCTTAGGCAGAGGCAACCAAGGCGGCTGCATAGGGCCCCGCGCTTTAGGGGGCCCCATACAGCGCACCTCAACTCTGCCTCTCCGAGCCCTGCTTGCTCAGACCGCATCATCATGATCCCGCGCTCGCTCCGGACCGCATCATCATGATCGCTCCGCTCCCGCCACCGGTGCCCACCACCCCCTCCCCCGGCTGAGCCCGCTGTCAGCTCCATAATCTTTTCAGTGGGGTGGAGCTAGGGTGGGGGCGGAGCTAGGGTGGGGTGGGTGGGGCTACGGTGGGGGCAGGGCTAGGATGGGGCCCCATAAATTAGTCTGCACAGGGCCCCGCACTTGCTAAGACCGGCCCTGGTTGTATGATGACTCTTGGGGGTTTCATTAGAGTAGATGGTCCAGCTGTGGTGGAAATCACAGAACAGGAGAAGACCTCTATGTGCCAGCTGTGGTGGAACCATGATACTTCCTCTTGTCTTAGTTAATTTTATTTCCTAGTTCTTAAATTTGTTCTTTGACGCTCCTCAGTGATGTGGGCTGGTGAATAATTGATTTACTGCTGTTCCTTGTTATTTCGTTTGTGATTTTCCTGTTTTCAATTATTCTGTTCCTGATTTGGTGTCTTAGAAAATATATATTTTTTCAATAAAATTTGTAAAAAGGTGAACTAACTTTCATTGTATTAAGCTTCCAAATTTGGCATCTGTTAGTGAACTAGCTGTTTGATTTGATTATATAAGCAAGCCATTTCCCTCCACCTACTTCATCAAGTAGTCACAATATTCTTCACAATCTTTTTACAATCTTTTCAATTATTTTCAATTTGCCTCAGTGGTACTTATTGCCCAGTCATAATTTCTGTGGAAATTACTTTAGCACCCAAATCTTCATCGGCTATATGTATTATTTTATATATGATTTAAACACTTATCTGTGTAGATATTTGGACTGGGGGTTCTGTCTTGACAGGGGGGATCCCGGAAGTAATGTAGCTGAGCTGGCGCTAAACAGCATAAGGGGGAAGTCCTTGATACAGCTTAACAGCGAAACATGCATGCCGGACGTCTTTGAACCCCCAGTCCGAATATCTACACAGAAAAGTGTTTAAATCATATATAAAATAATACATATAGCCGATGAAGATTTGGGTGCTAAAGTAATTTCCACAGAAATTATGACTGGGCAATAAGTACCACTGAGGCAAATTGAAAATAATTGAAAAGATTGTAAAAAGATTGTGAAAAATATTGTGAATACTTGATGAAGTAGGTGGAGGGAAATGGCTATCTAGGCCCGAATAATTTGGAGAGGCAATACAAGGTCCCTAGTAAGATTAATAAAAAACTGCCTAATTTATTGGTGATTACATAAGCAGGCATCCCACTCCCTACTCAGGCTTCTAATATAATATTCAAAAGGTTTTGTAGGCATCTAATTCTGAGTGCAAATCTGCCCTATTTCCTAAGGGTGTCTTTTAGTAAGCCGTGGTAGCGTTTTTAGCTCGCGGTAGAAATTAGCTGGCGGTAAATACTGAGATACCCAATATATTCCTATGGGTGTCTCAGCATTTACCACCAGCTGATTTCTACCACGAACTAAAAATGCTACTGTTGCTTAGTAAAAGGACCCCAAAATGCATAAACTCAGTCACCAAATGTCCCACTGAGAAGCACAACAGCTTGTCATTAAAAATGTAACCCATCTACCCCTGCTACTTTCGCTTCAGCTTCAGTCTATTTTGCAGATTTTACCCTTCCTCAGACATGCCCAGGATCTGAAGAAAAAAGCCAGAGATGGTTTTAAACTGGTAGACATAGACGGCAATAAGAACCACCATGGAATACGCGACAACAGTGATCCAGAAATACTTCAGAATTCTTCTCCAGTAGTCATAGTGAATCTGAAACAAATTGGAACAGGTTTACTGATGAAATAAACTCTGCAGTGGGCAGAGAAAAAGGGGGATGAGAAAGGTGGTTATGGCTTTGTTTTTGATTTTTTTTTTTTCCTGTGCTTCCCTAGAAAATCAGGCGAGGAAAGGCACAAGATATGACGTATGTGCAGGGGCGGGGGAGGAGGATGGATGATGGGAGATGGAAGAGGCAGAGAACACGAAGTTTTAACAAGACTCCTTGCAACCAGTCTTGCCAAGGTCATATACAGAGAGGGAAAAGACAAGGGCTATAAGATTATGTTAAAAAACTGAGGGGTCTTTTTATCAAGCTGCGGGAAAAAGGGCCTTGCGCTAATGGCGGGGGCCATTTTTCCCGCATGCCAGGGCCGTTTCTTCCGCAGCCGGTAAAAGCCCCTCCCCCAAAAAATGGCCACGCAGTGAGATAACTCTTACCACGTGGCCACGCGGAGGGGAGTCCTTACCACCACCCCATTGAGATGGCGATAAGGGCTCCCGCGCTAACTCGGCAGTAGCCAGGCAGTGCATGGTGATGCCCAATTACCGCCGGGTTATTGCCATGCAAGCCATTTCTGGGGGTTTTCTTTTTCCCTAGAAATGGCGCGTGCTCGGGGTGGGACTGCCCCCGGTGGCTGCGTTGGGCTTACCGCCACTCTGTAAAAGGGCTCCTGGGCATGGAATTAATGAATCCCAGGGTGCTATGCAGGAGCTTTTAAGATCTTGACTGAGGACATATGCTGAAGTAGAACAGTGCAGAAAGGGAAAAAGGAAGGAACGATCTGAAAAGAGATACTGTGATAGAATAGTGTGTGTATAGCAAAGGAACAACATACCGACTGCTTGTGGGAATAAAAAGGAAGTGCTATCATGTCTATGTGCTGCACAAACACAAGGCATTAAGCTGAGAGGTGTAGGAAATTCACAGAGAGCTCGATGCACAAAGCTTACTGTGCTGGGAAAGTTTGTTTTAGACTGGTTGTTTTGATATGCGTACAAAAGCTATGCTTACTGCAAAATCTTTGCGCACATGTGTACGGCTCACTCCTCCCCCTCGTTACCAGTAAGTTTTTCCATGCATAAAATTTGCATGCCATCAGATTTTTGCACTGCATAGTATTACACTCACGGTAGAATCCCCACACTCAGACATCCGTGTGCAACTCTACTGCAAACCTTTCTGCATCAACCCCCAGATCAACAAACAATTTGTGGGTGTAGAAAAGTGGCACCATTTTAAATATTATCATTGGAGGGACACTGGCATCACCCTGCCCCATGGAATTCCTCTTGTCCAATGAGCCTGAGGCAGCCCCTGGTGAGAGGGGTCTCTGGGGGCCTCTTTTTGCTAGTTGTGGGGAGGGGGGGAGGAGAGAGCTTTGGCCGCAGGGCCATGCCTACTCACTATCTCTACTGGGGGTTGGGGTAGGAGGACTATACCAGGGACAGGGAGGAGTGGGTGGAGTGTTGGGAAAGATTTGGTACAAAGGCAGAATCAAACTTGAAGCTACCTTCACTCTAAACACTGTGCCCCAAGGGCTCCAGAAACCCACATTCTACAGCCAGGAATACGTAGACATTACTGCAACAGTAGCGTCTATGCATTCCCAGCCACAGAAACGTAGGTTTAGTGAACCATGATATTCATATAGTGCAGTTTAGTAAATCCCACATGGAAAAGCATGTTAATGCAATATTTTACTTCAGGGTAGTAAATGGGTCCTTTAGACAGATACATAACAAGCAGTTTTTCTAGCTATAGGATAAAGTGTGGATCATAGAGACTGAACTCATAAAATTGTGATCCATACATGAGGAAAATGAACAAAACAGCAGGAAGCATTTTAGAGCTCACCTTGTACAAAGCCACACAGAACAGAAAGAGGACTATGTAGAGAATCTTGAAGACTACCACTTTGCCACTGAAACTGACCACAAAAAACATGATGCCACAAAAGTAGATCCAGTATTTAACTAGTGTCCCTTTAACCAAAGTGCCAAGAATTTCCATGAGGGCATTCGGAGGCTGCTCCTTTTCTGTGGAAGGAAGGACGCGTGTTATTAACTACATTTCTTGACCTTTTTGCTACCCTTTCCAACTGAAGCACTCTTAAGCACCCCACCCTCACACCTTCAATTACTGGGGGGGGGGGGGGGGAAACAAACTGGGAGATACTCCCCCAGATTCCATTTAGGTGTCTCAAAGATGGGCACACAAATTTGGGTGCAGATCACAGATTCACACATAAACTAATTAGTTCATGAGTCATTAACAATCAATAATTGATGTTAATTGGCAGTCCTTTGGATTTACAAGTAGATCTGCCCCGCACCCTATTCTATAAAATGCATGCCTACATTTTACAGTGTGCAAATCAAAAGGGGGCATGGCCATGGCAAGGGCATGGACAGGTCAGGGGAGTTCCTAGAATTAGGTGCATTGTTATAGAATAGGGTGATTTACACGCACAACAGTAATTAGTTGCACGCCAGCATTTACACCAGGTTTCAGTGGGCATAATTGCCACGCCCAAAGTTCGGCATGAGAATCCATTCTAAGCTAGTATTCTGCAAAGGGCGTTCTGCGCAGAGCAACCTTTACAGAATACTTAGTGCGGATTTTCACAGCACCATAGTAAATGATGGCAGATAAAGACCTGTACGGTCCATCCAGTCTGCCCAACAAGATAAACTCATTATACACAGTATGCAATACTTTATATGTATACCTGAGTTTGATTTGTCCTTGCCATTCTCAGGGCACAGACCGTAGAAGTCTGCCCAGCACTGTTCTTGTACTAAAATTTCTGAAGTTAACGTTGAAGCCCCTTAAAATTTACACTCCAGCCCATCCATATCTATTCAATCACGATCAGGGCACAGACCATAGAAGCACTGGTTATGCTTCCTAATTACCAGTGTTGCCACCCAATCTCTGCTAAGATTCCGTGGATCCATTCCTTCTAAACAGGATTCCTTTGTGTTTTTCCCATGCATGTTTGAATTCCATTACCGTTTTCATCTCCACCACCTCCCATGGGAGAGCATTCCATGTATCCACCACCCTCTCCGTGAAAAAATACTTCCTGACATTACTCCTGAGTCTGCCCCCCTTCAACATCAATTTGTGTCCTCTAGTTCTACCGCCTTCCCGTCTACAGAAAAGGCTTGTTTACGGATTAATACGTTTCAAATATTTGAATGACTGTATCATGTCACCTAACTTTGGGTGCCATTTACTGAATTCCATCCACTGTGGTTACACAGCATATCAAATAAGAATGAAAAAGCAATGTCCTGGCAATTTGAAGGACTGTAGTGGAAGTGAATTTTAAAGATTGTTTTTCAACTCTGCCTTGACCGACATTGCACTCGCTCATTAAAATGATTGTTTAACTTTGATTGTGTGAAAATAAGTTGGAATGTAGAAGATAAGACACAGCTCTAATTAATTTGGTATGTGAAGGGAGAGGTGGAGTCTGTTTCAAGTTCAGACTGGCCACTTGGACTGAGAAACATGTGACCACGTTCCCACAGTATGGCTTGTTTACCTAAAAAGAGAAATTCTCAAGCATTCTGTAATTTTCCTTTGCTCTGAACATGAGTTCCAAGCCTAATAAAAAAAAGGGGGCCTTTTACAGTGAAGCTGGAAGCTCATCTATGGGTGGACGCATTTCATAGAACTAGACTCCTGGTCAGACTCCGGCTTCGCTGAAAAAGGGGTTTCTTTCGGCTGATGTAAAGAGTCTGGATGTAGAGATGATATATGTATAATGATTGTTTATTGCTTCTTTTCCTAGTCTAGAAACTCCTAGCATTGCTTGGATGTAGGGACCAGTGATGTAATTATTGTTTATAGGTATTGTTTCTTTTCAGTTATAATCATTGTGTATATAGCTTAATCATTGTATATATCTTAATTATTGTATATTTTAGAACCTCTAATAAAAGTCTCATTTACCTAATACGAATCCAAAAGAATCCACAGTAATTACTGAGTAGTCTGTGTCAATAAAGCAGGCTGTAAATCCAGGTCAGAACAAGGACCTTGCTTCTCTCAGCAGCTTGCTGATGATTTGGTGTCATTAACATCTTACCTGTCTTGTCCACTGTCACTTCTTTGAGGCCCTCTGCCTTCTCCTTCAGCTTTTCCTGTCTTTCTGTTAAATGCTGTCGCAGCAGTAGCCAGAATGTGAACGCATAGAAAATCTAGAACCCAATCACATCAATCGCATCTTAGTCTCATTCTTGAAACACTTCGCCATTCCAGTCCCTTGAAGATTTTTCAAGTTTCAGGAAAATATTGCCATATCGTAGAAGTACGTACATATGAGTTTAGAGAAAGAGCAGAATATGATCCCTCTCTCAAGAGCAGGTGCTTTATATTTTAAGTCAAAAGTCCACTTGCATAGCTTGATTATCACACTGGGCTGTCAGTTTTATGAAATGATGAGCATTTGATATCAAGTTATGCTTTCCTACTGAAGTATGCTACTAGGAAAATATAATATCACTCACACCTCCCCTGAGTGTTGCTGTTAGAAAGGGACCCTAGCTTGTCCTTACCTTAACACCAAGATGTAGACATGGCATCTGATAAGGCTTTAAGTCAAAGTCTATGAGTACCGAGGTTGGAATTCTCGGAAACAGTTCTTCCTGGGAAATATTTAATCCTACAAAGAAATTCTCAATGACCAGGATGTTCCCATAAGCAGCTAGGAAAGGAGCACTAAGCATGGCATAGTGCCGCCGGTCACGCATCAGCCAAATAATACAGGACCATATCAGGAGGACAAAAGTCAGCCAACTGTTATGGGTGATGCTCCAAATCTGAAAAAGAAAAAGGAGGTCAAGGCTGAAGCTGACCAGGTTCATATAAGGATGACAAGAGGACCTAGGGATGTGTTCAGAAACAGTTTTTGCTTCATTTGTGGATTATTTTAGGACATTCCTCTCCTGGATTCACAATTTTTTTGTTGTTGTTTCACCCATTCATTTTAATAAAATTTGTTGAATGTATATTAGAACTTTGTAATTTATGTTAATTGGTAAGTTAATGTATGCCACAATTTAAGATGTTACTGAGAGCTTGCCAAGACTCATCAAGCCTAATAACTATTATCCAATGCTATTCATCCATGTTGGCAGAAATGATACTGCTGGCTACCCTTCTGAATGTATCAAAAGTGACTTCATGTCTCTGGGAGAGAGGGAGAAGCAGAAAGGTGCACAAGTAGTGTTCTTATCAATCCTCCCTGTTGAGGGTAAAGGCCAAGGCAGAGAAGATCAAATCCTGGAGATGAATATATGACTGCGCGGATGGTGTCGTCAAGAGCATTTTGACTTCCTGGACCATGGGATGCTTTTCCAAGGAATGCTGAGCAGAGATAGTGTCCATCAATCAAAGAAGGTAAGAAGTGTCTTCAGCAACAGACTGGCTAACCTACTGAAGAGAGCTTTAAACTAGAAACGTTAGGGCAGGATGATCAAAGTCCCGAGGTAAGTTCAAGCCCTCAGGTAAGTGAAGCATTATAAACCTCTACACAAATGGGAAAAAGTGGCAATGTCTGGAAAGCAGTATATACTAATGCTCGAAGTATGGAATGTAATGGAAGGGTGTGATCTGGATTTAGTAGCAACCTTTAACAGAAAAAAAATTTAAATCATTAGAATGACTTAGCTTGACTTATAGGGTCCAACCCCACTTGTTCGTCAGATCCTTTTCAAACTCCCGAACTCCTGGTGGGGACCCTTTTCGCCCACCGGCATTGTCAAGGGAGAAAACAGGATGCTTAGTTGTCTTTTCAAGGATAAAATTACAGCAAGTGGGGTTGGACCATATATGTCAAGCTAAATCGTTCAACAAATTTTGTTGAAGGTTTGCACTGTGGTATTCCACATTTTTATGGACACAGAGTTGGATATTGTCACTAATTCTGAAGAAAAAAGAAATCGTAAGGAGGTTTTTGGCCTATGATGATATAATTGCCCGGTGAGTGCTTTAAAATGTGTCAGTGACAAGTTCACTTGAGCACCAAGGGTCTTTTGAGGTCTTTTCCTACTGTTATATATTTTTCAATGGAAAATAAGTTTATAAGCAATAGACATTGAGGTCTGCAGTTTATTGAGTGAAAGATAATATTAAAGCCACACAATTGCAGAACCTACAGGGTAAAGAATATGCACTGTGAGTCAATCTGGAAAGAAGGAATGGCAAATGTATTTACATTAGTGTGAGATACAGGCCTCCTTCACGAAGAAATGGACAGAGATTTATGTTTATGTTTATATTTATTCATATCCTTGACATACCGCCTTATCAGAATTTGGTCAAACTAGTTTACAAATATAACATTCATAAAATCATTGTGAAAAAATGCCAATAAATAGATAGGAAAGTTAGCACATACATCCCTGAACGGTGAAAGGGAAAAGAAGGACAAGAGACAGGAGAGGGGCTGGGGCGAAAGAGATTGCTCACTGGTCTTCCACCAGAAATTATGAACCAGCTGACCCATAAACTAAATCAAAATAATATGTTTTTAAGTGAGATTTGAATTTTGGAAAGGAATTTTCTGATCTAAATGTAACTAGGTAGGCCATTCCATAGTTTTGGGGCTAGATAGAAAAATATAGATAAGTACATAAGTACATAAGTAATGCCACACTGGGAAAAGACCAAGGGTCCATCGAGCCCAGCATCCTGTCCACGACAGCGGCCAATCCAGGCCAAGGGCACCTGGCAAGCTTCCCAAACGTACAAACATTCTATACATGTTATTCCCGGAATTGTGGAGTTTTCCCAAGTCCATTTAGTAGTGGTTTATGGACTTGTCCTTTAGGAAACCGTCTAACGCCTTTTTAAACTCTACCAATCTAACCGCCTTCACCACGTTCTCCGGCAACGAATTCCAGAGTTTAATTATGCGTTGGGTGAAGAAAGTTTTTCTCCGATTTGTTTTAAATTTACTACACTGTAGTTTCATCGCATGCCCCCTAGTCCTAGTATTTTTGGAAAGCGTGAACAGACGCTTCACATCCACCTGTTCCACTCCACTCATTATTTTATATACCTCTATCATGTCTCCCCTCAGCCGTCTCTTCTCCAAGCTGAAAAACCCTAGCCTCCTTAGTCTTTCTTCATAGGGAAGTCGTTCCATCCCCGCTATCATTTTAGTTGCCCTTCGCTGCACCTTTTCCAATTCCATTATATATGTTCTAGTGCTTTTGTAATGGGCCTTCTTTGGAGCCAGAAGAGTGAGATGATGGCCATCTAGGGAGCATAAAGAGAGCAAGGGAGTGTATGGAATGACCACACTTGACAAATAAGAGGGAGTACCCAGGTGATAGACCTTAAAAGCCAAACACAAAAATTTGAATTGGGCATGAAAATTAACTGGTAGCCAATGCAGAGATCATAATAAAGGGATAACGTGATCCTTCCTTTTAGCAAAACACAAAGTGAGCAGCAGCATTCTATAACGTTTGCATGCCTCTCTGTTGTTGTTTTGTAATTCTTGCATAGACTGAATTACAGTAATCCAACTGCAAAATTAGGAATGCCCGTATAAGGATGTGCATAGTAAAAAATCTTCAGAGACTACAGAGCGAACGAAGACGACCACGCAGGAGATTTGCATTTCAAAGATGAGTTGTGAGTCAAATATTACCCCTAGGTAGCGAAATGATTGAACAGGTGATATGCCCACGTCAAATAGACGTGGAACCAAAGATGGTTGCAGATAATAGCCAGGTATCCAAAAGGTTAACATTTTTTCAGGATTTAAGACTAATTTATGTGAGTGCAGCCAATGGGATAATTTTACCAAACAGTCTTGCAACGGTTTGAAATCCAGTGTGAAAGGAGAAGTAAGATAAAGTAAAAGAATATCATCCACATAATAAAAAGCTCTGTTGTTATGGTCCTGGACTACCATTGCTAATGGACTAAGAAAAATGTTGAAAAGTAACGGAGAAAGAATTGACCCCTGAGGAACACCACAAGTGAGTTGGTGAGAGGTAGATTGTGTAGTGCTATGTACTGAAAAATAGTGATTTGTCAGATAAGATGAGTACAAATTTAGTACAGTGCCTCCTAGAACAATATTGAAGAGCCAAGATAGTAGTAAAAAGTGATCCACGAGATCAAAAACTACAGAAAAATCGAGCAACACAACAAGAACATTCAAAATATAGCTGTGAAAGGGGGAAGTACTACTAATAGGTGATTTTAATATGCCAGATATTGATTGGAGTATCCCTATTGCTCGGTCTTTTAGATGCAGGAAGATCCTGGATTCTATACAGGGGGAAAATATTCCAGCGGTTGGTAATGGAACCCATACGGGTTAGGGTCATACTGGACCTAGTGCTTACTAATGGGGAGAGTGTTTCTGATGTTCTAGTAGGTGATCATCTGGCATCCAGTGATCACCAGATGGTGTGGTTTAATATACAGATAAGTATGGAGAGGGTTCATTCATAACTGAAGGTTCTAGACTTTAAAAAAAAACTAACTTTGTTCAATTCGGGGATCACCTCAAGGAATTGTTGGGAACATCTGGAAGAAGTTGGAAAGCAGTGGGCAAAACCGAAAGGAGCTATTGTAAGGGCAACAAACCTTTTTGTAAGGAAAGTCAATAAAAGTAAGAGGAAAGGAGGCCACTTTTGGTTTCACAAAAGTAGTAGCTGGAAAGGTAAGGAAAAAGAAGTTAGCCTTTATAAAATATAAGAGATCACAGAAAGAGAAAGACAGGCAACAATATCTGGAAAAGCTAAGAGAAGCTGGTAGAGTAGTCAAGAAAGCAAAGATGCAAATGGAAGAAAAATAAAGCAGCCAATACAGTAAAATGGGGGAACAAGATATTTTTTTTAGATACGTTAGTGATAGGAGGAAGTGCAAAAGTGGCATCGTGAGACTCAAAGGTGAAGGGGAGGAATATGTAGAAGCTGATAAAGATAAGGCGGAATTGGTTAACATATATTTCTGTTCTGTCTTCACAGTTGAAGGGCCAGGAGCAGGACCGCAGAAGATAAACAAAAATAGGAATGGAGGGGTGGTAGTCCCTGAACAATTTTCAGAGGGCAGAAGTAAGGAAGAGGTTAGGAACTACAGGCTGGTAAGTCTAATTTTCGTGGTAAATAAATTAATAGAAATGCTTTTAAAACAGAGAATAGTAAAGTTTTGGTCTCCAACAGATCCAACAGGATCCGAGGTAGCATGCTTTCACTACAGGTAGCACAGGGTAGTGGTAAATGGAGCTCATTCTGAAGAAAAGGATGCTACCAGTGGTGTGCCAGAAGGTTCCATTTTTGTAAGTGATATTGCTTAAGAACTGTCTGGTAAGGTTTGCCTCTTTGCGGATGATGGCAAAGTGAAATGGAGGGAAGCAACAACACAAACAAGATGTGAAGCAAAACAGTGAAGTAGGCCACAGAAGGGACAACAGAGCCAAACAATGGAGGGAAGCTGTCTTTTATAAGGAGCCCAACACGGACTGTGTTTCGGCACATGCTTGCATCAGGGGTTTAAAACAATATCAAAAACAATAACAATAAATAAATGATGAAAAAATGAATTTGAAACCATAAGAAGATAAAACATAGAGTAACTAGCATGCCAACAACATGAGCAACATCTAAATAAATAATAAACACCAGTTATGAGTACTCCACAAGGTGAAAACATAGTGACTCTTTCCAGTCAATATGAAAAATAACACTGTGTATCAGATACAGAAGAAAATGCAATGAAATACTGAAAATTACAAAATGTTAAGTTGATAACACAGCACAACATACAAATAGCTATAATTAGATATATCATGCTTTACAGTTATTTGTATGTTGTCTGCAGTTATTTATATGACATACATATTGTCAGCATGCCAATTATTATATGTTTTATCTTCTTATGGATTCAAATTCATTTTTTATTAGTATTATTTTTGAAATTGTTTTAGATCCCTGATGCAAGCATCTGTCAAAACATGGGCTGTGTCAGGTCCATTAATAAATACAGCTTCCCTCCTTTGTTTGACTCTTTTGCCCCTTCTTTGTGGATGATACCAAAATCTGCAAAAGGGTGGATACCCCTGATGGTGTGGATAACATGAGGAAGGGCTTAGCGAAGCAAGAGAAATAGTCTAGAATTTAGCAGCTAAGATTTAATGCTAAGAAATGCAAAAAAAAAACCAAAAAACAAAGGGAACGGTACAGTTTGGGGGGTGAAGAACTTTTATGCATGAAAGAGGAGCTTGACTTGGGTGTGGTCATATGTGACAATCTTAAGGTGGCCAAACAGGTAGAGAAGGTGACGATAAAAGTTAGAAGGATGCATGGGTGTGTAGGAAGAGGAATGGCCAGTAGGAAAAAGGAGGTAATGGTTCCCCTATATAAGACTATGGTGAGACCTCAATTAGAATATTGTGTACAATTTTGGAGATTGCACCATCATAAAGATATAAACAGGATGGAGTCGGTCCAGAGGGTGGCTACTAAAATGGTCTGTGGTCTTCTTCATAAAGTGTACAGGGACAGACTTAAAGATCTCAATATGTCTACTTTGGAAGAAAGGCGGAAAAGGGGAGATATGATAGAGACATTGAAATATCTACATGGCATAAATGCACATAAGGTAAGTCTCTTTTGATTGACGAAGGAGCATAGGATGACGATGAAAGGGGATAGACTCAGAAGTAACCTGAGGAAATGCTTCTTCATGGAAAGGGTGCTGAATTCATAGAACGGCCTCCCAGTGGAAGTGGTGGAGAAGAAAACAGTATTGAATTCAAGAGAGCTTGAGACAAGTACATAGGATCTCTAAGGGAGTCACAGGGAGAGTAAATGGCGTGGATGGGCAGTCTGGACAGGCCATATGGTCTTTAGCTGCCTACATTTTTCTCTCTTTTTTGTTTCTATGTAAAATGGGTTTAGCACACCTTAAATTTAAGGTATGCTAAAGGACCAAATATTCATCCCTAACAGGACCTTAACTATTGATTAAGGAAAAAAGCTCTTACAGTACAGGTAGGTTGCCAGCTGACTCCAGATTCCTCTGGCAGGGCTGATCCAGGGCTCACCCCATTGCATGCAGGGACTTGTAGTCATCCTTCTTTTAGGGAATACAACTTGGGAATCAGAACAACAAATCTCTTGTGAAGAGCAAAGAAACTACAAGCCCCAGAAGGCAGTGCAGCACCAGAGAGGTTCAGAACCAAGGAACTACAAAGCCCAGAAGGCAGGGCAACGTCAGAGAAACCAGGAACTAAGAAACTACAAGGTCCAGAAGGCAGTGCAGCAACAGCAGAGGGATCAGGTGAAGGGAGAAGATTCTATGCAAGAGAGGGAGGAGCCGGGGTGCGATTGGGAGATGGAATCAGATGGGGGAAGGGAGGAGCCCCTAGACCGAGAGGAAGGGGAGGAGAGAATGGAACAGGAGGAGGTGGAAGGAGGGGAGAATGAGGAGGAAATGGAAGTGCTGGTGGAGGGCTCTTAAAGTGAGTTATGAACTGAACTGGAGAGAGTGAATGAAGCCTTGGTGAATTGACCCGGTGGGTGGATGTCAGGTGGTTTTGTGCTGACAAACGAGGGAGGTGGGTCATTAGGTCTAAGAGTGAGAAAGTGACTTAGACCATATTGCCATTGAATTGAACTGTTTAATTTCATTTCTAAGATGAACGGTGTTGGAGAGCAGTGCTAAACTGAACTGTGTTTGAAAGCAGTGCTAAACTGAATTGATTAGGAAAACATTGCTAACTGAACTGAATTGTGAGCAGTGCTCATTAGCTGTGTGAAAGAGCAGTACCACTATGTACTGGATTAGAAGCAGTGCTGGAGAAAACCATATCCTTTGACTAAGGCAAGGTTGTGTCTAACTCTTGAACCAGATGGAGTAATAATGGGGTCAATATTCAGTGGAAAATAACAGGGTAGGAGAGGTTCTCACCTGGTTCCCTCCCACTGACCAGGTGATTCCCAAATTTTCAGCAGCACATAACTGGAGAGTGCTTTCTTAAAATCCAGGGAGACCCACATGGCACTATCAGGTTAATGCTGGGGTGGTCCAGGACAGAGTCAGTACAGAGCCAGAAGTTACCCAGACATAGGGTTACCATATGTCCGGATTTACCCGGACATGTCCTCTTTTTGAGGACATGTCCGGGCAACTGGGCGGGTTTTGCCAATCTGCCTGTTTGTCTGGATTCCTGGACAAACGGGCAGGCTGGTGGGTGGGCCATCCTATAGTTTTTCCAGAAATCCGGACAAACGGGCAGATTGCTAGCCTCCCCTCTCCTTACTTACTACTGCCCTGGTGGTCTAGTGACCTCTTCTGCCTTCGGGGCAGGAAAGAGCCCCCTCTTTCCTGCCCGGAGCACTGCCCTGCATGCATCCTTCCTGTTGCTGATCTCGGCACCGATTCAAAATGGCCGCTGAGAGTTGAAGTGACCTCGTGAGACTTCAACTCTTGGTGGCCATTTTGAATCGGTGCCGAGATCAGCAACAGGAAGGATGCATGCAGGGCAGCGCTTCGCGCAGGAAAGAGGGGGCTCTTTCCTGCCCCGAAGAGGTCACTAGACCACCAGGGCAGTAGTAAGGTAAGGGGAGGGGGTGATGAGGAGGGGGAGTGACGGGGTGTGTGACAGGGGGGAGGGGAAATGTTACAGGGGTGGATTGAGGGCGTGAAAGGGGGTGGGGTGGGGTATGAAAGGGGGCAGGCTGGGTATAAAGTGGGCATGTCTGGGTGTGTGGTGGGGCGGGGCATGTGTTCTCCTTTTGGGGGGACAAAATATGGTAATCCTACCCTGACAGCACTGATATTCAGTAGCAATACCCAAATAACTATCTGGTTAATTTAGTACAGTAGAAAGGCTGCCCTAAGTTAAACATTGAATATCAGCAGTACATAGATATCTAACTGCAGGCCACCGAGTGTCCAGGTAGGTGACAGCATTAAATATTCAAGCAAAGCCCAGTCAGCAGTAGTCGATGTTTAAAAAAGTACTGAACACCGCCAGCTAAATAGTACCCAATGGGATTCCCATATAGGCCTTCAGGGATTATCAACCAGTCCGGTATACAGGTTACAGGTTTCAATTTATATATCGCTAGTACTGGATTGCTTCAAAGTGGTTTACAGTAAGATTAAGAATATCACATCCTCATTAACAATAAAGTCTAAACTAACTAGAGATCATTTTAAAAACAGCAGTTTCTATAACATATTGTAAATTTAGTACCAATGACAATAACAGTTAACAGAAAGGTCAATGTACTCTGACTATATATATATACATATATGTATATTCGTATGAAGTATGCATGCAATGTTATAAAATCAATAAAAAACTGATTGAACTAAAAAAAAAAACCCAGCAGTTTCTAAAATGTACATACTCTAAATTATCTAAAAAAAACCAAGAAGAATATGACCGCCAAATTCTGGGGGCTTGATAGGCAAGAAGTATAGCACACATCCTAAACCTCTTAACACCTTTAGCTGAAGGAGATATAAAAGGAGAACAATTTAAAGTTATTCAGCTTCTAGAAGAGCCTGGGAATTCAAAGTGATATGGCAAGAAAACAGGACAATTACCATGAAGAACATAATACATAAGAAAATTTAAATAAAATCCTAGCTTCGATAGGTAACCAGTGAAGATCCACATAAAATTTAGAAATTCTGTCATATTTATATAAAGAATAAATCAGACTGCAGTTTTCTGAATTGTCTGTAAATATTGACATTATGCCTAGAAGTCCCCAAGAAAATCAATTTACAATAATCCAATTTTGATAAAAGTAACGCTTGAACAAGTAACTTAAACTGTTCAAATTCAACAAATTTTTGAATTCTTCTTGGTTTCCTCATAAGGAAGAAAGAACTCTGGACCATGGAATTAACTTGTGGGTCTATTGATAAAGATTGATCTAAAAGAATTCCCAATATTTTGACAACAAGAGAAAAAGAGATTTAACTTGGTCTACAATAATATGATTGATTAATGGATCAGGATTATTATCCAAAAGCAAAAGTTTTGTCTTCTCGGAGTTTAATTTGAGCTTGTAATTTAACATCCAAGTACCAATCACAGACATGTAACAATGGATAGATGTGGATATGCAATCCAGTGAGTCTAAGATTGGAATAAGGATGGTAATATCATCCACATAACTGTGAACAAAAAATCCTTTATCTACCAACACCGCTCCTAATGTATGTAAAAATACATTTATTTATTTATGACATTTATATCCCGCATTATCCCAAACAAATTTGAGTTCAATGTGGCTTACAATAAACAGTATAGGATACATAACACAGAATAATGCATAAGAAAGTAATTTGTTGTAAGAATCCAATTTTGCAATACAGTGTCATAAACATACTGGGATAGCTATGGATGTTTAACATTTAGAAAATCTATTATGAATGAGAAATTGTACATGAAGTCAAGAGAAAGTTAATGGTAAATAGAGTAATAACCAATTCAGGTAATAATTAGTTGTCTGAGACCGTGCCATAGCGAGGGTGCCTGACACCCGGGGCGGGTCGCCGCTGCGCACCCCCCCCCCCCCCAGGTGCAGGGCACGGCGCCCCCCCCCTCCGGAGCACCCCCCCTCCGGAGCGCCCCCCCCAAAACGCACCCTACCTTTCAGCGGGGGGCAGGCGGGAGAGCCGATCTGCCCCCAGTGCACGTCACTGGGAGCTGCATCGGCTCTGCTGCTTCCCTGCTTTCTCTGCCCCGGAAGAGGAAGTAACCTGTTCTGGGGCAGAAAGAGCAGGGAACCAGCGAGCTGACACCCCCCCCCCCCCCCCAGCGCGTGCACCCAGGGCGGACCGCCCCACCGCCCCCCCCCTTCCTACGCCACTGGTCTGAGACATGGTTGTTCTTTGTGAGGGTTTGTTTGAATAGGAATGATTTGAGGATTTTGTGAAATCTAGTATATTCCTGTATATTTCTTATTTTAGATGGTACGGAGTTCCACCATTTGGTTCCTAGGTAAGTGAAGTCTGCAGAGTGGACAGTTTTGTAGATCACTTTTTTGCAATTTGGGAAGTGTAGTCTGAGATAGTTTCTTGCCTCGTATTTAGTGTTTCTTTGAGGTAAGTAGGAAGAGGATAAACCCTGAGGAACCCCGCAGAATATTCAGGATAACCACAATGATTATGCAGGAGGTATATCTTCATACACTTCCTCCATGGTCTGCAAATCACTTTCATGAATATTCATTGTGCATAGCCTGAAAACTTGACTGGCTGGGAGGCCCCTGAAATGACAGAATAGAGTCAGGTAATAGGAAAAGCAGGTTTATGACTGTTTTCCTGGATAAATTGACCTCCCTGTAAATTGCCCTCTCTCAAGGGCATAGTTATCAATGTGGGCTGCCATTAACATGTGTAACCAAAAACAGTTTGACAGATTCTTCAGTGAAATATTTATCAGTAATGGGAATATTTCATTTTTTAATGTATTTCATCCATTTGTATAATGTTTTCATTTTCCCAGGCAAAACTCATTTGTCTGAAATGATATACAAACAATATAAAATAATCATACAATAATTATATAAAGTAAATTAAGCCATCCAGGAATGAGCCAACCGGAGCCATTCATACCCACCATTCCATTCCATTCCCGGTTTTTATGTCTCACATATTTCCAGCAGGAATCAAAACGAATTACACTATCCACCCGATATTTAGCGCTATTTAACTGGTCAGAACAGATGCTGACCAGTTAAATAGCGCTTAACCAGCTATCTACTGATATTCAGCAGGGGATAACCGGCTGTCCTCCGCTGAATATCCATGGTTAGCAGCTGGCAGATAACCGGTTATGTCATGCGATATAACTAGCTATCCAGCTATCATATTTGGTCTCATCAAACCCTGGTATATCTTTGGCTGGTTTAAAGATAACCAGCTATGTCCAAATATCGAACTAGCCAGTTATCTTCAAATAGGCCCAAAAAAACATGGACATTTGATGCCGGTCACTGGAAACGGCCTGGCATTGAATATCTGGGTTCAGCACGGACTGCGGGAGACAGCTCGGTTATCTCCCACAGTCTGAATATCGGGGCCTAAGAATTCAATTACACCATCTGATAGTGCAGACTGATCTTAAACCCTCCACCATCACCAGAAAACTCCCCATTAGAAAGGAGGGAAAAGCCTAATTTTCAACCTGTTTGTAAATATATACATATTTTAAAAAATTCCTCTGCCTAATTTCTGCAGGGACCAAATGGTACAATACACAGCCAACTGCCTTGATCCTTACCATCATGACAATCAAAGCACAGACGTAGCTCTGTCTCATAATGAACTGGCCCAAGAATGCCAGACCTCCTGGCTTGTCCTCATCTGCATCCTCAGTTATTCCCTGAAGCTCACTTTTTCCTATGAAAGAAGCAGAATTATTGTGTAGAGTTGAGATGAAAGACGTGAAACAGAAGGACGTCCAATCAGTTAACCTTAACATGTTCTGGTGATACGGCACACTCCTAACCATATCACACTCCTTTGCAGGATCTTTAAATATGAATATCAACAATTAACTGCAAATAATGTCTTTGAGATGTTGAAAGACTCTAATACTTTTTTTTTCTTTGTTTATCCTTTTTTAATATTTTTTCCTTTTACCTTTTTCTTATTGTTTTTTTTGTTTGTTTTTTACTTCAGAGGAAAAGGTCTCAAAATTGCCCCAGTGCCAGGACGAACTACGTTATCAGTTTCTGAGATTCAAACTCAGAAGACCAAAGGATTTACAGTCCCCTCAGTGAAGATCCCGCCCCACGTTTGCAAGAGTTGATAAAGGAACTGGTAAAGACAGGGGTAGATGAAGGATTCCCTACTTTAAAGGAATTTAAGTTTTTAACAGCAAACTACCCTATTGCACCAGTTCTATATATTTTACCCAAGATACACAAGAGTTTAGTGAGTCCACCTGGGTGACCAATTTTATCTTCAAAAGGATCGGTTTTGGAACCTTTATGTATTTTTGTTGACCACTTTTTGAAACCCTTAGTTCCCCAGACTTGGTCCTATTTACGCGATACAAAACACTTCCTGAATATGATAAAAGACATAGAGCTTCCCCGAGATTCAGAAGTGGTGTTAATAACTCTTGACATTAAATTATTGTATAAGTCCATCTCACAGGATCAAGCATTAAGCGTGATTCATGATGCACTTGAAAGTAGACCCAAACCTGAGGATGTCCTCACAGATTTTTTGATGAATCTCACTAAAATTGCCATGCAAGAAAATTACTTCCAATTCCAGGGTCATTTTTTCCTTCGGTTGAAAGGGGATGGCATGGGGGTCTGTTTTGCACCCTTGATTGCCAATCTTTTTATGGCACATTTTGAGGACCAATGGCTCAAGAAGTCTCCCTATTGGAAATTTATCTTATTCTAGAAAAGGTTCATCAACGACGTATTTATGCTTTGGACTGGTCAGGCAGGGACCTTGTTGGACTTCATAAACTGGTTGAACCAGTGTAATCCAGCAATTCAGTTTACCAGCAACCATTCAGATTCAAACCTACAATTTTTGGATGTGGATATTTTGCTCATGGATCGGAGATTCAATACTTGTGTTTATAAGAAAAGCACGGATAGGAACACCATGCTACAGTATGGTAGCTGCCATCCTAGGTCTCTCAAGAACAGCCTACCATACTCTCAATTTTTTCGGTTCTATAAGATCTGTGACAATGATATGACATTTAAACATCAGGCTAAGATATTTGGCTCTTCTTTACTTGAAAGAGGCTATCCCTCAAGGATAGTGAAAAATGCCCACCGGAGAGCTAAGTACAATGGTAGGAACCTGTTATTATCGCATGAAAGAGGCCCGAGTGATAAGGATATTGATGTAGTGGATACCTTTGTATTAAGGTATTCGAAGGGAGGGGAAGAGGTGGCCAAGATACTAAAACGCAACTGGGATATCATGCAAACGCACAAACTGTTTAATCATCATCGTTTGCGCATAGCTTTCTCCAGGGGTCGGAATCTAAAAGAGTTTCCGAGCCCAGCTGTTTTGCCTGTCAGAAGAAATCAGCAGGGTTTAAGTGGTGGACACAGCAAATGCGGCAAATGTGCGATGTGTGCCATCATGTTGGAATACACAGAATTCACGAACCCTGTAGATCAGAAGAAATATGTATTGAGGTCATATACCAACTGTCAATCTACTCATGTGGTCTTTGCATTGAGGTGTCCATGTAATAAACTGTATGTAGGAAAAACAAAGAGGAAATTACAGGTTCAGTTAGTGGAGCAGAAATTATACATATTTACTAACAAATTTGGAGCGCCTTTAGTTTCCCATTGTAAAGAAACCCACCACTTATTTGATGATCTCCGGTGTTTTGTGATACAGGAGGTTACATTATCAACACGAGGAGGCGACCATAATCGCCTGCTTAGACAATGCGAGCAGCGCTGGATACATCGTTTACAATCTTTAGAACCGCTTGGGTTAAATACCTCATTGGAATGGACTGCATTTCTATAAAGTAATAAAGTGTCAAAGCAACCAAACCCAGGCAAGGGTGACATATGCAGGATGCAGTTTGTCCTTATAGGCTCGCCGTACCATGTTGGAACACAGCTGATTGCACACACGTTCAGAGTGCCCTATTTAAATAAGGGCACCATTTTAAGTTTGGGCTGTGGGTCCTGGTGTGGAAGCACGGAACGAGACTGTGATTAAGAACTTAGCAGCAGTTGTATGTTGAAAGACTTTTAACAAGGCTTTCTACTCGATTTTCAGAGCATCTGGACTCCTCTGACAAAGCTGGTGGGCAAAACAGGTCCCTGTTGGGAGTTGGGAGTCACACGATTAGGCATTTGACAGCAATAATAGCTAAGTGATTTGATTAAATATATTTTTGGCATGAAGAATTTTGAATCACGTTGAATTTTTACCACGTTGAATGATTAGGTGTATTTTTTTTAAAAGCCACATAAAAACATGTATTTGTAAATGGAGGTTTTTTTGGTCTGTGATGAGCTGAGCCTGGAGTGTATCTTGAGACACATTGATGACGTAGTTTGTCCTGGCACTGGGGCAATTTTGAGACCTTTTCCTCCGAAGTAAAAAAACAAAAAAAAACAATAAGAAAAAGGTAAAAGGAAAAAATATTTAAAAAGAGTCTTTCAACATCTAAATGTCATTATTTGCAGTCAATTGTTGATATTCATATGGTACACTCAACATGTAAAACTCTAGAATTAATTTCCAGAGAATGTGGTAAAAGCAGTTAGCTTAGCAGGGTTTAAAAAGGGTTTGGACAAGTTCCTAAAAGAAAAGTCCATAAGCCATTATTAAGATGGCACCATACTCAGAGCACTATACACAGAATAGCGTTCAGCGCTCATTTTTTGGCACCCAAATTTGGGCACCATTTACAGAATCTAGTCGTTAGTGCCCACTTTTAATTTTAATCTGAGATCTCCTGTCAGACACACGTCTATGACAGTCTGTGATGGGAAAATTACTTCACTGTGACATTCTTTATTTAGCTGCGAGGGTGTGTGCCATCACACTGAAGGAAAACAGTAGCCCGTGTTTAATGGGGATGGACCTCAGGCGACACTCTTTCGGGAGCAGCATCTCCCCCTTCCTTCCTCTACCCCATTCTGGAGTTTACCTTCTTTTCTTCAGATTCCAAAAGCTGGCATGTCAGGGGGACCAGTGCACTATGAATGCTGGCTCCTCCCATGACCAAATGGCTTGGATTTGGTCATTTCTGAGATGGGCGTCCTCGGTTTCCATTATCGCCGAAAATCAGAAACAACCAAGTCTAAGAACGACGATCTCTACGGACGACCTAAATGTCAAGATTTGGGCGTCCCCAACCGTATTATCGAAATGAAAGATGGACGCCCATCTTGTTTCGATAATTCGGGTTTTCCCGCCCCTTCGCAAGGACGTTCTGCGAGGACGTCCTCAGGAAAACTTGGGCGCCCCTTTAAATTATGCCCCTCCACAGTTCCCAGGCATAGTATGGATCATGTATCACATAGTAGGGCCTGGTTTTGATTTACCTAGTTCCCAAAACCCACCTGATGCAGGTGAATCTGTGGCACTGTCCTCCGTATCACGATACGCTGGCACTGAAAAGTCACTTCCGTGTTCACACTGCAAGAGGGGCAATTCCTGTAGTCTGTTTGAGAAATACATGGGCTACAACAGAAGAAGGACATTCTTAACAGCTGTATTGGACTCTTACCATCATTTGGATTTTAATATTCAGATGTGTACGACTTGATTAATATAATCTTTGTGTCTTGCTTTTTATCATGTGCCTTTGAATTCACAAGTGTTGAGAGTTTGTGCTTCTTTGAATGATATTAGTTATTAGTATGTATCCACTGAAAATTGATAATCTTGTCTTTACTATATATGTTAAATTTTACTTTGAGAAATAATTTATTTTATGGCTTAGTCATTATTCATTTTTAAGAAATGTATGTTTTATGTTTCGCCACAGTTTTTAACCCCTGATGCAGCCTCTAGAGAGGCGAAACGTGGCTACATCGGGTTGTGTTTTTTTAAGTGGCAAGAATAAAAGCCTTTTAATTTTTGAAGACGTGTGTTCTGCTTTTGTGGACTGCACTGCTTTTTCTGTAGAACTTCTGGTTTCTTCTTCTGGATTTCCTGTTTGAGAAATACATGGGCTACAACAGAAGAAAGACATTCTTAACAGCTGTATCAGACTCTTGCCATGTGAAAGCTAGAACTTTGGTATAATCCAGAGAAAAATAAGAATGAAAAATAAAATTGGGATGCTTTCTGTTTGTATAAGACATTACTAGATAAGTACGTTTCATTGCCAAACAATAAGTATTAATGTATGAGAGATACAAAAAAAACATACTCTACACTGTACATTCTAATTATTCTCTGCAGTGATCAGTAAGGAAACAAGTAAGGACAAATTATACATGAGTGATTTTGAGAGGCTTTTTAGCTTTAAAAGTGGCCTCACCGTTATTGGATTGAGGTCACTTTCAGTACAGCAGATTGGAGGCCTATGGCCTACCTTACTCCAAATTGCAGCCTCATCTATCTACTGGTAGACATATGATCAAGGCTCTGGGCAGGTGGATTGAATAAGATTTTAGGAGCTCACTGTGCAGGTAGGAACTTATCTCTGAGTAATGACACATAGGAAAAGGAAGGATTTCCTTTTTACCGAGAGGAGAAAGGAAAGAGGAGATAGTCTGTATCACTCCTTCATTACCAAAAAACCAAAGTGATCCAGTTTAAACCATGGCAAGAAGAGTTACCTGCTCATATGCCTAGATTCAGTGATCACATCCATTGGGCCACAGACTCATGAATGGACACTCAGCTTCTTGCAATTGCATGAAAAGTCGTCACTGCTAAATACCGTGCTGAGTGTCATTCATCATCATCACAAATTGTTCAATCAGCACATCAGCCCAAAATAATTAAATCAAAATCTGTAAATTGGAGTATACCCAGGGGTGTGCTGGTAAATTTTTAACAACAGGCTCTTACTCCAGACGTAGCCAGCTCTGCAGTTGGAAGGGCCAGGGGTGGCCGGGGGGGGGGGAGCAACACTTGCCTCTCTCTCCTCCATCCCTTCATGCGGGCACGCTAGGCATACCTTTGCTGGCAGCCAATAAATGGACTGCCACCACTCCCAACGTCTTGCTCTGAGCAGCATGCTGGAACTTCTCACACATGCTCGAGAAGTCCCAGCCTGCTGCTCAAAGGTGGAAACAAGGAGCGGGGAGCAGCAGCAGTCTATTTACTTGGCTGGCAGGGCTCAGCATCCCCACCAGCAAAGTAAAAGAGAATTCAGCAGGGGGCCCAAGCCCACATTTTGGGAGCCAGTTGTTAAAGTAGCCATGGAGGGCCCTACTTTAACAACCGGCTCCCAAAATTCTTAAAAACTTAACCGGCTCTTGCGAGCCTGTGAGAGCCTGCTCCAGCACACCACTGAGTATACCAATTATTCTTTTAAACTGTATCTTCAGTTTGTAAAAAAAATCAAAACTAAACTAAAATATATTAGCAATCATGCTCTCTGGTACCTGTATCAGGTCAGTGTTGGAAACCCAGAGTGTCCCATTCAACTGCTTGTGTTCTGCTGCTGTAATCTGCTTCTGCCCACGCTCCTGCTAGTAAAGAAACATTAGGTAAATGGTCTCACTAAACCTGCTCATCTCATCCCCTGATCAGTAGTAGCAGCTTCTGTTAGCAGGAAGTGGCCCACAGTCTTCGAAGACTAGACCCATTGTCAGTCAAACAGGTACCTGAAGGAGCAGCCTAATGGTTAGAGCAGCAGCCTAAGATCCAGGAAAGCCAAAAGCATTTCAACTTTTATTGCTTCAGGTACAATGACTGCTACATGCTTAATTTGGCCCAGATATTTAATACCAGGCCTAATCCAAACACCAGCCCTGAATATCCAGCTCATGCCTTGCTGCTGGAAGTTACCTTGATGCCAGCCAATATGCAGCTCCAGTACCTGGATATCTATCTGGGCAAGTTAGTTAAAATGTTCCACTCAATGTGGAAACTCAAACGCGTGAAGCAATTCTTCCCGAGGGAAATATTTCGCAGCCTGATACAATCAATGGTGCTAAGCCACTTAGATTACTGCAATGGAATTTATGCGGGATGTAAAGAAAAGACTTTAAAGAAACTTCAGGCCACTCAAAACACGGCAGCTAGGCTTATATTTGGTAAAACACGATTTGAATGCGCATAACCCCTCTGTAAAAAACTACACTGGCTCCCAATCAAAGAACACATTGCCTTCAAAATCTGCACCCTGGTTCACAAAATCATCTATGGAGAAGCCCCAAGTTGCATGATAGACTTGGTCGACTTACCAATTAGAAATACATCCGAATCAACACTACCCAAGCTGCAAAGGACTTAAATAGAAAACAACTTACGCATCTAGTTTTTCCTACTTAAGCACACAACTGTGGAACGCATTACCAAAAGCCTTGAAAACGATGTAGGACCACCTAAACTTTCGGAAATCACTAAAAACCAACCTGTTTAAAAAGGCATACCCTACCAATCCAACTTAAATGCCTCATCTGTGCAACACAACCAAACTAAAGCACATAATTGACCGTCAAAGTTTGACCCTCCCACCCCCGCCGATGACCCTCTCAACCCCTCTCCCGCCGCCAATCCGCCGTAGCCTACCTTTGCTGGCGGGGACCCCAACCCCTGCCAGCCGAGGTCCTCTTCCCAATCCCGCGCAAGGCTTCGTTCTAGTCTGACATCACACACGTGCAGGATGTCAGACTAGAACGAAGCCTTGAGCGGGATTGGGAGGAAGAGGTTAGTAGCTAGCCATCAACAGGCTATGTCATGCGACTTAGCCAGCTAGCCACGAATATAGTAGTCCTATCTTTGCCCGCTACTAACTTAATCGACCATCGCTGAACATTCACTTAGGGGCACTTTTACTAAGCCGCATAGGTACCTAGGTGGGCCCAATGCATGTCAATTTGGAATTACCGCCCGGCTACCGTGTGGCCCAGGCACTAATTTCATTTTTTATGCATGCCCCCTACGCGCGCCAGAAAATACTTTTTATTTTCTAGCGCGCGGGGGCGGTAAAAGGCATTCTACGAGTGTAGACCATTACCACCCGGTTAACACATAAGACCTTACTGCTAAGTCAATGGGTGGTGGTAAGGTGCTTCCATCAGGGGTCAGGAGACACAAAAACAAAGTGTTCCTGTATGTTTAAGCTGGGAAGCAGAAACATGCATTGAAAATGTATTTGGTTTTGGGCTTCATCTGTACTGTTTGTTTTATGTTGCTGATTCCCTCTCGTTTGCCTGCTTAGGTTTTATATTGCACACTGTAACCTTACCATTGGGATCTTGGTCCACTGGTGCAGTAAAGAAATTAGACTGTAGTATAGCACAAGTAGTATTAAAGGATTTACGAAGGCCGGCCACTTTAGTCCGGGATGCATCTTCAGCTTCCATGATTCTGTGACGTTGGTCTTAACAAAAGCAGTCATACCAAACAGCCTGCCAAAAAGAGAAAAACAAAGTAATCAAGCCTGGCGCAAATCCCAGAGCTGTCATGTAACCCAGTTTGAGAAGGAAACTTCCAGGACTATCCTGGTTTTAGAATTTTGATCCCACTGCATTGCGGTATTTCCAGTCCCTTCTCCTACCATTTGGAATAAATAATTACGCAGGTGCCGTGATTGTCAGAAATCCAGGACTGGTCTAACCTCCCTCCTTAAACATGCCACCCCATTCATGCTTAAATTGCACTGGCTCTCCCGTTAAGGCCAGAGTGGAGTTCAAACTCCTTACCATGATCTTCAAATGCTTTTATGGGATGGCCCCAGAATACTTACAAACATTTGTAAGAATTTATCAACCCAGAAGATCTCTTTGATCCTTAACTGATAGCAGACTAGTACCCCCATAAAAAACAAGAATGTCGTCTCAAAAGGACATTTAGTTCAATGCTGTTGAGTAAAGGGGCAGTGGAACTCACTACTGATAAAGATCAGATTAACATCAGAGTACATGAACTTCCATCTACTTTTGAAAACATGCCTTTTTCAAAGACACTATGGGGCTCATTTTCAAAGCACTTAGGCTTACAAAGTTCCACAGTTACTATGGAACTCATTTTCAAAAGAGAAAAAACGTCCAACAAGTGTCATACAACACCATTTGGAAGTTTTCTTCTAAAAACATCTAAATTGGTATTTTCAAAACCTATTTTGCAAACGTTTATCTATGCAATTCATCTGCAGTGCATCTAAATCTTAAGGGATTGTGTCTGGGTCATTGTGAAGGCGGGATTAGGGTGTGCCTAACACTTGGACATTTTACTGCCATAATGGAACAAAACAGGACTAAGTCTAAGACATTTTGGTTGAGATCTGTTTTCAGAACGAATAAGGCACAAAAAAGTGCTCTAAATGACCAGATGACCCCCCAGTACCCCCCCCCCCCCCCCAGTGGTCACTGACCCCACCTCCCAAAAATGTGAATAAAAATATGACTTACCAGCCGGTATGACAGCCTCAGATGTTAAAGTCAGGTCCATTAGAGCAGCATGCAGGTCCCAGGAGTAGTGTAGTGGTCAGTGTAGTGCACTAAAGAGTAGGAGACTCGGGTCTCTATCTCCCTCTACCTGTCACACTTGTGGTGGAAACTGTGACCTCTTCCAAAGTCACCAAAACCCTACTGTACTCACATATGGGTACCCCCTTCACCCACAAGGTCTATTGTGGTGTATAGTAGGGGACAGTGTGGCTTGGGTGGGTTTTGGACAGCTCAGGGGACAAGATAAGGGAGCAAAGGTGAGATGTACATCTGGACGCATTTTTATGAAGTGCACAGAAGTGCCATTTAGGGTGCCCCATTGCTCTCCTGGGATGTCTGGGAGACCAGTCTATATCCTCCTACTTCTCAATGGCATGAATCTCTGTTTTGCACTTATTCATATATATTTTTTAAATGGACCAAAAAAACAAAACGTCCGCACAAAACCTTGCTTTAAACAGTATTTTTGAAAAAAAAAAAAGATAGAAAATGACCTCCTTTCCTATTTAGACTTTGGACATTTGTGCAAAACATCCAACATCGGACTTAGACATGTAACTTTGTAAGTCTAAGTGCTTTGAAAATACGACTCTATGGGATGCCAATGAATCCCAGCCAGGTGACTCAACAGTACTTCCAATGACAGAGAAAAGAGACCAAGATGAGGAAACCATAGGGTAGATAAAATAAGAGACGACTCTCATTGGTCCCAAGGAAAAGCAATACAGTTAACATTACACTCTCTAACCCAAGATCATGGATGATACTTAAATGTTTAAGGGGTTCTTTTACAAAGGCGTGCTGAAAAATGGCTTGCGGTAGTGTAGGCACGGGTTTTGAGCAAGCGCAGATCCATTTTTTTAGCGTGCCTGTAAAAAAGGCTTTTTTAAACAAATTTTGCCGAAAATGGGCGTGCGGCAAAATGAAAATTGCCGCACATCTATTTTGGGTCTGAGACCTTACCACCAGCCATTGACCTAGCGGTAAAGATTCATGCGGTAACCGGGAGGTAATGACCTATGCGCGCCAAATGCCACTTGTCGTGCGTCCGTTACGTGCACCCAAAAATAAAAAATATTTTTCAGACGAGCGTATCAGAAATTACCACAACAGCCACGCAGTACTCAGGCAGTAACTCCATTTTAGTGTGCATTGGGCGCACGTAGACACTTACGCAACTTAGTAAAAGAGCCCCTATGTTCTTATATAAACATGATTATTGATTGTTAATCCCCTTTTCATTGCATTTGCCTTTTTGGATTGCTTTTATCTTATTTGAATGTGCACACATTTGTTCATATGTATGGATGTTGAAATGTTCCATTGTACAATGTCATTTTAAACCAGTCTGTACTCCACCTTGAACTTAAAGGTTAAGTGGATTATAAATGCCAACAATTAAATTAAATTAAAATTAAATTAAAATGGGATACTGTTTGTATCTTGCTACCATTCTGTTATTGCCTCTTTAATGAATGCAGAGTTCGAGGCTTGGTTTCAGTCACAGGTGTAGTTTGGGGTGGGCATAGGGAGGTGGTGCTCCCCAAATGTTGTCAGTGCTAATCCTGAATTGGTCCCCTGCCCCCCACTGCCAACAGTGGAGTAGTAGAAATTCTTTTGGCGGAGAGGCATTTTTCCACATTTTTGAAAACGTCATCGTCTAACAGAGTTCCTGAAGAAGATTGTCGAAACCCTGCAGTGTCGGACTCGTTATGATGTGTCCTGTACCAGTTGGGAGGAGAGCGAATTTCAGAATGGAGTAAAAGTATTTATTACGAGGAAATCTCCGTGGAGGTAGTCCAAGAGAACAGAGAGGTGGTGAAGCTCAGTTTGAGCTGATAAACGACATTCATTAAAGAATTTTTTTCCCTTGGGACTATGATTAATGGATTATAGCCGTTTGAGCCAGCAATGGACAACAGTGTGGATTAATTAGGTGATTGCTGGCCTTTATTTTATATTGCACTTATATTTGGTGACAGAAGATCATAAAGGACCTTTCCATAGATCATCAAGGATCATTCCACGGAGGATCGTTTTTGAACTACATAAATGCTAAGTTTTTTTGCTTCTCTTTTGATTGATTAGATATACTTCAGATAGTATAGAGATGTGAGAGATTTAAAATTGTTGAAGTACTATAGAATTTTTAGAGCACATCTTTCATTTAGGATGTGTTGGAGGTTTAGGGGAATAAGTGATAGGATCAACAACATACAGTTCTGAGATTTGTGACTATTAAAGTATATTTGATGGGATGTAATTGGAAGAAGGGTGTTCTTTACAACAAAAAATGTTTTCCTTTATTAGTGGAAGTATAGACACCCTTGAGAAGATCTATGATTGAGAAATTTGTTCACCCTTAGAGATCTCACGCATCAGTGTGAGTCTCGTTTTGGGTGAATTTGTAACTCTGAGAACTTCTCTAGTTTATTAAATAAAGTATTATCTTAGCGTATCACCCAGAACTGTATTTGGTTTATCTTCTCACTTATTGGGGTCCTTATGTAATATTCTCTGGTATTAGAGTAGAGTTATCGAAGTGATCCAGAGATTTATTTTTGGGAATTGATATAGATTTGGTTCCCCACTGCCAACATCACATCTTTATTTATTTGTTTGTTTGTTACATTTATATCCCACATTTTCCCACATATTGTAGGCTCAATGCGGCTTACATAGTACCGGAGAGGCGTTTGCCGGCTCCGGTGAGAACAAATACAAAGTGATGTTGTGGTAGGATAAAGATCATGTGGCACAACCACAATTAGGGAATCGTACAGCGGAAGAGTTGAGTTATGTCCATTACGTGCTTTAGTTTTGCTGTGTTGCAGAGATCAGGCATTTAGGTTGGATCGGCAGGGTATGCCTTTTTGAATAGATTAGTTTTTAGTGATTTCCGGAAGTTTAGGTGGTCGTGCGTCATTTTCAAGGCTTTTGGTAGTGTGTTCCACAGTTGTGTGCTTATGTAGGAAAAGCTGGATGCGTAAGTTGATTTGTATTTGAGGCCTTTGCAGCTTGGGTAGTGCAGATTTAGATATGTTCGTGTTGATTCTGATGTGTTTCTAGTTGGTAAGTCAATCAAGTCTGTCATGTCTCCAGGGGTTTCACCATAGATAATTTTGTGAACCAAGGTGCAGATTTTGAAGGCAATGCCCCCCCCCCCCCCCCCCCCAGAATAAACTGGTAGACTATAACTAATTCCAGGAAATAGACAAATAGGGATTTCTGTTTAATCTTCTTTCCATTGCCAGGATGTATGATTATTTCTTTTATCATTGGTATGCTTTCCTATAAATATACTGGAGTTTCTTTCCTCAGTTTGATTTTATTGTACATCGCCTTGAATTATCTGGTAAAAAAAGGCGATTCAACAAATTTGAATAAACCATAAACCATATTATGTCACACTTGCTGCTCTGAAATCAATGCCAGTGAAAAATGAAGCATGAAAATTATTGCTATAGAAAGTAATCAACAATATTTTTAAGATTTCAAAGAACATTATGATTATTTTTTTCAGAGACCAAAGATATTTGTAATTTGCTCTGCATTTATGATTCAAGTTAAATACAACAAAATCTGTTTTTCTCTACCTCTGTATGCTTTTCATTTCGCTTTCTATCCTTTACCTCCCTCTCCTCTCGCCCAGCCCCTCCCCCCGCTCCTCATCTCCTCTCTGCAGAAATGTCTTGAAGTATATCGACCTTTCAGGTTAGCACAAATGTAAGGTGGGGGGGGGAGGTAAAATTTAATAATATTCAGTGTATCACAGCCTGTTAGGAACAAGAGTTAATGCTTCAGAGTATCACTGGCTCTGGTAGCAATTTGTGGGCAAGAGAATCTCTAGCCCAGTAAGTAAGAGTAATACAGGGTGGAATTATACAACTTTTTGGAAATATATGGCAGTGTGGACAAGAATAAGCTTGACAGACTGGAAAGACCAATAGATCTTTTTCTGCCATCATCAACGACAATGGTTCTCAAACCTGTCCTGGAGAACCACCAGCTAGTTGGGTTTTCAGAATATTCCTAATGTATATGCATGAACCAGATCTGCATGCATGTCACCTCCATTATGCAAATCTCTCTCATGCATATTCATTAGGGATACCCTAAAAATCACTGGTCTACAACATGTTGAATTATTGTGAGGCCAGTGACATGAGACAGAAGGAGATGACATTACACTGAGCTGTGAAGCAACATTTGGTTAGTTCACATTGGGAACATTTTCTGAATTATTGAAGTGGTATCATTATCGCTATTCCTTACCTGGCATAAATGTCATCAGGAGGGACCAGGTCCTGAAAATAAGGCAGCTGATAGAGATAAATGCCAGTCAGATGACATGCGCTGAAAATCGAAGTCATCACGCACAGGCTGCTGAAGACAAGCAGGCTGACACTGCGCCGGCAAGCCCACCAGGAGCACAATCCCAAGAATGTGAAAAAATAGATGGAGGAGGTCACTGAAGGCAAGGTTATACCTGGGGGGGAGGGGAGAGAATAACCAAGAAAGCTTCAGTTTCTTATTTGTGCATTGCTTGACAAAGTGAATAGCTTCAGAAGCAATTGTGCAATACCTGACAGGCCCATAAGAATCGTTGCCACAACCTTCCCCGCGGTCGTGAAGAGGGCTTCAAAAATGACCTTCAAGCCTGCTATGAAGCTTGCGATTTTAAGAATCAGCTTTGGCTTTTTGTCACTTGTCTCTCTTCCCAAGACTTCATCATCGGTAGAGCACTCCGTTTCCTCCTCACTCTCTTCTGACTCTGTTTCGGATTCCTGTTCAAATATTATTCAAGTAAGTGACTCATATTCTCTGAAACACTTACTCATTCACTCTTTGGTCAAGTTGTCCCTTTATTTGGATTTAGTAGAGGAAGCTGTGAATCCTTGTCCTAACCTGCTCTTTCTCTTTCATTTTCCATCTTTTCCTACAATCTGTGCCCTCCAATGGCTTTTCCTTGTCTTCTACACTAACCATGACTATTACAGCCAGAGAAACATGCATTAGAAGTGTGAAGTCTGCACAGAGAAAATGTCCTCCACTAGGTCTGAAGGCACTGCTGTCCTGCGCTGTGCCTAAATATTACTGCACCTCACAAGTCCTGATTCAGTGGAAGCTGTAATATGGTAGATTCGGCAGCTATCAGTCATCCCCAAAAGCAAGAAGTGCTGGACCAGATGAAGGTTTTATCCTGGTTTACCAGTAATAGAGCTCATGATGATAAGTCCTACATAAGATCAATCATGCTGAGTCAGATCAAAGTCCATCGAGCCCAACATCCTCTCTCTGACAGTGGCCAGCGAATCCAAAAAAGTAGATCAAATTTCTTATAGATCATTTCAAGGAATACGGGATGGCTTTCTGAAATTTATCTGACTAATAATAAATTATAAAGGGGATGAAACATCTTCCATATGAAGAGAGGTTAAACAGCCTTGAAGAAACAACTGAAAAGGGATTTGATAGAAATTTATAAAACCATGAACAGGGTGGAATGATTAAATAAGGTACATAAGAACATAGTCATCACCATACTGGGACAGACGAGCCCAGTATCTTGTTTCCAAAAGTGATCCAAAGGTGATACTAGTACATAGCAGGATCCTAAAAGCATAAAATAGATTCCATGTTGCTTATCCCAGGAATAAGCAGTGAATTTTCCCAAGTACACTTTAATAATGGTTTATGGACTTTTCTCCAAGAACTTGTCCAAACCTCTTCTGAATCCAGCTACAGTAGTTGCCTTGACTACATCCTTCGGCAACAGATTCCACTGTTAAGTTATGTAATGCAGGAAAAATATTGCTGTGAATTGTTTTCAGTCTACTGGGTGTTGGTTCCATGGACTGTCCTCTTGTTTCAAAAGAGTAACTAAAATGATAAAGGGAATAAGATGACTTCCCTATGAGAAAAAGCTAACGAGGTTAGGAATCTTCAGCTTGGAGAAGAGACAGCTGAGGGGAGATATGATAGAGGTCTATAAAATACTGAGTGGAGTGGAATGGGTAGAAGTGAATTGCTTGTTTACTCTCTTCAAAAGTCCAAGGATACTGGGGTGCAGAAATCCAAAGGAGATGTACCAGATCAGAGGAGAGAGATTGGTAAGCACAGCTCAGGAAAGGGACCTTGGGGTGATGGTGTCCGAAGATTTCTAGGTGGGGAAACAATGTGATAAGGTGATGGCCATTGCCAGAAGGATGCTAGGCTGCATAGAGAGGGATATAACCAGCAGAAGAAAGGAGGAGTTGATGCCCCTATACAAGTCATTAATGAAGCCTCACTTAGAGTATTGTGTTCAGTTTTGAAGGTTGTATCTTGCTAAGGACATAAAAATACTTGAAGCGGTTCAGAGAAAAGTGATGAAAATGGTATGGGGTTTGCATCGCAAGATGTTTGAGCAGAGATTTGAGGACCCTGAAGGAAATAAAAGACAGGGGTGATATGATACAGACATTCACATATTTCAAAGGTATTAATTTACAAACAAACCTTTTCCAGAGAACTAGAGGACATGAGTTGAAGTTGCAGGGAGCCAACTCAGGAATAATATCAGGAAGTACTTTTCACAGAGAAGGTGGTAGATACCTGAAATGCCCTCTTGTGGGAGGTGGTGGAGATGAAAATGGTAACGGAATTCAAAAATGTGTGGGATAAACACAAAGGAATCCTGTATGGAAGGCAAGGAGCCAAACAAGCTTAGCAGTAGTTAGACGGCAACACCAGTAATTGGGAAGCAAAGCCAGAGCTGGGCAGACTTCTACGGTCTGTGCTTTGATGATCGCTGGACAGATTCAGCTTCAAAACTGGAGAACAAGGCCAGTGCCAGGCAGACTTCTATAGTCTGTGTCTCAAAAATGGCAAGGACAAATCAAGATCAAGTATATGTATGTAGTATCACATTATACCTTATGAGTTTATCTTGTTGGGCAGATTAGATGGACCAAACAGGTCTTTATCTGCTGTCATCTACTATGTTACTAGAAGGCATGCAATGAAGCTACTAAGTAGTACATTTAAAACTAATCAGATCAGAGAAAATCTCTCTTCATTGCCAGAGTTAGTATAGCAGAATTTTAAAAAGGTTTGGACAAGTTCCTAAAAGAAAAATCCATAAACCATTACTAAGGTGGACTTGGAAAAATCCACTGCTTATTCCTGGGATAAACAACTTGAAATCTATTATACTTTTTTGGTATCTTGCCAGGTACCTGTGACCTAGATTGGCCATTTTGGGAAACAGGACCCTGGGCTTGATGGACCTTTGACCTGTTCCAGTAAGATGATGCTTATGTCCCCATAACTTTTCAGTGTTTATATAGCTCCGTTCTTAATACTGTTTAAAAACTTTATTGTAAACATCATTAGATGTTTGCATGATACTACATCAACTATGAAAAAAAATTCATTGTTAACTTTCTCCAAAGTTTGTGCTATTTTCTGGGCCAACTTAGATCAAACTCAAAAAGGATTGTCAATAGATTCTATGTGATACAGGACAGTCTAAGCTGGTCCTAGTGACTGTCCCCTGATAGATTTATAAAGTGAGGAGCGGGAAGCCAAACCTAATAAGCTATAGACACTGGACATCTTGTTAAGCCAATGGATGACCATTTTGCAAAGTAGCAATAAAGAAATTTTGATAGAAGAATGGTTGCTTCAGTGAGAAGAGACAGCCGAGGGAAGATATGATAGAGGTGAGTGGAGTGGAGTAGAATGGGTAAATGCAAATCGATTGTTTACTTTTTGAAAATTCAAACTTTAGGCGACACACCATGAAGTTACATAGTAATACTTTCAAAACAAATGGGAGAATTCATTATTAGCTTTACCTATTTTTTTCTCTTTGATTTTTGAAATCCTAACTGTAATCTCCCCTCTTCCTGACTTTTTGGGGTCTAAATATATCAGGTAATGTTTTTATTATTATTATCCTTAAATTTGGTGTACAAAATCCTCTTTCTTTTCTTTCCTAATTGTGTTTCTTTAGTCTGCACAGTGCTAAATTGTATACATTTATTAAAAAGTCAATAAAATAATAGTTAATAGTTAATAATAATAATAATAGTTAAGCTCTGCAACTCATTGCCAGAGGAAGTGATAAAAACAGTTAATGTAGCTGTGTTTAAAAAAGGTTTGGACAAATTCCTGGAGGTAAAATCCATAAACCATTACTAAGGTAAACCTGGGGAAAGCCACTGTTTATTCCTAGAAGTGAGCAGAATGGAATCTTGCTACTTTGGGGTTTCTGCCAGATACTTGTGACTTGGATTAACCACTGTTGGAAACAGGGTACTGGGGTGGATGGAGTTTTGGTCTGACTCAGAATGGTAATTTATGTCTCGTGTTTCTTGGTAAGTTGTGAAAACATTTCTTTCACGTGTATCACTAGTCCTGCCTAAACACAAAAAACTCAGAGGCCCTTTTACAAAGCGGCAGTCGTGGGCTTATCACTCATCATTCCAGAACTACCACCGGACTACCGCAGGAGCCCGGCGGTAGCTCCCACCCCAGCGTGCACCATTTCTGGTGCTACATAAATATTTCTATTTTTGTAGCGCCGGTGCTTACCCAGTGGCAACCGGACACTTTTTAGCACGGCTTGGTGAAAGGACACCAAAGTGCTCTATAAACAGATAAAGAAGACAATAAATATTTTGGGGGGGAAAAAATTCTGCCTTTCTAAGTAGAAAGTAATTTTTCCGTAATCTAATCTGAATTGGTACAGGATTCCAAATAGTAGATGCTTGATCAGTGGCGTAGGAAGGGTGGGGCGGTGGGGGCGGTCCGCCCTGGGTGCATGCTGCTAGAGGGTGCAGAGAGCAGCCACGCGCTTGTCGGCTCTGCTGGTTCCCTGTTCCCTCTGCCCCGGAACAGAGGGAGAGGGAGCCAGTGGAGCCGACAGGCGCGCGGCTGCTCTCTGCACCCTCCAGCAGCCAAGAATGCACCCCTGGGGGGGCTTGATTGCCGGGGAGGGGGATGTCAATGTGCCGGGGGGCTTGATGCGCCGGGGGGGGAGTGTCGTGCTGCACCCTGGGGGACGGACACCGCTGCACCCGGGGGGGGGGGGTTGCGCAGCGGCGTTCCACCCCAGGTGGCAGCCGACCTAGGATCGCCATTGTGCTTGATATGAATAAATTAAGCAAAATGATATTTGTGATTTTTTGTTTTTGGTGTTGGAAAATGTAAAAACCTTTGACCTCATAATGTGGACCTAGAATTATCTGGTATCAAAATCATGATATATAAGCTGGAAACTTACCATACAAGATTTTGAATATCTTCATACATGCTTTAAAAATGATTTTGCATTCATTGATAACCAATGAAGCTGAATATACCAAAGCTGAAGCCCTATCGAAACTGTGAGCTGAACGGATTATCTGAACTGCTGTGTTCTGGACAATTTGTAATTTCTTTAGGGGCCCTTTTACAAAGCAGCGGTAGTGCTAACGTACGTACGGGTGGTGCACGCCAAAATCGGCACTACCGCTGGGGTAGCATGGGCACCCAGCAGTTATTCCAAAGTTGGTGCTCTCTGGTTCCCATGGAAGAAAATAGTTTTCTATTTTCTATTGTGTGTGGGGGGGGCATTCCCGGTGGTAATCGGAAGCGCGCCCACTTTGGCACGCACTGCATGATTACCGCTTGAGTAGCACGTGAGCCCTTACCGCGTGATCAAAGGCTTGCAGTAAGGGCTCCGGCAGTAGATAGCCAAGAACTACCATTCATTCTAGCGCACGGCCATTTACTGCCCCATTAAAAAATGCCTTTTTTCCAGCTGCGATAAAAAGCACATAAGCACCGCCATACTGGGAAAAGACCAAGGGTCCATCAAGCCCAACATCCTGTCTCCGACAGCGGCCAATCCAGGCTTCAAGAACCCGGCAACCCCCCCCCCCCCCCCCCATTTTTAAAAATAATGTTCAATGGACTTTTCCTTCAGGAATCTGTCCAAACCCCCCTTAAACTCCATAAGGCCAGCTGCTGCCACTACATTCTCCGGCAACGAATTCCAAAGTCCAACTACACGCTAAGTTAAGAAAAACTTTCTCCTATTTGTTTTAAATCTACCATATTCTAGCTTCATCTTGTGTCCCCTGGTTCTATTATTGTTTGAAAGTGTAAACAAACGCTTCACATCTGTCCGCTCTACTCCGCTCATTATCTTGTAGACTTCTATGGTATCTATCATATCAAACACGCACCCACACTTTCGTAGGCCACTTTTTATTATGGCTTTTTAAAAGGACCCCTTAGTAAATGCTTTGAGTAACCTAAAGGGCCCTTTTACCAAACAGCGGTAAAAAAAATGGCCTTAGCACACCCCTTATGCAGGTCCTTCCTGTATGCTAAAACCATTTGTACCACTGGGGTAAAATGGCCAATTTTCAGAATTTTTCAATAATGGCCACATGCTAATGATCACATTAGCACGTGGCCATTAACGCATGAGCCCTTGCTGCCACCAATTTTGTAGGCGGTATGGACTCACACCCTAAACCTGTGCTAATTGGTTAGTGTGTAGCAATGTAGCAGCGCTAATCAATTAGCGCAGAGCATGCCCACTCTCTACGCACAGACACACCCCCTGTGCCAAAAAATTTAAAAAATATTTTTTAGTGTGTGGATAACGCACGCACATGTCAAAATTACCATAGAAGCCTCAGCACACCCCACAGTATGCCATTTTTGCTCCAGTAAGCACACGCTTGTGCGCACCGCAGCTTTGTGAAAGGGCCCCTTAGTATGTAATGTTGCCAGTGGCGTTCCTAGGTCGGCTGCCACCCGGGGCAGATTGCCACTGCGCACCCCCCTCCCCCCAGGGTGCAGCATGACACACACACACACACACCCCAGCGCAATGACACCCCCCGGCGCATCATCACCCCCACCCCCCGGGTGCATTCATACCTGCTGGGAGCAGCCACACGGCTGTCGGCTCCGCTGGCTCCCTCTGCCCCAGAACAGGAAGTAACCTGTTCCGGGGCAGAGGGAGCAGGGAACCACCGAGGCCGAAAGGCACGCGGCTGCTCTCTGCACCTCTCCAGCAGCGTGCACCCGGGCTGGACCGCCCCCACCGCCCCGCCCTTGCTATGCCACTGAATGTTGCAGTCATCTAATTGAGATCAGATATTTTCATTATGCTGCCTAAAACCCCTCTTGTTATCAGCATAATCCCCGGGATTCTATACATGGCGCCTTATTTTCCGTGCTTAAACTGAAGCTTATTCTATAACAATCCGCATAACTTAATTGATTAACTAGGTAGTCAGTGCTGTTAATTGGATGCTAATAAGCAATTATCAGCACTAATTGCCAGTAATTAATATTTACATGCACAACTCGCTAAGCCTATTCTGTAACTTGGTGCACGTAAATTTTAAGTCACATAGTTGGAAAGTGGGTGTGGTTATGGGAGTTGGTTCTTTGTGGGCATTTCTAAATTCTGTGTGTGTTGTTATAGAATACACCTGCTCTGCACCTAAGTTACACGTCAGGATTTACACCAGGTTTTATTTGGCAGATTTGACCACAACTAAATTTAGTCCAACGGAGCAGCACTCGGCGTATTCTATAACAGGAGGACACATGCCCTGCCCCTTTCACACCCATCCCCCTTTCACACCCCACCCCGCCTCCTTTCACACCCTTGCTCTGCCCTTTCACATTTTCCCCTACCTCCTGTCACACAACCCGTCACTCCCCCTCCCCGTCACCCCCCTCCCCTTACCTTACTACTGCCCTAGTGGTCTAGTGACCTCTTCGGGGCAGGAAAGAGTCCCCTCTTTCCTGCCTGGAGCGCTGCCCTGCATGCATCCTTCCTGTTCGTGATCTTGGCACCGATTCAAAATGGCCGCCGAGAGTTGAAGTCTCACGAGGTCACTTCAACTCTCGGCGGCCATTTTGAATCGGCGCCGAGATCACGAACAGGAAGGATGCATGCAGAGCAGTGCTCTGGGCAGGAAAGAGCCAGGCAGAAGAGGTCACTAGACCACCAGGGCAGTAGTAAGTAAGGGGAGGGGAGGTTAGCAATCTGCCCATTTGTCCGGATTTCTGGACAAACGGGCAGGCTGGCGGGTGGGCCATCCTTACGGCCCGCCCACTAGCCTGCCTGTTTATCCAGAAATCCGGACAAACAGGCAGATTGGCAAAACCCGCCCAGTTTCCCGGACATGTCCTCAAAAAGAGGACATGTCTGGGTAAATCCGGACATATGGTAACCCTATGCACAGTTAGCACACACTAATGCTTAGTGTGCGCTAAAAACACTAATGCACCTCTAGCACGGCTTAGTGAGCAGGGCCCACAGAACCGAAATTTATTTGGATAATGTGGAATATAAGTATTAATAAATGAAATGAAAATCTCATTATGTCTTTTGAGATCCAGAACATCTCGGCTTTGTTTTGAAGCTTCTCCATCAAACAAACAAGTTCCAACTGGTTCACTGCAGACACAGGATGCTCAGTCGCTTGAGGCTCCACCATTACGAGTAGCTAAGCAAGCCAAACCCTGTTAGTGCATTTTCGGTAGCTGAGCTCAGGCAGGGAGTTTATCAGAAGGTGCATGCTCAAGCAGATATTAAATGCAGTGCCGTTCCTAGCTTGTTCGCCACCTGGGGCGGGTCGCTACTGCTGCGCCCCTCCAGCACATCACCCCCCCCCCCAAGGTGCGCCACACAACCCCTCTAAAGCGCATCACCTGACCTTTCTTCCCAGCACGGGGGTGCGCAGAGCATCTGCTAGTCCCCTGCCCCAGAACATGAAGTAAGGTCAGAGGGGGCAGGGAACCAGCAGAGCCGACAGTGGCACACCTGCTCCGCGCACCCCTCTAGCTGTCTGCACCTGGGGCAGACTGCCCCCACCACCCCACCCTTGGTACACTGCTGATGAAATGTTTTAGAAAAATGTTGATAGCCCATAACTACACTGGCTAAATGTCCGAGCTCAAATCATTTCCAAAACAGCTTAGTTTATCAAGTGCTTTATGAGAATTAATCTGAACCACTGATTCAATTCTTCTCTCATTGTTATTACAATTCTACCAGAATTTAAAACAGCATATTATTGAAATACCCTGCTGTTAAAAGCATAAGTTGCAAACGTCAGGTTAACTCTTTGTTCTCTTTTCACGCCCATCGCTGAATGGAACTCTCTGCTAGTCACAGTCCGCTCAGAATCAAACTATGGAGGTCTTTACAAAGTGGCGGTAACCTCATGCTAAAATGGGACCACCGCCTGCCCAATGTGGCCACCAGCGGTAGTTCTGGCTGGAGTGTGCGCCATTTCCGGCACTCTGGAAAAATTTTTTTGCCTTAGTGCGGTGCTAACCCAGTGGTAATTGGGCATCACCACATGCTGCCCCGTTACAGCCGGGTTACCGCATGAGCCTTTACTGCCACCTCAGTGGTTAGCGGTCAAGTGCTCCCCTCCACATGGCCATGTGTTAAGAGTTATCTTACCACGTGGCCATTTTGGGGAGACTTTTTACTCACTGCAGTAAAAAGAGCCCTGGCATGCTGGAAAAAGAGCCTCCACCTCTACCGCAGGGCCCTTTTCCCCGCGGCTTAGTAAAAGGACCCCTATATGCGTTGAACCTGGAGATGGTGAGAGAGGGGTTTAGTGTTACAAGAGCCCGATTGGCAGGTTTTTATTCAAAATTGCTGCCAGTCAGGGATTCTGCTGGCTGAATTGGCTAGGCAGTATAGGAGGGGCAGGACGGCAGAATAGATACTTGAGATAGCCCCCTCCGAGGCGCAGGGCCTTTCTGGCTCCTTGGAGGTGACTTTCCCTTTCATCCTCCCTCTTGGTTTGATATTTCATTTTGTTCTAGGTTTTTTTCCAGTCTCCATTCTAGGACTGTAGCTGGAGGTTATCAGTCACCACAGCGGGTGGACACTGAAGCTACGGGGCTTTTGGCTCATGGGAGATGAGCCCTTACAATAAGTATGGTTCAAGATCAGGTTCTCAAAGTGGGTCAAGTGACCTGGAAAAATGGGCATGGAGGTCCATGCCTGTGCCTTAAGCCCCAGCTATCTAAAGCGGGGTGGGGGGGAGGAATGCCAAGGCAAGTGGCTGGGGGGTTATGTAATAATTCAGTTTCAAAGCTCAGGTTACTAAACTGGCTTTTGTTGCCAGACTTGCCTGCCAGAAATGCTGACCCAACATCTCAATTATATCTCACCTTGCATTACGCAAGCTGGAAAGGATGTAAGCATGACTCTGTTCAAGCGTCAAGCTTTCCCTTCATCAGTGTGCACAACTGGAATGCACTTCCCAGAGCCATAACCAGTCTGAGTGACTACCTTCTCTTTTGCAAGGCACTAAAAACGCATCTGTTTGCAAAAACATTTTCTACAGGACCTATGTAGGACTATAACTCCTACATGCATGCAAACGTGGATTCTGGTTGGACCCATTCTTTTGTAATGTTCTATGTAAAGTGTCTTTTCTTTCTTGCACATTTGCTCTTCAATTCTAATTTGTATCTGATATCACCCAGAGATCTCTCTCTCTCTCTCTCTCTCTCTCTGGTTTTGTAAGCCACATTGAGCCTGCATGTTTGTGGGGATAATGTGGGGTATCAATACATTGATAAATAAAATAAATAAATAAAATAAGTTATGACAAAGTTATTAATAAACAGTGCATTGTTTCTAGCAAAAAAGGTGCTGGTACTCAAATGCTAGGCCACCCTTCAGGGGTGGGGTGATCGCTGAGGGGACTCACCCCACAATAGCCAGGCCCCCTGCAACCAGTCACAGAATCTATGACAAGGCAGAATTGGTGTGTAGAGCCTGAGCTCTTTCATTAAAACTTGGGGCCCATGGGTCAATTTTAGCAGACAATGGAAAAGGTGCCGGTACTCAGTACCCCAAAGTACCCCCTCAAAAAAAGCCCTGTTAATAAATGAAGCTGCAGCTTGGTGTATGTCACTGTTATTCGTCTGCAAGTTCTTAGGGAATTGTGACTAGGAGGGTGGGTGGGTGGGGGGACTTGGATCATAGGTAAGCAGGTCCCAGCACCGAAGGTCAATGTCTTTTATTCAGTTTTAGCAGTTTATAAATAAGTATATAAAATAAGCACAAGCCACCTTTATAATAACTGGTCCCCTCCCCTCTCGTCTCATGCATGCATCCTTCCCAGCTGCACCTACCTCTTCATCCCCATCCTCATGGTCCTTAGAATAAAGCACCATTTGCGGCACGCTCAACTTTACCATCCTTTTACAGAGCCGGCGAATAAAGATGGCTGTGAAAAACATTCCTACGTCTGGAACCAAGAGACGGATAATGTTTCCAGGGTCAACCTGACTCAGTCTGTAGAAAGGGAATGCAACGGAGAATAGGTCAGTTTCTAAGTGATTAAAGAGACGGAGGTCAACAAAACAAATGTGTGACTAGCTCCGTGGTATTCACTTCCAGTCCTGGAAGGCCACAAAAAGGTCAAGTTTTCTCCAATGAAGATGAATTACAGAGATTTCATATAATGGAAGCAGTATGCATGTAAATCCACCTCATGCATATTTATTTCAGGTATCCAGAAAACCTGACCTGTTTGTAATCCTCAAAATCTATTACTGAATGCCACTAGGCTAGCTGTTAAGAGCTATTCTCTCTTCATCGGATCAAAGGGGGTAGGGGGAGAAAGGAAAAATATGGAAGCTTTATTTTAGGAAAGATTGTCTCCTTTTGGGATCACAGGTTTCAAATCTTCACAGTCACCAGAAAGTATCAATTACTGGTTGGATTTTTACAAACACAAAAGAGACCTACAACATACAAAACAAACATTTTTCAACTTCAGACTTTTACTACTACTACTACTTATCATTTCTATAGCGCTACTAGACATACACAGCGCTGTACATTTGATCGTGAAGAGGCAGTCCCTGCTCGACAGAGCTTACAATCTAATTAGGACTGACAAACAGGACAAACAAGAGATAAGGGAATATTAAAGTGAGGATGATAAAATAAGGGTTCTGAACCAGGGGCGTAGCCAGACTTCGGCGGGAGGGGGGTCCAGAGCCTGAGGTGAGGGGGCACATTTTAGCCCTCCCCCCGGCGCCGCCAACCCCACCTCCCATTGCCGACGACCCCCCTTGCCAACCCGCTCGACCCCCCCCTCCCGCCGTCAACCCGCCTATCTTTGCTGGCGGGGGACCCCAACCCCCCCCCCACCAGCCGAGGTCCCCCCAGGCCCCACGTAGCTACGCCACTGTTCTGAACAAGTGAATAAGGGTTAGGAGTTAAAAGCAGCATCAAAAAGGTGGGCTTTTAGCTTAGATTTGAAGACGGCCAGAGATGGAGCTTGACGTACCGGCTCAGGAAGTCTATTCCAGGCATATGGTGCAGCAAGATAAAAGGAACAGAGTCTGGAGTTAGCGGTGGAGGAGAAGGGTGCAGATAAGAGAGATTTACCCAGTGAACGGAGTTCCCGGGGAGGAATGTAGGGGTAGATGAGAGTGGAGAGGTACTGAGGAGCTGTAGAGTGTAGAGGGTAATTTTATAACAGGTTGTGTATGTGTGAAGGCCAAGTATTAGCTTATATTAAAAAGCACATAGGTATCTATGGGACCCAGATTCTATATAGTGTGACAAGTTGGATATGCAGATCTGGGTGTATTCTGGATTTACATGCACAACTTAATTAGTTAACAAGCCAATAAGTGCCAATAATTGCCAACTAACAAGCAATTATTGACCCTAATTGGCAATAATTAGAATTTACATGTACAACTATCTAAGCATATTCTGTAACGTGATGCACGTAAATTGTAAGTCACATGTTAAAAAGGGGTGTGGCCATGGGTGTGGAACGGGCAGGTCATGGGTGTTTCTAAAATCTATGCGCATTGTTATAGATCTGGGCAGATTTCTACGGTCTATGCCCTGAAAATGGCAGATACAAATCAAGATCAGGTATCCATATAAAGTAGCACATATGAGTTTATCTTGTTGGGCAGACTGGATGGACCGTACAGGTCTTTTTCTGCCATCACTTACTATGTTAGTATGTTACTATGTTACACCCAGTCTGTGCCTAATTTAGGAATTGACATTTACACCAAGTTTTACTTGGCATAATTGTCCACGACTAAATTTAGTCATGCAGATGGGCACTCAGTGTATTCTATAAACTGAGCAGAAATTTAGTCATATTCTATAAAGTATGCCTAAGTTTCAGCGTACTTTATAGAATATGCCTAGGCATATTTTTTTGGGTGCCTAGTTTTTAGGCATGATATATAGAGTCTAGCCAGTCCGGTTTTCAGGATATCCACAATGAATATACATAAGATAGAATTGCTTCCTCTGTATAAACATCTCTCTCATGCATATTCTTTCTGGATATCCTAAAAACCTGACTGGCTAAGTTTGCCATGAGGACTGGGTTGAGAAGCACTAATCAGACTGTGCATTTGGGGGGGGGGTCCTTCTACAAAGGCACACTAGCGTTTTTAGCACGCACTAAAAATAACAGTGCGCTAAACGCTAGAGATGCCCATATATTCCTATGTGTGTCTCTAGTGTTTAGGAAAAGTTAATCATTAGCACGTGCTAAAAATGCTAGCACCCCTTTGTAAAAGACCCCCTACAAGGAACTGCAGGGCCACATTTACCTGTGGGCAGAAGGTGCCACTGACCTGGGCCTACTTGGGTGGGGGGGAGGGCAAACTAAATGCCCTTAAAACTATGTTATATATACATAGATATGTCCCAAACATCAATATGGAGCACAGGTCATAAATAAGTAGTAGTTTGATATCTGGAGACCATCAGATCTAACTGCCTCACACAACCATCAGAACATACAATTGTTCTATCGCAATGAGCGAAATGGTGTGGTGCAAATCCTCATCGGCTCCTCTCATTATTCATCAACTATTCATTACATTCTTGTATTTCTTATATTTCTTTTTTGTAAACCACATATATCTCATGAAAAAACTAGTGTTTCAAAGGCGGGGGTTCCCTGATATCTTTGATATCTTTGATATCCTTGAGCTGCTATCGTTTAAGATAAGTGTCTTTGAAAACACTAGTTTTTTCATGAGATATATGTGGTTTACAAAAAAGAAATATAAGAAATACAAGAATGTAATGAATAGTTGATGAATAATGAGAGGAGCCGATGAGGATTTGCACCACACCATTTCGCTCATTGCGATAGAACAATTGTATGTTCTGATGGTTGTGTGAGGCAGTTAGATCTGATGGTCTCCAGATATCAAACTACTACTTATTTATGACCTGTGCTCCATATTGATGTTTGGGACATATCTATGTATATTATTCAATAGTCCCCACATCTTCTTCTTTTGGTGGTTTTTTTTTGTGAAGAGTCTTAAAACTATGTTTGCATGAGCTCATACAGGCTGGAAGGAGGAGGCCTCATGTGCTGAAAGGAGGCATCAGCCTGCAGCTGCCCGTCTCTCGTCCAGCACAGAAGAGAAAAATGTTGCAGCAGCAGGCTGAAAGCGTCACATTAACAAGTGGGTGTGGGATGGAGCATGAAGGTAGCAGAACTCATTAGAGGTTGGAAGAGGCCAGCCTTGGGTGTGGGCAGGGCCTAGCCTGAGGCAAGGCCACCCCCAGGGCCCCGCCGCCACCACCGCCGCCCCCGAGGTCGTCATCGTCGCCGCCCCCCTATGTCCACCACGGGCCGGGCCCCCCTGAATTCAAATCATAGCGCCTGACTTCGACCTCGCTCTGTGTGAAAGAAGCGCAGCAGCGGCAGTCTGCAGATCGCCTCCCTTCGGGTATTCCCTCCCTGTGTCCTGCCCTTGCGCAAGTTACGTCAGACGAGGGCGGGACACAGGGAGGGAAGGCCCGAAGGGAGGTGATCTGCAGACTGCCGCTGCTGCGCTTCTTTCACACGGAGCGAGGTTGAGGTGAGGCGCTATGATCTGAATTCAGGGGGGCCCAGCCCGGTGGTGGACAGCGGGGAGCAGGTGGAGGGGACTGCGACGCCAGGCTCCCCTTGGAGGCCTGGGCCCGGGGAATTTTGCTCCCCTGCCCCCCCCCCCCCCCTCTTGGTGGCCCTGGGTGTGGGAAAGAGGAAAGAGAAAGTGGCAGTCAATATGGAAAAAATAAAATGGGGCCCATCCACAAAAACGTTTACCCAGAGATCCTTAAAGCAGCCCTAGAAGCCTACATAACACGAGGAGTGTTATATACAAACGTATCAGGTTAGAATGAAGCTCTTTTCCCCACAGAACATGTCTGAGCAGTCGGAAGGAAGCAAAAGAACAGTGCACACCACAGTGAAGCTAGTGATATGGAATAGGGGCATAGGAACCAGTTCTGTGGGTGCCAGTAGGTGGTGAGCACCCTAATATTCAGCAAAAGCCTTCATTATGTCCAGAGAGGTGTAAATGTTGGCATGCATGGTATGTGCTTAAACATTGATTCCACCCAGGCTCCACCCCAGAACATGCTTATACATGTATCATGTAAAAGTACATGTCTTCTTGTCACTGAGTGTACTTTTAGCCTTACAACCTCTAAAATAACTTTATAAAAGGCCTTTACGTGTGAAAAATCCTTTCCTGAACAAGAAAGATCAGATATGTTTGCCTACAAGGGTACCCACACTAAATGCAAGAGTATTAAGTAGCTTTTTGTCAGCTTTACTATGTACTACTACTAATCATTTCTATAGCACTACTAGATATACACAGCATCTCTGTGCCTTCAGTGCTCACAATCTAAGTTTTTTTGTAGCTGAGGTAATGGAGAGTTAAGTGATTTGCCCCAGGTCACAAGGAGCATGCGCTGGGACTCAACCCAGGTTGCTAGGATCAAAGCCCACTGCACTAACCATTACCATTAGGCTACTCCTAAAGGCTACCAATACCCTATCGTGGCCCCACTATCCTTTAATGAATGGTTGTGGAGGAGTAGCCTAGTGGTTAATGCAGTGGACTTTGATCTTGGGGAACTGAGTTCGATTCCCACTGCAGCTCCTTGTGACTCTGGGCAAGTCACTTAACCCTCCATTGCCCCTGGTACAAAATAAGTACCTGAATATATGTAAACCGCTTTGAAAGTAGTTGCAAAAACCTCAGAAAGGCAATATATCAAGTCTTCCCTTTCCCTTCCCTATTCCATGAAAATGTTTGGATCAGAAATGAAATAGAAAACTCACTTCCATTTTCATTAGCATCATCCAATCTGCACCTTACCTTAGGATTCCAAAGTGGCAAAGGATCTTCTCCCAAAGGTAGTCTGTTGGGAAAGAATCAAAATAATCCTGATGCATCACAGGGAAATCCTATCAATATATCACAGAATGTCTTTCTTCATGCCAAAGCTAGTTCAGTGACATTCGAAAGCCAAATGTATTTTGTTCAAACAAGGAATTGTTGTTGTCTTGTTAGTCCACTTGGATATGTGGAAATACAAGTCATCAAACATGTTTAAGATAGGCAAGCTAAGAATATACACGGAAACATTTCTCCAGTGCACTGGATCTTAAACTGGGTCTAAATGTAGCTTGAAAAATGCCAGCTATGTATTGGAATGGAATGGAAAAAGTTGTAGGTGAGAGCTTTTTATTAGACTAACAATATACTTGTGACAAGCTTTTGAAAATTATCCTCAGAGCAAAGAAGAAATAATGCAGTCAGGGCTGCCGAGAGGGGTGGCATGGGGGCAAAATTCCCCAGGACTGGACCTCCAAGGGGGGGCTGGTGCCAGTGTCTCTCTCTCTCTCTCTCTCTCTTTTTCCTGCTCCTAATGGGACCCGAGTGATCGCGTCCCAACAGGAGCAGGAGAGAGACAACTCCGGTGCCGGGCCCCCTCATGGAGGCTAGGGAGGACCTGGAGCTTCCTCCAGCCCTGTTCTGCTGAGCAGATGCTTTTCCTCTCAGGTGCGTATGCTCGGTTTTGAAACTGAGCATGCCCTGAAAGGAAAAGCAGCCGCAGGGGCAGCCAGCCAGCACTGGAGGAAGACGTCTTCTGCTGGCGGGGCCTCGGGATCCCCGCCAGCCAAGGTATTTCCTGTTGTGGCAGCGATGGAGGGTGGCAGCGATAGGGGTAGCAGCAGTGATCATGGGGGCAGCAGCGGATGATGATTGTGGGGGGGGGGGGGGGGGGGGGAGGCAGCAGCCCTGTCCTGGGCCCGGTGGCGGCAGCCCTACCCCAGGCCCAGTTCAGTCTCTCGGCAGCCGTGACTGCAGTTACACAGAGTTTAAACAGATCAGACTTACCTAGGTCTATTTAAACCCAGTCTAACTGTATTTTCTCTTTACTAACCTGATGAAGAGAGGATGAATTTTTAAAAGCTTGCCACAACATATTGCTAGTCCAATATGTATTTTATTTATTTATTTATTTATTTATTTATTTATTTATTTATTTACTTAGCGAGAGTTATTAACAGCCTTTATGAAGAGATTCACCCAAGGTGGTATACAGCAGGTCTCACCTACAACATATTTCTGGACTCTTATTTCCGCATTGTTCCATCGTGACACTCAACACTTTCAAGATATGAAAGAAACAGCTTGATGCAAGTTGGGTCACACTGAACTCTGCAGGCATCTGAACAAACAGAAATATTTTTCAGCTTTACCCATACACAAAAAGTCTCACTGAGGCTTTCCTCCCATTGTGTGTCTATGGATAAAAAAACTTAAGCATCAATATTCAAAGCATTGTCTGGCTAACTGTTGGAGCTAGCTTGACACCTCTACAGTTTAAACAGCCTTCCCTCCTTCCCCCTACTCTCCCCCAATCACTAGCTACATTTTTTTTCGAGGCATATTGTTGCTGACTTAAGATGTACCTAGATAAGAGGTGACACTAGGGACATTCCCTGGACATGATTAAACTTTAGCTGCTCTGGGCAGATTTTCACCCTAGACTGGCTAAAATTACTAGGTAAATCTGATCTGATAAAATAGCTGATATAAAATCATCCTGATAACTTTATCCAGATACCCGGGTGAGTGTGTCACCGAACGTATCTCATTAATGTTATCAGCAGCTATTTGAATACGGAACTAAGTGTGAATCAAGTCCACAATGGTGGACAGAGCTGAGAGAAAATTTGGCTCCGCAGTTTCTGGGGGGGGGAAAAAGGGGGTAAGGAATGATATAACCTCCTAGCCAGTTATTTTTGTTTCATTTGTACCCTGTGCTTTCCCACTCTTGGCAGGCTCAATGTGGCTTACATGGGGCAATGGAGGGTTAAGTGACTTGCCCAGAGTCACAAGGAGCTGCCTGTGCCTGAAGTGGGAATCAAATTCAGTTCCTCAGTTCCCCAGGACCAAAGTCCACCACCCTAACCACTAGGCCACTCCTCCACTCCAGTTCATTCCAGTATGTCAGATATATGGAGGTTCAGATTAAATTGTTGAATTATCTGAGCAGAAACATTTTGGGGGGTATGCTGAATTACATTAACTATTTTAAATTCATGCTTAGTGAGAATTATTACTGAACAAGCCGTCTTTTGAAATATGTTCTAGTTTACAGAGATCCAGTTTTAAAAGATCACACTTCTGTTTCTGTGTATTCAGGACTGCCTGTCAAATGGATATGAATCTTCTAGAACCAGCCTCCTGGTACCAGCAAACACTAGAACACACATTAGTCAAAAATTAGCCTTCCATCACATCTGGGTCCAGACTTACTGGAATGAAGACTAGAAGCCATCAGCCCTAGAAGACAATGTCAAAAGATACAGCTGGAAGGTGGGTTCACATCTCTAATACAGACAATGGTTTCAATTGCTTTAAACTTTCCCCACATTTGAGGAATACACTTGGCTTGTCCTCTCTCTTTTGAATGAAGTAATGTAGTTGCCAGTGAATGTAAGGGAATACCTTTCCACTGGACAATCTTAATACATTTGTGACTTGCTTTCAAGGTCACAAATGTATTAAAATTATCCAGTGGAAAGATTGCTACTATTTAGGGTTAATGGTGCTACTATTTGGTTTTCTGCCAAGAACTTGTGACCTGGTTTGGCCACTGTTGGAAACAGGATACTGGGCTAGACAGACCACTGGTTTAACCCACTGTGGCTACTCTTATCTATATATATAAAAGGCACCTCCAACGTTCCATTGAAGCCTCAAGCCGGAAACTTGAGGCGCCCGAGATATCCGGTTTGGCCTGCAGGCTGCAGTCACTGTAGCTCCACCCTCGCGTCAAAACGCGATGACGTTGAGGGCGGGGCGGGCCTGCAGTCAGTATACCTACACCCTCGCGTCAACATGCGATGACGCAGAGGGCGGGGCGGCAAAGACACAACGGACGACTTCCACACATTCTCTGACAGCTGCTGGGAGAGCGCACCGAACTTTGCAAACTCGCAACCACGTCACTCAGGGACGGAGGGAGGGAGAGGAGAGGTGTGGAACTCGGAAGGGAGGCACGGAGGGGGTTCTGGAACTCGGGAGGGAGGACGGTGGGGGGGGATTACCCTGCTAGCGCCCGTTTCATTTTTTCCCGAAACGGGCATTTCTTACTAGTGTTCTTATAAGAGTTGCTTCCTTCATCAAGCTTTCTAAGTAATTTTTCAAGAAGTCATGCCACAAGTTCAGATCGCTTTGATAGCAAGTTCTTGACCCCAAGAGACAATCTATAACAGGAGACACTGAAAGGATAAATGTATTCATGGACCTTCAGGTCAATCATATTCCCCATAACTCTGCTCTTCAAGAGCAGCAGAGAGGTCGCATCTTCACAGCCAAAACTTGAAAATTTTCCAGACTGGAGATTAAAATAGTAATTCACATGTAAATGTGAATATGGCATACATGTATAGATGTACACATATTTGTGAGTAAACACCAATATTCTGCCTTAGAAATATTCACTACAGACTGGCTAAAATTACTAGATAAATCTGATTCAATAAATAGCTGATGTAAAATCAGCCTGATAACTTTATACCCGGTGAGTGTGTCACTGAATGTATCTCATTAATGTTATCAGCAGCTATCTGAATACAGACCTAAGTGTGAATCAAGTCCAAAATGTATTTATTTATTTGTTTGTTGCATTTGTATCCCACATTTTTCCACCTATTTGCAGACTCAATGTGGCTTACAATAATACATCATGACAAGCGCCAATCAAGAGTAGATAAACAATTGGTTACATAAAGAACAAGTGTAACATAATGGATATAATCAATTCAATAAAGCATACAGATTATTAAGTAACTAGTAAAAAAGCCCGTTTCTGAGACTAATGAAACGGGCGCTAGCAAGGTATTTGTTTTTTGCAATGATTGTGTTGAAAGTGGTTTTTATTATAATTGTGTTTGTAATGAACATTTGTTTTTGTTTTTTTTATGTGCAATTTCATTTGTTATTTTTTGTTTTGTTGTATTGTTGGTTGTTTTGTTATTGTGTTTTTAGGATGTAGTGTAAAGAATTTACAAAGCAGTTTGTGTTACTCTTTTATTCATATTTTTTTTTTAGTTTCCTCATCCTCAGTGCATCATCCATTTCCAAATAGCTTCCCATCCTGTCTGCCATTAGCTCACTACCTGCTCACCCTTTTCTCCCAATGTCCAAGTTCCCATCTCCGTCCTCCTAATCAATCATTGCTGTTCCCCCAATCCGCAATCTGGTTTTCCATTCTTTCCTTCCTCTGTCCTCATCCCAGCCTCCAGAAAGAGTGTTTGTGATTTTGCTTTTTGTGGTTTACCTGTTTTGGCCACGTGGTGTGTGTGTGTGTGTGTGTGTGTATGTGAGTCAGTCAGAGTGTGGGCAGTCCCTTCCACATCAATTCTCCCTTTTTCCCATCAGGTTTCTCCTCATCATCAGTGCATCATCTTTTTCCTTGTAGCTCCCTAGTTCTTTCCTTGCTCCTGGAAGCTTGCCAGGTGCCCTTGGCCTGGATTGCCCGCTGTCATGGATAGGATGCTGGGCTCAATGGACCCTTGGTCTTTTCCCAGTGTGGCATTACTTATGTACTTATCCCCATCCCAGCCTCCAGCCATCCCAGTGTGTGTGATGTTGCTTTCTGTGGTTTACCTTTTTTTTGCCACATGCTGTGTGTGTGTGTGTGTGTGTGTGAGAGAGAGAGAGAGAGAGAGAGAGGCACAGTGTGTGTGTGAAAAACGAATCTGCTTTTTTTTTTTCCTTTCTCTGTCCCCATCCCAGCCTCCTGCGTTGTCCGCGACCGTTCACCTCTCAGTGCTGTCTAGGGCTGAAGCAGCTGGTCATTTCCTTTGTTGCCGCTGCCCTGCATCTGTCAGTGCGTCTTCTTTTTTGGCAGCTCCTCTAGGCTGAAGCGGCTCCCACTGTTGTTGCCTGCCGTTGTCCTCCGCCGTTCACCTGTCAGTATCTTCGAGGTGTGAAGCGGCTGCCGGTTTTCTAGTTGCCAGTGCCGTGCAGCTATCAGTGCAATTCCCGTTTTCTTTCTTCGTGTGAACATGAAGTTTTTTTTTGCGCCATTTGCTGTTGTGGTTTTTTTTTAATACGTTGGTGGAGACGTCGCTGCTGTGCTGTGATTGGGCACAGTCGTTGGTGACGCATCTGGTATTGCGAGACGTCATCAGGAGTTGGATACAGGAGGCAGTAGCACGAATGATTCAAGCTTTTTGTCCACGCTGCCAGCTTCAGAATGTTGGAGGTGGGTTTTATTATATAGGATTAGTGATGTGTTGGAATTCTTATTATTGATTATTATGGTAAATCATGTTAAAAAGGAAAGTCTTTAAAGATTTTTGAAAGTTGATAAGGTCGTGAATATTTTTCAGATCCAGTGGTAATGTATTCCACAGCTGAGTGCCAATGTAAGAAAAACAAGACGCATGTATTAGTTTGTACTTTAGACCTTTGCTGCTAGGGAAGTGAAGTCCCAAGAATGTGCATGCTGATCTTTTAGCGTTCCTGGATGGTAAATCAATAAGGTCTGACATGTATGCCGGAGCATTTCCATGAATGATTTTATGAACCAGAGTGCAAACTTTGAACACAGAATGTTCCTTAACTGGGAGCCAATGGAGCTTCTCTCTTAGGGGTTTAGCACTTTCGTATTTTAATTTTCCAAAAATGAGTCTAGCTGCGGTGTTTTGGGCTGTCTGAAGACAGAGCATGGAGAGAGCCTGGGCATGACCGATATTTATGCACATAACTTATAGAATATGTTATTGCCACATTTAGGCTCACCTGCTGTAGATATGGCATAAGTGGACATGCACAGACATGCATAGACATTTTTTAGACTGTAAGCTCTTTTGAGCAGGGACTGTCTCTCTGTGTCAGTTGTTCAGCGCTGTGTGCGTCTGGAAGCGCTATACAAATGCTAATAATAATAATTGATGTCAAATTAAGCTAGAATTCTATAATGGAACTTTGGTGCTCAGATTCTGATGGATCTCATCATATCTCTCTAAACGAAGCTACTCAGTCAGGCATGAAGAAGCCTCATCTCCATCTTTCTCACTCGCTTCAGGTGTTCCACAAGGATCCATCTTAGCACCTATACTTTTCAATATTTTCCATGCACCTCTCTTCACTTTGCTTCAGTCATTGGACTTCACAGCGTATGTGTACACTGATGATATCCAAGTCCTTTGCACACTTGATCCCTCTGACCCACTTCAAATCCAAGATATCAACTCCAAACTGATTCAAGTAACCAGTTGGCTACAAGAAAATAAGCTCATCGTAAATCCAAGTAAGTCCGAAGCTCTTCTCTTTACCAATAGGGCAAATCAAACATTAATAACGCCTATCCCACTCTGCTCTGCCCCAGTCCCACTCACACCTACTACAAGAATTCTGGGTGTCATTATTGACACCTCACTCACATTCTCGCCACAGATATCTGCAGTAGTCAATCGCTCTTTCTCTAAACTTCGAGTGATCCGTTCCATTCAAAAATTGCTAGATCTTGCTCGCTATGAACATTCTTATCTACTCATTAAGTACATAAGTATTGCCACACTGGGACAGACCAAAGGTCCATCAAGCCCAGTATCCTGTTTCCAACAATCCAGGTCACAAATACCTGGCAAGATCCTGAAAAAGTTCAATACATTTTATGCTGCTTATCCCAGAAATAAGCAGTGGATTTTCCCAGTCAATTTAATAATGATCTATGGACTTTTCCTTTAGGAAGCCGCCCAGACCTTTTTAAAACCCTGCTAAGCTAACGACCTTTACCACATTCTCTAGCAACAAATTCCAGAGTTTAATTACATGTTAAGTGAAAAAAAAATGTCTCCAATTCGTATTAAATTTACTACTTTGTAGCTTCATCGCATGCCCCCTAGTCCTAGTATTTTTGGAAAGAGTAAACAAATGATTCATATCTACCCAATTCACTCCACTCATTATTTTATAGACCTCTATCATATCTCCCCTCAGCCATCTTTTCTCCAAGCTGAAGAGCCCTAGACACTTCAGCCTTTCCTCATAGGAAAGTCGTCCCATCCCCTTTATCATTTTCGTCGTCCGTCGCTGTACCTTTTCTAATTCCACTATATCTTTTTTGAGATGCTGCAACCAGAATTGAACACAATATTTGAGGTTCGGTCGCATCATGGACCGATACAAAGGCATTATAACATCGTCACTGGTCATTATAACGTACTCATTGGTCATCAGTCAATTGGATTACTGCAATACCCTCTATAGAGGTCTAAATATTAAGAACCTTCATCACTTACAACTGATACAAAACTCATTACAGCAAGCAAGAAATACGATCATGTAACTCCACTCCTAAAATCTTCATATCGGCTATCTCTAACTCACTGCATAACTTAAAGATACTATTTTTGCTTTTCAAAATTCGTAACTCGTTTCTGAGTTCCTGACCCCTATTGTCCCCCCAGACTATTTAGATCATCCCAACAGAATTTACTTATTGGCCCCTCCTTTTCAGAAATCACCTATGATATCACTCAATATCTTCTCTGTACAAGGCCCGGAACTTTGGAAAAAGCTACCCCATCACCTCAGATCTTCTTCCTGTCTTTAACAAATTAAATCAGACCTTATGACCTTTCTTTTCCTCAATGCCTATAGGCAAAACTAGCCTCCATCTCCGCTATGGGAAAACCGATGGCCAGCCTGACTTATACATTTCCCTTCCTGGTGTATGCCCCCTCCCCCCCACACACACTTTTCTATCATTTAATCTATTTCCCCCTACTTTTGTCTGTCTACTTTTTTCTGATATGCTTCCTTTTATCTACTGCATGTAAGCAGTCTAGACAATGTGTTTGATGGGTGGGGTAGAAACCCTGAATAAACTTGAAACTTGAATTAGCACTCAGCATGTAGCATCTAGGTGCCTACATTATGGCACCCAGTTACAGAATTGCTTCCTAAATATCTAATGAATATTGCATTTAATACAAATATCCTACAAACTAGATTTGTTTGCCAGTCTGGAAGACATGCAATTCTCTCACTGCTGGACTCTAACCAACAGACACTCAGAAGGGATAACTTTATTCAGCACAATTAGTCCAGGTGCAACCAAAATATCATGTCACCTTTGCCATATTGGATGCAAAACCAAACATAACAGAGCCTCCCATTCTAGTCCTTAAGGGTCACAAACAGGTCTAATGATCAGAACACCCAAGGAGATGTGCTAAATTCTAGGCCTGTCTTTTTCCCCTGGGACCCGACTTGAGAACCCCCTGCAATACAGGATAGCACATGTGTTACAACAGACTGAAATCAGCATATTATTACATTATATTTTTACCATTAGGCTCTACGTAGTGAAAGGCAATTTGGAACGATGACTGAATCAGAAGGAAAAGAAAACTGGTGTAATATATCCATTTCGGAAAACGCCCTGTCAGTCCTAGAAAAAAATAAGAAAATATTTGAGTGACTATACAGCAGTAAGTACAGCACAACTGGATCGTATATAGGACTCCAACATACAGAGTTATATAGTAAATGATAGATCTATTAAGTCTGCCCAGTCACTGTTCACACTGCTAAGGACACATCCCACCTGTCAGCTGCAGATCCTGCAAGATCTCTTTATGCAGAACAGTCTGTGTTCCTCCTTTGTCCCTCACGAAATATCACCCCCCCCCTCCCCCGCTTCCCTGTCTCCAGCACTTCTCTTTCTCCCTGCCTACTGTAATAATCTAAATAGCTGGCAATTCTAACATCGCTGTTGCCTGAACATTCAGCCTCCTACATCTTCTGCTTCCTAGGGAATCATGCATGGTTCTGATTTTCCAGTTTCTGATGGGTGAAGCGCAGCCTCTGTCCTTCTTCATTGCCAACACGTGGATTTTGTATGGTTTGCACTCCAGTTCTAAGTGTCTCACTGCACATCCCCTCCCCCCCCCCCAATATTCTTCCTTTATACTCCCCCAATATACCCAGCAACACTAGGTGGTCACCTAGTCTAACAAGTCTTGAAAGCCATATGCACTCAAAGAACCATCAGCAGGTACTTTTACCTGCAAACCAATGCTTAATATTTAACAGTGCAATGTCTAATTAGGAGCACTGTTCCCTCTAAGCTGCCAGTGGGTGGTGCTGTTTCACTATCGCATTGTCAATAGTAAGGGATAGGCAAGATCTGCAGGAATCCATGGAGCCTGCCTCTGTCTAGCAACTTAAAGCATAATATTGAAGCATCACCCTAAGTGGCACCAATGAAGATGGAGGACTCCCACTCAGCTTAGAGGGAACAGTGATCATGAGTGTTGATAAATTAATGTAGGATTCTAGAGTTTAAATTATCAAAATCTTGGAGAGGGAAGCCAACAGGCTAGGGTCCTGAAAATTGAGGGGGTACAGAGCCGTAGGTTTATCCATGGAGCCCAATACTCTTGAATCAGCCCTGCCTATACCTCTACTATCATCCTGGAGGATTATTTGGTTCAGTTCTCCGGATGCTCTGTGCAACCCCTTAGCAAGATTTGGATTTGAGAGTTTATTACTGGCCCTTCCAAATAGGAATTCAAAGGGAGTTACAAATTCAGGTACATCAGTTATTTCCCTGTCAATGTGGGCTTACAGTTTAAGTTGTACCTGAGGCAGTGGAGGCTGAAGCCATGAACAGCACAAAAGTCATAACCCTTAAGATTAAAGTATCAGGCAAAAAAGTCTGAAAAGTTTTAGGAGGTTAAAATTGGCTTTTAACTAAATAAATATGTTTCAGTTAATCCTATCCTAAAAACTGACTGGACAAAATCATTGCAACAACACAGATTTAACTGGACAAAAAGGGACCATTTTGTTATATGACCAGGGCAATATTTTCAGACGTAGCCAGTATGCACAAAATTCAGCACTCTCAACTTAAATCGGTATCCCTAAGTGAGGCTGCCTAAATGGTTGCCTTAAATCTCATTATCTTATATCTGATAGATTCAAGTTGATAGTCAATGAGAACTACTACTGGTTAGATGAGGCAGAATATTCGGACAAAGCTCAGCAGTTGACTTTGCTGTTTAACTATTCACCCCATCTTAAGTAGAGAGGTGTGGTAGCCGTGTTAGTCCACTCTTAAAGGTTATCAATAGAAATCAAACAAAATAAAACATGGAAAAGAAAATAAGATGATACCTTTTTTATTGGACATAACAATACATTTCTTGATTAGCTTTCGAAGGTTGCCCTTCTTCCTCAGATCGGAAATAAGCAAATGTGCTAGCTGACAGTGTATATAAGTGAAAACATTCAAGCATTACTATGACAGTAAAATAGATACCATTGGAGATTCTACATGGAATGTTGCTACTATTGGAGATTCTACATGGAATGTTGCTATTCCACTAGCAACATTCCATGTAGAAGGCTGCGCAGGCTTCTGTTTCTGTGAGTCTGACGTCCTGCACGTACGTGCAGGACGTCAGACTCACAGAAGCAGAAGCCTGCGCGGCCACGTTGGTGATCTACAAGGGCTGACTTCTACATGGAATGTTGCTAGTGGAATAGCAACATTTCATGTAGAATCTATAGAAATCAAACAAAATAAAACATGGAAAAGAAAATAAGATGATACCTTTTTTATTGGACATAACTTAATACATTTCTTGATTAGCTTTCGAAGGTTGCCCTTCTCCGTCAGATCGGAAATAAGCAAATGTGGTAGCAGATAGTATATATAAGAGAATAATAGTATATATAAGATTGAATATTTTAACACCCAACAGACAGGACTTAACAAGGATCTGGGTTTTCTAACCCATTATAAACCATAAAGTTGTATTTCTCTGTTTATTTCTCTGTTTATTACCCTCCTCTCACCTACCAACACCCATCCTGTTAGAATATCAATGAAATGCTTTGATGTCCCCATGCATACCCCCACCCTCCCACTCTGTCAGACTGTCAAAGTAATGCTTTGATGTTTCTCTCATATATACTATCTGCTACCACATTTGCTTATTTCCGATCTGAGGAAGAAGGGCAACCTTCGAAAGCTAATCAAGAAATGTATTAAGTTATGTCCAATAAAAAAGGTATCATCTTATTTTCTTTTCCATGTTTTATTTTGTTTGATTTCTATTGATTAACTATTTACCCCAAGAAGTCCATTTGCTTGCACTTTCCTACTCAGTGATTTAATTTTCTGCGTCATCTGGGAAAGGGAAAATTTACACACAAACACATGATCATACAAGCAAAATGTGTTTTGGAACTCTTGTCCCACTCTTAAATGTAGTAACTTTCAGACAAAACCCCCAATGTAACACGGTTTGACTGATTGGTTTTACTTTCCTAGATGTGAAAAGGGTTCTAGTTCAAAAATGACCTACTGATTTTATTTTAATACTTAGAGGGGTATTATTAGGGAAGGGAATCAGATCCCAGTATCTTGTTACAGCTTACAAAGCACATAGACTGACAAAGTTACTAGTAATATATGTAACTTAAATTTAAGTCTATGTGCTTTGAAAATGAATCTTTTCATCTCTGATTCAGAAGTGCTACTGTATCTACAACATATGAGTAATGGAATCATATCAACAGAGACTGTCTTTGCAAATACCAGACATATCAACCCTCCCCCCCAACCCCCCCAACCCCCACCCCCCCCACCCCCACCCCTCCAACACACACACACTAATAATTTTAGATTTTTCCAAATAGGTCATTGCTACAAGATCAGGAAACAAGGTGAGAATCGCAGGTGTACACCAAAAAATTAGACTTTTGAAAAGTAAGAAGTAAATAGTCGGTTTAAAAGGGGAGGGCTTGCAGGATAATATTCAGCCAGCTTATAGATGATTAAAGATAACTGAATATGGATAACTTTACCCAGTCTCCTGACCTGAGGATTACTCAGTCAGAAGTCCATAGTTGGGGAAATGATGCAAAACCCGCTGAAGAGACAGACACACTGCTTGTATATCTCTAGCAAAAATATTTAGAAAACAAGAGCCTATAAATGGCTAAATAGTGGTTAAACTTAGCCGTATATTGCTCTCTTGGCTTTCAGCGGGCATCACCTCTACAAGCTGCATAACTGCAAAAAAGGACAAAACGTGTAAAAAAAATATATCCGTTATCAGACGCTGACACAAATCCAAGTAAAACAAACGGGAAATAGAGCTGAGTTATTAAAAGTTTGCGCCAGGTTTTACAACGAAATAATCCCATTTATTTTCAATGAGGAAAACGCCTTTTGCAAACCTTCAATACATCTGAGGATGAGCTCTTGACAGCCTCCCAAGAGTTACAACCCTACCTTTCATAGTGGCATGTGTAGGCTTGGGCAGTAGAGGAACCACGAGAAGAAAGATGAGATAGACCACAGAAAATCCATTGTGCCGGATGGCTATAGCTGGAAGCAGAAGAACAGTTTTCAGTTCATTCACAATTATAGTAGAACTTGTAATAGTCTAGATGAACAAAACCCAACTAATGAACTAGTTTATTCACGGTTTTATTGAAACCTGTTTGATTTCCAGTCTCTGTTTAACTCACTAGAGGAAGAATTACGCTGGAAGAACATACTTGAATTTAATGAAACATGATGAAGTATGATGGTAATGATGGACTAGCGACGAGTTTTTACTGTTTGGTAGTAATGATGGATTAACTATTTGCTTGAGGGTGACAATTTAGATTTTGTTTATTGGTGGAAGGATAAGAATGTTATTATACCGTTCTGATGATGTGAGACCTGCGCTATTATTATGATGTTGTGATGGTATGAGGTGTATTGATGTTTTAGAGTTTATTTTAAAATTGGCTTTATTTTAGTTTGTTATATGTTTTATATTCACGTAACACAGAAAGAAGATGAAAACATCTACTAAATATCCAACTGTAACAGAGTAATCAAAACAAAATAGTGGAATAAAACCCTTTTTTTTTTAATTAGCTCTTTAAAGAGACAGATTCAAATCAGTAAGCCAAGCGCACGAACTAGAACTCAATGACCCCCTAGTGCTGCTTACGTAGGCCCCCATTATAGTCATTAGTCAAAAAACCTCCCATAACTTCACACTTCAAATGAATAAAAAAATCCCACATTCAATAAATGTGTTCACAAACAGTGTTCAAATGCATAATACATGTCAGCGCTAATCAGCAGTACCGCTTTCTATAAGTAGTCCGGTGTTAACACTTTATAATTTTTTTTTTAAAAAAGGTTTTTGTTTCCACTGTTTTGTTGTGAGCATGTAATCATGTACTCCACCTACAGAGCGGAATATAACTACTGTACTGAAAATAAAGAAATGCATTTGTATTTCACCTGTTCTCCGTTTGGAATCTTACGGTAGATATTAATGAGCCTACTAGACTAACTTATTGTTAATACTGTGCAACATTTACTCTGTCTGAAGCGTTGCCGGGTTCCACCATCGGTAAATGTAGAAAGGTTCCATTTTAGCCTTGAAAACTACTGTGCCCAAATTCAGTCCTGGCATGCTCCAAATACATTTCTTACGAGAAAGGGGGCCTTTATTCTATAGAAAGTCGCATTTATAGGTCAACTAAAGGCATGCACGGAGGGGAGAAAATAAGGAAGATGACGTTCTTTGCATTAAACAACGATTCCAGAAGCAAAAGATCCCTTGCCGGGTGAAGCACAATTCTCTCTAAACACAGGCTCTATTATATCAGAAACTGCAAAACTACTCATGCATAAAATGTTTGAAAAACCTGTAAAATCTCCCGTGAAGCAGTTTCCCACCCTACTTGTTCCTAGCGGAATTCATTTCACTTCTCTTCAAAGAGCCAACACACTGGACACCCATCTTCTTAGAAATTAACAGCAATGGAAAGGAAAACGGAATATTTTACTAAAAGCTCCCCCCCCCCCTCCTTTTTTTACGGGAATTTAAGATCACCTGAAAGTTAAACTTAACCAGGAGCAAACCTGTGAAGGGAAATGAATACAGTTTTTCAGCCTACTTCTGAGATCACCTTTCTACTAGATATAAGTCGGTTGAAATTTAAGGAATAAATCCTTGGATTTTGAGCTAGGTATATATAGTGTGATCTTTGATTATTACAACTAGTGAGCCACCAGTTCTGGCTCTGAAAGTTGAGGCTGTCTCCCTGAATTTAGAGGAAAAGGCACAGACCTGGCCAGCATTGCATGAGTCAGAGGACAGTGAACTTTGCAAGCGCCTCTGGCAATGACCAGCGGCTTCTTACCTGCCAACAGGGAAAAGGGCAAAAAGCATCGAAATAGCAGCCCGCAGGCGACATCACTCGCCATGATCTTTTCATCCCCAAATCCCGGACGTGATCAGGGCGGAGCTGCAAGAGCCAAATGCCTCCAGCGTCTTCAAAAGGATCAGCCAGAACTGGACCAGACCTTCCGCAGGATTTTCCCTTTGCATTCAACAGGTAAGTGAAAAGAGAAAAACCTGACCAACGATCAGTCCCTGCTGTCCTTGGTGATGGAAAATATTGATCTTCGCTTGAGCTAGCCCGATGTTCTCAGGACTGATTTTCGTTCAGAGCTGAACCATTGTTATCAAACCTCATTACCAGTTGTTATCGATCTGTCTTCTACTTCCTCCTCCTACCTCTCCCTTCTGCACATTTGCCTCTTCCCCTCCCTTTGGGAAGAGTGTTGGTGGACAAAAGACAGAGACGAATTGGGGAAATAGAGAAAGCAGAAGTTCTAGGGTTACCATATGGAAAGCAATGGAAGTAAAACCCGGCTGGCTCAATCCGTCCTCCTTTTTCTGGAGCCATATGGCAACCCTAAGAAGTTCTCAACCCAGTCCTCGAGACATAACTAGCCAGTCAGGTTTCAACATATCCATAATGAATATGCTGGAGATAGATTTGCACAGAATGGGGACAGTGTATGCAAATCTATCTCCTGCATAGTTAACTCTGTTAATTTGATCTGAAGAACTGGGATCTTATTGATTTGTGTTAATAATGCTGTTATTGCATTGGATTGTTCACTTGATTAATTTTGATGTATATTATAAATTCCTTCTAATGTGAAGCTACTCTTGTAATCCGCTTTGATGGGTTAGTTAAACGTTGAATAGAAATCTACTGTTACAATACAATATTCATTATGGACATCCTGAAAACTTGACTGGCTAGGTGTGTCCTGAGGACTGGGTTGTGAATCCCTTTTCTAAAACTATTTTCACCCCTGGAGCTATTTGATGATTGTTTGGCTGCCCATCAGACTTGATAAGCATCTTCCTGTCCATGCCATTAGTATTCATTATTGTGCTCCGAATGTATAAAAATATACCCCCAAGTTTTTTTTTTTAAACCTTCTTGAACCCCAATTTTCTCTTTGATCTTATAACATTTATTCAACTTCTAACCTCCTACTGAGTTGAGTAGCCCTTTAAAGTTCCCTGATCAGCAACAATTCCTTAGCATAGTCAGGCTGTAACAACCCCAATGAACATCATTATTTATACAGGTGTCAGGAATAATTTTTGTAAGGGGTTGAATTCGCACTGGTTGAAACTTGTGAGCAGTACCACCAAGTCAGCCAAACCAGGGGCCCTGACAAAGCCCCCTGTAGCTACGCCACTGACTACTACAGGAGTACAGCAGTAGTGCCCGCCCTCACCATGTGCCATGTCTGGCGCCTCAGAAATGTATTTTTTTTATTTGAGCATTGGGGGTGCACCCAGCAGTAATTGAGCAGCACCACACACTGCCCGGTTACCACTGGGCTACTGCAGGAGCCCTTACCACCTCCTAAATAGGTTATCAATAGAAATCAAACAAAATAAAACATGGAAAAGAAAATAAGATGATACCTTTTTTATTGGACATAACTTAATACATTTCTTGATTAGCTTTCGAAGGTTGCCCTTCTTCGTCAGATCGGAAATAAGCAAATGTGCTAGCTGACATTGTATATAAGTGAAAACATTCAAGCATTACTGTGACAGTCTGACAGGGTGGGAGGAGGGGGGTGGGTAGGAAGTATGCATGGAGACATCAAAGCATATCATTGATATTCTAACAGGGTGGGTGTGGATAGCCTTTGCTTTGATGTCCCCATGCATACTTCCTACCCACCCCCCTCCTCCCACCCTGTCAGACTGTCATAGTAATGCTTGAATGTTTTCACTTATATACAATGTCAGCTAGCACATTTGCTTATTTCCGATCTGAGGAAGAAGGGCAACCTTCGAAAGCTAATCAAGAAATGTATTAAGTTATGTCCAATAAAAAAGGAATCATCTTATTTTCTTTTCCATGTTTTATTTTGTTTGATTTCTATAGATTCTACATGGAATGTTGCTATTCCACTAGCAACATTCCATGTAGAAGTCGGCCCTTGTAGATCACCAACGTGGCCGCGCAGGCTTCTGCTTCTGTGAGTCTGACGTCCTGCACATACGTGCAGGACGTCAGACTCACAGAAACAGAAGCCTGCGCAGCCTTCTACATGGAATGTTGCTAGTGGAATAGCAACATTCCATGTAGAATCTCCAATAGTAGCAACATTCCATGTAGAATCTCCAATGATATCTATTTTACTGTCATAGTAATGCTTGAATGTTTTCACTTATATACACTGTCAGCTAGCACATTTGCTTATTTCCGATCTGAGGAAGAAGGGCAACCTTCGAAAGCTAATCAAGAAATGTATTAAGTTATGTCCAATAAAAAAGGAATCATCTTATTTTCTTTTCCATGTTTTATTTTGTTTGATTTCTATAGATTCTACATGGAATGTTGCTATTCCACTAGCAACATTCCATGTAGAAGTCGGCCCTTGTAGATCACCAACGTGGCCGCGCAGGCTTCTGCTTCTGTGAGTCTGACGTCCTGCACATACGTGCAGGACGTCAGACTCACAGAAACAGAAGCCTGCGCAGCCTTCTACATGGAATGTTGCTAGTGGAATAGCAACATTCCATGTAGAATCTCCAATAGTAGCAACATTCCATGTAGAATCTCCAATGATATCTATTTTACTGTCATAGTAATGCTTGAATGTTTTCACTTATATACACTGTCAGCTAGCACATTTGCTTATTTCCGATCTGAGGAAGAAGGGCAACCTTCGAAAGCTAATCAAGAAATGTATTAAGTTATGTCCAATAAAAAAGGAATCATCTTATTTTCTTTTCCATGTTTTATTTTGTTTGATTTCTATAGATTCTACATGGAATGTTGCTATTCCACTAGCAACATTCCATGTAGAAGTCGGCCCTTGTAGATCACCAACGTGGCCGCGCAGGCTTCTGCTTCTGTGAGTCTGACGTCCTGCACATACGTGCAGGACGTCAGACTCACAGAAACAGAAGCCTGCGCAGCCTTCTACATGGAATGTTGCTAGTGGAATAGCAACATTCCATGTAGAATCTCCAATAGTAGCAACATTCCATGTAGAATCTCCAATGATATCTATTTTACTGTCATAGTAATGCTTGAATGTTTTCACTTATATACACTGTCAGCTAGCACATTTGCTTATTTCCGATCTGAGGAAGAAGGGCAACCTTCGAAAGCTAATCAAGAAATGTATTAAGTTATGTCCAATAAAAAAGGTATCATCTTATTTTCTTTTCCATGTTTTATTTTGTTTGATTTCTATAGATTCTACATGGAATGTTGCTATTCCACTAGCAACATTCCATGTAGAAGTCGGCCCTTGTAGATCACCAACGTGGCCGCGCAGGCTTCTGCTTCTGTGAGTCTGACGTCCTGCACATACGTGCAGGACGTCAGACTCACAGAAACAGAAGCCTGCGCAGCCTTCTACATGGAATGTTGCTAGTGGAATAGCAACATTCCATGTAGAATCTCCAATAGTAGCAACATTCCATGTAGAATCTCCAATGGTATCTATTTTACTGTCATAGTAATGCTTGAATGTTTTCACTTATATACACTGTCAGCTAGCACATTTGCTTATTTCCGATCTGAGGAAGAAGGGCGACCTTCGAAATCTAATCAAGAAATGTATTAAGTTATGTCCAATAAAAAAGGCATCATCTTATTTTCTTTTCCATGTTTTATTTTGTTTGATTTCTATTGATAACCTTAAGAGTGGACTAACATGGCTACCACCCACCTCCTAAATAGAAAGCGGTAAGGGCTTCTCGAGGACATGGCCGCATGGCAAGCGGTTAACTTACCACACAGCCATTTCCTTTTTTTCTTTTAAAGCCTTTTACCCGCTGCAGTAAACAAAAGGGGCCTCAGTGAATGGCAAATTCATGCGCTGATGCCACTGCAGGGCCCCTTTTATTGTAGCTTAATAAAAGGGGCTCTGAATGACTTGCCCAAGATCATAAGCGGCAGTGGTCAGATTTGAACTGAGCTTCCCTCATTGTCACCCCAGTGCTCTGACCGCTAGGGTCTGCTCTTCCCACAGCAAGTTTTCAGGAAAAAGCTTGAATATGCAATCAAAGAGATTTGCACTTTGTATCACATCATATTTATATACTGCTCTACACCTCAGCACTCATTATAAATTACATAAAGATAACAAATTCCCTTCCCCAAAATCTTATTTTTTATGTATGTATGTGTTTGTTTATTTATTTATTTATTTATTCATTCATTCATTCTTATATCCCACAATTATCCAAAAACAAGTTTCAGTTCAGTGTGGCTTACAATTACAGGAGTACAGTATTAGTATTCGATTACATATATTGTGGAACATTTGTGCATATGAGATTAACCATAAACTTTCTTGAAAAGGTACATGTTTAGTTCTTTTCTGTTGATGCTTCTTATGACCTTGGGAATTGAGTTCCACCCCTTGGAGACCAGGTAGCTGAATCCTCCGGTGTAGATGGATTTGTTGATGCTTCTTATGACCTTGGGAATTGAGTTCCACCCCTTGGAGACCAGGTAGCTGAATCCTCTGGTGTAGATGGATTTGTTGATGCTTCTTATGACCTTGGGAATTGAGTTCCACCACTTGGAGACCAGGTAGCTGAATCCACCGGTGTAGATGAATTTGTTGATGCTTCTTATGACCTTGGGAATTGAGTTCCACCACTTGGAGACCAGGTAGCTGAATCCACCGGTGTAGATGAATTTGTTGATGCTTCTTATGACCTTGGGAATTGAGTTCCACCACTTGGAGACCAGGTAGCTGAATCCACCGGTGTAGATGAATTTGTTGATGCTTCTTATGACCTTGGGAATTGAGTTCCACCACTTGGAGACCAGGTAGCTGAATCCACCGGTGTAGATGAATTTGTTGATGCTTCTTATGACCTTGGGAATTGAGTTCCACCACTTGGAGACCAGGTAGCTGAATCCACCGGTGTAGATGAATTTGTTGATGCTTCTTATGACCTTGGGAATTGAGTTCCACCACTTGGAGACCAGGTAGCTGAATCCACCGGTGTAGATGAATTTGTTGATGCTTCTTATGACCTTGGGAATTGAGTTCCACCACTTGGAGACCAGGTAGCTGAATTCTCTGGTGTGGATGGATTTGTATGTGATGTTTCTGCAGTTGGGTAGGTGAAGTAGTAGGTAACTCCTGGTTTCTGGGCTTGTGTTTCTTGGTGATAGCTCAATCAGGTTTAACATGTAGTCAGGAAACATGCCAAACAGTAATTTAAAGATTAAAGTGCTCTTTTTAAAGAATAGTCTAGCTTTGATTGGGAGCCAGTGTAGCAATATAAGCAGTGGAGTTACTCTCTTGTATTTTGATTTTTTGAATATATGTCTTGCTGCCATGTTCTGAATGGTCTGCAGTGATTTTAGTACATTATCTTTGCATCCTACCTATGCTGCGTTGCAATAGTCTAGCTGTGGTAGTATCAGAGATTGTACTATAAGACAGAATGCATGTCTGGAAAAATAGTCTCTTATCCTTCTCAGTTTCCATAGAGTTTTGAAACTCTTTGATGCCACTGCTGAGACTTGATTTTCGAGAGATAGGTGTTTGTCGAGAATGATTCCTAGTTGTTGTTCAATAGGGTATGTTGTTTGGTCAATTGTGAGATTTTGGTAAGAATTGGGATTGTGCGGGCTGGATAGTACCAGTAGTTTGGTTTTGTCTCAGTTTATCTTGAGCTTAGTTCTTTGAGAAAAAAGTAATGATATGGATTTTATTTATTTATTTATTTATTTAAATAATTTCTATTCCATACTAACTGAAATTCTAGGCAGATTACAAGTATACATACACAATCAATTAGACATAAAAACACATCAGACATGATAAATCTTTAACAAAATATTAAAACAATACTATTAAAATATATCAACCATTTGCCAGCCCAGTTGTAGTTATCATACTTTAGATACCAGGAATCTTACAGAATATTAATGTAATTGTCAAGAAATGAACTGCTTTCATATATTTTGTGCAAGGAAGTAAAACAAGTGAATACATAGCTGGGGGAACTGAAGGTCTGGATCATTCAATAACTTTTTAGGTGGGGGTGGGGTAGGAGTTAGGGCAGAGCTTCCCAAACTGTGGGTCAGGACCACAAATGAGGTTGCAAAATCCACATTTGGGGTCATACCTGTGTGAGCTCTCCATAAGTGAATTATTATTCTTTATATCAGACCCTACTTATGGAATTATTGGTTGAACTGTTTTTTTCTGACCTTTCTTCCTAATATGCTTTTCGTAAACTTTGATTTATGGATTTTAAGAAAAATGTGTTTTCTCTTCCTTGGTTAATGGTGGACTGTATTTGAAGTTTTTTTTTTTTTATAAATTGCTTTATTAGATATTCCAACAAGTACAACATAGCATACCCACCAGAATACACCACAATCCAGATACAGAAAATACTGTCACACAATAGAGGCATATTTTCAAAGCATTTAGATTTACAAAGTTCCATAGTAACCTATAGAACTTTGTAAGTCTAAGTGCTTTGAAAATGAGCCTCCACAAATCACAAAAATGCTCAAAAATGGAACAAAAAAGTTATTTATATTAAATCCCACCCATACCCAACCACCTAAAAAAAATGCCCACACAATTCTATATTCAGAAGTCTGCTTCTAGCAGCATGAGTAAGCATACCCCAAAATGGTTCCCATACGTATATGACAGAATTTCTCCCCCTGAACAGAGTCGGTCAGCAAAATAGTGGCATTCTATACATGCCTGCATTACCATGAGAGTTCTCTACTGAGACAATGTTGATGCCTCCACCGAGAACCATAAAAGGAGAACACATTTCTTTCCAAATAAGGTTGAACTCTGTAAAAGGGTCATCAGGTCGCAAAGTTGCCTTACATGCTCTATGAGGGAAGACAGAGAGATGCATCAGCATTTTGTACTGGGTTTTCCCATAATGGAATATTGCAAGGTGCTTTGTCGTAGACCGACATACAGTGCTGAAGTTGATCTCCCATCAAGGCAATCTGTAGATCGAGTTCCCACTTGTGTGCTACAGGTGAATAGTCGAATGCTGGGATTTGCTCTTGAATATATTTGTGATGGTATCACAAAGGCACTGCCAACTGCACATCAACACAAAGTGCTTTTTTAAGCTGTTCCAGCTTTTCAACTTTGAGCGCAGTCAGTGCAACTGTCTATAGGCAAAGTGGTCACAGGGAGCTAAACCATCAAAGACTGCATTTTCTCCTCCTCCATGGCCATCTGCCAAAGATATTGCAGACCTTTGTCAGACCAACGTTTGAAGGCCACAGATTAATATCCGGGGGGGAAAGACTAAGTTTCCTCGAAATGCAAGTAATTTATTTATTTATTTGTTACTTTTGTATCCCGCATTTCCCCACCTATTTGCAGGCTCAATGTGACTTACATAGTACCGGAGAGGCGTTTGCAGACTCCGATGTGAACAACTACAAAGTGATGTTGTGGTAATAAAAAGTTCATATGGAACGGTCAGCGGAAGAGTTGTGTTACACATGGAGATAATCGCACACTGTGACAGACCCACTTCCATGTGTGTTGCAAAGTTTTGTGTAAAAAACTACTAGGTACAGGTCACTCCAGCCCAGCAGCCCGCGTATACAAAAGGTAGCTGAAATGCCAGGGAGGGGTGAGCTGCATTTCCAGGGCTGTGCAAGAGAAGCTGTCTGTGGAGTGGAACCAATCATTGATGTGATGCATCTGACATGTCAGCGAAAAACACTTGAGATCCAATAAGCCCACACTCCCACATCCCTTGGCCGAGAGATTAAAGAGAAGGAAGACAGGCCCTCTTACCATTCCACAAATATTGGGTTACAGCCCTGGCTAGTAGTCTAGAGTTTTATGTCGAAAGATGGATGTCCTTCTCTTTGGAAAATGAACCCAAAAGTTATTCAAAGTTGTTAAATCGCAAGAGGGTTGTGAAAAATTACAAGAGGACCTTTATCATTTTCATCGCCCTTCTCTGTACCTTTTCTAATTCCACTATATCTTTTTTGAGATGCGCTGACCAGAATTGCATACAATATTCAAGGTGTGGTTGCATCATGGAGTGATACAAAGGCATTATAATGTCCTCATCTTTGTTTTCCATTCCTTTCCTAATAATACCTAACATTCTATTTGCTTTCTTAGCCACCGCTGTACACTGAGCAGAAGGTTTCAATGAGGGAGGTGGGGGGAGGGGCGGAAGAGGGGAGGGGGTGGAGTAGGGGGGAGGGGCCATGGAACCTTGCTAGCACCCGTTTCCTTTCTGTTGGACTAGTAGCTACATAATGCAAGGTTCCACATTAAGAGTCACTGACCAGGAAAGGAATCTAGGAATCATCGTTGATGATACATTGAAACCTTCTCCTCAGTCTGCAGCAGCGGCTAAGAAAGCAAATAGAATGTTAGGTATTATTAGGAAAGGAATGGAAAACAAAGATGAGGACATTATAATGTCTTTGTATCACTCCATGATGCGACCACACCATGAATATTGTATGCAATTCTGGTCAGCACATCTCAAAAAAGATATAGTGGAATTAGAAAAGGTACAGAGAAGGGTGACAAAAATGTTAAAGGGAATGGAACAACTTCCCTATGAGGAAAGGCTAAAGTGGCTAGGGCTCTTCAGCTTGGAGAAAAGACGGCTGAGGGGAGATATGATAGAGGTCTATAAAATAATGAGTGGAGTGGAACAGGTAGACGTGAAGCGTCTGTTTACTCTTTCCAAAAATACTAGGACTAGGGGGCACACAATGAAGCTACAAGGTAGTACATTTAAAATGAATTGGAGAAAACATTTCTTCACTTAACATGTAATTAAACTCTGGAATTCATTGCCAGAGAATGTAGTAAAAGCAGTAACCTTAGTGGGGTTCAAAACAGGTTTGGATAGCTTCCTAAAAGAAAAGTCCATAAGCCATTATTAAAATGGACTTGGGGAAAATCCACTGCTTATGTCTAGGATAAGCAGCATAAAATGTATTGTACTGATTTAGGATCTTGCCAGGTACTTGTAACCTGGATTGGCCACTGTTAGAAACAGGATGCTGGGCTTGATGGACCTTCGGTCTGTCCCAGTATGGCAATAATTATGTACTTACAAAGCAAAAACAGCAAGGAGGGAAAGTGGGCAACTCTGTCACGTTCCCCACTCTATTGGGAAAGCTTCAATTTTAACTCCATTGACCAAGAAGCACACCACCAGAGCAATATACAAGTCACAGAGTGTTTGAAACCAACCTTAGACCCCCACATGCTGAAGAACTTGAAATACGTGTGGCCAATCCACCTGGTCAAAAGCCCTTGCTCCATCAAGACTCACCACCCTACCATGGGAGCCTGTTTGATGGCATACTGAAATAGCCAGCAAGAGCTTTCGAACAATGACAACTGAGTGCCGGCCCCTAACAAAACTAACCTGATGGGCTCCAATTAATGTGGGTAAATGATCCGACAGGTGATCTGCTAGTATTCGAGAATATAGTCCACATTGAACAAAGAAATGGGCCGATATGTCTCAGGTTGCAATTCAGATTTCCCAGGCTTTGGAATGAATGTGATCAAAGTCTCATTTGCATGAGGACGAAAAGTACCCTGTACCAAAGCTGAATAATAATAATAAGGTTCCAAAGGCCCACAAAGATGTGGCTGCAGCATTTTATAAAATTCTGGAGAATACCCATCAGGGCCCGGAGCTGTACCAGCCTTAGTAAGCGTAATGGCCCTCTGAATTTCAGCAGCTTGCAAAGGTGACTTAAGAAGCTCTACAGCAGCTGGCAAAAGCTGAGGCATACCGCTATCCACTAAATAATCAGGCACAGCAGGGTCCACACCCAGAGGATGCACAGTATACATCTGATGGAAATGAATAAGAAAGTACGCAGCTATTTCCATGTGATTGGTGGTAATATCCCCACTTGTCGTCAACAAGTGAGTTATATATCATGACCCATGCCAGACCTTTGTCACCTGCACAAGCAGCTTCCCCGACTTATTGCCATTTTGGTGCGCTCATTTATAAGTACATTCAAAGCTGCCTGAGTAGCCAACAGGGTCTCTTTCAACACCATGGAGGGGTGGTTAATATACTGTGATTTATCAAAATGATATTTGTGCTCCAAAAGATGGATCCCCTGTGTTATGCGGTTGGCCCTTGCAGACGTGTAGGCCATGACATCCAAGCAAAGAACTACCTTTGTGGTCTCCAAAAAGGGGGCCATCTGACATTTGCTGTGCATTAAAATCCACAAAGTCAGCCCACTTATGCTGGAGATACTTATAAAAATCCAGATTCTGGTCGAAATAAGAGGGAAATCAGCAACCAACACCCCCCCCCCCCCCCGAGCCCAGCACACCCAATTCCATGTGTACCCAAATGAGAGAGTGGTCTGAAATTTCTTATCGACCCTATCCCAGCTCCTTGGATCAATGGAAAGAGGTCTTGCAAGATCAGGATATAATCAATATGAGATAAGGTGTGCCTTAGAGAAGACAGACTTGGTAGGATGCAAAGGGCACCACGGATTCACTAGGGCCCAATACAGAACTAAGATAAGGGACACCCTTATGAGGCCCCAAAACAGCCCCTTGAGGAGGTGAAGATCTGTCTAAGGAGGGGTCCAACACTTGATTAAAATCTCCTGCATATATTAATGGGGTGGAGATCCGATCGAGGTCCAACTGCATCAGCTTCTTTAAAAAGGCATGCTCGTAAGCATTTGGGGCATAGACTGCAAAAAGATAAAATTCTCTCCCATCAAGACTAATCTTTAAGAGTTCAAACCTCCCATAGGCATCTCTGGTAACCAACTGAAGTTTACAGGGTAAATGTTTTCGAACCAGAACTGCCACCCCCGCTTTCTTATGAGAGGAGGAGGATCTCCTACCCAACCACAGTGCAACTTTTCATGTTCTTGCTCAGTCAGTTTGGTTTCTTGGAGGCAGGTGATATCCACCCGGTGTCACTTCAGTGCCACTAGTATTTTACTATGCGTAATGGGTGAATTTATTCCTGAAACATTCCAGGATATTACTCAAACATTACCAACACTCACCACTTAGCTAGAGGAAAGAGGGGTACATCCAAGCTGAGGCACATTTGAACTCCCTGGGTGCCTAGCCCCCACCCAGAGAGGAACATGGTAAGGTACCACACATACTGCTGGTATGTCCCACAGAAACCAGGAGCCAATCCAAAAGGAAAAGAAAGAAAGAAACACAGACCCCCACCAACCCATTGTGCCCACAATGCATGACATTAGCCCAAAAACAGGATACCCTTTCTCCACTCCAATCCCTCCATCACCCCTCCCCCCATACATCCCACCACTGAACTAGTCAGCTACCCTCATTAGAGCAACAAGGAAAACTGACTGGTCATGCCACTAATGCTTACCAATGCCCCAACATCCCCACAATATGAAATAATAAATATGAAAATCACAGTTCCACCCCCATGCTTAAGTAGAACAACAAACAGAACATATGTGCCAGAAACCATGCTCACAAAGAGCCCACCTCATGGAGGAGCTCTCATAAACTGTCATGTATGGCTCCCTGCAATAGCACAGATAGACATCCAGGAGGAAAAGGCAATCAGGTATCAGTTGACGGTCCTGACATATTCAACCACTCCTGCACTTTATGAGGAGAATCAAAGGATGGCCAACACCCCTCAGAATATACTTTCAGGAGTTCCGGGTAAATCAACATGAAGCACAGTTTCTTCTCATTCAGGGCTGTACAGACTGACGAAAATGCCCTGCACTGCTCTGTAAGGGCCATGGAATAGTCCTGAAAAATATGGATAGGCTGGTCCTCATAGCGCACAGTCTCCCGTCTTAGTTTGTAGTTGCGAAGCAGATCCATATTTTCCTGGGAATAATCATGGAATTTTGCAATCACCACTCTGTGCCTGACCTCACCATTGCGCCTGCAACTCATATGATAAGCATGCTCTAATTAAACAGGGCGCACCTCATGCAAAGCGGGAATGGTACGAGCTAGCCAATCTTCAAGTTCCTGCCATATACGCGACTCAGATATAGATTCAAGAAATCCAAGGAAGTGCAGGCTCTCCCTATGTGACCTATTCTCCAGATCATCCAAGTTGGCAGTCTGTTCCACAATTTGTTTCTGCAAGGGGCGGAATTCTGCCATCTTCCAGATCTGAGACTCAACACTCAAGATCCCCTGTTCTCCAGGAAACCTCCAAGATCGACTGGTGCACCCAGATAACTGGTCAGACAGCTGGACAAATCTTGGGTCAAAGCCTTGACCACTGCCTCTGTGAAGTCTGCGAGTGCCATATCCGCTAAGGAGGTCTTCAATGTCTTGTCCAAACCCCTTATGAACCCCACTATGTTAGTCACCTTGACCATATCCTCTGGAGATACACTGCACAGCTTAATTACCCCTCCCCCCCTTTACAAAGCTGCACTAGCGGTTGCCTGTGTGATAATGCTGACACAGCCCATTCAAATGAGCTGTGTCGGCATTGCCACGTGGCTTTATAAAAGGGAGGGGGGTATGTACTGCACGAAAAAATGTCTATGGTTTGTTTTCAGTCTGCTAGTCATTACTTTCATGGAGTATTCTCTTGTTTTAACATAGTTTAAGAGGTTCAATAACCATTCCCTATTTAGCAGTTCTACTTCACCCATGATTTGATAAATTCCTACTGTATCTTCTCTCAGATTTCTCTTCTCCAGCTGAAGAGCTTTTGAGGGAAAGGTGGAATTATCAAGAAAATGTGGTAAACAAATAAATGTAGTTTACAAAGCTTGAACTGATCTTCCAAAGAATGATCCTGAACTCTTTTTTTTTTTTTTGTGGCTTTGGTGGTTATGGGTAGTGGTTCAATCCCTCAATTCTTGAGTCTTCTGTGAAGTGTTGAGGGGGGGTTCTAATTAATATCGAGTAGATCTTTTTTTCCATCACTGATAAGAACAGATTACATTATGCAGTGAATCTCTCTCCCCCTCTGACACACACACACACACATGTTGCAAACACAAATCCTGATTTTAAGCACTGCAAAGCAGTTAACAATTTTCAAAATCTTATTGGAAAATCATTTAAGTGGTGATATTTGCTCTGGCACCAGATGTCTGTATAATTTTCATAATGGAGCAATGAGGAGGAGTGTCAGTCAGCAGAATGCTAAGCCTCATAAAATCCTTCTTCGGCAGCTCAGAAAATCAGGCTTTTAAGATCTAATTGACAGACCAAAGAGCCAAGCACATTTTTAAAATGGAATGGAAAAATATGAGCTATCATGTTATACAGCGAAAGACAAACAGACAAATAAGTGTAATACATATTTGAAAGCATAGATGCCTTTCTTTATGCATAATGCAATAATGTGCAGAGAGCAATGCTATACACCACACTTAGGGGACTGCGGCATTCTGTGACACAACAGATTCATCTGAAACTTTTTAGCATTACCTTGTGATGCTGTTTCACAGCACTAGTTCCTTCCATGGAAAAAAAAACTTGGTCAATTAACTTGGCACCAGTGGCGTAGATACGTGGGGCCACGGGGGCCTGGGCCCCCGTAGATTTGGCCCTGGACCCCTCTGGGGACCACTCTCTCAACCCCCTTCCTGCCGCCAACCCTCCCCCACTGCCACCGTCAGCTACCTTTGCTGGCAGGGGACCCCCAACCCCCACCAGCCGAGGTCCTCTTCTTCCGGCACAAGGCTTCGTTCTGTTTCTGTGAGTCTGACGTCCTGCACGTACAACGTGCAGGACGTCAGACTCACAGAAACAGAACAAAGCCTTGCGCCGGAAGAAGAGGACCTCGGCTGGTTGGGATCCCCCACCAGCAAAGGTAGCCGACGGCGGCAGCAAGGGAGGGTTGGCAGCAGGAGCGGGATCAAGAAGGGCGGTGAGGGTCAAAGTTGGTGGTGGTGGTGGCGGCGGTGGGGGGGGGGGTCAAAAATGGTGGGAGGGTCGGCAGCACCGGGGGGGGGGGGGGCTAAAATGTGCCCCCTCACCTCGGGCTCTGGACCCCCCTCCCGCCGAAGTCTGGCTACACCCCTGCTTGGCACTCTTTAACATCTCCTGATAAAAATAAAATGTTGAATTCAAATCCAACATAGCCTTTCTTTTCTGTAAGAAAAGAGCCTGTTCTGGTTTGATGGAAATGGATGGGCAATGGAATAGCCACATTTCCATTCTAGTATGTTTGTTTTTTGATGATCTAATTGTTTTTTTTAGAGAGAAATTTGAAATTCTGGATCCAAATTAATTTGGCTTTAGAGCACACCTTCCTTGATACTGAAACTCTACTGCTTTCATTGTTTGATGTAGTTAGATCTGGATTTGATGACGGAAAATGGTATCTTCTGATTATTCTAGATAGATCAGCATCGTTTGATACAATTGATCATTGTATCTTACTAAATCGGTTGAAATCAATTGGAATTGACGACACTGTGTTAAGATGGTTTGTTTCGTTCCTTGAGGAATGACAATTGTGTGTGAGCCAAATGAAAGACAAACCTGGTTTTGTTCACTTGAAAACAGGGGTTCCGCAAGGATCATGTTTGTCTGCAGTCGCATTCAATATTTTTTGTTACCTTTATGTAGACTGTTGAATTGTTTGAATATTCATTTTAAGATATATGCAGATGATATTCAATTTTTAGGGTCTGTTTAAGAAGCAGCGCTAGCAGCTGTCCGTGTGCTAGTGGCCTAATCAAAGTGAATGGGCCATGTCGGCAGTAGCGCATGGATAGCCTAACGCAGCTTAGTAAACCAGAGTGTTAGTTCCTTTCGAAATTATGATGGATGATACATTTAATAAGTTGAGGCTATATTTACAATCAGGGGCGTAGCTACAGGGGGCCTTGGGGGCCTGGGCCCCCACGAATTTCATCAGGGCCCCTGGTTTGGCTGGTGGGGGTCCCCAACCCCTGCCAAGCGGAGCCTTCTTCAGCACGGTCTCCGGCTGAACGTCAGCGTGCACAAGCGAGAAGAGCAGGGGGCAGGCAGTGAACACGGCTGCGCCAGAGACCGCGTTGAAGAAGGCTTCGGCTGGTGGGGGTTGGGGACCCCCGCCAGGAAAGGTATTTGTTTGTGAGGGGGCAAGGCGAGGTGAGGTGAGGCTTTGGGGGGGCAAGGAGGCAAGGCATGGCGGTGGGGGGCGGCACTCAAAATGTGCCCCCCCAACCTCGGGCTCTGGCCTTCTCCCACCGTGAGGTCTGGCTACGCCCCTGTTTACAATCCGTTCAGACCTGGATGAAAACAAATCATCTTAAATTAAATGTAGCCAAAACTCAGATTCTTTTGTTGTCAAGTTTTGAGAGTACTGATGTGCCTACTAAATTTGTTTTTGGTTCCACTACGATTATGATTTTAAATACGATCCAAAATTTGGGGGTGATAATGGATTCTGTTTTGACTTTAAAATGTGGAAAGGGTGATTAAAGATGTCTTCATGAAATTGCATAGATTGAGGTTTAAGACCTTACTTAATTATAGTAATTTCAGAAAGGTAATCCAGAGCATCATTATACCATGTTTTGACTACTGTAATGGGTTAATGCTTGGTTTTTTAAAAACTCAATTACGAGCACTACAAGTAGTGGGATCTGGGTGTCGTCGTCGATGATACGCTGAAACCTTCTGCTCAGTGTGCTGCTGCGGCTAGGAAAGCGAATAGAATGTTGGGTGTTATTAGGAAGGGTATGGAGTCCAGGTGTGCGGATGTTATAATGCCGTTGTATCGCTCCATGGTGCGACCGCACCTGGAGTATTGTGTTCAGTACTGGTCTCCGTATCTCAAAAAAGATATAGTAGAATTGGAAAAGGTACAGCGAAGGGCGACGAAAATGATAGTGGGGATGGGACGACTTTCCTATGAAGAGAGGCTGAGAAGGCTAGGGCTTTTCAGCTTGGAGAAGAGACGGCTGAGGGGAGATATGATAGAAGTGTATAAAATAATGAGTGGAATGGATCGGGTGGATGTGAAGCGACTGTTCACGCTATCCAAAAATACTAGGACTAGAGGGCATGAGTTGAAGCTACAGTGTGGTAAATTTAAAACGAATCGGAGAAAATTTTTCTTCACCCAACGTGTAATTAGACTCTGGAATTCGTTGCCGGAGAACGTGGTACGGGTGGTTAGCTTGACGGAGTTTAAAAAGGGGTTAGATAGATTCCTAAAGGACAAGTCCATAGACCGCTATTAAATGGACTTGGAAAAATTCCGCATTTTTAGGTATAACTTGTCTGGAATGTTTTTACATTTGGGGAGCGTGCCAGGTGCCCTTGACCTGGATTGGCCACTGTCGGTGACAGGATGCTGGGCTAGATGGACCTTTGGTCTTTCCCAGTATGGCACTACTTATGTACTTATGTACTTAGTTGAAAACGCGATAGCAAGGGTGCTGACAGGAAAATCTAAACATGATCATATTTCTCTAGTGTTGATATAATTACATTGGCTGCGTTTGAATTTAAGATTTTAAACTTGATGTTTAAAGTGCAAAATAGACAGGTGTCTCCTGTATTGGCATCAAAGCTACATGTGTACCAGCCTAGACGATCACTGAGATCTGGAGGTCAATGCTTTTTTGACGTGCCTCATATCAAGTTATTAGGTTGGAGGAATAAAGAAATAACATCTTCTATATACTGTAGCTGGTCCACTTTTTTTTTTTAATGTAATCCCAAAACAGTTGAGAGAGCTTCAAAGCCTGAAGGAATTTAAGAAATCAAAACTTGTTATTTACTGAAGACTATAATGCACCTTAATTTGTTCAAGATTAAAAGCACAGTTTGTTGAAATGTCTTGGAATTGCAGCATTCAGAATAATGTATATTCAAGGGTAAATTATGTGTGTCTTGACTCTGTAATGTTGTAAAATGTGTGTGAATTTTACTATTGTGTATGTAATTTTGTAATCTGCCTAGAACTTTAGAATAGTTCAGAATGTAACTTGTTTTTCTTGTTCCTTTGGGTTTACAGCTCAACCAGAGCTGGACTGAGAACTGATGCCATGAGACCTTCATTAGCAATCAGGCAATATTTCTCATATTTTAAGTCCCCTCAGTGCAGTCACCATCCTCACCTGGAGGCCATGCACCAAGGCTGCTTCTGGAACTCTGCAATCATGTGTCCTAGCCGCGGCCGAAAAACAACAATTATTTTTCAGATGCGCACCACAAATGAAATTACCGCAAGAGCCACACAGTAGCCAGGCAGTAACTCCATTTTGGCGCATGTTGGGAGCGTGTAGAGCCTTACGCGGCTTAGTAAAAGAGCCCCTCGGTGCTTTCAGTTGAAATCAGGATGGGGAGGATGAGACACTGTAGGATTTTATTTGTGTTTTTCAGTTTTGTATAATCTGTGCTGTATAGTTGTATTGTCTGAAATTAACTGAATGCAAATTGTGAAACAATTAAATTATTGATTTTATAGCATTGTTGTAAGGTATAGTTAGTAAGCATGAATGCAAGCACATCTCCCTCCATCTTGAGTTGTAAATAAGCAACCACGGGAATGCAACGGAGATTCCAAACTTTCAGGCAGGGGACAAGTACTGCACTTTCCTTTTGCAATGAATAGAACATTGCTGCCATAAATAATAAATAGAAATCTTAAATATTATTGTAAAGTGCTGACACTCTCTGGTAAGGAGTCCCAAATGCTTTTATGTCCTTTGATTTATGCTTATCGCGCAGCCCATGACAGATGCTTTCTGCAACACTAGGATCCCATGGAGGCAAGACACAAACTGCTGTGCATAAGCAAATCGTTTTCAGCTCTATATGATTTGCAAAAATACAGCACATAAAGGGCGAAATTCAGTAAATGGCACTCAAAGTTAGATGCCAGGATGATCCGCACTAAGGGGCCCTTATACTCACAGGTTGCCGGAACTACCGCCAGCCCAACGCGGCCGCCAGAAGTAGTTCCACCTTAAGCGCATGCCACTTCCGTCACTACAGACATTTTTTCTGTAATTATTAGCGCGGCACTAACCTAGAGGTAATCGTTGCCCAGTTACAACCAGGTTACTGTGGGAGCCCTTACCGCCACCTCAATCGACGGTGGTAAGCGCTGCCCCCTGCATGGCCACATGGTAAATGCAATTTTACGATCGACAGAAACAGAAGAACAAAATCCCTCGCACAAATCAGACAAGCAAGCAAAGCACAGTGAAGGTGACACCAAAGAATGAGCTGGATGATGTATAGTTCATCCAAAAGTTTAATTCAAAACATCCGATGGTCTCGACCCGAATCGTGATGCTATAGAGGGCTAGAGTGTTGAATACATCTATTCCGCAGGGACTCCTGAAGAAGGCCTTTGTGGCCAAATCACAATTCGTGTCGAGTCCATTGGATGTTTTAAATGCAATTTTATCACACGACCATGTCAATTTTCAGCCTTTTTTACCCGCTGTGGTAAAAATGGCCCCAGCGTGTGGCAAAAACAGCCACCGCCGTACCACAGGGCCCTCTTTAGCGAAGCTTGGTAAAAGGGCCCCTAAGCTACTATTCTATAAAGGATGCTCGGCGTGGAACGCTCTTTATAGACTACTAGCTTAGAGCAGATTTTGTGCCTAACTTTGAGTGCCAGTATTCAATTGTAAAGCGCTGCGTACGACTGGTAGCGCTATAGAAGTGATTTATAGTAGTAGTAGTAGTATTTACATCTGCCAAAACCTGATGTAAGTGCTGGCACCCAATTTATCACTCAATATAATCTGCTGATGTGATTTTGCAAACCATCTATTGTATAACCATCTACTATATAACTCTATCACAAAACCAGGCGGGCCCTGGCCTTCAAGGGGGAGCACCTTGACACAGCTCATGGGAGTGAAACATAATATGTTGGATGTTATTCCCCTGGGTTAAATCCCTTTGTTTTTATCAAAGAAGAGTATTTTTCAACATATTAAATAATTGAGAAGTATAACATATCTATAAGAGTTAAAGGGTGGGAGAATATCAGAAATAAGAACTTTCTTTACAACATATTGACTGATGACAAGGTGGGGGCATAAGACTTACCATAAAGAGGAACAAGTGTTGTTGGCGAGCTGCACTGCCAAAGGTTTATAAAAGGAAAGCATTTGGTTTTGTGATAGGGGAACCCAATTTATGGCAGTTCAAAGTGCAATTTATTTATTTAGATAATTCCTCACACCTTTTTCAGTAGTAGCTCAAGGTGAGTTACATTCAGGTACACTGGATATTTCTCTGTCCTAGGAGGGCTCACAATCTAAGTTTGTGCCTGAGGCAATGGAGGATTAAGTGACTTGCCCAAGATCACAAGGAGCAGCAGTGGGATTTGAACCGGCCACAGTGCCAAACTTCAGGGAATGCCCCATACCTCTCCCATAGCCATGCCCCTTTGGAGTTGGGTGCTATGAAATTTAGGCATGCATGTTATAGAATAGGGTACAGGGCAAATCTATGCCTAAATCCTAATTAATGCCGAACAATGTCAATAATCGATTGTTATTACCTCATTAATTAGTTTAGGCGCAGATCTGGTATCCATGCCCCAAATTGTGTGCCCAACTTTGGATGACCTATATAGAATCCAGAGAAACAGTACAAAAAGAACACTCTGCATCTCGCCTGTGGTTAGAGTGGCCTAACTCGATGTCAATGGGAAATAAATGAGTCAATTCTCATTCCTCCATCCACAGTGGGTGATGGAATGATGAGGCCAGATGTACTGAGTGGTTTCCCCATTGTACACCAGTGACGGGGTTAACACACCCCATATGCTGAAAAGGTAGGTCAAAGGTAAATCCTGAGTTGTGTGCAAGGGAATGCCTGCATAGAAGTACTCATCAAAACCATTAATCAGTGGACTTGTTAAGCACTCACTCTGTTTCACGTGTGTTGTGGGTTTTCTGGCACAGGTCTCCTGCGATGTACGTTGCTGGTATGGATAAGAACAGAAGAATAGCCATACTGGGTTAGACCTATTGTCCATCTTGCCCAGTATCATGCTTCCAACAGCGGCCAATCCAGATCACATGTACCTAGCAGAAACCCAATTAGTACCAATATTCCCTGCTACCAATCCCAGGATATGGAGTGGCTTCCCCATGTCTGTCTCAATAGCAGACTATGGACTTTTCCTCCAGGGACTTGTCCAAACCTTTTGAAACCCAAATAAGCTAAACACTGATACCGTATCCTCCGGCAATGAGTTACAGAGCTGAACTATTTTGAGTGAAAAACTATTTCCTTCTATTTGTTTTAAAGTATTTCCATGTAATTTCATTGGGTATCCCTTGGTCTTTGTACTTTTACACTACTCAGGATTTTGTAGACCTCAATCATTTCCCCCTCCTCAGCCGTCCCTTTTCCACGCTGAAGAGCCCTAACCTCTTTAGTCTTTCCTCATATGGGAGCAGTTCCATCTATCTTTCTTTCTTACTTATTTATTTTGCAGCATTTGATATACTACAAGTGATCCCAGAGGCGACTATGAGGTTTACAATTTCTATTACAGGTACAAGTATCATTTGATCGATCTTCTTTAAATCCTTTCTAATTCTGCAATATCTTTTTTGAGATGGGAGAAGGCGAGCAAGGCTACCTATGGGGTGAGCTGTGCCCATGAGGAGAAAGCCAAGTTGTCAAGACAGACAAGGAGCCTATGTAATTATTATTATTTGTTACATTTGTATCCCACATTTTCCCAGGCTCAATGTGGCTTACATAGTACCGGAGAGGCGTTCGCCGACTCCGGTGTGAACAAATACAAAGTGACGTTGTGGTAAGATTAGGTTCATGTGTTACAGTCACATTGGGGAATCGTAGAGCGGAAGAGTTGAATTATGTCCATTACGTACTTTGGTTTTGTTGCAGAGTTCAGGCATTTAAGTTGGATCGTTAGGGTATACCTTTTTAAACAGGTTAGTTACGTATGTGCCTTTGTGCTATGTTTCATGTATATAAATATAGACATAGAAACAGTGAAAATGATGGCAGATAAAGACCATATGGCCTATCCTGTCTGTCCATAAATTAAAAAAAAAAAAAGCAGAACAAAACAAAAAAGGAATATAAGGTGAAACCTTTTCACCAGACTAATTTAATACATTTGACCAGCTTTCAAAAGCAAATGAGCAACAGATGACAATATTACAATATATACATGAATCATCAAAAGCTACCAATTGACAGCATGCATCCAATGAAAAGATACTAGCTCATATTCCTTTTGCTGTTGTTGTTGTTATTATTTTTATTTATTAAGCTTTATGTCTATAGACATCGATGTGAACTAACACTGCAAGCACACCATTAGCATAAGAGGTCAATGCTGACTGACAATTCAATGGGAATGAATTGATGGTGCTAAACAGCGGATGCAGAGTGTGTAGTAAAAGCCAGCAGAACTGACCTTTTTTTGGAAATTGCTGGGTGCTGACAATGCTGCTTTTTCTGCTGGTTAAGCTGTACAGGGTCCTGAACAACACATACCAAAAAGAATAAAGGCATCAACTGTGTTTGACTCCTCCTTATTACCACATTGCTCCTCCTCCTCCTCTTCCTACTACTACTAGCCATTTCTATATCGTTACAAGACATACACACATAAGGGAAAGTGCCAGCTCAACAGAGCTTACAATCTATTGAAGACAGCAAACAGGACAAATAAGGGATTAGGACATTATTTGCTATAGGCAGTGACGTACCTAGCTTAGTTGCCAGACAGGGCAGAGCACCCCCTCCTCCAGGTGCGTAACTCCCCATGGGGTGGAGCACCCTCCTCCTCCAGGCACATCCCCCTCCCCCACTCTCCCTCCACAGTCACGCGGCTTTTGGCTCTGCTGGTCCCCTGCCCCAAAACAGGAAGCTGACATCAAAGGGTGCAAGGGACCGGCAGAGCCGACAGCCAAGTGATGGCACAGTACACCCCCTTGGAGCCTGCACTTGGGATAGACCATCCCCACTGTCCTGCCGTTGGTACACCCTTGGAATATTAAATCAAAAATGAGTACTGAACAGGTGGATAAGGGGTTAAGAATTAAGGGACCCCACTAAAAGGCATTACAATTTGGATTTTCCCACATGTTAACTCCAAGTCTCATGTGGCACTTTCAATTTTTAAATATTCAAGTTGCATGCTAATGTCATTAAATACACGGTACCTGCTAGAAGTTAACGTAAGAATACTTACTACCTCCTGCTAAGTGTTCCTGCATTAACACCAGGGGTGTAGCTAGGTGGGGGCATGGGCCCTCGCAGATTTAGCCCTGGCCCCCTCTGCTGCCAACTCTCCCCCGCCACATTCGACCCCCCTCCCGCCACCGCCAACCCTCCCCCACTGCCGTCGTCAGGTACCTTTGTTCGAGGGGGTCCCCAACCCCCCGCCAGCCGAAGTCCTCTTCAGCACCGGTCTCCAGCGCGTTGCTGATCTGGATTCTGTTTCTGACGTGAGTCCTGGTGTCTTGCACATAGGAACATGCAGAACGTCAGGACTCACGTCAGAAACAGAATCCAGATAAGCGAACGTGCTGGACTTGGAGACCGGCGCTGAAGGGGACTTTGGCTGGCGGGGGTTAGGGAAAGGGGAGGGTCGGCGGTGCTGGGGGGGGGGGGGCTAAAATGTGCCCTCTCACCTCGGGCTCTGGACCCACCCCACGCCAAAGTCTGGCTACACCCCTGAAACACTGCATGATCTAGTTAGTGTGCATTAAATATAATCGCTAGCTGAATAATGCTTCCATGCTTATTCCCCACCCATGCCTCTCCCTCTCCCAAATATATTTTTAAAAATGAGTAACACATGGGTTAGCGCATGTGAACAGGCAAAATACCGCAAAAACACTTTAATGCATTTCTGAAGTAGCCTGTTTGTGCATGCTAACTGCACTTTAAGGACTTAACAACTTCACTGCCCCTAAAAGAAGCTTTAAAAAGTGGCCTGTTAGCCTGGATTTGAATAGGGCTAGGGATGGACCATGATGCCCTCATGCCCCGGCCTGGGAAAGACTTGTTTAATACAGTGCTGTGGTCCATTTTCTCAAGTTGCTACCATGGTGCTGGCGAAAGCACAGTAGGTAAACTTCATTTGTATGAAACCTATGAGCGTTACATCAAGTGGATAAAAACCAGAGAAAGCTTTCAGAGAGCAGATTGGCAGCCCATCACTGCGCATGGCACAGTAACGATGTGGTGGAGTTTCTTTGAATCGTTCAGGGAAACAAAAAGGTTTGCAGGAAGGTACATAATCACTGAAGCTGCAGAAAGATGACTGATGAATCCCCTGAGCACATCCAGAAGCAATCTGGTGATGGTCATAAGTCATGACTCACGGACAGAACAAGCAGCTTTGAAAGGAACTTTTCACGCAAATGCCTGGTACCAAGAGAAGGAAACTGGAAAGTCAGAGTTGCAAGATAAATCATCTTCTTCTTTTTTTTATTATATCAAGCAGAAATATTATGGAAGGTCCAGACCGCACACAATAATTCTACAGTTCCGATAGGAGAGTCCGTGTATAAGTTTGGTATCTGTTTTACCTCATACTGCACACCTTAGCAAACAAATAAAGGGACTAAGTGGGTTTCATCTGTTGACAGGATTGAGGGCCCGCTGTACAAAGGGAGCTGTAAAATAAGGCTGCCTCAGTAAAATTTAGCAACGCGGAAACAGCAAGCGATGCACAAAGGGGATCCCATGCAATTTTTTTTTTAATTTTCCCTGGTGATCTAGTGGACCCTGACCCCCCCTCCCCGTGACCACCCCTGAATTTTTGTTTTTATTTTCCCATTCCCCCGTGTGTGAACACACCCCCTCCTGACCCTGACCCCATCCACACACCTCCCTGTACCTTTACAAGGTGGAGGCAGGAGGGCAGGAGCAACAGCTCCTCCCTCCTGCCTTGGGCCCACTCAGAACAAAATGGCAGTGCCCAGGCCCTGCCCAGTGCATTCTGGGATGCACTAGGTGGAGCTAAACACCATAGAAGGAGTTTTTTTCCTTATATGGTGCTTAGCCCTGCCTAGGGCCTGGGCGCTGCCATTTTGTTCCAGGCGAGCCCTCCTGTCTCCACCTTGTACAGGGAGGGGTTGAGGTCAGTGGGTGTGTGCATGCACAGTTCAAAAAGGTCTGGTTCACTTTGTGCATCTGGCCCTGAGTGTGTATTAAAGTCCTCATTTATTTAGATTTTGCTCACACCTTTTTCAGTAGTAGCTCAAGGTGAGTTACATTCAGGTACTCTGGATTAGGGTTACCATATGGCTCCAGAAAAAGGAGGACGGATTGAGCCAGCCGGGTTTTACTTCCATTGCTTTCGCAATGGAAGTAAAACCCGGCTGGCTCAATCCGTCCTCCTTTTTCTGGAGCCATATGGTAACCCTACTCTGGATATTTCTCTGTCCCAGGAGGGCTCACAATCTAAGTTTGTACCTGAGGCAATGGAGGGTTAAGTGACTTGCCCAAGATCACAAGGAGCAGCAGTGGGGTTTGAACCAGCCACCTCTGGATTGCAAGACCGGTGCTCTAACCACTAGGCCTCTCCTCCACTCATCTGCTAGTTAATTCATTCATGAGATGTGCCATGATGCTGGTCCGAGCTGCCAACACATGTAATTCCAGGAGGGACATTGTAGGCCAGTTCTGGATTTCTGACAACCCCATCCCAATGCATTATGGGACTAGTAGTACTGATTTCAGTTGGTAGACTCAGGAATTGCAAATACCACTTTGCCTTGGGATGTAAGTTCAGACTCAGGGCTGATCAAAAAGTCTCCCTTCTAGAACTGGGTAACTTGGCAGCTCTGCTGTTTGAGGCCATTTGGGCACAATAACTGTGAGGGTAGGTGCCAAACACAAATGCAAATCACTTATCCCTGGACACGATGAAGGAGCTTGCTCAATATTGGGGAGGGCTTGGCACCCACAGAGCAGGTTACTCTGATTATCAGAATACTTTTTGTGGCAAGGTCAAGCCTACAAAAGTATTCTGGGGGAAGAAGAGAGGGCAATAATGAATAGAATGTTAACAGTGATCATAGTGTTAGTGAATATGGCAATAGTGATACAGGGGAGGGGGAGGGGGATCTGAAGGTGACACTAATAAGAGCAATTGCGCTGCTCCTCCGAATGGTCACCACTTTGTTGAATAGGAAAAAGTGAGTGAAAGCCATAAGAAGCGCAAAACCAGTAACAATAAACAGAAAGGGATCAGGAGACAATTTTCAAATACTCTACTTACAAGCAGGGCTTTTTTTGCGGGGGGGGGGGGGGGGGTACTGAGTACCAGCACCTTTTCCATTGTCTTCCAAAATTGACCCATGTACCCTAAGTTTTAATGAAAGAGCTCAGGCTCTACACACCAGCTCTGCCTTATCATAGATTCTGTGACTGGTTGCAGGGGGCCTGGCTATCGTGGGGTGGGACTCTCAGTGATCACCCCACCCTTGAAGGGTGGCCTAGCATTTGAGTACCGGCACCTTTTTTGCTAGAAAAAACGCACTGTTTACGAGCTTCTGTTTTAGTGAGCAAACGTTCTATTGAATTGTGCCAAAGGGAGGTGCCAGCTGACTAAGCTCCAGTTCAGACCTGTAAGAATCCACAAGAAGCACACAAACATCTGTAGGATCACTATCCCTTGAATTGCTAACAGCGTGTGGCAGGTTTCTTGGGTACCCTTCTGCACATCAGGCAGTGATGTAGGATGGGAGAGGGGAGAAGGTGCTCCCAGCAGGTTTGTAGCCAGGCAGCAGAGAGTCAGCTCTGAGCTTTCCCATCTCTGTATGTTGTTGTTATACCTCATGAATGACTCCTGAGGAAATTAAAAAAGTCATAAAATAGGAGGCAGTGTCCTATTGGGATTAGGAACTGGCTAAAAGATATAAAACAGTGAGTAGGATTAAATGGTCAATATTCTCAATGGAGAAGGGTAGATAATGGGGTTCCTCAGTGGTCTGTGCTGAGACTGCTACTTTTTTAAAACATATTTATAGATGATCTAGAAATGGGAATAATGAGCGAGATGATTAAATTTGCTGATGACACAAGTTATTCAAAGTTGTTAAATCACAAGAAGATTGTGAGAAATTGCAAGAGGACCTTACGAGACTAAGAGACTGGGCATCCGAATGACAGATGACATTTAATGTGAGCAAGTGTAAAATGATGCATGTAGGAAAGAGGAGCCCAAACTATAGATACATAACACAAGGTTTCACATTTAGAGTCACCAACCAAGGTGCTGTCATTGTCGATACATTGAAACCCTCTGCTCAATGTGCAGCAGCTTGGTGGACTTTCAGTCTGTCCCAGTAGGACAATGCTTATGTTCTTATGTAGGACATTGGACAGGTAGGTACAAATATGTTAAAATACACACTTACCCCAGTCCGTTGCATGTAGGTGGGAAACATGACAGCCAATATGGTTCATGCATAGTAACATACATAGTAGATGACGGCAGTAAAAGACCTGCACGGTCCATCCAGTCTGCCCAACAAGATGAACTCATGTTGTATACCTTACCTTGATTTGTACCTGTCTTTTTCAGGGCACGGATCGTATAAGTCTGCCCAGCACTATCCCCTCCTCCCAACCACCAGTCCCGCCTCCCACCACGGGATCTGGCACAGACCGTATAAGTCTGCCCACCACTATCTTCGCCTCCCAACCACCAACCCCTCTTCTCCCCACCGACTCCGCCATCGAATTTTGGCTAAGCTTCTGAGGATCCATTCCTTCTGCACAGGATTCCTTTGTGCAGGGCCATCTCTGCCACTGATGTGTCTACGTCTTTGGCATGAGGCTCTGCGTTAGGGACCTTCTGAATTATGCAAATGAGACCCTGCTATGAGCGCTGCACATCCATCCACATCCCCCACAAGCTGCCCCAGGGGTCATGTCATTGCAGAATTCACATTTAAGTAAAGCCAGTGGTGAATATAGAAGAGAGTGGATTTAGTGATGAGGGATGGGGGAGACAGAGAGAGAAAATAAGAACAGAAATTCAGAGGTGGAGAACATAGAGATACCAATAAATCAGGATCATTCCCAATCCAGAGAAAAAGGAAGTTGGGGGTCATTTGTAGCTTAGGAAACTGTAAATCAGAGGGCACCGCTAAATTCAGGCACTGCAGCACTGTCAGAGTACCTGAGTTATTTCCCCAGAAAGAAGAGGGAAGTTTGCAGAATAGCAGGTGAAAAACGTTGTACTCACATAAACTGCCTGTCTGAAAATGCCCTTCACCTATGCGGCTAAAAGATGTACATTGCAAAAGCCATGTCAGTCAATATTCAGCTGGTGGCGGTCAGCATATTTTTAAATGCTGACCATCACTGGCTAAGTTAGACTTGGATATTCAATGCTGCCTACTTGCACTTATGTAGGTCCTGGCTGAATACTGGTTGGGGCCCGCATAAGTGCCTCTGTCAGTTTCTCTCTCCCTCCACCCCCTCCCCATCAATTCAGACCCCAACCACCACCACCAAATCTGCCCCACTCCCAAACACTCTCCCTCTAGATCAGCCATCCCTGAGACCTTCAGGGCTTATCTACAATCCCGGTGGTCCAATAGAGGTCTCTCGGGCAGGATTGATCCCTACTCACTCCTGCCCCTAGTGGCTCCAAGTGTTAAAGTGGCTGCCATGAGCTCTAGCAGTAGTCTTGCAGTACAACCACTAGAGGTCTGCCTTCCATATGGAGTCTCTCCTTCCCTCTTAAATTGCTTTGAATATTGGGCGGATGGACTTAGAGCCAAATAGACAGGAGTTGTTCTGGGGTGGGGGTGGGGGCTCAAATGAAGGGGAACAATAGTGAACATATAGACTGTCCTTCCAAACCTACCCATGTAGTTTTCCAGCACAATTCTACCTGCACAAAATGCAGCCACAAGTGACCAGTATAATTTATATCAGTGCACACTTTCACATTGAAAAGTAGTGCAAAAAGTGCAGGTAAAAAGTTTACATAGAGTTTGCATTAGTACAGGGAGTTTGAAAATCATCACTACCAGAATGAAGGAAATCCCTTGCTAAATAAGGCACCGACAGGGTTTTTACTACGCCGCAGTAGCGTTTTTAGGACACGCTAAATGCTAGAGACACCCATAGGAATATATGGGCATCTCTAGCGTTTAGCGGCTTAGTAAAAAAAACCCTATTGGTTTCTAGCAGTTTCTGCTCCCATTCAAGATGATCCACAAACTGAACAGAGGAGTTATTTCCTGATAATCTCTTGCCATGCATGCACCTCAATCCTTCAGAACTGGCATAATAGTGAGGGCAATTTCCAAAACACTTTTACCAGAGTAAATGGGCTATTTGAAATTGTCCATCCTCCCTGCAGTTAAAACTGCACATGCCTGGTTCTTTAAGCTGGTGCTGTTTTCAGGACCCATTGTCTTGCTTTTTGACTGTAGCTGCTTTTTACTGCCCCAGGCAGCCACCTGGTCTGCTGAGGATTTAGCCATGCGGATTGCTCCAGAAGCCTCACTGCTTCCCATGAAGCCAATGGCACAGACTGTAACTTCAAATCTACTATGCTGGACAACTATTTTGCAGAAGGTTTCTAGCAAAAGTGAGAAATGACCAGGCCAGGCCAGGAACAGGGAGCTTTGAGGCAAGAAAGAGAGAGCTCTCAGCTACAGTAAGTTGTCTAAAAATTCTCAAGGTAATCTTGCCAGCCCCAAGGAATTCACTTCTGCTCAAAGGCTCTTTGTCATAATAAAGTCCCCGGAAACAAGTGTTGAAAACCCAGGACTGATTTGATACAGATGTTCAAATATTTGAAAGGTATTAATCCGCAAATGAATCTTTTTCGGAGACAGGAAGGCGGTAGAACTAGAGGACATGAATTGAGGTTGAAGGGGGGGGGCAGACTCAGGACTAATAACAGGAAGTATTTTTTTCACGGAGAGGGTGGTGGATATGTGGAATGCCCTCCCGTGGGAGGTGGTGGAGATGAAAACGGTAATGGAATTCAAACATGCGTGGGATAAACAGAAAGGAATCCTGTGTAGAAGGAATTGCTCCCCGGAATCTTAGCGGAGATTGGGTGGCGATGCCGGTAATTGGGAAACAAAACGGGAGCTGGGCAGACTTCTATGGTCTATGCCCTGATCATGACTGAATAGATAGGGATGGGCTGGAGTGTAAATTTTAAGGGGATTCAACGTTAGCTTCAGAACTTAGTACAAGAACAGTACTGGGCAGACTTCTACGGTCTGTGCCCTGAGAAAGGCAAGGACAAATCAAACTCGGGTATACATATAAAGTATCACATACCATGTAAAATGAGTTTATCTTGTTGGGCAGACTGAATGGACAGTTCAGGTCTTTATCTGACATCATTTACTGTGTTACTATGTTACTCTTTGGGGTTCTACATGTTGCTACTAATTGGGATTCCAGAATCTTGTAACTCTTTAGGATTCCGGAATCTTCACAACTTTTAGTACAAGAACAGTGCTGGGCAGACTTCTACGGTCTGTGCCCTGAGAATGGCAAGGACAAATCAAACTAGGGTATACATATAAAGTATCACATACCATGTAAAGTGAGTTTATCTTGTTGGGCAGACTGAATGGACCATACAGGTCTTTATCTGCCGTCATTTACTATGTTACTATGTCTGCTTCTTTTGACTTCTGGCCAAATATATTAAAAATAATCCAGCTGTTTACATGAAGATTCTTCATTCTATCTTTTCCCTCATCCATGGCAGAAAGCACAGAGGGGCCCTTGTACTAAGACACGTAAGGGCCTAAACGCATGCAAGCACTCGGCAAATCGGCATTACCGCCTGGCTAGCACGTGTGCCTGGTGCTAAAACCCATTGTAGAAAATAATTTTCTATTTTCTACTGCGGGAGCGTTCCCAGTGGTAATCGGTAGCCGGCGCGTACTGGACATTTACCACGCGAGTAACGCATGAGCCCTTACCGCTACGTTAATGGGTGGCATTAAGGGCTCAGGCCGTAAATAGATGCACGTTGGTTTTCATTTTGCCGCACGTCCATTTCCTGGTCCAAAAAAAGCCCAACCTTTTTTCCAGACGCGGTGGAGAAATGGTCCAGCGCGCATCTAATACACAAGCCAACGCTACCGAAACGCCTTTGTAAAAGGGCCCCAGAAAGTGCTTCTACTCTTTGCATTGCTCCAGGGCTCACAGTTTCTTTTTTGTTGTTGTTGTTTTTTAGTAATTGGTGGTTGTGTTTTGTTTAAATCCATGGCAGTAGCACCATCTTCTGGACAAGAGCTGCCAAAGCAGAAGTGGAGGACTTTTAAACCTTAAAGAGCCCTTCTACTAAGCAGCAGTAAACACTAAGGCGTGCTTAGTGCACGCTAAAAAGCACTACCGTGGGACATACTCAGGCATCCCACAGTAGTTCTGGAATCAGTGCATACTACCCACGTGCTGAAAAGTAGGTTTTACTTTTTAATGTGGGGGTATGTTTAGAGGCAGAGAATAGGCCTGCCCTACACTAATCAGTTGGGGTAACTCGCAGTGTGCTGCCTGATTAGTACAGAGTTAGTGCAGGAGGCCTTACTGCCTAGTAAACAGCAGGGGCATAGCTAGACCACGGCAGGAGGGGGGGCCAGAGCCCGAGGTGGGGGGCACTGTTTAGCTGCCTCCCCCCCCGGTTGCCACTTTGGACCCCCCGCAACCGCAACCCCCCCCCCCCGCCCGCTTTGGACCGCCACCGCAACCCCCCCCCCCCCGCCGCCGCATCAGGTACCTTGTTTGCTGGCGGGGGACCCCAATCCCCGCCAGCCGAAGAGTCTTCTTCAGCGCCGGTCGACTCCAGTGCCTTCGTTGTGGGATCATCTGTTTCTGACACCTTACGTCCTGCACGGGGCTACATTCACGGTGCAGGATGTAAGGCGTCAGAAACAGATGATCCCACAACGAAGGCGCCAGAGTTGACTGGCGCTGAAGAGACTCTTCGGCTGGTGGGGTTTGGGGACCCCCGCCAGCAAACAAGGTACCTGATGCGGCGGCGGGGCGGCCGGTGACGGCGGGGGGGGGGGGTCAAATGTAGAGGGGGCCAGGGCTTAATCTGTGGGGGCCCATGTCCCCGTGGCCCCACGTAGCTACGCCCCTGGTAAACAGGTGGCAGTAAGGGCTCATGCACTAATGGCCACGTGCTAATTGGAAAGTTAGCGCGTGGACATTAAGGGGAAAATAGAAATTGTGGCCGTTTTACTACTGTGCTAAAAGTGGCCTCAGTGCGTGGGAAATCCACATGGTAAAAAGAGCACAGGCCACGTTTTAGCTGGCTTAGTAAAAGGGCCCCTAAGTAATTGTAAGCATGAATCTGAGCAATCAATTGAATACTGTGACTAATTAGTTATGCATGTCTTTGATTGATTTTAAAGAGCCATTGATATTTGCATGTAAGTGAGTAATAGTATTGATAATAATACAGATGCTTATTTATTATTTTATATTGATTTAATTATGCATGCTCTCTATCTGTTATTAATCATTTTCTTTTAATGTATGTTGTAAATATATGGGTTCTGTTCATAAACACTATAATGCAGGGGCGAAGCCAGACTTCAACGGGAGAGGGGTCCAGAGCCCAAGGTGAGGGGGCACATTTTAGTCCCCCCCCTGGCGCCGCCGACCTCCCCCCTCCGCCCGCCGCCGCAACCCTCTCGACCCCCCTTTCCCGCCGCCAACCCTTCCCCGCCGCCGTCACGTACCTTTTCTGGCGGGGGACCCCAACTCCCCACCAGCCGAAGTCCTCTCTTCGGCCACGCGGCGTTGCTTGCTGAATGATCTGATCAAGTTTCTGTGCGTGCGTCTGTGATTTTTAGGGGCCCTTTTACTAAGCTGTGGTAAAACGGGCCCTGTCCTAGCGGTGGTGGATGTTTTTTGCCACATGCCAGAGCCCCTTTAACCGCACTGGGTGAAAATAGCCAAAAATGAAATGGCCATGTGGTAAGTTTCCACTTGCCATGCAACCATTTTTTTGGGGGGAGGGGAGCACTTACCGCCACCCATTGAGGTGGCGGTAAGGGCTCCCACAGCAACCTGGCAGTAACTGGGCTGAGCGTGATACTGCCCGATTACCACCGGTAACATCCTGCAGAAATATTTTTCCAATATTTCCACTAGCACAGGAAATGGTGCACGCTGGGGGGCAGAACTACCACTGGCACTCTTGTTGGGCTGGCAGCAGTTCAGAGTTTAAGGGGTTTAAGGGGGGTTTGGGCAGATTCATGCTGTCTTGATTCTTTAGGGGTCATTTTACTAAGCTGCACTAAAAGAAGCCCTGCGCTATGATTAGAGCATTGGGAGACCACTTTTAGTGTGGCTGTAAAATGGCCTGCATTTCCAAAAGTGTGAACCTATACATAAGTACATAAGCACTGCCACGCTGGGAAAAGACCAAAGGTCCATCAAGCCCAGCACTCTGTCTCCGACAGCGGCCAATCCAGGCCCCAAGAACCTGGCAAAACCCCAAAATGTAATAATGATCAATGGATTTTTCCTTAAGGAATCTGTCCAGACCCTCTTTAAACTCAGCAAGTCCAGTTGTCATCACTACCTTCTCCGGCAATGCGTTCCAGAGTCTAACTACATGCCAAGTAAAGAAAAACTTTCTCCGATTTGTTTTAAACCTACCACATTCTAATTTCATCTTGTGTCCCCCTGGTTCTATTATTGTTAGAAAGTGTAAACAAACTTTTCACATATGTCCGCTCTACCCCACTCATTATTTTGTACACCTCTATCATATCATCCTCAGCCGCCTTTTCTCCAGGCTAAAGAGTCCTAGCCTTCTTAACCTCTCCTCATAAGGTAGTTGTCCCATTCCTTTTATCATCTTCGTCGCCCTTCTCTACACCTTCTCCAATTCCTATATATCTTTTTGAGATGAGGCGACCAGAACTGAACACAATACTCCAGGTGCGGTCACACCATGGAGCGATATAACGGCATTATAACATCCTCATGCTTGTTTTCCATCCCTTTTTTAATAATACTCAACATTGTTCGCCTTCTTAGCAGCCGCAGCACATTGAGCTGAAGATTTCAACATCCTATCCACGATGACTCCCAGATCCCTTTCTCAGTCCGTAACTCCTAAAGCGGAACCTTGCATGACATAGCTGTAATTCGTATCGACACTATTTAGTAGGTGGAAAGCGCGTACACATTAACCATGTGTTAATTGGTTGGCATGCAGCAATGTAGCAGTGCTAACCAATTAGCACTGGGCAAGCCTACTCTCCGCTCCCCAAACATGCCCCCATTGCTAAAAAAATACCAAGTCTTTTTTAGCACCAGGGAAGCATGCACAGATGCCTAATGTGACACTTGAGGGGTTAGGCAGATCTAGGAGCCGGAACTCCGGACCGGGGCACTGGAGAGGCAGGCGTGGGTGGGAACACTGGAGGGACTACCAATCCCAGCAGCCTCAGGAAGGATCACCTGAATCCTCTAGGAAGGCTAATCAGCGCTGCAATGCCCCTGACTCCCAGAGGAGGCCACTAGACTCCCTTAGAGAAGGTGAACCAGACTACAACTCCCAGGTTCCCAGTGGGGAAGAGGAGGAGGCTTTTGAGCAAGCTCATGATAAAGATTGGGAGCAGCTGGGGAGAGAGGAGAGACAGATAGAGCCTATGGAGTGGATGCCTGAGGAGGTGATTACCAAAGCGGTTGGTGAAGGAATGCAGGTAGAGCCCATGGATATTTCTGCCTTAGCTGCCTGAGGAGGTGATTACCAAAGCGGTTGGTGAAGGAATGCAGGTAGAGCCCATGGATATTTCTGCCTTAGCCCGGGTAGAAAAGGGGCAATCTCAGGGCCTGTTAGCAACCTTGATGAACCGGTTAATTCAATTCATTGAGAGAAAAGACCAGAGAAGAATCTGAGCGGGTTCCATGGGGAAGTAGCTTCCACCTGGCCCTGGGCTCAAGCATGACCCTTGGGAGGATACCAGGAGTTAGTGGCCGGTATGAATGGGAGGGGGTCCCCTTTCCTCAGGTTGCTCTGAGGTGAGGGTTTGCTAGGGTGAGTGTGAAGCGCACAGCAGAACCTTTTTGGCTGAAAGAACTTTGAGGAACGTTGGGGTGAAAGAACTTCAGGAACCTTTTGGCTGGGTAAAGTAACGGAACTTGTGCCCAAGATTAGTGGACTTGATGGACTCGGGGAGGGAAGGATTTGGACTGTGGGACTCAGGGCTGGGTTAATACCTGTGGGAAAAGAGCTTGTTTTTCTTTTTTCTTGCTGAGTTGAAACTACAAGAGTGCTGGAGCTATGTACTAAGCCCGGGGAGGCATATAGCCCCATGGAAGAGACTGTTCCTAATTAAATACAGGACATTTCTGACTGGTTTGCTATTGTTTGAACTGCCAAGCATCCAGAGTTACCTAGTAAACCTGGTGTGGAATTGGGCCTAGGACTGGGAAAGTCGAAGCACAGCCAAGCGGCGGGGGAAGTGTTTACATTAAACTACCGCAGCTTCTTGTGACTCAGGACAATGGAGGGTTGTGACTTGCGCAGGGGCATGGCCAGAGCCCGAGGTGGGGGGGGGGACAATTTTGGTCTGCCACCGTCACCCCCCCTGCTGCCACCTTGCCACCCACCCCCCCCCCGCCGCCCTGCTGCTCCCCACCCACTGTTGCAGCAAGTACCTTGACTGGGCAGGGATCCCCAACCCCGCCAACAAAACTAGGGGCCCAGAGGAAATTTGAGGGGGCCCAGGCCCCCCATGGCCCCACATAGCTACGCCACTGGCCCAGAGTCACAAAGAGCTGCAGTGGTAAGGGCTGCTGTGCTAACCTGGTGTAACTACGCAGCACATGGTGCTGCCCGATTAAGGCCAGGTAAAATTATTATTTGGCACTGGAAATGCTGCATGGTGAGATTCAGCAATACTGCCTAATCGCTGTATGCCAAGCCTGCGGTAGCCCTACCGTGGCTTGGTAAGAGGGCCCCTTAGTGCAGTACCTGCGCTGATTAGCAGTGGGCATGCCTACCCTTCACCCCCAAACATGCCCCCAGAGCTAAAAAAAATTTTTTAATTTAGCACATGGGAAGCATGTACAGATGCCAAAACTACCGCGGGATGCCTGAGCACGTCCTGCAGGAGTGATTTTTGGCCTGCAGTAAGCAAACGTTAGTACCACAGCTTATTAAATTAATTAGTGACAATTATGCATGCTATGTTTCTATAAACGTTTCTCTTAATGTACATTTAAAAAATATGAGATCATAGCCTCATGTCTGTACTTCATTACCTGGTAAGGCACTGTGGGTCCTTTTAGAAAGACGCACTGAAAAATGGCTTGCGGGTTTTGGGCACGCGCCGATCCATTTTGGGTCTGAGACCTTACTGCCAGCCATTGACCTAGCAGTAAAAAATCTAGGCGGTATTGACCTACACACGTCAAATGCCACTTGGTGCGTGTAAAAAATAAAAAATATCTTTCAGACTCGGTAGCTTACGCACGCCAAAATTGAAATTACCGTAAGGGCCCATGTGGTAACCAGGCAGTAACTCCAAATTTGCCCCGCGTTCGCCATGCGTAGGCACCTCCGCGGCTTAGTAAAAGGGCCCCTGTATTAATTGCTGGCACACATTAATTACTAAGGGACCTTTTTACCAAGCTTTGGTAAAAAGTGGACTTAGCATGCCCTTAACGTTAGTCTTTCCCATGCACTAACACCATTTCACTGCAACCGGAAAATGGCTGATTTTTCTATTTTTGAATTAGTGGCCATACACCAATTTGATCATTAAAAAACATTCCCGCATGACCACTTACCGACACCTATTTTGTAGGTGGTAGAGCAGTGGTTCCCAAACCTGGTCCTGGAGGCACCCCCAGCCAGTCAGGTTTTCAGGATATCCAAAATGAATATTCATGAGAGAGATTTGCATGCACTGCCTCCTTGGTATACAAATCACTCATGAATATTCATTGTGGATATCCTGAAATCCTGACTGGCAGGGGTGCCTCCAGGACCAGGTTTGGGAACCACTGCAATAGAGTCTTACACAAATAGACCCTTACCAAGCATAAAATAAGAACATAAGAATAGCCATACTGGGTCAGACCAGTGGTCCATCTAGCCCAGTATGCTGTTTTCCAAACAGTGGCCACGCCAGGTCACAAGTACCTGGCAGAAACCCAAATCGTGGCAACACTCCATACTACAAATCCCAGGGCAAGAAGTTGCCTCAATAGCAGACTATGGACTTTTCCTTCGAGAACTTCTCCAAACCTTTTTAAACCGAGATACGCTAACTGCCGTTACCACATCCTCCGGCAAAGAGTTCCAGAGCTTAACTATTCTTTGAGTGAAAAAATATTTCCTCCTATTTGTTTAAAAGGCATTTCCTTGAGTGTCCCCTAGTCTTTGTACTTCTGGAACAAGTAAAATATTGATTTACTTCTATTCATTGTACACCACTCAGAATTTTGTAGACCTCAATCATATCTCCCCTCATCCATTAAGTTGTGTTACAGAGATTGGGCATTTATGTTTGGATCGGTGGGGTATGCCTTTTTAACAGGTGAATTTTTAGGCCCCTCCATTTTTGGAAAATTGATCTTGATATTGTAACCCTCGTAGTCCTCAGTGTGGGCAGACAACGTTCCAGCTCTGTCCTCCTGGGTTGGAGCTTCCCTCTTTCACACAATCCAAAAGTCACCACCAAATTTCCTTCACAATCCACAGTCTTAATTAGAGACAGTTTACATAAACCTCTCAGCAGTCCCAAAATATAGCTGACAGTTCACTCTAGAGTCCTCCTTGAGAAGGGAAAGCTCTCAGACCTTTTCTTTATAAACACAGTTCAAGTCTCTTTAAGCATAGTCCATTCAAAACAGCAAAGAAAAAGGAAAAAAAATCACCTGCTCTCTGAATACCTTTCTCTCAGAGTACTGCAGGCTGGGCAGCACACCTACCGCTTCACAGCTACTGTGTCCACCCGCTGCCATGCCTTCAGACTTGCAAACTTTGGTCATTAGTATTCTCATAGTCCATGGGTTTGCTCCTCCAAACAGTTCTTCACTGCAGGTAAATCCACTCCCTCTTCTATGCCCTCCATCCAATCAGGTTCCTCTCCACCTTCCACGACACTTGATTGCTCCCTCCCATCAGCTGGCCTGCACCTTTTCTCTCCCTCCTCCCAGGTGGATGGAATCCTATATTGATTTCTTAACCATGGAAACAGAGTTTTAGCATTGCTGGTCCCTCTACTGGCCACCCTCTGATATAACGGTTTTTCTCCTTGTGTCCTGCCTTCCTTTCTAGGGGAGGATTCCATGTCAGGATTTCTAGGTTGCTCTTTCTTCCCTTCCCCACCCCCCCCCCCCCGGCATTGTGGGTAAGGTAGTTCTATAGCCCCAGGATCTGCAAAGTGTCTATGTTGCCTTCCTCACTACAATATTACAGAATCTAGCCATAAATGTGTAATTGTATCATTCATGGTTCTGTTGCTTGATTGTGCCGGAATCGACTAGCACAGAAGAACAAAAGTCCCTCACACAGGTCATACAGGCAGGCAAACACCAAAGATGATATAAAACAAAACGCCAATGGACTCAAAGAGTTCACATCAGAAGTTTAATTCAAAGTGTGCGATGGACTCGACACAAATCGTGTTTCGGCCACAGAGGCCTGCTTCAGGAGTCCCTGTAAAGTGCAAATGTTAAACTTCTCAGTGCTCTACGGCATCTGAAAGTAATAACCTAGTCTCTGGTGTATCAAATGTCATTTGCAGCTATTTTAGAAGTGGGCCGCTCCTGTGTTTGATACACCAGAGACTAGGTTATTACTTTCAGATGCCGTAGAGCGCTGAGAAGTTTAACACTTGCACTTTACAGGGACTCCTGAAGCAGGCCTCTGTGGCCGAAACATGATTTGTGTCGAGTCCATCGCATACTTTGAAAAATACTTCTGATGTGAACTCTTTGAGTCCATTGGACGTTTGTTTTATATAGGCTTGATTGTGCTGGCTCATAAAATAAAAATGTTTTGTGTAATGTATAAAATAGGCCACATATCCTGTGTACATACATAGATACATAAATATCGAGCTGTATTTTGGTGCAATTAGATTTACAATAATTAGCACCTAGTGCTTTTGGATTCTTACTGTAGCACTTTGGCTGTGGCTGGACACCTCCTTTGCTTTTGCTGGCATCCTGAATGTTTAGGTTTCCTGGTGACGGCACTAACGGATGCACCTGTAACATCCGCACACAGAAAGCAGAGAAGCTGGCTGCCCGCATTCTGTAGATACTAGTTGCTGAGTCAGAGCTACCCACACCTGCCTGAGCAGGCTGGAAGACTCTCACCTGCAGAGAATGTCTGGCAGCAGGTGAGGTGGAGCAGGGCTGAATGAAAAGAATTCTGGGTCCAGCCGTGATCAAGAGCTGAGGTCAGCAACATCCTATCAAGGCACAAAATCAGGAGACTTCACAAGTATTTAACTCACACCTTTCTAATGGTATTTCAAGGCAAGTTATAGTAGGAGTTTCCCTGGCCCCAGAGGGTTTAAAATTTAAGTTGGTACCTGAGGCAATGGAGGGTGGGATGATTTGTCCAAGGCCACAAGGAGCAACAGCGGGATTTGAACCCTAGTCTCTCTGGTTCACAGCCTGCTATTCTAAATCACTAGGCTGCTGCTCCTCCTTAGGTCCAAACTGTGGATCATATCATGACATCAGGACCCAGTCACCATGGGGTTTGGTCACAACCATCATCTTCAGGAACCTTTTACACCCAGACTTCAAATAAGTAACTGTTAAGGCTTGTGTTGGGAATAAAATGTTCCACTAGCTGTATGGATTTGATGTGGAAGCCTTTCTGCTGGATTATGGTCATGCAATGAGGGGCAGGCTTCAGTACTGAAACTGTAGTAACTGGTTAGTGACATACTGGCTGCATTTGACCAAGGCAAAGACATCTTGGTAATCTCTCTTTATCTCAGTGCAGCATTTGCTTGCTTGTCTCGGTGATACTGGTATTTCCGATCATGGTCACAGTTTTGCATTATTTCTTCACCAACGTTCTTTCAAAGTTCTTTTCCAGAAATCATACCCATCCACTCAGATAATCACTTGCGGTGTTCCACAGGGATCCATTTTGTCTGCTTTATTATTCAACATATTTTTGAGCCCTCTCACCACAATTATTCAGTCTCTGGGGGATTAGTGCTTATTTTTAATGCAGATGACTTTCTGTTTCTCTGTTACACAGACTCCTCTGCCCTGATATCCAGTCTCTTCAAAAACGTTTGATCAAGTTGAATCCTAGTTAATAGAAAATTGCTTGGTCTTGAACCCTCATAAAATCGGTACTATTTGGCTCTCAAATCATTCAACCTGACTATCTCTGAGCCTTGGCTCCCCTATTACATTAGTCGATTCCTTTAAATATCTTGGATTATCTTGGACCATCAATTAAACTTTCAGAGTCATATATCTATGGCTGTCAAGTACTGTATCTTTGCCCTTCATCAGACCCATTCTGTCTGCTCCCTTCTAAGTAATTCTGTCCAACAATCATTCATACATTGGTAACGTCTCATCGACTACAGTAATATCATATTGGCCGGCCTTCCTAAATATTCTTTAAAACGTTTACAGTCTGTTCAAAATACAGCTGTTCGTATATTATGTCTACTTATGAAATCTGAACATGTATCATCCTACTTACTCCACCTTCATTGGCTTCCAGTGAAATATCGCTTCTATTTAAGATTTTACTTTTGGCCCACAACACTGTTCACATTGGTCTTCCACCTTATAAGCCAGCCCATCACTTATGCTCCTGCTTGATACGACATACCAATCTGCTTTTTTCTATCTCACTCCATCACTCGGGAATTCCCTTCCCTGTGCCCTTCATATAGATCGTGGTGAAGTAAATTTTAAATGTGCTTTCAAAACTCACCTATTCCCTCTTGCTTTTAATCTAAATTCTTAGATGGAATTTGGTCTGGGGCGCACAGAATGGCTTCTGGATCTTTTTCTGGGTTTTGTACATGATTTTATTTTTGACTCTGAACTACTATTGTTCTGTTTCAGTTCTATTGTAAATAGAGTTCCTTTTCCTGACACGTGTGCCACTTTGTTTTAATTTTTCAATTGTACACCACCTTGACACAATCGTGAAAAGTGATATAGCCCTAATTCAAATCTGAGCTGTGCCTCTGAGTGTGAGATATATTTCTTCCCTTGCTCTTCCTCTCCTATGGACTTCATCATCTCTCCTCTTGCATTCTCCCTCTAGTCCGTTCGCTCTTCTTCTTCCCCTCCCTTCCCTCGCCCATAACTCCTTTCCGTTCACTCTTCTTCTCTGCCCCCCACCCCAGCTTCTTATCTCCTTCTGCAGTGCAGCTCTGGTTGTCTATTCCTTCTCCACAGCCCTGACAATCTCCTCTTCAGCTTTTTTTGGGGGGGGAGGGGGGCTTGGCTCCCCACCACTGTGCTGCTTCCCCCCACAGCCTGGACTGCATCTTCTTCATCTTATAGTGGAAAAGCCTACGTTCACGTCCACCACGCCACTTTTTCTGCATCAGCTTCTGCTATTCTTTGGTCACAGGACCTAGGCCTCCCTGCCACTCATTAGTGCCTTTTTCTGAACTCTGCATACATCTGATCCTTTCTCCATGTGCAGTCAATCAAATCTGCATAGATGGAAGGACAAACAGATAGTTGGACTGATCTTCCCCAATAAGCTCTCACACATGTGTCTAAAAATACATGCAGTCTAGTTTAGGTCACGCCTTTCTTCAGCAAAAAGCTGAACTCTGTACAATCCTAGTACATGAATTCTAACAAAATCTAAAAAGTAAATGCTCTCAAACAGACAAACAAGCAGGTCCTAAGGTTAGAGAATTACCCACACTCTAGCTTTGTTCCGTTATCCACCTCGTCATAAAATCTGTTTCCCAAGCTAAGTTTCTAAAGACCCTTTTGTTTTTCTAATATCAGGTTTCCATTTATTCACTTGTCTGAATAATTACCTAGATAAGACTTTCAGATTCGTGATACCGTTCAAAATTACAGCATTACAGAAATGACTCCCACAAATGGGAACAATTTCATCTTCCTTCTGTGGCAGCAATGTACTGCGACATGACAATTTCCTTTAGCTCCCCAATTGTAATCTATTAAAGTGTTTTGAAACTTTTCTCTGCTTGCAGGTAAATGGAGCCTAAGAAAAGAAGGGCTTCTATCAGGCAGCAGGTTTTTGCTAACAATCAACGCTTACAGCAACATCATCCCTGAAAGGGAATGAGATTTGATGTACTGCCTTTCTGTGGTTACAATCAAAGCGGTTTACATATTATATACATACAGATACTTATTTGCACCCGGGGCAATGAAGGATTAAGTAACTTGCCCAGAGTCACAAGGAGCTTCAGCAGGAAATCAAACCAGTTTGCCTAATGCCCCCTGGGTCTCAGACCACTGCACTAACCATTAGGCTAATACAGAATTAAATAATCACAAAGTTGTGTACTTCTGTCTTTTTGTCTCTCTTGACCTACTGATTTAGTTGCAACTGGCCTCTATTGTAGGGTTTTTATTTTATTTTTTGTTACATTTGTACCCCGCACTTTCCCACTCATGGCAGGCTCAATGCGGCTTACATGGGGCATGGAGGGTTAAGTGACTTGCCCAGAGTCACAAGGAGCTGCCTGTGCCTGAAGTGGGAATCCAACTCAGTTCCTCAGGACTAAAGTCCACCACACTAACCACTAGGCCACTCCTCCACTGTTGCTACTATTGGAGATTCTACATGGAATGTTGCTACTATTGGAGATTCTACATGGAATGTTGCTATTCCACTAGCAACATTCCATGTAGAAGTCGGCCCTTGCAGATCACCAATGTGGCCGCGCAGGCTTCTGCTTCTGTGAGTCTGACGTCCTGCACGTACGTGCAGGACGTCAGACTCACAGAAACAGAAGCCTGCGCAGCCTTCTACATGGAATGTTGCTAGTGGAATAGCAACATTCCATGTAGAATCTCCAATAGTAGCACATTCCATGTAGAATCTCCATAGTATCTATTTTATTTTTTGTTACATTTGTACCCCGCACTTTCCCACTCATGTCAGGCTCAATGCGGCTTACATGGGGCAATGGAGGGTTAAGTGACTTGCCCAGAGTCACAAGGAGCTGCCTGTGCCTGAAGTGGGAATCGAACTCAGTTCCTCACTTCCCCAGGACCAAAGTCCACCACCCTAACCACTAGGCCACTCCTCCACTCCTTGTCAACTGAATCCAGATTTGCCCGACAGGGTTGATCCAGTTCTGTTCTTACTCCATCGCATCCATGAGCCTGTAGTTCTGGTTTCCCCATTGCATTGTCAAGTTTACAAGTCCCTGTATGCAATGATATAAACCCAGAACTGGATCAACCCTGTTGGGCAAATCTGGATCCAATTGGCAACCTTACTCTATTGGACTACAGCACCACGAGCCTTTATTTACAATCACCTAGGCTTTTCTCCAGTTTTATAGGACCCCCTCCCCCTTTACCACCACCAGCACCTCGCTACTAGGGTTGCCACTTGACTCGATGTCATAAGGAACATACTAGTTCAGTTTTGGTTTCACCCTAGTGGATGAAAGGATTTGTAGCTTTAATTGTCCCATTGAATTTCCTGAGAAAACTGAAACTACATATCCATGCATGCAGTGGGATAAAACCAGAACTGGAGTAGCCTCTTCCTAATCATAGCACAGAGTCAAGGTTATGATGCGTTGCAGGTACAGCTTGATCTTACTGCTGCCTTTGATACAGTTTCTCATGCAAAATTTGCTCAATCAATTACAAAATACTACTACTAATCATTTCTATATGCTACTAGACATACGCAGTGCTGTATATAATACTAGCCGTTGAGCCCGTAAAAATGGGGTAGTAAAGGAAGGGGGGGTTTGAAAGGCCCCCCCGATAGGTCGCCGCCGCCCCTCCACCCCCCGGAGTCCCCTCCGCCACCCTCCACCTGGGCTGGGTACCTGGCATCACTATTCAAACCGCCGGAACGCAGCACACAGCTCATCTGAGCTGCCGTCGGCCTTCCTTCTTTGCGTGTGTTCCGCCCTCGTGTGACGTAACGTCAGTGAGGGCGGGACACAGGCAGGTAAGGAAGGCAAACGGCAGCTCAGATGAGCTGTGTGCTGCTTTCCGGCGGTTTGAATAGTGAAGCCAGGTACCCAGGCCGGGTGGAGGGTGGGTGGCGGCAGCGACTCCGGGTGGGTGGGGGGGAGCGGTAGCGGCAACCCTGGGGGGGAGCGGTGGCGACGGCGGTTCCCTCACTCGCAGGTGCGCAGGATGTATTGACGCGGGGGCAGGACAGAGAGGGTCTCTACTGCGGCATTTGCGAGTGAGTACGCCTCTTGCCATTTATATGTTTGATATGCAGGTATTTTCTCTGTCCCTAGAGGGCTCACAATCTAAGCTTTTGTATCTGGGGCAATGGAGGGTTAAGTGACTTGCCCAAGGTCACAAGGAGCTGCAGTGGGAATCAAACCCAGGTTGCCAGGATCAAAGCCCACTACACTCGCCATTAGGCCACTCCTCCACTCCAAAGTAAGTCAAAGTGGGACTTGAACCTGGATCTCATGGTTCACAGTCTGCTGCACTAGCCACTAGGCTACTCCTCTGACCCCATTGGACTTAGTTCCACTATATTAAATTGGCTCACTTCTTATTTGCCAAATTGTATGTATACGGTAAATTGGAATCAAGAAATATCTTCTCAAAAAAAAATAGTTCCAGAGGAGTCCTTCAGGGGTCTCTTCTCTCTCATTTGCTTTCAATTTGTACTTGGTACCGTTAGCTAAATTGTTGGAAAGTTTGAATGTGGACGTTCATTTTTTTTCCACTGATGACATCCAGCTGGTGATTTTCATGAAGGATAAACCAGCAAGACGTAGTTTCTGACATTAATCAAAAACTGGATAAAGTTCTACAGGCGGCTGTGTGAAACTGAGTTTCACGGCGAAGCCCCAGCCTACATGTCCGAGTTGATTGACCTACCACCCACAAATGCTAGGAGATCTTCCCGAACATACCTCAACCAACATTTCCCTACTTTCAAGGGCATGAAATACAAGACGCTACATGCGTCAACCTTTTCTCACACGAGCACGCAACGTTGGAACTCACTGCCATGCAACTTAAGAGCGATCCACGAACAAGCATCCTTCCGCAGATTACTGAAGACCCATCTATTTGAGACAATTTACGGAAAAAACCAAAACACATAGAGCCCACACTCACTTACATAAATGCATCACACATCCACTTATGATCTCTCATCCCCCCTAATTCCACATTACTCATTCATATACTTACAGAAATATGTACACCATGTGCCTCTGTGTCTTAACACTGCCCTTAAGCTTCCCATTGTCTCCTCCCAAACTCTCCCTGTTGATGTCCCATTGTGATATTCCTAATGATATTTAATAGGCCTCATATTATAACATTTAAATAACAGATATGATGCTAATGCTGTTCATGCAATATAATGAAACATCTTAATAGGTAGCCGCAGGGCCGCCGAGAGAGGGGGGCAGGGGGGCAAAATTCCCTGGACCTGGCCTCTAAGGGGGGCCTGGCGCCGGGGTCTCTCCTGCTCCTGATGGGCCCCAAGTGATCAGGTCCCAACAGGAGCAGGAATGAGAAAACTCTGGCGCCGGGCCCCCTCCAGCGCTGCTCTTCGCTCACTTCTACTGACGTGCCGAGCGGCTGCTTTTCCCCCTCAGGTGCATGCTCGGTTTGAAACCGAACATGTGCGATCAGAGAAAAAAAGCAGGGGCAGGGCAGGCAAGGAGTGAAGAGCAACGCTGGATTCATCCGCTGGCAGGGCCTTGGGATCCTCGCCAGCCCCAAGATACCTCAGTTGCGGCAGTGGCTATCCAAGGAGGAGGGGGCAGGAGCGGTGACAACCTGGGGGGGCAGTGGCGATTGAGGGGGGGCAGCGATTGGGGCGGCAGCGACCCTGCCCCAGGCCTGGCTCAGTCACTTGGCAGCCCTGGGTAGCCGAGAGGGCAAATGCAGTACAGATATACAGATGGGTAGCTAAACTGAAGACAAATTATATGTACAATTGAATAAGATATATACTTTTTTCAGTATTTAGCTCACTCCTTTCCAGTTACAGTTTATGACACGTTACATTCAGGTACACTAGATATTTCCCTGTCCTTGGAGAACTCATCATCTACGTGTGTACCTGAGACAATGGTGGTGTGGCAGAGTAACACAGTAAATGACGACAGATAAAGACCTGTATGGTCCATCCAGTCTGCCCAACAAGATAAATTCATTTTACTTGATATGCGATACTTTTATACATATACCCAAGTTGATTTGTCCTTGCCATTCTCAGGGCACAGACCATAGAAGTCTGCCCAGCACTGTTCTTGTACTAAAAGTTGTGAAGATTCTGGAATCCTAAAGAGTTACAAGATTCTGGAATCCCAATTAGTAGCAACATTCCATGTAGAACCCCAAAGAGTAACATAGTAACATAGTAAATGATGGCAGATAAGACCTGTATGGTCCATCCAGTCTGCTCAACAAGATAAACTCATTTTACATGGTATGTGATAGTTTATATGTATACCCGAGTTGATTTGTCCTTGCCTTTCTCAGGGCACAGACCGTAGATGTCTACCCAGCACTCTTCTTGTACCAAAAGTTCTGAAGCTAAGGTCAAAGCCCCTTAAAACTTACACTCAAGCCCATCCATATCTATTCAGTCACGATGAGGGCACAGACTGTAGAAGTCTGCACAGCACCGGTTTTGCTTCCCAATTACCGGTTTTGCTTCCCAATTACCGGCGTTGCCACCCAATCTCCACTAAGATTCCGTGGATCCATTCCTTCTCAACAGGATTCCTTTGTGTTTATCTCACGCATGTGTGAATACCGTTTTCATCTCCACCATTCCATGTATCCAGCACCCTCTCCAGCATGGCTCGTGGCTGCAGAACCTCATAGAAATGTAGCCCACACACATACACAAGTTGTACAAAATTAAAAAGTATTTTATGTACAGCAAAAGGCATTCTCTGCCCTCTCTATCTCATGTACACATCTCTAGCTCTCCTTCTATTGGCTTATAGCTTTCTTCCAGCACCACCATCACCCCTTCCCCCCTCCCCCTCACCCCATGCTCAACTTTGATAGTACAGAGCTAAAGCAATTATGCTAATTATATTAATTATAATTTGAATGACATTCACTGATCCTTTAAAGTGAAAACAAAGCATTTGTTTTCCAGCAGATGGAAGCAGTTTCATAAAAAGACATTTTGTATTTGGATCAGAGGCTGCATTGAGAGAATATACAGGACCCTTTTCAAGGACCTCAGATCCCTTAGAAAAGTCCTTACATGGGGCATTATCCTGTGTTATGCACAGTCTAATATTCAGCTGGACTTTGAACAGACTGTTAGAGTGTAGTATGCAGAAGGAACTGAACTCTTCACCCACAGCTGGCTATGATCAGATAGGTGGAAAGGTTTAGTGCTTAAAACACCACAAGAGCAGCCAGACACACACTAACAAACATGAAGAAAGATACCAATATGCATACTTCCACTACACACACACACTGATCTACATAAGGATATAAGAACTTACGCATTGCCCTACTGGGACAGAGGAAAGATCCATCAAGCTCAATATCCTGTTTCCAACAGTGGCCAATCCAGGTTACAAGTACCTGGCAAGATCCCAAAACAGTAAAACAGATTTTATGCTGCTTATCCAAGAAATAAGCAGTGGATTTTCCCCAAGTCCATCTTAATAATGGCTTATGAGCTTTTCTTTTAGGAAGTTGTCCAAACCTTTTTTAAAACCCACTAAGCTAACTGCTTTTAACCACATTCTCTGGCAATGAATTTCAGAGTTCAATTACACGATGAGTGAATACACTGTCAGCTAGCACATTTGCTTATTTCCAATCTGACGAAGAAGGGCAACCTTCGAAAGCTAATCAAGAAATGTATTAAGTTATGTCCAATAAAAAGGTATCATCTTATTTTCTTTTCCATGTTTTATTTTGTTTGATTTCTATTGATAACCTTAAGAGTGGACTAACACGGCTACCACACTCCTCTACTTACGATGAGTGAAGAAATATTTTCTCCGGTTTGTTTTAAATTTACTACTTTGTAGCTTCATTGCGTGCCCCCTAGTCCTAGTATTTTTAGAAAGAGTAAACAAGCGATTCACGTCTACCCGTTCCACTCCACTCGTTATTTTATAGACCTCTATCATATCCCCTCAGCCATCTTTTCTCTAAGCTGAAGAGCCCTAGCCGCTTTAGCCTTTTCCTCATAGGGAAGTCGTCCCATCCCCTTTATCATTTTTGTCACCCTTCTCTGTCCCTTTTCTAATTTCACTATATCTTTTTTGAGATGCGGTGACCAGAATTGAACACAATATTCGAGATGTGGTCGCACCATGGAGTGATACAAAAGCATTATAATGTCCTCATTTTTATTTTCCATTCCTTTCCTAATAATACCTAACATTCTATTTGCTTCCTCGTCCGTTGCCACACATTGAGCAGAGGGTTTCAATGTATCATCAACGACAACACCTAGATCCTTTCCCAGTCAGTGATACCTAATGTGAAACCTTACATTACATAACTACAGTGGGGGAAATAAGTATTTGATCCCTTGCTGATTTTGTAAGTTTGCCCACTGACAAAGACATGAGCAGCCCATAATTGAAGGGTAGGTTATTGGTAACAGTGAGAGATAGCACATCACAAATTAAATCCGGAAAATCACATTGTGGAAAGTATATGAATTTATTTGCATTCTGCAGAGGGAAATAAGTATTTGATCCCCCACCAACCAGTAAGAGATCTGGCCCCTACAGACCAGGTAGATGCTCCAAATCAACTCGTTACCTGCATGACAGACAGCTGTCGGCAATGGTCACCTGTATGAAAGACACCTGTCCACAGACTCAGTGAATCAGTCAGACTCTAACCTCTACAAAATGGCCAAGAGCAAGGAGCTGTCTAAGGATGTCAGGGACAAGATCATACACCTGCACAAGGCTGGAATGGGCTACAAAACCATCAGTAAGACGCTGGGCGAGAAGGAGACAACTGTTGGTGCCATAGTAAGAAAATGGAACAAGTACAAAATGACTGTCAATCGACAAAGATCTGGGGCTCCACGCAAAATCTCACCTCGTGGGGTATCCTTGATCATGAGGAAGGTTAGAAATCAGCCTACAACTACAAGGGGGGAACTTGTCAATGATCTCAAGGCAGCTGGGACCACTGTCACCACGAAAACCATTGGTAACACATTACGACATAACGGATTGCAATCCTGCAGTGCCCGCAAGGTCCCCCTGCTCCGGAAGGCACATGTGACGGCCCGTCTGAAGTTTGCCAGTGAACACCTGGATGATGCCGAGAGTGATTGGGAGAAGGTGCTGTGGTCAGATGAGACAAAAATTGAGCTCTTTGGCATGAACTCAACTCGCCGTGTTTGGAGGAAGAGAAATGCTGCCTATGACCCAAAGAACACCGTCCCCACTGTCAAGCATGGAGGTGGAAATGTTATGTTTTGGGGGTGTTTCTCTGCTAAGGGCACAGGACTACTTCACCGCATCAATGGGAGAATGGATGGGGCCATGTACCGTACAATTCTGAGTGACAACCTCCTTCCCTCCGCCAGGGCCTTAAAATGGGTCGTGGCTGGGTCTTCCAGCACGACAATGACCCAAAACATACAGCCAAGGCAACAAAGGAGTGGCTCAGGAAGAAGCACATTAGGGTCATGGAGTGGCCTAGCCAGTCACCAGACCTTAATCCCATTGAAAACTTATGGAGGGAGCTGAAGCTGCGAGTTGCCAAGCGACAGCCCAGAACTCTTAATGATTTAGAGATGATCTGCAAAGAGGAGTGGACCGAAATTCCTCCTGACATGTGTGCAAACCTCATCATCAACTACAGAAGACGTCTGACCGCTGTGCTTGCCAACAAGGGTTTTGCCACCAAGTATTAGGTCTTGTTTGCCAGAGGGATTAAATACTTATTTCCCTCTGCAGAATGCAAATAAATTCATATACTTTCCACAATGTGATTTTCCGGATTTAATTTGTGATGTGCTATCTCTCACTGTTACCAATAACCTACCCTTCAATTATGGGCTGCTCATGTCTTTGTCAGTGGGTAAACTTACAAAATCAGCAAGGGATCAAATACTTATTTCCCCCACTGTATAATTCGAATTCCTCTTTTCCACATGCATCACTTTGCATTTGTTCACATTAAACGTCATCTGCCATTTATTTGTTTTGTTTTTGTTTGTTGCATTTGTATCCCACATTTTCCCACCTCTTTGCAGGCTCAATGTGGCTTACAATACATCATGTTGTTTCTCCAGCGCTGTTCAGTACTGTGCTGGAGTTTTGATCATCTGCATCTTAGGCATAATAGCAACGCTCTGGCAGCTATCAGAAGTTGGCGCCGGAGGTGGTGCCTACGTTGCCTCTATGCCTAAATCCAAGCCTGTGTTCAAATGCCTCAAAGATACAAATTATAAAGCCTTTCTCAAAAACAAAAGGTAATGGGTATAAAGCATAATTTAAAAAAATATTTCTCCATGGAAAGCTTGGTGGATTCATGAATCGGCCTTCCAGCAGAAAGAAAAGTCCAGAAAGCATGAGGCAGCTACAGTGTAACTCTCCGAAGAGATGAGTGGAGAGTTGTAGATCAACTAGAATGTTTGATCTTGTAACAGGAACTAAACTGGGAAGACTGGAGGGAGCTTACCGCATACAGTTCAAGCTTCTCCTACTAACCTACAAATGCACTCGATCTGCAGCCCCTCCTTACCTCTCTACCCTCATCTCCCCTTACGTCCCCACCTGTAACCTCCGCTCTCAAGACAAATCCCTCCTTTCAGTACCCTTCTCCACCACCGCCAACTCTAGGCTCCGCCCTTTCTGCCTCGCCTCACCCCATGCTTGGAACAAACTCCCTGAGCCCATACGCCAGGCCCCCTCCCTGCCAATCTTCAAATCATTGCTCAAAGCCCACCTCTTCAATGTCGCCTTCGGCACCTAACCACTACACCTCTACTCAGGAAATCTAGGCTACCCCAACTTGACATTTCATCCTTTAGATTGTAAGCTCTTCTGAGCAGGGACCATCCTTTGTTATTAATTTGTACAGCGCTGCGTAACCCTAGTAGCGCTCTAGAAATGTTAAGTAGTAGTAGTAGTAGCTTACCCACCTTCTTTGATGTCATCTTCAGTGTTTCTGTTACATGAATAGGTACATTTCTGTGCTTCCTTTTCACTTATTTGATTTGTCTACTCTTAATTCTCTAAATTACAACCTCACTGGGGAAGACTGAAATGTGTTTGAAGAATGACTGGCATCTTGGCAGTGAACCCCAGGCACCTGAGAGTCCTACAGCCTCCGTTGTGAATTCTTCTGCTTCGCAGGAGTGCTGGTCAGCAGGCTCAGAACCTAAATAATAACACCATTGCTGTAAAATGTGAGATTTAAACATGCACAAGGAGCTCAAGCCACAGCGCTCTAGCACGGGGGATGGGGTTCAGATCCATGGGCAGATGATCAAAGGCAAACACAGGCACTAGAGGTTATTAGCACTGGACTAGCATCCATGTTTGCCTGCGCCCTATGGTCAAAGCCCGTGAGCACGTTTATTTTTATTTATTTATTAGAATTTATTTACTGCCTTTTTGAAGGAATTCACTGAAGGCGATGTACAGTAAGAATAACAACGCGCTTGCCAGCTCTGAGTGCAACTAGATTGCAAATGCATGCTAAACAGGGCATTAGGAATTCCTCCCCAATGCTCAGTGGGCAGCTCATTAAATATTGGTGTTGCTCCCATGGCAAACCCTACGTCAGCTTGGAGCTGGCGTTAGGATTTGCAGAGCATTAGGGAGGAATGACGAGCTCTATCTAGCAGGTATCTGCATGCTTACAGGCCCCTCCCCAAACACAATCCTCCCACTGAAGTGCCCTGATCATCAAGGCTTTATTTCCCCCGCACTGTTCCGGCACTAATTTTAAAGCGCTGTTTGGAAGAGCGCAGGGAAACTGATCATCGGCCTGGGGGAGAAGCCATCTGCTTCTTTTATAGCACCATCTGTTGGTGAATAAGTGTATTGGAGGAGGTTGTTTAAATGGAAAAAAAAACCTCAATTATTGAAAATTCACTTTTGAACATAACAGGAAATTTTCCTTGCTCAGATGCGCAACCAATAACCCTTCCTACATTACCTCAATCATTCTAATATCTTTTTTTTTTTTACAAAATCTTAATATTTACAAATGTCAGTCAGTCCTGCTTCATCCTAGAACCTATTCTCGGCTTCTGCTGGCTTTTTTTGCAGCATGTCTAACACACCTTTATTTGAGCAGAATGTCATCTTCGTCCAGACACACCAAACCAAATAGGATTTACTGACCTCTTGCCAGGCATTGCATAAAAACTTCGGCAAAGGTTTAAAGAACAGAGCATGTCCCAAAGAGTGCTGAAGTGATAACTTAAAAATTCCTCATCTGGTCTAAAAGTTAATTTAACCAAGCTCCAGTCCTCTTTAAACAAAGCAGGAATTAAAATCTGTCATCTGTGAAAGAGGAAAAACCTTCAGACTCAGGGGAGTACAACTTCCTGTAGTAACTGTGTTAGAAATCTCACTGGCTGGTGTGAAAACTGTTAAGACCAAAAGAAGTAAGTCAGTAAATAGACTCTGGAAAGAAATAGCAGGAGAATTGAAGGCAATCTTCAGAATCCCATATAGGCAGAGGTGATACTCTGCCAGTTCATTCCAGTTCACAGACTGGGTATATTTTTGGAAAAAAAAAACAGCAAAAGAAACCAAAGGGAAAAACATTAATACTGAAAATAAATAGAGAGAGACTTCCTTAAGCACCCTCCAAAATGGCCAACCTAAGGACATGTGTATTTTATTACATAATAATAATAATAATATGGATAATGGGAATACCACCTGCTTCAGCCAAAGAATGGAATACAATTCCTGTACGAATCAGGGTCAGATGACGCTCATATCAATAGCTCAAACAGACTAATCATAAGCCCCCAAACAAAACAGAGACCAAACCAACAACCAATAACATAAAACTAAGCCTAAACAATAACCAACAAGACAACAATCCTAAAATGAATAGACCATACAGACAACTACAAACTGTTAAACACTCCAACATCAAATAGGATACCTATGTCCCGATACCCATAGGATACATAAATGCTAGATCAGCAGTTACTACTACTACCATTTAGCATTTCTATAGCGCTACAAGGCGTATGCAGTGCTGCACAAACTTAGAAGAAAGACAGTCCCTGCTCAAAGAGCTTACAATCTAATAGACAAAAAATAAAGTGAGTAGTTAATACGTCAGCAATACTTAGGGATTGGACAGAATTGGAACAACTAGAATTACTGTTCATAACAGAAACATGGCTACACCTCGAAGACAACCCAGCACTGTGTGACCTATGCCCACCGGGATATAAAATAATACACATCAATAGAACAAAGAAGAAGGGAGGTGGAGTCGCAATAATATACAAATCCTTCTTCACAGTAGAAACTATCGCTATACATACATTCTCAACAATTGAAATCTTGGCATGCAAAATCACTGACACAACACTAGCTGATCAACTATGTATCATACTATTTTACCGCCCCCCAGGAAGCTGGTTGAACGCTCAAGACGAATTCATGGACTTTGTAACAAACATCAAATGTCTTACTACTAGGAGACATCAATCTGCACCTAGAAAAACAAAACAACACCAACACCAGAAGCCTAATGAACTTCTGTGAAGAAACGGTTTTAAGCCTGTAAAATGTACTGGATATTTTCCTGCATTGATTATGTTCTGATGTGTATTTCTCCCATTTGGCCAGCAGGGATCTGTCCTGGGACCTCTTCTTTTCTCCATCTATACTTCTTCCCTTGGTACTCTGAACTCATCCCACGGTTTTCAGTATCATCTTTACGCTGATGACTCCCAGATCTACCTCTCCACACCAGAAATCTCAGCAGGAATCCAGGCCAAAGTATCAGCCTGCTTGTTTGACATTGTTGCTTGGATGTCTCAGCGCCATCTGAAACTAAACATGACCAAGACTGAGCTTCTCATCTTTCCCCCTAAACCACCTCTCCTCCTCCCCCATTCTCTATTTCTGTGGATAACACTCTCATCCTTTCCATCTCATCAGTTCATAACCTTGGGGTCATCTTCAACTCCTCCCTCTCCTTCTCTGCACATATTCAGCAGACTGCTAAAACCTGTCATTTCTTTCTCTATAATATCACCAAAATTCGCACTTTCCTTTCTGAGCACACTACCAGAACCCTCATCCACACTCTTATCACCTCTTGCTTAGACTATTGCAACTTGCTTCTCACAGGTCTCCCACTTAGCCATCTCTCTCCTCTTCAATCTGTTCAAAATTCTGCTGCACAATTAATATTCTGCCAGTGTCATTATGCTCATATTAGCCCTCTCCTCAAGTCACTTCACTGGCTTCCTATCCGTTTCCGCATACAGTTCAAACTCCTCTTATTGACCTATAAGTGCATTCACTCTGCAGCTCCTCAGTACCTCTCCACTCTCATCTCTCGCTACATTCCTCCCCGGGAACTCCGTTCACTGCGTAAATCTCTCTTATCTGCACCCTTCTCCTCCACTGCTAACTCCAGACTCCATTCATTTTATTTTTCTGCACCACATGCCTGGAATAGACTTCCTGAGCCGGTACGTCAAGCTCCATCTCTGGCCGTCTTCAAATCTAAGCTAAAAGCCCACCTTTTTGATGCTGCTTTTAACTCCTAACCCTTATTCACGTGTTCAGAACCTTTATTTTATCATCCTCACTTTAATATTCCCTTATCTCTTGTTTGTCCTGTTTGTCTGTCCTAATTAGATTGTAAGCTCTGTCGAGCAGGGACTGTCTCTTCATGTTCAAGTGTATAGCGCAGCATATGTCTAGTAGCACTTTAGAAATGATAAGTAGTAGTACTAGTAGTACTAGTGGTGTTCAGAGAACTGAGTGTTTTAGTTTGAAACAAACAGGAAGCAAGAAGCAGTATATATTTGAAATTTTGTTGACTGGGTTCTGATTGGCCTGGAGTTTGAAATTATCCAGCAGTTGTTGCTGGCTGTTGCTTCAGTCTTAGCCCAGGAGGAAACAGACAGATCTCTTTACTGAGGCTCAGTGAATTATATGTCCTCACCTTCCCAGGTACTGTTTAGACAGTATATAAATATTTAGTTAGTGTTATAATTGAGCCATATTTCAGTTACCTGTTATTGTTTGCTAATTGCACATGTTTTTGTTCAGTGTTCAATTTTTATGAGAATAAACAAAATTGATTGTTCACTCTGCTTGTCTGAACTGATTAAGAATCCTGGTGGTTTGTGTGTTGGGTCTGCGAGTGCTTTCTGGGAACTGTGGGACCACTGGGAGTGTGGCCTCCAGTAACCTAGAAATCACTGGAGATAATTTGAGAGCGGGAGACTCACCCAGAGGTGGTCGGGACCCAGTCGGTGGGAGGAGGGTGTTAGTGTAGAGCACAAGCAGCAGGTGCAGGCAGACCTGAGCTGTGCTGGGGATAGACCCTCTAAGTGGCTGCTGGGTAACCCCAGGCGGGTGGCTAAGCATGTCACAATTTAAAACTTAATTTTCTGTGAAAACAGAAGCCCAGGGTAGGGAAGGCATTTTGGATTTAGCTCACCCCTTGCTCAGTAGTTTCAAGTGAGTTACATTCAGGTGCACTAGGTATTTTCCTGTGCCTGGAAGACTTACAGTCTAAGGAGATGCAAAAAAGCTTGAGGTAGGAATGCACATGGATGCCTGTGCACGTGGTTTCTATCATGAGCGATATCACACTATGCAGAAAGCTAAATGTAACCAAACGCTATGTGTGGAAAACATGTAGCCAGTAGCTTAGCCATGGTGGGCCAGGGCCCATCCAATTTGGACTCAGGCCCACCCAAAATTTTGGCACTCTTGCTGTGGCTGGTGGGGATCCCCAAACCCTGCCAACTGAGGATTTCTTCCACCTTGGGCAGCCCATGCTCTTCCAAACAGCAGCACTTGCCTCAAGCTGATGACAATTCCGGCCCCTCTGCACAAGCTCAGTTTTTGCACATGTGCAAGCACTGAGCATATGTGGCCTGCCAGTGTAGGTGTCAGCATGAGGTAAGTGGCTGCCCTTTGGAAGACCACTGACTGCTCAAGGAGGAGGAAATCTTCAGCTGACAGGGTTTGAGGATCCCCGCCAGCTCAGGTATTTAATAGGGCGGAAAGGGGCAGAGAATAAAGAGAGGCAGGGGAGGAGGATGAATCATGTGCCCACCCCTAATCGGTCACCTGGCTACACCCCTGCTTGTAGCTAATGGGGGAAAAATGCCAGACGAATGTTCATGAAGGTTTCACGGTATGCGTGGCTTCTTTGTGTATGCATCCAAAGGAAAACAGAATTTGCAAGCACATATCAACACCTGTTCTTTTGCACCTAAAGCGAGTCTCACACAAATTTCTTGCATAAAAAATGTTTGTGATGTTCATATTTAGATGCAGAACAGGCGTGGATTCATGCTTTTATTTTCAGTTTGGTTTGTGCACACACACAACGGATAGCTCCCATCTACCTCTGAAACTTGCATATGCTTCTTTCTACCTGCGAACTAAGAGAAAACTGGCTATTATAAATCAAAAACTGTCATGAAATCCTTTCTGAGAACCCTTCTACGCTGTCCTGGACCTGGCAAAAATGTTCTTATGTTGTGTGTGTTTGTCAAAAACTCTTTGCATTGCACAGAATACTTAAATGAGCTCATTACCATACAGTTTAATACAGCATGCAGTCAGTCATCCGAGTTAACTCACTGCTCAACCCCTCCCTGCACTTAATAACATGCATGCAAACTCTAGGGTAACCATGTCCTTGGTAGTGGCTTTCTGCATTAGCTCCTAAGTTTGTACCTGAGGCAATGACGGGTTGGATGACCTGCCCAAGATCATAAGAAGGGGCAGTGAGATTTGAATCTTGGCTTTCCTGATCCTTAGCTCATCTCATTAACCATTAGGTTACTCCTCCACTCTAGTAAAAAATACTGTTGTAATATGCTCAGTTCAAAACGTTCCGGTCAGTACTCACACTGCAGTGTTCTTAACAATCTGGTGATGCTTAAATACACAGAAGCTGGGAGATCCAAATAAATCCCATTATAATAATTCAACCAAATCACTGAATTACTGTTTGGAACTGTCAGGTGTTAGTTCATGGACATGCAATTCAAAACAAAAGCACAACAAAAAACACATTTTACAACTGCCTTCATTTGTAAATATGAGAAGAACACTGCTTAGTTTTTGCCAGCTTGGTTGACTGCACAGTATATAAGCGCAAAGAGTGTAAACACATAAGAAGCATAAAGGAAGCCCATCTAAATAAAACCATACTTTTTTTTCCCCCTCGTAGCACTTATTTTAGCAGCTAAACCCTTTAAAAAAACTTTGTTCCTTTTTCCCAGTTCCTCACCCTCTCCATACTCTGAAATCAGCCAGACAGACACTTCTTCATGTCCTTATTTTCACAAAGCAAGGGCTAACTTTGTAACATAGTGAAGGACTGATAAAGACCTGTACGGTCCATCCAGTCTGCCCAACAAGATAAGCTCATATGTACTACTTTATATTTATACCTGATCTTGATTTGTATCTGCCATTTTCAGGGCACAGACCGTAGAAGTCTGCCCAGTACTGTTCTTGTACTATGTTCTGAAGCTAACATCGAAGCCCCTTAAAATTTACACTGCAGCCCATCCCTATCTATTCAGTCAGGATCAGGGCGTAGACCATAGAAGTCTGCCCAGCTCCTGTTTTGTTTCCCAATTTCCGGCATCGCCACCCAATCTCTGCTAAGATTCCGCGGAACCATTCCTTCTAAACAGGATTGCTTTGTGTTTATCCCATGCATGTTTGAATTCCATTACCGTTTTCATCTCCACCACCTCCCGTGGGAGGGCATTCCACGTATCCACCACCCTCTCCGTGAAAAAATACTTCCTGACATTAGTCCTGAGTCTGCCCCCCTTCAACCTCAATTCATGTCCTCTAGTTCTACCACCTTCCCGTCTCTGGAAAAGGTTAATTTGCGGATGAATACCTTTCAAATATTTGAACATCTGTATCATATCACCCTTGTTTCTCCTTTCCTCCAGGGGTATACATATTCAGGTCAGCAAGTCTCTCCTTGTACGGTTTGCAACGCAAATCCCATACCATTTTTGTAGCTTTTCTTTGCACCGCTTCCAGTCTTTTTACATGTTTAGCAAGATATGGCCTCCAAAACTGAACAAAATACTCCAAGTGGGGCCTCACCAACGACTTGAAGAGGGGCATCAGCACCTCCTTTCTTCTGCTGGGTATACCCCTCTCTACGCAGCCTAGCATCATTCTGGCCATGGCCGTCGCCTTGTCGCATTGTTTCTTCACCTTCAGATCCTCCGACACCAACACAGAACCAGTAACCAGGGAGGTAGGGAGGAAGGGACCCATAGTACTATGATGGTGGTTACTGGTGCTGTCAAAGGGGTTAATCTTTAGCTCGATGACAAAGCACCTATTACTGAGCACTATTATACATTTAAAAGAAAGAAGTTATTTAATTTAGAGTTGATACACCACAGGTTTCTATATAGTTAGTAAAGTATATTAAGAGGGAAACTGGACATAATACTAAGTCCCCAGGGTTTATTAATATTAAATTTTAACTGCCAGACCCTCGACCATTCTTCTAATGTTTGGAGATCCTTTTTCATTGTTTCTACTCCCTTCAGGATATCCACTCTACTGGCTATCATCGTGTCATCCGCAAAAAGGCAAACCTTTCCTTCCAAACCTTCAGCAACATCTCCCACAAATATATTAAACAGAATAGGCCCCAGCACCGACCCCTGAGGAACTCCACTGCTCACCTTCCTTTCCTCTGAGTGGATTCCATTTACCACTACCCTCTGCCACCTGTCTATAGGCACTAAAGTTATAGACGCAAATAAAGAGCAACAAACACCAATTTGGGTTTAAACCAGCCGCAACTTAACCCAAATCCAGTCAGTTTTCTTTCTAGCATACCTCCCATTCCTCAGCATGGCCTTGAGCCACCACCACCTCCTGTGCAGCCACAGTCCATCGAGGGGCCGCCATCCGGCACCGACTCTTATGCCGAGCCAACAGCCTCTGAAGCAGGTTGCCTGTACAGCTTGCCCCCTCCTCCTGTTGTTTACCAATTGGTGTGGTACCTCTCCGTCCCTCCCAATGCTGCCATCATTTACAACTTTCACAAGCATCCCGAACAACGGAGAGCAGCTCTCGCTCCTTTCTTCTCTGTAAAAAGCAATCCCAATTAAAAGGGTAGCTGCACCAACTGGGACGGCAATGAGGGTGGCCCAGGACAAGCACATGCTCTACTACTCCCCCCCTCGCTCTAGACGTTGCTCTGGTCATAATCAGTGGCGGTAGCAGCACACCTATAATGTGGCTGGCAGGGATCCTCAAGCCCCACCAGCCGAAAACTCTCATCAACTGTACTTCCTGCATACCTTGTAAATAGCAGATCTTCACCTACAGTGAGCAGCAACTGATGCATACTGTTGGCACCAGCCCCACAGCCTTCCCTCTGATGTATTTCCTTTCCGCCTATGCAGAAACAGGAAGTTGCTTCAGAGGGAAGGCTGTGGGGCCAACATGAGCAGTGGGTATTAGTTGCTGCTTGCTGCCAGTGAAAATCGACTATTTAAAAGGTATGAGGGGAAGGGGGATGCAGGTGAGAGAGGGAGAGACCAAGTCACTTGTGGGACAGGGTAGAATTCTTCTGCCCACCTATCTTGGGCCCAGGCCCACCCAAAACTGGTTGTCTGGCTACGCCCTTCCCCTTCTGATCTGCGGTGGTGCAAGCCACATCCCTGCCAGCACTGGCCAGGCAGAGCGATACTATGCCTGGCATGGCTCAGCTTTGCCAAAATGAAAGGGGGGGGGGCAGCAAGCAAGTACCCACCCCTTGTAAACAGCTGTGATAAACCAGTGGAGGAGTGGCCTAGTGGTTAGGGTGGTGGACTGTGGTCCTGAGGAACTGAGTTCAATTCCCACTTCAGGCACAGGCAGCTCCTTGAGACTCTGGGCAAGTCACTTAACCCTCCATTGCCCCATGTAAGCCGCATTGAGCCTGCCGTGAGTGGGAAAGCGCGGGGTACAAATGTAACAAAAAATAAAAATAAAATACAGTAAACCGCAGCGTTAAAAATAGCAGCTACTTGCTCCAGCGCCTGACCTCTCATTCAGCCACCACGTGAAAATAAGCTCCTTCATATTGGTACTGGAGGAATAAGCTCCACCAACTTATGCTGTGGGAATCTAGGGAAGCCCGAGTCTCGCCTAAAAGACAGAAGAGATTCCTGGCCATTTGGAAGCCATATCTCAATAAAATATCCCCAAGAGCTCGCAGCCAAATCTTGAATCGGTTGCCATGGGACACTAAGAGAGGCATGGAATAATTTAGTATGGGCAAGCATGCAGAATAAAAGATGGATGATTCAGGCAAGGGAGGGGTTTTGAGAGGGGATGGGATGGGGGGAGGTAGGGAGGTTTAAGCGTTAATTAGATTTATGAAATAAAGCTGTGTAAGGTTATGAATTGAAAGGTGTATATGTTGAAGTACAGCAACTGGAGGATGGTACTAGCAGTTGTAATTATACTAGGAATTCGTTGTCTTGGTATATTGTTGGGAAGTCACTGTTAAAGTGTTCATTGTTGAAACCTTATATTGAAGGGGAGGGAGGAGGGTTTAAAAAAAAAGGGGGGGGGAGTTTGATGATTGTACGTAGCCAGATGTCTTATTGGATACGAAAACATGATTGAAGCCATGCATATTGAGAAAATGTACAGTGATTCATGTTCTGCAATGTCATCAATAAAAACGTTGAAACATTAAAAAAAAAAAAAAGTGTTTCTAAATCCTCTCCATCCGCACCGATTACTGATTGCCCAGTGCCCTGCACCATTACCTATCTGCAGCTCTCTAATAAACGGGATTTCCCTGTCCAGCCCTTCACACTCCTCTCCCTGGCAGAGGTGCCAGCTGGCAGCCACTTCTCTCACTGTTTGGGGCAGCAGAACACCTGAGACCAAACAAACTACCAACCAAGCTCTGTCCGTACCCCCCAAGTTCTCTAGTTGCTGATCTATTTGGAGAAAATATTGATAGGTCCACGCCCCCCCCCCCCCCCCCCCCATTCTGCTGCCCATTCTTTGGACACAGTTTAGCTTGAGGCGATTTCAGAACCTCCTCTCCCCATTTTTAGGCCGGTGCAGGGTTTACACGCATTACGGTAATATGGTTTCTCCAACCCCGGAATCACGTGGCACAGAAGTGCTTCTCTCTCGCTCGCTCTCTCTCTCTCCCTCCTAAAACAAATGAAGCCAAAGAGGGAGGGAAAGTGCCGGGCTGGAGCTTGCACGGTCAGAGCGGCCATAGAGGGGAGGGAGAGCCTGGCCGGGCAGGCGGTGGACCCCTGGGCGATGGTCACTCTCTGGCAGAGCGGGAAGCAGCCCTTTTGATCCCACATAGGTGCATCATTGATTCAGATCATCTTAAGATAGTTTTTTCCCCAGGTCTGATCCATCATGGGGATGTGCCAAAGTCTGAGATCCAGGCTGATCGGGACTCAGAGCTCTATCACCTACCAGGGGGGCACCAGGTGCCCGGCCGGAGGAGGGGAGGCGGAGAGTGGACAGCAGCAGGACAACAGCACGGACCGTCAGCTCCGAGCCCAGCTCAGGGAGATCGAGAAAGCCAAGATGAAAGCCGAGATCAAGCGCAGTAGAAGTATCGACAAGACTCTGAAAGCGGAGAAAAGGCATTACAAGCAAACCCACCGGCTCCTTCTGCTCGGTAAGTCTCTCCCTTCCGTTCTGCCTCCACCGGGTCCGAGCGCTGATCGAAACCACTTTTTGGGCTTTTTCTCTTACTGGTTTTAACCCATGTGTTCAGAACTTGGCTCCTGCACCGCGATTTATCTTTGAGAGCTGGGACTAGGAGGTGGATCAGGGGGTCCCATAGTACCGGTTCCGACTATGCCCCTGATCCGTCAGGTGTTCCGGCGACGGCAGGACACTTCTTGTGGCATTCACCCAGCCTGGGCTCACTTTTCCTCCTCCTTGGGCTGCACGAAATGCCCCCACACTAGTGGGTAAAACTGGACCCCAGGTCCCAGTGCAGCCGGTTTCTGTGGACCAGATTAGCCAAGCAAGGAGATGAATAGATTTAAACAAAAAGCGTTGAAGGGTTAAAGGAGCCCTGTGATTTTAAAGTCCCAGAAGTTGTTTTTTTTTTTTTTTTTAATAGATATAGAAACGAAAGGTACAACAAGGAAGTTGTAGGTGAACTTGCGTTTTTTTATTGGACGGACATAGATTCGTGACTAGCTTTTTAGAATTTTGCTGGGGTCATGAGGTCAGGATGGCTTTACATATACTTATGTGAAGGGTGTGACTGATTTAAGGGTTTCACATACCTATTTGGAAGACTCTTTACAATATAAGCATTTTAATATTCGTTTTGGTTCACTCTCTGCTGCTGCTGCTGCTGGAGAGCTTTCTGTCTGAGGGTGACTGCTGTGACAACGCAGGCTGTGATCATAGTCTGTGGCATCATGGATTCTGATTATGGCAAATGGTTTGGTTGTACTAATTTAGCTTTATGATATCAGTACAGGAATAAGGAGAAAATGTAAGTGGGCTGTGAGGAGGAGGCAAACCCACATCTTCTAGCAACTTACAGCAGGGATTGGAATTAATGCAAAGGATGGTGGATTTGATACACCCCCTCTCTGTGTTACAAAAAAGTGATTTACATAGGTTCTATGGATTTGTTTATCCTCTATGCATTTTAGAATTGTTCCTGTTTATGAATGAACGAATCTCTTAAGTCGTTAAAAGTGGAAATCAAAATCTCAAGGCTACACAGATTGAATGCGCTTTTCCTTAGATCTGATCTAAAAGCCGCCAGATGGAGAGTGGCCCAAGCACCTTGTGGGAGATTTCGCATTTGCTTCCTGAGGCCAGGTTCTATTTCCTAGGTTCACCCGGGCTTCAGATACAGTGTAGATCCTGGACTCCAACGTGCAGACCCCGCATTCCATTTTTACAGCCCCTCATATCCAGCAACCTCTGCCACTCCTGAGGGTGAGAAAAGGCCTCGTGAAGCTCCGCTGGGTCATGTGTGACTGCGAGGTCACATTAACACACATGCATGTGCACATAGGCATGCAAATGCCGGTCGACTTGTCTGTCCCTGTGCATGCATGTGCATTCATGTCAGTGTGACCACGCAGTCACATGCAACCCAGATGAGCTTCTCGGGGGGGGGGGGGGGGGGCTTTTCTCTACCTGCAGTAGTGACAAAACCTCCCAGTGGTGCACTTCTACTCCAGCTCAGCCCCATAAATATGAGCTTACAGTTAGTTGCAAGACCCCCTGGTACAACATTCTTTTTCTTTTATATCCAGAGGACTATTAAGAACAAAAATAATTTTCTTTTCTTTGGGCTCATGTGGTATGAGGAGGATTAATAGTAACACAGAAACAGAGACTCATTTATGGGTTTTGCAACTGTTAACAAGCCAAAATAAAGTGATTTTTGAAAAAGAAATATCCTTGAATCAAAATGAATATTTAGAAATTGCATGTGTAAGCCTAAAATATTTTGGTGGCTTCCAGAGCTTTCTTGTGTCCACTTTGCGGCCCTTTACATGAAAAAGGTTGGAGACCGCTGGTGTAGGTAGTGTTTATTCATGGGGTACAGTGGGAGGCGCGTCTAGTGGTCAGACCTGGGCCTCACCTGCAGTCTGAGGCTCCATGCTGAGGACTGTCTGTGCATGGATTGGGGCCTTTGGAATTCCTTTTCTGTTGTGTTTTATACTATAATATTTAGATGTAGTCTAACCCAGGCTTGTCTAAGTTCAGTTCTCGAGGACCACAAACAGGCCTGTTTTTGGAATACCCCTAATAAATATGTATGTGAGACGTTCAAATATTTGAAAGGTATTAATCCGCAAATGAACCTTTTACGGAGACAGGAAGGCGGTAGAACCAGAGGACATGAATTGAGGTTGGAGGGGGGCAGACTCAGGACTAATGTCAGGAAATATTTTTTCACGGAGAGGGTGGTGGATATGTGGAGAAGTGGTGGAGATGAAAACGGTAATGGAATTCAAACGTGCGTGGGATAAACACATAGGAATCCTGTTTAGAAGCAATGGTTCCGTGGAATCTTAGCAGAGATTGGGTGGTAACGCCGGTAATTGGGAAACAAAACAGGAGCTGGGCAGACTTCTACGGTCTATGCCCCGATTGTGACTGAATAGATAGGGATGGGCTGGAGTGTAAATTTTAAGGGGCTTCGACGTTACCTTCAGAACTTTGTATAAGAATAGTACTGGGCAGACCTCTGTGGTCTGTGCTCTGAGAAAAGCAAGGACAACTCAAACTCTGGTATACACATAGACGGTCGGTAGCCCAACTGTTTGGGGAGGCTAAAGGGGGCGGAGCTTACCTCCATACGCTCCGTGGCAGCGACGTCAATGAAGAAAAAGACTACAGGCTCGCCGCCAGCTTCTCCCTTCTCTCTGCACACAGTGTCCCGCCTTCTGCGGTGATGCATTTCCTGTTTCCGCGAGAGCGGGACACTGTGTGCAGAGAGAAGGGAGAAGCTGGCGGCGAGCCTGTAGTCTTTTTCTTCATTGACGTTGCTGCCACGGAAATAAAAGATGAAAATGCGCGGGGCGGGAGGGTGGGCTGCACCACAAGCGGAAGTCGACGATTGGGCTGGGGAGGCTTAGCCTCCCCAAGCCTCTTATACGGGGCGCCTATGGGTATACATATAAAGTAACATGTTAATTGGGGAGATCCTGAGAACGTGGCCTGTTTGTGACCCTCAAGGAATTAACGTGGACAAACCTGACCTAACCCGAACTAGGAGGAGGGGAAAATAAGGCAGAGGGCAGAGGCCAACCCAGGAAAGATGCAAATAAAGGTCCAGGGTGCCTATAGGCCCAGTCGGATCCTGTTCCAGTTTAGCTGGAAGCCCAGGAGAACAGGAGGAAATTGCTGGACTGTATGAAATCAGAAAGAAAAGGTTCTGGATCCAGAGACCAGTACCTAGTGCTAATAATCAGGGCTGGGTTTGTTTGGGTTCTGCACCCAGATAAGACTGCACTAGCACATGGTTAGATCCTACTGTTGCAGTGGGAGGGGAAGGGGGATACATCCTGCTGCTGAGTGGTTGATCTGAGCACCTACTGAGATGCTTACTAGTTCAAAAATCATCCGTCCTGTAAAAAGTATTTTGTTTTTTCAAGCACAGCCATTTTACACTTGTGGTCACAGCAAGTTTGGAGCAATGACACAACATACATTAGCGTTATATCCGATTAGCTCCTGCCAAGTGTGAGTTGTCATAGCTTGCTTTAGTGTGGATCACTGAGGGGTCCTTTTACAAAGGTGCACAGAAAAATGGCTTTCAGTAGTGTAGGCATGGGTTTTGGGCGCGCGCCCCTATCCATTTTCCAGCGAACCTGTAAAAAAGGCCTTTTTAAAATTTTTGCTGAAAATGGACATGTGGCAAAATCAAAATTGCCACGCATCCATTTTGGGTCTTAGACCTTACTGCCAGCTATTGACCTAGCGGTAAAGACTCACGAGGTAACCGGACAATAATGACCTACGCGCATCAAATGCCACTTGGCACGCATCCGATACGTGCATCCGAAAGTAAAATTATTTTTGGACATGCATATCGGACGTACTCCAAAAATGAAATGACTGCAAGAGCTACGCAGTAGCTGCGCAGTAACTCCATTTTGGTGCACATTGGGCACACATAGACGCTTATGCGGCTTAGTAAAAGGGCCCCTAAGAGTCTGTTTTTGAGTGTGAGGTAATATATCGCATCATAACTGTGTGAGGTAATATATCGCATCATAACTGGTGTGGGTCACTGAGTCTCTGTGTGAGTGAGAGGTAATGTATTACGATATAGGTAAAAGGAACAAACACTCCCCTATGAGTAAAAATATATAAAACAGAAGAAGTAGGGGGAGACCAATTCGATTCCAACTTAAAAATTTAATTGAATATAAAATCATTGACGACAGTAAACTAGTAAGTTAATATAAAATATTAAAAGTAAAATATAAAAGAACATATGCATCCAGCTTCTCGTACATTAGCACGCAAATATGCACTTCCAAATGTCAAGAAAACAATGTACGACCTAACAAACTTCCGGAAATTGCTAAAAACCAAACTGTTCACAAAGGCATACCAGAATAATCCAACCTAAACACCTGAACCCTCCAACACAATCGAAAGTACTACCAGAACTGGACAAAACTTAACTCTCTCTCCTTGAATACTTATATACTCTGTCATCTAGGATCATTAACACTTGATCATTCTGTATTTCTCTTACCGGAATTGGCGATCACCATCACGGTACTATGTAAGCCACATTCAGCCTGCAAATAGGTGGGAAAATGTGGGATACAAATGCAATAAATAAATAAGTAAATAGGTCCAGACTCATTTGACATAAAAATAAGTATGTGTAACATAAAACTAAAGGCTCTGTTTACTAAGGTGCGCTAGCATTTTTAGGACGCGCTAACACTAGAGACACCCATAGGAATATATGATGTCTCTAGCATTAGTGCGTACTAAAAACGTTAGCGCGCCTACAGCACGGTTTAGTAAGAAGGGTCCTATGGCTGTAGGTGTAGGTCCAAACGACACAGATTTGTGTTTTGGCTATTAAAGCCTTCCTCAGGAATGTTGTGATCTAGCCAAATAGGTGTCACATTCGTGCGTAGGCAAAAATAATTTTTCAATGAGTCTGCAGGACTGTCAGCACTGCAAAGAACCATCAGTATGTTATATCAGCACTTAACTGGCCAAGTGCCAACTCTGCCCCCAAAATAGCTAGTTTTCATTTCAGTGCTAACTGGTTATTTGCAGTGGCACTAAGCAGTTAAGTGCCACTGCAAATGAGCAGGTAGTCCCGAGCAGGTGATTTAACCCTCCAGGAGCTGTTTCTGGATGGTAAAATCATTTTGAATATCATAGTAACATAACATGGAGGATCATAATCGAACGGGGGCGGCCATCTATAATGATGGCCCCGTAAAGCGGCGTACCCAACTGTATTATTGAAACAAGATGGGCGGCCATCTTTCGTTTCGATAATACGGTCAGCGCCAGCTAAATCTCAACATTTGGGCCGCCCTTAGAGATGGCCGACATTGGTTTTCGCTGATAATGGAAACTAATGGCGGCCATCTCAAAACAGGCCAAATCAAGCCATTTGGTCGTGGGAGGAGCCAGCATTTGTAGTGCACTGGTCCCCCTCATATGCCAGGACACCAACTGGGAACCCTAGGGGGCACTGCAGTGGACTTCACAAATTGCTCCCAGGTGCATAGCTTCCTTACCTTGTGTGATGAGCCCCCCCCCCCAAAAAAAAACCCACTACCCACAACTGTACAACACTACCATAGCCCTTAAAGGGTAACGAGGGGCACCTAGATGTGGGTACAGTGGGTTTTAGGTAGGTTTTGGAGGGCTCCCATTTACCACCACAAGTATAACAGGTAGGGGGGATGGGCCTGGGTCCGCCTGCCTGAAGTGCACTGCAGTACCCACTAAAAACTGCTCCAGGGACCTGCATAGTGCTGTCAGTGAACTGGGTATGACATTTGAGGCTGGCAAAAAAATGATTTTTTTTTTTTGGGGTGGGAGGGGGTTGGTGACCACTGGGGGTGTAAGGGAGGTGATCCCCGATTCCCTCCGGTGGCCGGCCTTCTTTTTTACATTATCGGCCGAGGACGGCCATCTCTTAACCACGCCCCCGTCCCGCCTTTGGTACACTGCCGACATGCCCCCTTGAACTTTGGCCAGCCCTACGACGGAAAGCAGTCGAAGCCGGCCAAAATCGGCTTTCGATTATACCAATTTGACCGGCTTTAGGAGAAGGCCAGCCATCTCCCGATTTGTGACGGAAGATGGCCGCCCTTCTCCTTCGAAAATAAGCAGGATAGTAACATAGTAAATGACGGCACATAAAGACCTGTACGGTCCATCCAGTCTGCCCAACAAGATAAACTCATTTTGCATGGTATGTGATACTTTATATGTATACCCGAGTTTGATTTGTCCTTGTCTTTGTCGGGGCATGGACCGTATGCGTGGGATAAACACAAAGGAATCCTGTTTAAAAGGAATGGTTCCACGGAATCTTAGCGGAGATTGGGTGGCAATGCCGGAAATTGGGAAACAAAACGGGAGCTGGCCAGACTTCTACGGTCTATGCCCTGATTGTGACTGAATAGATAGGGATGGGCTGGAGTGTAAATTTTAAGGGGCTTCGACGTTAGCTTCAGAACTTAGTACAAGAAGAGTGCTGGACAGACTTCTATCGATCCCAAAATTTCACTAAACGTCGATAAGTGACTGGCAACAGGACAGAGAAAATAATTTAGGAGCTCAGCACTTATTTTCAGCACTGGGCTCATAATTCTAGGCAAAAGAGTAGCATGCGTAAATGTATAACTTTTAAGCTCCTCAATTAAAGATAAATTTTCAGCTGAAAACTTATGCTCCTAAGTTTGGTTGAAAATGGGGTGCAAATTTAGAGCTCAGCTTTTTTTTAATATTAGGTCCATAAATCTAAGTGGTATACAGAAGTAATTTTTTTAAAATGCTATCGGGTCAAGTCTATGAGAGCTGAAGAGGGAATTGGAGGGATTCCACCTTCTACTCCACTGCAACCTTCCCTGAAAGACTGTAGCCACATTCGTACTGTTGGCGCTGATATGTTACCCACTTTTCCAAATATATGTTAAAGGCAAGGAATAACATATCATTACACCCCTCGATGAAAAATTTCACTGACTCCCTGTCAAAGAACGCATTGCCTTCAAAATCTGCACCATGGTTCACAAAATTATCTACGGCGAACCGCCTGTATGCATGACAGACTTAATCGACTTACCAACCAGAAACGCATCTGATTTAACACGAACATATCTAAATCTACACTACCCAAGCTGTAAAGGACTTAAATACAAATCTACCTATGCATCCAGCTTTTCCTACATAAGCACACAACTGTGGAACGCGCTACCAAAAGCCTTGAAAACGATGTACGACCGCCTAAACTTCCGGAAAATACTAAAAACCACCCTGTTTACAAAGGCATACCCTCCCGATCCAACTTAAATGCCTGACCTTGGCTACACAAGAAAACTAAAGCACATAATGAACATAACTCTACTCCTCCGCTGTACGATTTTTTTTTGTGGCCCTGCCATATAAACTTCATCTTACCACATCATCACATTGTATTTGTTCACACCGGAACCTGTAAACGCCTTTCTGGTACTATGTAAGCCACATTGAGCCTGCAAATAGGTGGGAAAATGTGGGATACAAATGTAACAAGTAAATAAATAAATATTAAAGAAACAGTAACACCTTAAAATATATAACATGAAACTAACAGGTAAACTAATAATTTATGTTCAATAGGAAAAAGAAAGTGCAAAAAATATAGCTAAAATGATACAACAGATAATCATAATTACAATTTCCGTAGGGGATGTGATACTTTATATGTATATCCTAGTTTGATTTGTATCACATACCATGTAAAATGAGTTTATCTTGTTGGGCAGACTGGATAGACCGTTCAGGTCTTTATCTGACGTCATTTACTATGTTACTGTGTTACATGCATCGTTATAGAATATGGCCCAGCCAACGTAAATCTACGCGCAGGGATTTACACCACGTTTTCATCGGTGTAAACGGATTCACATAGTTTTAGGCACCGGGATATCAACTAAGCATATTCTACATAAGGCGCCTAAATCTTATAGGATACACTTAGGCGAACATGTCTTCCGCACGGTTTTTCCAGGCGACTAGTAGATTCAGAATACATCGGTCCATGCAGACATTGCAGTAACTCACATGAGCGCCAACATTTTGGAGAACTACTATATGGAAAAATGTTATTTCTCATGTCCTGAATTGGTGGCTCAGCTGCCACAGACACATTCCCCCTAAGTCTATAAAATGAGCACCCAATGAATAGAAGGTCAGTTGTGAGTGCAACTGAATTGAATAATTGACAGTTAATTAGACGTAATTATTTGCTTAAATTGATGTTAATTGGCTGCAGTTGACAGTTGTGCACACAACTGACTTAAGTCGCTATTCTAGAAACAGCGCATGGAACTTTTGCCATATGCAACTTCTAGGGGGCAGAGCCATTGGAGGGGCATGGGCGGGTCAGAGCTGTGCCTATGGGTTACAGGTGCAGGTTATAAGAGCATAAGAATAGCCAATGGTCCATCTAGCCCAGTATCCTGCTTGGGATAGTGGCCAATCCGGTCATAAGTACCTGGCAGAAACTCAAATAGTAGCAACATTCCATATAGAACCCCAAAGAATAGCAAGATTCTATTCAGAATCTCAAAGAGTAGCAAAATTTAATGCTACCAATCCCAGGGCAAGCACTGGCTTCTCTGTGTCTGTCTCAATAGCAGACTATGGACTTTTCCTCTGGGAACTTGTCCAACCTTTTTTAAACCGCTCTTACTACATCCTCTGGCAATGAGCTCCAGAGCTTAACTATTCGCTGAGTGAAAAAATATATCCTCCTATTTGTTTTAAAAGTATTTCCATGTAGCCTCATTGAGTGTCCCCTAGTGTTTGTACTTTTTGATAGAGTGAAAAATTGATTCACTTTTACCCATCCTACATCACTCAGGATTTTGTAGATCTCAATCATATCTCCCCTCAGCTATCGATTTTTCAAGCTGAAGAGCCCTACCCCCTTTAGCCTTTCCTCATATGGGAGGAGTTCCGTCCCCTTTATCATTTTGGTCACTCTTCCTTGATCCATTTCTAATTCCACTATATCTTTTTTAAGATATAACATAGTGCTACTGCTTGTGTATACCTTACCTTGATTTGTATCTGCAATTTTCAGGGCACAGACCGTAGAAGTCTTGCCCAGCACTAGCCCTGCCTCCCAACACCAGCCCCGCCTCCCAATCTCAGCTAAGCTTCTGAGGATCCATTCCTTTATAGGCAAAAACATGACATTGTTTCCTGATGGCGACCAGAACTGAACACAGTACTCAAGGTGAGGTTGCACCATGGAGTGATACTGAGACATTATTAGTAGTATTTTCGGTCTTATTTACCATTCCTATCCTAATAATTCCTAGCACCTCACTGTCACCAAGTAGGCACGAGCTTTTACATTTGATTTGTCAAGTGCTTTTGATTTAGTGAATCATGATATCCTCATTTTTCTGTTAGATGGATTGGGAATTGGTGGGAATGTTTTAAACTGGTTTAGGGGCTTCCTTAAGAGATCTTATAGGATTAGTAAGAACAAAGCATTGTCTAATCGTTGGAACAGCGTATGTGGTGTCCCACAGGGTTCCCCACTGTCACCTGACCTCTTTAATGTTTTTCTTCATACATTAGGTAAACAACTAGAAAAAGCAAATTTCAGTGCATATATATATATGCAGATAATATAACAGTTCTTATTCCTATTTCAACTTCTCTGGAAACAACCCAAACAAGAATAGAGCATAGTATAAAGCTGATTGAGAACTGGATGTCCCAATATCAGTTAAGGAGAAAACAAAAGCTATGTAATAGACAGAAATGGTGCAAGTAGGTTAGATCGTTCGTTTCTAACTGGAGATGCTGAACGTAAACTTGTTTCGTCACTTAAGATTTTAGGTGTAATGTTCTCCGAAATGGTTTCCTTAAATTCTCAAGTTAATTTACTTACTAAGAGGTTTTTAATTAATGAGGAAATAAAGGAGGAGAGTTTTTCAAAAAATTATTTTTAGAATACAAGATTATCATCGTTTGGTCCAGGCCTTGCTGTTGTCTCAACTTGACTACTGTAATGCCTTTTATCTAGATTGTCCAAAAGTAATTATGAAAAAACTGCAGACCGTTCAGAATATTGAAAGACGTCTTTTTCTCTTTATCCAGGAAAAAGGGAATTACTACATATCTAACACGCCTCCATTGATTGCCAATCGAAAGTAGGATCTTGTTTAAATTTTATTGTGTTTTATTTAAGATTTGACATGGTAATGCATCGCAGTATATGTATCCTTTGGTCCTTTATTTCTTCCTTTTCAAAAGCCAGAAAATTAAGAACACAATTGATATTTTATTTTATTTATTTGTTATATTTGTATCCCAAATTTTCCCACCTACTTGCAGGCTCAATGTGGCTTACATAGTACCGGAGAGGCGATCGCCGGTACCGGGTTGAACAAATACAGAGTGAGGTTGTGATAGAGTAAAGGTCAATGTGTGATAGACACATTGGGAGAATTGTAAGGAGGAAGACATTTGACATTTCCAGTTTTAAAGGCAAAAGATACAAAAGCATTTTTTAATTCGACCTGGGCATTCCAGGCTGCTAAACTATGGAAAATATTGCCGGATAGTATTCGTCAAATTAAGGATTGTTACTTTTGTAGAAAAAAATTGAAATCGCTCTTATATCAAATGTTTACTTAAATTTCATAGTATTGTTTTGGATTACAGATGTTTTAATTGTATTCTGTCATTTCTTTCCACTGCTTTTGACACTGTCGATCACAGCATACTTCTCGATACCCTGTCCTCACTTGGATTCCAGGGCTTTGTCCTTTCCTGGTTCTCTTCCTACCTCTCCCTCCGCACCTTTAGTGTTCACTCTGGTGGATCCTGTTCTTCTTCTATCCCTCTGCCTGTCGGCGTACCTCAGGGTTCTGTTCTTGGTCCCCTCCTCTTTTCTATCTACACTTCTTCCCTTGGTTCATTAATCTCATCCCATGGCTTTTCCTACCATCTCTATGCTGATGACTCCCAAATCTACCTTTCTACCCCTGATATCTCACCTTGCATCCAAACCAAAGTTTCAGCGTGCTTGTCTGACATTGCTGTCTGGATGTCTCAACGCCACCTGAAATTAATATGACCAAAACCGAGCTTCTCATTTTCCCCCCCAAACCCACCTCCCCGCTCCCCCCGTTTTCTATTTCTGTTGATGGCTCTCTCATTCTCCCTGTCTCCTCAGCTCGAAACCTTGGGGTCATCTTTGACTCTTCTCTCTCCTTCTCTGCTCATATCCAGCAGTCTGCCAAGACCTGTCGTTTCTTTCTTTACAACATCCGTAAAATCCGCCCCTTTCTTTCCGAGCACTCTACCAAAACCCTCATCCACACCCTTGTCACCTCTCGTTTAGACTACTGCAATCTGCTTCTTGCTGGCCTCCCACTTAGTCACCTCTCCCCACTCCAGTCAGTTCAAAACTCTGCTGCCCGTCTCGTCTTCCGCCAGGATCGCTTTACTCATACTACCCCTCTCCTCAAGACCCTTCACTGGCTCCCTATCCGTTTTCGCATCCTGTTCAAACTTCTTCTACTAACCTATAATGTACTCTGCTGCTCACCAGTATTTCTCCACACTCGTCTTTCCCTACACCCCTTCCCGTGCACTCCGCTCCATGGATAAATCCTTCTTATCTGTTCCCTTCTCCACTACTGCCAACTCCAGACTTCGCGCCTTCTGTCTCGCTGCACCCTACGCCTGGAATAAACTTCCTGAGCCCCTACGTCTTGCCCCATCCTTGGCCACCTTTAAATCTAGACTGAAAGCCCACCTCTTTAACATTGCTTTTGACTCGTAACCACTTGTAACCACTCGCCTCCACCTACCCTCCTCTCTTCCTTCCCGTTCACATTAACTTGATTTGATTTGCTTACTTTATTTATTTTTTGTCTATTAGATTGTAAGCTCTTTGAGCAGGGACTGTCTTTCTTCTATGTTTGTGCAGCGCTGCGTACGCCTTGTAGCGCTATAGAAATGCTAAATAGTAGTAGTAGTAGTAGTAATTTGTTTCCATTCTCTTGTGTTTGTAAAGCACAGTGAACTTCTTCTGAGGTATTTTCCTCTATAGAAATATTGGATGCTATATTACCAACCTTTCACATGGAATAAGTGTTTGTTCCTAGGGCTAGGCTTGAAACCGCAAATTTACGCTAGTATTCAACAGTGGCGTAGCCAGACTTCGGCGGGAGGGGGGGTCCAGAGCCCGAGATGAGGGGGCACATTTTAGCCCTCCCCCCAGTGCCGCCAACCCCCCCGCCATTGCCAACCCTCCCCCCCCACCAGGGGACCCCAGCCCCCACCAGCTGTGGTCCTCTTCTTCCGGCGCAAGGCTTCGTTCTGTTTCTGAGTCTGACGTGCAGGACGTCAGACTCAGAAACAGAATGAAGCCTTGTGCCGGAAGAAGAGGAACTCGGCTGGCTGGGGCTGGGGTCCCCCGCCAGCAAAGGTAGGTGACGGCGGGTTGGCGGCGGGAGGGGGGTCAAGAGGGTCGCTGGCAGGGGGTTCCAGGGCCAAATCTACAGGTGGCCCCACGTAGCTACACCACTGGTATTCAATAAAGCTTCTCCACACGGAACTGCGCTCAGTATACGACATCCCACTGCCTAAATTTCGGCATCATTTATTACCAAGCTGCAGTAAAAGGGGCCCTGCACTAGCGGCGGGGGCCATATTTGCTGTACGCTGAGGTCTCTATTACCGCAGTGGGTAAAAAGGCCAAAAAAGAAATGGCCACGCGGTAAGAATTCACTTAGCGTGTGGCCATGAGGGGGCAGCACTTACTGCCATAAATTGAGGTGGTGATTAAGGGCTCCAGCACTAGCCCGGTGGTAAAAAATAGGGACAAAAAATATTTTCCCTAGCTCAGGAAATGGTGCACTCTGGGGCTAGAACTTACGCCAGTGCCCGCGTTGGGCTGGCGATAGCTCCGTATTGGCCCGCGGTGGGCTTACTGCCGCTTTGTAAAAGGTCCCCTGAACGAACTCCGCTGTTACTAGGGTAAGTGTAGCACTGCCACTTGTACCCAGTCCAGTCGGGTTTGTTTTGTACAGCGCGCAGTGCTCCCGATTCAAACCCGCTTCGTGCTTCAAAAGGTACCTCACCTAGCAGATTCTAAAAAGCCTAATCACATACCTTTTTATTTTTCAGGCTAATTTCTTCCTTAATTAATGTAATTAAGTCTGGAATGAGGCAATAGCCAGTAAGGGAAAAAATGTCCAGTTCACATTCCTCTAGCTGCTCTTGGGAGTAATTACAGAGCTGCAGGTGAAGCACCTCAGTTTTCCAGCATCCCTGTTGGTGGGTGGGGAGTAGACTGCTGAGAAGGAGGAAATAAAACCAGGTGACAGTTGATGGATGATTCACAAAGGTGCCTTATAAACTGGCTCCCCTGTATTGTATAAGTGTGAAAGGTTAAACCACTTTCTGACTTCCTCCAAGTTTACTAAGCAAAGGAAACTTCTCTCCAGTTATTTCTGTCTCTGTTACTCATTCAGTCTGGCGTCTTCACCACCTGTCCATTAGATCTGTTTTCTCTACAGCGCTCATTTGCCCCAAACTGAAAAGCTTTGGCCACTCCAGGAATGGCAAAAAGGACGCATCAGACCAGATTCAGTAAATGGGGCCCAAATTTGGGTGCTGGAAAAAATCGTCACCCAGCACTGTTCTATAGAGGGTGCTCTGGGTTGAGCACACCTTAAAGAACAGCATGTAGTACCGATTCCTTTGCCCAAATGTGGGCGACGGTACTTATGCCTGCTGAAACCAGGTGTAATTCCTAGCACCCAATTTGAGCACACGTCTGTCGTATTCTATAACACTGTGTGCAAATTACCAGAACGTCCATGACCACTCAATGCCCCTTCCATAGCCACATCCCTTTTGGGATGAGCACTATGGGATTTGGGCATGCAGTTTTATAAGAACAACAATAGCCAAACAAATAGAAAAATCCACTTGCTGAAAAATGACTCAATTAATGGGGAAAAGGCCTCAAAGAGCTCCGAGATCAGAAATTAATCTCACGGGGCTTAAACAGACACCATGGTCTTCTCTTCATCATAGGCCAAAAAAACCCCCAAATGCCACAGATCTAGAAATTTTTTTTAACCTGTGGTCAAAAAACAATTGTATAGTAAATATAAATATGTCGTCTGTGTGTAGAGCACTACTGGAGCGTAGCGGGCTATCCGATGTACACAATTCCACTTATCTTTATTAGGTAGTGTTCATTGGGTGCTGCTCTCCGCTGTGCGGACCTTCCCTGAGCCGACGATGGCCAGCGTTTCGCTGCTTCTTCAGGGTCTCAGGCTGCAACTCACCGCCTCCGCCCCAGCTAAGTTCTTGCTCACGTGACATTACTTTGAGATTCTAGTTCCGGAGCACGTTTCCCCATTAATTGAGTCATTTTTCAGCAAGTGGATTTTTCTATTTGTTTGGATATTGTTGTGCTTCCACACCACACGTTTATTTCTTTAGTTTTATAAGAACAGCCATACTGGGTCAAACCAATGGTCAGTCTAGCCCAGTATCCTGCTTCCAACAGTGGCCAATCCAGGTCACAAGTACCTGACAGAAATCCAGTTAGTAGCACCATTCCGGGCTACCAATCCCAGGGCAAGCAGTGGCTTCCCGCATGTCCATCTCAATAACATACTATGGACTTTTCCTCCAGGATCTTGTCCAAATCTTTTTTAAACCCAGATACGCTAACAGTTGTTACCACATCCTCTGGCAATGAGTTCTAGAGCGTCACTATTCTTTGAGTGAAAATATATTTTCTCTTAGTTGTTTTAAAAGTATTTCCATGTAATTTCATTGAGTGTCCCCTGGTCTTTGTACTCTTTGAAAAAGAGAAAAATCGATTCACTTCTACCTGTTCTAAACCACTCAGGATTTTATAGACCTCAATCATTATCTCTCTTCAACCATCTCTTTTCTGGGCTGAAGAGCCCTAAGCTCTTTAGCCTTTCCTCATGTGGAGAAGTTCCATCCCATTTATCATTTTGGTCACTCTTCTTTGAACCTTTTCTAATTCCTCTATATCTTTTTTTGAGATATGGTGACCAGAATTGAAAACAATACTCAAGGTGAAGTTTCACCATGGAACGATACAGAGGCATTATAATATTCTTAGCATATTAACATGCGCTTGCAGATCCAAACTGGTGCCAATTAACATCAATAATTAATTGCTAGCGTCCAATAATTTATTTATTTATTGCACTTGTATCCCACATTTTCCCACCTATTTGCAGGCTCAATGTGGCTTACAGAGACCTGTTATGGCATCGCCATACCAGGGTAAAGAAAACAGTTGATGTTATACAAAAGTCAAGGAAAACCAGAAGATTTGGTCAAGCAGTTATATAGAAAGATACATTCTGAATAAAGGTAGATAGGTGTTGTTTCGTAGATAGTTATGGGTTCTCCTGTTAGGCCTCGTTAAAGAGGTAGGTTTTCAGAGATTTGCAGAAGTCAGTTAATTCGTTAATCGTTTTCAAGCGCTTCGGGAGTGAATTCCACAACTGCGTACCTATGTAGGAAAAGCTGGTCGCGTGTGTTAGTTTGTATTTTACTCCTTTACAGCTGGGGAAGTGTAGGTTAAGAAAGGTGCAGGAGGATCTCTTAGCATTTCTTGGTGGCAGGTCCACGAGGTCTAGCATGTAGGTCGGGGCATCTCCGTAAATGATTTTATGAACAGTCGTGCAGATCTTGAACGTGATACGCTCTTTAAGTGGGAGCCAGTGTAGTTTCTTTCTACATTAATTGGCTCATTACCTAATTTAATTGCATGCATATCTCAGGATTGTGCCCAATTTGGGTGCGCAAATTTGTGCAGCTGTTATAGAATCCAGGGTATCATCTTTCTTTATGCAATTGTTTAGCACAAGTGCAGAGAAAAGATGGGTTCTTTACAGGTTTTCTTATCCTTTGTCAGGCCAGTGTGAGAATCAGGGGCATAGCCAGATACCCAATTTTGGGTGGGCAGAAGAACTCCATTTGTCCCACAAGTGATTTGAGGTCTCCCTCTCTCGCCTGCATGCCATATGGTCTCTCAAACATCCCCCCCCCCCTCTCCTGCATACCTCTTAAATAACAGATTTTCACCGGCAGTGAGCAGCAACCAGGGGCGTATCTGCGTGGGGCCACAGGGGCCTGGGCCCCTGCAGATTTCGCCCTGGACCCCCCTACCGCCGTTAACCCTCCCCCGCCTATCGCCAACCCTTTCCCTGCCTACCGCCGTCACCTACCCCGAGGTCCGCTCCTGCCGGTTTTTTAAACTATTACTTCAGCTGGCGGGGGACCCAACCCCCGCCAGCCCAGCCGAGGTCTTCTTTAACTTCATCTTCATCCTCGTGCTGTTAAAGCTGCATGATGCATCCTTCCAGTTGGACGGAGTTTGACGTGGTCATGGATTGTTCTCGCAGCATTTTGGAGTCCATTCCATAGTTGTGCGCTTATGTAGGAGAAGCTAGATGCGTAAGTTGTTTTGTATCTTAGGCCTTTACAATTTGGGTAATGTAGGTTTAGGTATGATCATGATGATCCGATTCTGTTTCTGGTTGGTAGATCTATGAGGTCTGTCATGTAGCCTGGGACTACGCCGTAGATAATTTTGTGCACCAAAGTGCAGATTTTGAAGATGATCCGTTCTTTTATTGGGAACCAGTGCAACTTTTCTCGTAGGGGTTTGGCACTTTCGAATCGTGTTTTACCATATATCAGTCTGGCTGCTGTATTTTGGGCGGTTGTACTTTACATCCCGTGTAGATTCCGTTACAGTAGTCTGTGTCCTGTACTGTTTCTGTTGGTGAGCTCTCAGGTTCCCTAAGGCCCCGCAAGGCCCCAGAGGACAGCCGAGCACCCCGAATCTTCACCCGCGGCGACCGCCGTTCACCGAGGGTTGAGCCCTCAGCTGCAGGCGGCCAGCAGGACTGCCGGAACCGCGGGGTGACGGCTGACCTGGATGGTAGTCAGACGCAGTCTTTAAGGGAGGACTAGCAGAGGCGGCTAGCTCTCCGAGAGGGAACAGTCACTGGAGGATAGCTGGCAAGAGCGGCCAGCACGTAGCACAGACTATGGGAGAGAGCTAGCCGGACGGCTAGCAAAAGTCGCAGTCTCTGAAAGAGGGCTAGCAGGAACAGCTAGCTGAAGAAGACCCAGTCTCCGAAGGGAGCTAGCAGGACGGCTAGCAGAAGTCACTGTCTCCGCAGGAGGGCTAGCAGGACGGCTAGCGGGAGGCACAACACTGAAGGAAAGGCTAGCAGGACGGCTAGCTGAAACGGAACACAGTCTCTGGAGGTGGCTAGCAGGACGGCTAGCAGAAGTCACTGTCTCCGCAGGAGGGCTAGCAGGACGGCTAGCTGAAGAGGAACACAGTCTCTGGAGGTGGCTAGCAGGACGGCTAGCAGAAGTCACTGTCTCCGCAGGAGGGCTAGCAGGACGGCTAGCAGGAGATACAACACTGTCTCTGGAGGTGGCTAGCAGGACGGCTAGCAGAAATCACTGTCTCCGCAGGAGGGCTAGCAAGACGGCTAGCAGGAGATACAACACTGTCTCTGGAAGTGGCAACACTCCGGGATCCACTGTGTCGGCTTCTGACGAACGAAACGGAAGCATTGATCCCCTTCCGTTTCGTCGTTTAAATCCCCCGCCCGCCGGCCCCTGGGATCAGCTGGAACCAATCCCTCCGGCCTAGACAGGCAAGGGAGGCCGGGATTGGCCAGCTTGCCCGGCGGGCGGGGTCTCTTTGTTCGTGCGCCAATCCGGCGCGAGGAGGCGGGGCTGGCTCGCTGGTCTGCTCCATCGAGGGAGACGCCGGCGCCGCCATCTTGGCCGGCGTATCCCCTCCTCCGAGACCGGCGCTTGCTCCAGCGGATCGCCGGTCTCGGAGCGACCCGCGGCAGCGCTGGCCCCGTCGGCGGCTGGTCTTCGCCGCTCTGGATCCCGCGGCCTCCGTCGGTCTTCGCCCCCCGCTGGGGGCTTCCCGGTAAGGGCCCGGAACGGGACAGTCTGCATGGCTTAGGACCATTGATTGTATTACGGCCCAAGAGTGATCCCTACTAACTGGATTTAGGGCCTGTAATGATGAGGTAGTGGAAGTAGGCCCTAGTGCCTAAATTCTGGTAGAATGTTTGTCCCTGCTATCCACTGCTAATTTCTAGGATAAGCAGCATAAAATGTATTGTACTGGTTTGGGATCTTGCCAGGTTCTTGTAACCTGGATTGGTCACTTTTGGAAACAGGATGCTGGGCTTGATAGACCTTCGGTCTGTCCCAGTATGGCAACACTTATGTATGTTGGGGACTTGAGGGGATTTAAAATAGAAAGACAATTTCCAGCTGGTTCAGAATGAAGGTACCTGATGCCAAACTCAGCCCTGGTTCCAACTGAGCTGGAAACCCAAAGATGCAGGAAACTACCACGTCAAAAAAGAGGAACAATGAACGCCCTGTGTATAATGACCCTGCATTCTCATTCTGTACCCAAAAGCCTATGTGATCCTCTAGTGAGGCAGAGCATAAGAAGAGAGGATTATTTTTACAGATTTGATGATTCCTTATAACGGAGTTATTTTTGGCTCCCATATGTGCCTCGCTTTCTTTTTTCTTTCTTTCTTGTGGGTGTAGACAGAAATTCCCACTGTGTTCTTTGTCAGCTGAACATTGCGTGCTCTCCTCCTCTTCTCCCATACTTCTGTGGTTTCCTTTTCACGACTTGAGACTGCAAAGGGACAGACAGATGCAGTCTCCCCTTCTGAGGTTCTTAACCCAGTCCTCGGGACTACCTAGCCAGTCAGGTTTTCAGGATACTTACAATGAATATGTATTTGCATACAATGGAGGTAGGGCATGCAAATCTATCTCATGCATATTCATTGTGGGGACCCTGAAAACCTGACTGGCTAGGTATGTCCCAAGGACTGGGTTGAGAACCCTTGCCTCGCCCCATATTTCTAGAAAGTTCCGTGCCCAAATTTGCAACTAGCACACAAATTTGCGCACACAAGTTATACAATAAGGTCAATTGCGTGTGTAACTTAACATAATAATGAGCTGATCATTGGTTTTAGTGAGTAGTACAATTGACCTTGATTTGGCACTAATTGGTGCCAATTAGCAGTTATGTATGTAAGGAAAGGCACACGGGAGGTTGCCCCGCGTGGCCGCAATTAACATGACGGTGGCCACATGTGGAGTCGGGCCTGCACCCAGCCCCCCTCCCCAGCCAGAAATGAGTCAGGCTGGAGTTCAGGAGACTCCCTGCAGACATCACAGATGATGTCACTGTTGACATCTTGAGAGGCGATTGGCTGCTGGCTTGCTGGAGGGTGGAGCTTTCCTGCACAAAGCTGTGGGCACAGGGTCGCCGAGAGACTGGGCCGGGCCCAGGGCAAGGCCGCCCCCGGGACCCCGCCTCCCGAGGTCATCATCGTCGTCGTCGTCCACCACCGGGCCGGGCCCCCCTGAATTCAAATCATAGCGCCTCACCTCGGCCTCTCTCCGTGTGAAAGAAGCGCAACAGCAGCAGTCTGCAGATCGCCTCCCTTTGGGCCTTCCCTCCCTGTGTCTTGCCCTCGCGCAAGTTACGTCAGATGAGGGCGGGACACAGGGAGGGAAGGCCCAAAGGGAGGTGATCTGCAAACTGCCTCTGCTGTGCTTCTTTCACACGGAGCGAGGTTGAGGTGAGGCGCTATGATTTGAATTCAGGGGGACCCGGCCCGATGGTGGACGGAGGGGGGGTGGGTGGAGAGGACTGTGGTGCTGGGCCCCGGGAATTTTGTCCCCCCTGCCCCCCTCTCGGCGGCCCTGTGTGGGCAGGGATTTAAAACCCATGCTTCCTCCAGGGAACTCCTCGCTTCACTTCTATTCCTGGGGTACAGGTGAGGCATGTGGTCCCTGCCTATGTTAGTGCCTTTAGTTAGTCTGCTATAAGCTGCAAGATCAAATTCCAGAGTGTTCAACTCCGTAGGGGTATGGGCGGGTCAGGGGTGTGTCAGGCATTATCCCCAGATTCTGTATAGTGTGCCCAGAGATCTGTGCCGAAATTCAAGCGTATTCTATAACAACGCACATAACTTAATTGGCTTAACAAGCTAATCAGTGCTGATAACAGCTCTTAACAAACAATAATGAGCACTAATTGTCAATAATTAGAATTTACGCACACAACTCGCTAAGCTCATTCTGTAGCCTAACTTCTAACTCATGCAGGCAAAAAGGGGTGTGGTTATGGGCGAGGAAATGGGCGTTTCGTGGGTGTCCTGAAATTTATGCGTGTAGTTATAGAATTTGGCCCACTGTGCCTAAATCTGTGCATCGGGATTTATGCCACATTTTTGTTGGTGTAAATGGAGATGCATAGTTTTAGGCGCTGAGATAGAAACATAGAAACTGACGGCAGATAAAGGCCATATGACCCATCCAGTCTGCCCATCCTTTGTAACCCCTAATTCTTCCTGTTCCTAAGCGACCCCACATACCTTTTAAAATTCTGGAACAGACCTTGACTCCACCACCTCCACCGGGAGGCCATTCCACGCCTCCACCACCCTTTCTATGAAATAATACTTCCTTAGGTTACTCCTAAGCCTATTCCCTTAACTTTGTCATATGCCCCCTCATTCCAGAGCTCCCCTTCATTTGGAAAAGGCTCTCTTCCTGTACATAAATGCCCTTAAGATATTTATTTTATTTTATTTATTTTTTATTTGTTACATTTGTATCCCACATTTTCCCACATATTTGCAGGCTCAATGTGGCTTACATAATACCGTAAAGGCATTCGCCAAAAGTACGTTGTACATGCAGGATGTCAGACTCAGAAACAGAATGAAGGAAGAAGAGGACCTCGGCTGGTAGGGGTTGGGGTCCCCCGCCAGCAAAGGTAGGCATCGGCGGGTTGGTGGTGGGAGGGGGGGTCGAGAGGGTCGTCGGCAGGGGGGTCCAGGGCCAAATCTATGTGGGCCCAGGCCCCTGTGGCCCCACGTAGCTACACCACTGATTCACGCTAACTTAGGCTAGTGTTCTGTAATGGCAGTGGCGCACCTTTCGGTGATTTCTCCAAACGATAATGTATTTTTATATCTTTGACAAAGGACACACGTTAGTACAAATCCCTGTACTTCACGGCTACGTCTGCTCTGAGGCCTGTATCAGTGAAGGTGCCTGTCTTCATTCCTTCATTCCACTTTCTGGCTTATTTTGTAAACAGCCTCCTGCCACATGGTTTACATGTTGGTATCCACTAATCCCTGGTTTCTGTATAGCGTGACTTAAGTTGCGTGCATAATCCGGTCGTATTCTGGATTTGCACGTGCAACTTAACTAGTTATTTATTTATTTATTTAGATTTTGCTCACACCTTTTCAGTAGTAGCTCAAGGTGAGTTACATTCAGGTACTCTGGATATTTCTCTGTCCCAGGAGGGCTCACAATCTAAGTTTGTACCTGAGGCAATGGAGGGTTTAGTGACTTGCCCAAGATCACAAGGAGCAGCAGCGAGATTTGAACCAGCCACCTCTGGATTGCAAGACCGGTGCTCTAACCACAAGGCCACTCCTCCACTCCAAGCCAATCTACACCGATAATTGCCACTTAACAAGCAATTATTGACACTAATTGGCATTAATTAGAATTTGCGCGCAGAGTTGTCTAGGCATATTCTGTAACGTGATGTGCGTAAATTCTAAGTCACATCGTTGAAAAGGGGGTGGGTGTGGACTGAGCGGGACACGGGCAATTCTAAAATCTATTCGTGTTGTTGTAGAATACACCCGGTTTGTATATAAATTAGGGCCCTGTTTACTAAGGTGCACTATCATTTTTAGCGCACGCTAATGCTAGAGACACCCATATATTCCTATGGCTGTCTCAAGCATTAGTGCTCGCTAATTTCTAGGGCATGCTAAAAATGATAGGGCCCTTAGCTATCAGTATTTACACCAAGTTTTACTTGGCGTAACTGCCGGTAGCTAAATTAGTTGCGTGGATGGGCAACTCGGTGTATTCTGTAATCTGCATGGAAATTTAGATGTATTCTAAAAAGTATGCCTAAATGTAGGCGTACTTTATAGAATACGCCTAGGCATATTTGTTTCAGCACTGATTTTTCAGGCACCATATATGGAATCTAGCCCTAAAGGGGTAATTCTGTAAATGGCATCTCCTTTTTATGCCACATGTTGAGAGCTTATTCTATCATGACATTGGGGAACCCAGATTTCATTACAGAATACTAGCGTAAGCCAATACAGCACACTGGACATATCGGTGCATGCAGTTATTCGTAACAGACCTGGTGTAACTGGGTGCACCTAAATTCCCCAACCCCAAGACTGTACATGGTGCGATGAGTTGCACACACAATTCAGGTCGTTATTCTGTATTGTATGCAACTTAATTATCTTAACAAGTGAATCGGAGCCGATAATTGGCAATTAACAAACGATTATTGTCACTAATTGGCTTTAATTAGATCTACATGCACAGTTCCCTGAGCGTATTCTCTAAAGTGATGCATGTAAATTCTAATGCACGCTGCAGAAAAGGGGGAATGGACGTGGAATGGCAGATTGTGAGCATTTTCTATAATTATGAGCACTGTTATTAGAATACACTTCGCGCCTTAGTCGCTGGCACTTACACGAAGTTTTGCTTGGCATAAATCCCCGCAACTAGATTTAGTCGCATGGAAGGGCCCTAGGTGTGTTCTATAAACCGCGCCTAACTTTAGGCATAGTTTATAGCAGTGCTTCCCAAGTCCCATCCTGGAGTATCCCTTGCCAGTCAGGTTTTCAGAATAACCACAATGAATATGCATGAAAGAGATTTGCATATAATGGAGGCAGTGGTTGCAAATCAAGTTCATGCATATTCATTGTGGATATCCTGAAAACCTGACGGACAAGGGGCATTCCAGGACTGGACTTGGAAACACTGGTTTATAGAATATGCCTAGGCGTATTTTGTTCGGCGACGATTTTTAAGGTGCTATATATAGAATTTAGCCGCAAATGTGCATAATGTAGTATTTTAGAAGTTGCATGCATATCTAGGAGGCACACCTATGCCCCTGTATGCCACGCGTTTTGTGCCCTATGCCATTACGCATTCCCTTACAGAACAGAACTTACACGCATAAGTGCACATTTATCTATTGGGATTTATTATCCGCCTTTATGAAGAGATTCACCCAAGTCATTGTACAGCAGAATCTGCTATACTTCACTCTACTTGCTTCTTTGGTCTGCACTTTTTCCTGTAAATATTGCCAGTGACTTTTGCAGTGGCGTTCCTAGCCTCGACAGCACCCGGGGCGGATCGCCGATGCGCTCCCCCCGGGTGCAGCGCCCCCTCCCCGTGAAATGACCCCCCCCCCGGGTGCACGCCGCTGGGGGGGGGGGTGCTGCAGCACGCGCCTGTCTGCTCCCAGTTTGCTACACTCGCTAAATTCTCTCGTTCGCTGCAGCTCCCTCCCTCTGCCCCGGAACAGGAAGTAACCTGTTCCGGGGCAGAAGAAGGGAGCTGCTGCAGCGAACGAGAGAATTTAGCGAGCGTAGCGAACTGGGAGCAGACAGGCGCGCGCTGCGGCACCCCCCCCCCCCCAGTGGCGTGCACCCAGGGCGGACCGCCCCCACCGCTCCCCCTTGGTACGCCACTGGACTTTTGGCTAGGTCATAGGCTGAATTTCCCAAGGAGATACCCACTGCTCCTGATTTCCAAGAACCTTCCAGCTCTGAAAGAACAGGATAGCATCTCCTACACCCAGGGCTGGTGCTAGATATTCAGGTAGGTTTGGGGCCCCCTATAGTATGGGGACCCAGGGCAATTGCCCTGTTTTCCACCCCTAACGCCAGCCCTGCCTACACCCATCCCCTCTGATACCTTTCCAGCTTCCTGAAGTCACGTATTTGTTGAAATACCTATTTGATTTTTTTAGAAGACGTTCTCAGTTAAATTTCTGCCTCCCTGCTGTTACTCCGACAAAATCTTCAGAGTCATGGCCTTGCTGTCTTAACTCAGACCACTCCTGTTTGTTTTCCATTATGTGCCTGTCTGTCCTGAAAGACTGTTAAACTCCACGGGATGGGAACCGTCCATTATGTGTTGCTATACATCTGGTATGCGCTATACAAATCATGTTAGTAATATTAATAACCAGGAAGCTTAGATGACTTTGAAAATGGTGCATAGCAAAATCTTTGCAAACAGTTTAACCTGTCATGTCATTGTTACGTAAATAAGTATGTGCCTGCCTTCTCTTAGTTAAGCCATTATGTAAATCACTTGATTCCACTTCCATGCCATGTTCATAAGAGTATCTCATTGAGGCTAATAATATGTATAATTACCTCCACCGTTTGGCATTTCCTGTTTGTAAATGCCCTGGCTTATAAAGTGTCTCACCAGGAGATGTCTTCTCACATAAGTAGAATATGCTACACAGCAGGCTCAATAATAATGCTGGCTGTCCTTGCTGCTCAGTTTTTAAAGACTTATTCTCACACCAGTCCGAGACAGAGGGGCAAGTTGTGCAGCTCCTGACTCGGGCTGTACTGAGAGCATTCGTCCAGCAGAGGGTGAAGGCAAGCTCGTTTACAGAGTTGACCGCGTGATGGTTGAATTTTTTTCCCCCTGTGAACTTGTGTTAAAAAAAGCGAGTTTTTAAAGCGTTTAATAGCTTTACCTGATGTACAAAGTTTATGTCTTTAGTAGACTTTAGTAAATATTTCCTGTTTTGTTTTATTTTACCTTCAGACCTCCCTGAAACCTAATTGTAGCTGGTGCCAAATGTCGTTTTGGTGATTGCCCCTAATAACACCTTGGAGTGCTTGGGACCGAATGTCATTTTATCCTCATGATGACATTAATCTGCGCAAAAACAGGAATCACTTTGGAGAAATTATGTCACCTGAGGTGAAATGTCCCCTGTAAACAAGGGGCGGCTACAGGTGTTAACCAGAATGCCAAGCGAGAGCTGCCCTGATCCGTTCAATTGTCACTCGGGGCAGCTTTTTTGCCGTGTACCTAGCTGCCGGCTGCCAGCACTGCAATGCTTCACACGTGGGCAGAATAGTACGATCCCGCAGCACTAGGCTAGGCGGCTACGTCATAGTTATTTTTCAAGCTTTGGCTTCCATCATAAGGGTCTCCCTCTAGTGGTTGAAAGGAAGAATTGTTGAATCTGTCATACAGGAGGTTTGGTTAATGGAGACGTCTCCTTTCGACTGCTCCTTTGATACCGCTATCCATAATGTACAAGATATACCATAACTTACACACATAAGACAACGTCTCTGCACTTAAGGTTTAGTCAAGATGCATAAGCTCTTATTTGGAAGAGTGTTGGATCTAATCTCAACTAGTGCAATGTCCTTGCCCTGCAAAGTCGTCCTTTTCTAGCATCCCATGCTTCACTCCTTGCCTCAGACAAAATTGTAGAGGTGAACCCAACAAATTCTCAGTAACTAACTCTTCCCCTTCCCATTTCTTGGTATGTGTTAGGAATCTCTGAGGCTGTGGGACAGAGCCTAGACAGTAGAACCAGATGGACCTTTACACAACACAACTTTTTGCCAACATACTACTAGAAACTAAGGAAAATTTGCAGAATCCCGACTAAGAGTAGCTACATGCGTAACTGCTAATTAGTTCCAAGTATCCCTAATTATCACCGGTTATAGCCATAATTGGTAATTAGTGGATAATTACGCACACAGCTGACACTATTTTATAACTTGCGCACACAACTTTGCATGCTAAGCGTAAAATTGTGCACACACGTTTTTAGAATTAGGGGGATAGAAACTGCCCTGTGGGAGGTTCCTCCCTTCCCTGGTCTAGGCACAGGCTCACTGTGCCCCAGCACCCCCTGTATTAGGCTGCCTCCATGCCTGGCCTGCCTTTGGTGCGCTCCTGCGCAGAAACCTCATGCGCCGTTACAGCTGGCAGTTTATCAAGGAAGGTTTCTCCTGTGTATAGAGATCACATTCCTACTATTTATACATTTTCTGTCTTAAGATGGCATTGAAAGTCTGTGATCGCTTGGATTAGTTGCCAGAAGGGTGTCTAGACCTAAACACCTTTGTTTTGTCCTAGATAGATGCCTCCGTTTTCTGTTGCTCATTTCTCACAGGCAGGCTTGCTCTAGACCAGGGTTGTGCTGCTATTAACAAATGGAAGATAACAATAAACGTGATTGCATAATACAAGTATTATTCCAGGCTCAAGAGGACATCATGATACAGAACCAGAGCGGGTGTAAATCACATCTGCTTCCTGTCCTGCGCATCTGCAAAACGTGAATCCTTGAAGCCTGGGGTGCACAAGCTCAGTCTTTGAGGACCACAAACCAGTCAGATTTTCAGGTTAGTCCTATGAATATGCATGGGAGAGATTTGTAGGCAATGGGAGTAGTAGATATGCAAATCTGTCTCATGCATATTCATTAGGAATATCCTGAAAACCCAACTGGTTTGCGGCCCTTAAGGTCTGACCTTGTGCACCCCTGCCTAGAAGTAAAGCCTGACCAAGTTTCAGTTTACTTCAATTAACAGCCAATGATTAAATTAAGTGGTGTGTATAACTGTCCTTATTACTACTACTAATCATTTCTGTAGCGCTACTAGATGTACGCAGCGCTGTACACATTATATGCAGGTACTTTCTCTGTCCCTAGAGGACTCACAATCTAAGTTTTGTACCTGGGGCAATGGAGGGTTAAGTGACTCGCTGAATCACAGGGAGCTACAGTGGGAATCGAACCCAGGTTGCCAGGATCAAAGCCTCTCTGCACTAACCATTAAGCTACTACTTCCATTGTGCGTGCAGATTTGCTTCCTAGGCTTAAATTTGGGCACGTAAGTTTAACAGAATCCAGAGCATAGTCAACAGAGAGCAATAGGCTGAAAACAAGGGAAGCCAGGGTTCAGATCGCTGTGATGCTCCATATGATCTTAGGCAAGACACTTAACCCTCTATTGCCTCAGATGGAAACTTAGATTTTGAGCCGTCTGGGGACAGGGATATATCTAGCTTACCTAAATGTTGCTTGCCTTGAGCTCAGATTGGAAAAGTGAGCAACCAACTTCAAGTTTATAAGCAATACCTAAAGCTAGAAGAGAGAGGCTGGGTATTTCCCCCGATTCTATAAATGGCACTTTAAATTGTGCATGCAAATTTGGGAGTGGAGGAGTGGCCTAGTGGTTAGGGTGGTGGACTTTGGTCCCGAGGAACTGAGTTCAATTCCCACTTCAGGCACAGGCAGCTCCTTGTGACTCTGGGCAAGTCACAACCCTCCATTGCCCCAAATTTGCATGTGCAATTTAATTGAATGATGATCCAATTAATGCCTATAATTGAAATTCTAAGACAATTATTGGTGCTAATTGGCTTTAATTAAAATTTATGGGTGCAAATTTTTTTTTTTGTTACATTTGTACCCCACACTTTCCCACTCATGGCAGGCTCAATGCAGCTTACATGGGGCAATGGAGGGTTAAGTGACTTGCCCAGAGTCACAAGGAGCTGCCTGTGCCTGAAGTGGGAATTGAACTCAGTTCCCCAGGACCAAAGTCCACCACCCTAACCACTAGGCCACTCCTCCACCAGCTCTAAACACAGATCCCAGAAGGGGGCACGGCCATTGGAGGGTCATGGGTGGATCAGGGGCACTCTTTTCATTTACGTGTGCTCATATAGAATTCGGGAGAGGGATCTACAGCAAGGTTTCACTGGTGTAAATGGTTGTGCCTAACAGTGGTCACTGTTCCTGGTTCTAAGCACTGTTCTATAAACGGAGCCTAACTTTGAGCGCCATTTATAGAATAGGGCTTAATGCTTTTTTTTCAGCACTGATTTTCTAAGCGCCATTTGTAAAAAGTTAGTCCTGGTATGTTTTAGTAACTGGGGGGCCCTTTTACCATAGGGTTGGCGCGCGGCAACAGGCTTTCCGTGTGCCAATCCAGAACTACTACATAAGTACATACGTATTGCCATACTGGGAAAGACCAAAGGTCCATCAAGCCCAGCATCCTGTTTCCAACAGTGGCCAATCCAGGTCACAAATACCTGGAAAGATCCCAAAAAAGTACAAAACATTCTATACTGCTTATCCCAGAAATAGTGGATTTCCCCCAAGTCCATTTAATAGCGGTCTATGGACTTTTCCTTTAGGAAGCCGTCCAAACCTTTTTAAAACTCCACTAAGCTAACCGCCTTTACCAAATTCTCTGGCAACGAATTCCAAAGTTTAATTACACGTTGAGTGAAGAAGCATTTTCTCTGATTCATTTTAAATTTACTACATTGTAGCTTCATCGCATGCCCCCTAGTCCTAGTATTTTGGAAAGCATAAACAGATGCTTCACATCTACCTGTTCCACTCCACTCATTATTTTATAGACCTTTATCATATCTCCCCTCAGCCGTCTTTTCTCCAAGCTGAAGAGCCCTAGCCACTTTAGCCTTTCCTCATAGGGAAGTTGTCCCATCCCTGCAGGAGCCCGGCAGTAGTTCCCACCCCTAGTGCACTCCATTTCCAGTGCTACAAAAATATTTTATATATATATTTTATATATATAATATTTTTGTAGTGCTGGTGGTTACCATGCACTGCCCGAATACTGCCAGGTTAGCGCAGGAGCCCTTACCACCACCTCAATGAGTGGCATTAAAGTTCTCACCCCCCCAAAATGGCCAAGTGGCACATAGTTCACTTACCGCACGGCCACGTCTTTTCCAGAAAAAAAAAAGACAACCTTAACCCGCTAAGGTAAAAGGGGGGCCTCAGCTTGGGTGAAAAGCACGCGCTGATGCTAGCGCAGACCCCTTTTTACCAGAGCTTAGTAAAAGGATCCCTGTGTTAATCATCTGTAATAAAATAATGTAGAACAGGCTGGCCCATGGAGCCTGCATGTTCACAATTCCTACTCAGTTTTACAGCCCCTTCCTCTCCCTCAGAGGCCCCCCTGTGCTTGGCCCAGGATTATTTGAGTCTGATAAGAGTTTTATTGGGAGGCTGTTCCATTCTCCCATCACCCTTTTCTGTGAAGAGATAGTTCCCTGGATGCCTGCTGAGTCTTCCCCCTTCCCCCGTTTTAGAAGTGCTGAGCTTTTGAGTCCAAATCTGAAGGAGGGACTTCATTATACAACCACATTTCTTGGGTAAGTGCTGGATAATCTCTTTGTGTAGAATCCAGTTTTTACTGGGATCGGTGTGGCTGCTTCCCTTGTGCAGTGCTGCTAATTACTTGCGCGAGTCAGGTTACGTTGCCGGTCTGTACACAGGACTTATTTTCTGTAAAAGACACAAGTGGATCAATTTATTTATTTATTACATTTGTACCCTGCGCTTTCCCGCTCATCGCAGGCTCAATGCGGCTTACATAGTAACAAGAATACAATCTATGGTAACAGAATCAACAAAGGGGGTATGTGATAGGACCAATGAACAAGGAGTAAATGGGATAGAAGAGGTATGAGAAAAAGGATAGGGATAGGTAAGGCGGTGGAGCGATTAAGGAGAAGATGGGAAGAGCATGGAGGGTAAGAAGGTTGGTAGGAGATATTTTCTGACTCATTGTAGTTAATTGAAATCACCAGGCAGAAAGCCTTGAATTAAATAATGTATTTTAATCCATGTTGCTGCACGGGAATCACAAACGCAGCTTTGTAAAAAAAGCCCTTAGCTTACAACCCGTCAGTAGAAGTTCAAAGCAAGTTACATTTAGATACTGTGGGTATTTTCACTCTCTGCAGAGGGTATACAATCTAACTTTGCACCTGAGAGAATGGAGGATTGAATGACTTGCCTAAAATCACAAAGACTATCAACAAGATTTGAACCAGGCTTCCCTGTTCTCAGCCTGCTGTTCTAACCATTAGGCTACTTCTCCACTCCCTGTCTTTGTTGACCTTGAAGATTTTGAAAGCTGTGATGCCATGCCGTCAGTCATTAAACATAATATTACTACCTTCTCTAGTATTTTGTGCTTCCACCTCGGCTACTATGTGGGGGCTTCCCCTATTTTTAAAATAGGCTGTTTGAACCTGTTCCAACCATTGCAACAATTCTCTGCTGTGAGACATTTTCAATGGTTCCCACTGGCAACTAGTTCACTAAACAGAAGTGAGCAGTAAAGTATACACAAAAAGTAGCGCATATGAGTTTATCTTGTTGGGCAGACTGGATGGACCGTGCAGGTCTTTTTCTGCCGTCATCTACTATGTTACTATGTTTCCATTTAACTAAAACAGATGTATTTTCACAATGGGCAGTTATATCAAGTACTGAATAAACCCTAAACTTGGATAATGCAATATTATCATGGCTCTTTTACTAAATTGCATTAGGTGCTAACATTTATTTATTTAGATTTTGCTCACACCTTTTTCAGTAGTAGCTCAAGATGAGTTACATTCAGGTACACTGGATATTTCTCTGTCCCAGGAGGGCTCACAATCTAAGTTTGTAGCTGAGACAATGGAGGGTTAAGTGACTTGCCCAAGATCACAAGGAGCAGCAGTGGGATTTGAACTGGGAACCTCTGGATTGCAAGACCAGTGCTCTAACCACTAGGCCACTCCTCCACTATAGCAATGTTCCATGTAGACCAACATTCCATGTAGAATCTCAGATATTATCAACATTCCATATAGAATCTCAAATAGTAGCAACATTCCATGTAAAATCCCATAGTAGCAACAGAATCTCAAATAATTTATTTGGATTTTGCTCACACCTTTTTTAGTAGTAGCTCAAGGTGAGTTACATTCAGGTACACTGGATATTTCTCTGTCCCAGGAGGGCTCACAATCTAAGTTTGCAGCTGAGACAATGGAGGGTTAAGTGACTTGCCCAAGATCACAAGGAGCAGCAGTGGGATTTGAACTGGGAACCTCTGGATTGCAAGACCAGTGCTCTAACCACTAGGCCACTCCTCCACTCCATGCATCTACTGTAGCAAAAATGGCCTCATGTGGGATGTGGTAAAGCATTCCACGTTAGTTTTGCCATCTGCACGTGCTAAGCATTTATGCATTTATGGGCCGATGATCAGAAGCAAACACGGGCGCTAGAGGCCAATAGCGCCTGTGTTTGCTCCCGCCCGATGATCAGAGCCGGTGAGCGCGTGTACTAAAGCGCTTGCCGGCTCTGAACGCTAATTGCATGCAAATGCATTCAAACAAGGGTCTCCCGCATTCATCCCTCATGATCAGTGGGCAGCGCGCCAAACAAGGGCACTACTACCGCTGCAAACCTCACGCCAGCTAGGAGCCGGCGTTAGGGTTTGCTAGCAAGGGAGAAATGAGCGAGACCCACTGAAGAGGTTTGACAGATCTGGAATTTGCTGCCAGATCTGTCAAACCTAAGCCCGCCCCCCCCCCCCCCCTTAAACACAAGACTTCCATTTATGGAAGTTAAGCCCTGCCCAGCGCATCCCGGGATGCACCGGGCAGGGCGGGACGCCACCATTTTGGGAAGGTGCCCGAAGAAGAGGGAGAGAGTGCTAGTCCCTCCCTCCTACAGAGAGGTAGGCTGCCGGGGGGGGGGGGGGGGTGGATAGATAGCAGTCTCACTGGACCACCAGGGATTTTGTGCTTTGGGGGTGGGGGGTGGGGGGCTGGAGGTCCAACGGACCTTCAGATCTTGTGTATGGGAGGGGGGCAGGCTTAGGTTTGATGGGTCCAGGAGTCAAACCTCTTCTGCTGTTTGACAGATCTGGGCTTTTGACAGCCTGGACCTGTCAATCAACTTCTGCAGGAAGATTGTACCTTGGGCGCATGCCCAGACACAATCCTCCTGCAGAAATACCCCTATGATCAGAGCTAATAGCACACATAAATTTGCATGCTCTTAGCTTTAATCATAGGCGTTATAGCCCTACACTGTTCAGGCGCTATTTTTAGAGCACTATTTGAAACAGTACGGGGCTTCTGATCATCGGCCCTATAGTAATTATTTTGTAACATTTTCTTGGGAGGAGTATTTATTTATTTAAAGGTAATAAATAGAAATAAAACAAAATAAAACATGGAAAAGAAAATAAGATGATACCTTTTTTATTGGACATAACTTAATACATTTCTTGATTAGCTTTCGAAGGTTGCCCTTCTTCTCAGATCGGAAATAAGCATATGTTGGTAGATGACATAAGTGAAACATCAAAGTATTTCAGTGACAGTCTAACAGGATGGGGGTGGATAGGTGAGAGACAGGGGGATATGCATGGAAACATCAAAGCATTTCAGTGACAATCTAAAATATCAAGCAATTACCACCAAACACCCTTCTGGTCACGATGGATGTAGAATATACAGCAACATTCCCCATGCGGATGGCATAGCTGCATGTGGGAAACTCCTAAAAACATCCACACTGGACCATCAATACTCACCAGAAACTATTACAAAATTAATCAAATTTATTTTAACTCACAACTACTTCCGCTTTAACAATGATATCTATCTACAAATAATGGGCACTGCGATGGGCACCAGGACAGCACCCCAATATGCCAACCTCTTTATGGCTGAGCTGGAAGAGACATTTCTGAATACATACCAGACCAAACCCCTAAAATACTACCGGTACATTGACGACATTTTTATGATTTGGACTGAGGGGGAAGAAACTCTGAAACAATTCTACAATTCCTTCAATACATACATAGTAACATAGTAGATGATGGCAGAAAAAGACCTGCACGGTCCATCCAGTCTGCCCAACAAGATAACTCATATTTGCTGCTTTTGTGTGTACCCTACTTTGATTTCTACCTGTGCTCTTCAGGGCACAGACCGTATAAGTCTGCCCAGCACTATCCCCATCTCCCAACCACCAGCCCCTCCTCCCAACCACCGGCTCTGGCTCAGACCGTATAAGTCTGCCCAGCACTATCCTCACCTCCCAACCACCAGCCCTGCCTCCCAACCACCTGCTCTGGCACAGACCGTACAAGTCTGTCCAGCACTATCCCCGCCTCCCAACCACCAGCTCCCAACCACTAAGCTCCTGAGGATCCATTCCTTCGGCACAGGATTCCTTTATGCTTATCCCACGCATGTTTGAATTCCGTTACCGTTTTCATTTCCACCACCTCCCACGGGAGGGCATTCCAAGCATCCACTACTCTCTCCGTGAAAAAATACTTCCTGACATTTTTCCGTCCTACAATCAGATTCAAAATTGACTACTCCCCAGAAAAAGTCAATTTTTTGGACACCACAGTCTCAATCAGCGATGGCTATATACAAACATCTATATACAAGAAACCCACAGACAGATGCAGCTACCTCCACAACTCCGGCTTCCACCCTTCACATACAAAAAGATACATTATTTACAGCCAAGCCACAAGATACCACTGTATCTGCTCTGACCCAGGGGACAGAGACAGACACCTTGAAATCCTGACTGCATCCTTCGAACAGAAAGGCTACAACCCCAAAATAATCTCCAAGAGTATTGCCTCCTCCCTCAAAACACCCAGGGAAAATCTGCTACAGTGCAAAGAAAGAAAAGCCACAGACAGAATCCCCCTTATAGTGACATACAACCCAGAGCTGGAAAAATTAAGAAAAATCATAAAAGATCTGCAGCCTCTACTCCAGGAGGATGAATTACTGAAAGAGATATTCCCATCCCCACCAGTGCTGGCTTTCCAACAGCCACCCAACTTAAAACACAAGCTAATTAGAAGTAAGCTCCCAACACAGACTAAAAAAGAAGAGAATGGCACACATCCTTGCAATATATCCAGCTGCAAACTATGCCAAAACATTTCATAGGACCCTACAGTCATTCACAAAGGAAAAATATTCAACATAAAGGAATCCTTTACCTGCTCATCTTCCAATGTGGTATACATCATTCAGTGTAAAAAATGTGACGAATGATGCTATATTGGAGAAACAAGCCAGATGCTAAAGACAAGATTTAATTTACATAGACATCACATGAAAAATGCCAGTGCCAGACAGTATTCCACCCCTGTGGGGCAGCACTTTACAAAACCAGAACTCTGTACCAGTGATTTCATAGTAAGAATCCTGAAAGGTAACTTTAAAACAATACAGGAATGTAAGACCTTTGAAGTCAGAATGATTAAATATTTTGACACCCACCAGACAGGACTTAACAAAGATCTGGGTTTTCTAGCCCATTATAAACCATAAAGTTGTACTGCTCTGTTTGTCACCCTCCTGTCTCCATGCATATCTCCCTATCTCACACCTACCCACCCCCATCCTGTTAGATTGTCACTGAAATACTTTGATGTTTCACTTATATATACTGTCATCTACCAACATTTGCTTATTTCTGATCTGATGAAGAAGGGCAACCTTCGAAAACTAATCAAGAAACGTATTATGTCCAATAAAAAAGGTATCATCTTATTTTCTTTTCCATGTTTTATTTTGTTTTATTTCTATTGATTACCTTTAAAAGTGGACTAACACGGCTACCACACCTCTTTATTAAAAACTTGTATTCTGTATTATCACAACGTTCTAGGCAAATTTCAAATGTTATACACCATTCCAAGTTATACATGTACATTGTCCAAATAAAAACAAAACATCTCGAAATAAGACACAGTAGATCAACACAAACATTTAAAATAGCAATCTCCAACTTTGCCTCTTAACCAGTCACTTCCCCTCACCGACCCTCTCATATGTCTGCAAAAATAGAAATGTTTTCAGTTCCTTCTTAAACTCATCCAAACCTTGTATTGCTCTCAGTCTCAAGGGTAACTCATTCCACCACTGAGGCCTTGCAATATAAAATATTGAATTTCAAGACTCCTCTAATTTGATCATATGACACGATGGATCTTCTAGCAAAAACTTGCTAGCCGATCTCAATGACCATACTGGCTGATAGATATGGAACTAGTGCGCCTAGCATTCCGTGCTGAAATCTCAACTGCATTACATGACAGTGCGTGTAACTTAATTGGCTTAACAAGCGAATCAGCATTGATAGCAGCACCTAACAAGCAATAATGAGCACTAATTGGCATTTACACGCACACCTCGCTAAGCGTGTTCTGTAATGAACTGCGCCTAAATTCTAATGAACATAGTTCAAAACGGGTGTCAGCGGGGAAATGGGCATTTCATGGGCGATCCAAAATTTACGCACATAGTTATAGAATATGTTCCAGTGTGTATAAATCTACACGCAGGGATTAACGCCACATTTTCATTGGTGTAAATGGAGACACGTAGTTTTAGGCGCTGGGATATCAACTAAATGCATTCTGAGTACCGTGCCTAAATCTAGATATCACGTATAGACTGGCAAATTTTACCGTACAGATTTTTTAGGCGCCTTATATAGAATCTGGCCTTTAGCGGCTAAGACCTTGGATGTCTTCCCTGTTAGTATTTTATAGTTCACATACCAAATCTTAAAATGTATTCTGTACTCAATGGGAAGCCAATGCAGTTTTTTCAGCCAGTCAGCACACTTGCCACAGAAGTTTGAGCCACTTGAAGGGCATTAAGTCAATTCTTCCGAACTTAACAGCAACCCATTACGATCAGTGGCGAAGCTACGTGGGGCCACAGGGGCCTAAGCCCTCCCCCCAAATTTGCTCTGGGCCCCTGGTTTGGCTGGTGGGGAAGCACCTACACTACAAATACCTTGGCTGTCGGGGATTCCCAACCCCCGCCAGCTGAAGCCTTCGTCCAGCGCTGGTCTCCGGCACCGCCGCTTTGGCACTGCTTGCCCTGCTGTCTCTTCCCCTCATGTCCGACACGCTCCTTTTAGTGAAACTGAGCAGAGTGGTAATCAGGCAGCACCGCGTTACCGCAGTGTTAGCACGGGATCCCTTAAAAGGGCCTCAGCGCATGGCAAAAATGGCAGCTTAGTTAAAGGGCCCCTTAGGCCTTTGTTTTGTTCTTTTCTTGACTTTCTATCACTATTGTAGTTCCTTTTTGTTTTCTGCTATTGATTTTGTTTGTAAACCACCTTAATAGATTTCCTTAAGGCGGTCTATCAAATATAAATAAACTTGGAAACTTGGCCATATAGCCAACAAATAGGGGGGGGAAGCCTTTTTTTGACAGCAGTACAAATAATGGGCTTAGCGCGTTGGAAAGTCCTGCATGGATGCGCTAAATAGGGTTACCATTCGTCCGGATTTCCCCTGACATGTCCTCTTTTTGAGGGCATGTCCGGGGCATCTGGCGGGTTTTGCCCGCACGCACGTTTGTCCGGATTTCTGGACAAACGTGCGTGCGGGAGGGCGTGCACAGCCTGCACAGACCCTGCAATAGCGCTCCCCAGTCCTTCCTTCCCACTGCTGTCGTAGAGAATGCTGCTAACGTCAAGCAGGAGCCTGCGCAGGCCTCGCGCTCCAACAGCCCACATCGCCATAATAACAGGTGCTCGAGAGTGACAATTAGCTACAGCCTACAGTGATTCCCCCAGGACCTTGGAGAAGCTGCTCCTATTGGTGGCCTTGAACATTGCGTCCAATCAGATGAGAGGAAGGCGGGAGCTGTCATTGTGTGATTGGCCGGCCGCTGTAAAGTTTGTGTAGTCGCTTGCGGGTCTGACTCCCAGACTTTGGACGCTTTTAGGCTGCAGCAGTGTATTGTAAAACGCTTCAGAGGCAGTGTGAGAGCTCCGGGGTTAGGGTGAACTGTGGGGTGTCGGTAACGTCAGTAGAAGGAGACCCACAGACATAATTATTCATGTTTCAAACATTAAAGGAACAGTTTTATAAATGAGGAGCCTATGTACCTCTCCACAGCTAGTGCATAACTTTGATCACACTGGATTTCTCTTTAGCGACCATTTGACTCTAAGTAGCTAGATATGACTTTATAATTGCTTGGAAATTAGCTTGTTTGGCTGTTCATTTTGTAATCCATAGAGAAATGTAGATGATTTAGTTTTCCCCTCAGAGCTAGGTTTGTTTCTCTGCATGCCTTTCAATCTGGGAATTATCGTTTGTTTACATTTGAACTTGTTTATTTATTCTTTTATCTTACGGTTGCTGTATCAGTTGAATATATAAAGAAATAAAACGAAATAGAAATATTATTGAATCTTTCTTAGAATGATTAAGTTTAGCCTGAAAACAGAATCTACAGTGATGAGATACTGCCCTAGTGATTCTAATTTTGTGTGTGCTTGTCCCTGGTTTTAGCCGGCCTTTTGGATTTAACTATCATATGTTCAAAGAGACTTACAAAAAGAATCCTCCTCAATGACTGGTTTCCTAATCTATACCAGAACCAACCAATATTGATCCCATCTGATTTGATTATTTTATCATATTATCATTATTGAACATTACATTTTTTTCTACTCTCACTTCTATGTTATGTATTATCATTTTATTTACCCTACCTACCTGTTATTCTTGTACATTAATTGTAACAATATGCTGAACCTCTTACTCTGTTAATGGTGATGCCTTTGCTATATAATGTAAGCCACATTGAGCCTGCAAATAGGTGGGAAAATGTGGGATACAAATGCAGCAAATAAATAAATAAATAATGCAAGCGTAAATAATTTTATTGGCATGACGGTTTCTCACCTGTTGCTTCCATCTTCAGTAGAGAGGTGTGTGTGGTTAGTCCACTTTTAAAGGTAATCAACAGCAATAAAACATAGAAACGAAAATTAAAAGACACCTTTTTGTTGCTAAAATAACACCGTTACTGCAAAGCTGCCAAGTTACCCAGTCTAGAAGCGATACTTCTTGGAGATGACGGGGGAGGGAAGGTGATGGGGGGAGGAGGGGGGTGACCAGGGGAGGGGAATATGCGTCAGGGGCGGGGCGAGTGTGTGAGAGGGGCGGGACAGGGGATGTGAAAGGGGCGGGGCAGGGGTGTGAAAGGGGCGGGCAAGTGTCCTCTTTTTATGAGGACAAAAAATGGTAACCCTAGCGCTAAACCCGTTTCTTAGCAAAGCTTAGGAAAAAAAGGCCCCATTGTGATTTCACATCTTTTATATTTATTTTGTACTGGAATCCACTGAGGACTTGGAATTAGCAGACTATAAATGTATTTCAAATAAATAAAATATGACCATTAAAATAGAGATCATTTACTACTAAATAAAAAGCTTTTACTCTGGATTTCCTCTATCCTGTTTCTACTTAGAAGACACCCTGTATTTAATCATTGGGATCGCTTACTATTTTCAGGTGCCTTAATTGTACATTATATTAGAATATTGCAAATGATACTTCCTAAATCATTTAGCTTTTGACTTGTGCCCAGCTGCCTCAGGCTCATACCTGAAATTTAATTTAGCACATAAAATGGCATTTGGAATTAATTTTTATTAAAGCAGACAATCTGATATGATTTATCTGCATTTATGCTTGTGGCTAGAAGCAGTAACCAGATTATCCAGAAACTAGAGCTGGTAGGTTAGGAACAAATTAAATATTCTTCTAAGCATCCTGAACAGGGCAGGATTAAGGCATGGGCAAACTGGGCATGTGCCCAGGGTGCAAATGTTTAAGCAGGGTGTTATCAGATATGCCCTGGATAGTCAACTGCAGGCAGAAAGAAGGAAAGTGCACCAAAGTCTCACCTGTCTGTAGAGGCCTGTCTGCTTTACCCACCCTCTGTGCATTGTTCTCCAGTTGACAAGAAGAGCTGCAGTGTTGCCAGGTGGGCGGTTTTACCGCCCAATTGGGCGGTTTTCCGCGACCCGCCGCAGGAAAGTTTTGCCCGCGGCGGGATACGTTTTTTGGGCTTCTTTTTTGTCTTTTGGGCGGTTTTTTTTGGGCGGGGTTAGTGACGTTCTGGGCAGGGCCGATGACAGGGGAGGTGGGGCCGATGATGGCGGGGGCGGGGTTGATGACGGCGGGGGCGGGGGTGATGGGGTGGGGTGTCAGGGGCGGGGTTTGAGTTTGGGCGGGTTTTGGGCTGGATTTAGGCTGGTTTGGGTGGGAAAAAAATTTTCCACCTGGCAACCCTGAAGAGCTGATGAGCACCTTCTTACCGACTGCTTCCTCCTCCGCTGTGAGAACCATTGGGGGGGGGGGGGGCCCAATGTGCTTGTTTGCCTAGGGCCCGCTAAAGGGTTAATCCTTCCCTGATCCTGAATATCTATGGACTCCATGTCTAACCATCCTGGCATGCTCAGAGCAGGATGGAAGCAGCATGAGAAGGAGGGGAGAGGTGGCACCGTATTTATTTGGCTGACAGGGAATCAGCATCCCCATCAGCTAAGGTAAAGGTGCTGCAGTTCTGGAGGGAGCCCAAGCCCAAAGTGCGTGTGTGGGAGGGGGCTTAGGCCCCCAAGGGGCCCCCTTGGCTACGCCACTGCTTCAGTTGACTCCTGTTGCCTATCATTAGTTCATTTCCATGTCTATTACACCTAAAAGCAGAGTTTCATGTCAGATTACATTTAACAAGGAATGTATTAGGGCATATCATTCACTGAGTTTTACCCTCCCCCTGAGGAGTATTTTCTTTTATGTTAAATATAGGAAGTAATGCTTACAGCCCCATTTTTGATACAACATAGAAATTGGAATTATTTTATTTGTTTATTGAGAAAGGCTTGTTATACCGCTAAATGCACATATGCCGCTTGTTATACCGCTAAATGCACATATGCCGCTTGTTATACCGCTAAATGCGCAATGTGTCACTTGTTATACCGCTAAATGCGCACATGCCGCTTGTTATACCGCTAAATGCGCAATGTGCCGCTTGCTATACCGCTAAATGCGCACGTGCCGCTTGTTCTACTGCTAAATGTGCAATGTGCTAAGCAGTTTACAATTAAAAATCAGAAGATTGAATATGACGTACAATTGTGCATTAGCAAAGGGTAGGAGTGAAAGAGGCTATTTTGCTCTAATGAAAGGACAAAAGGGAGCAGAACCACAGTGGGGAGCAGATTGGGGAAGATGCATGTATATAATACAGTGGGGGAAATAAGTATTTGATCCCTTGCTGATTTTGTAAGTTTGCCCACTGACAAAGACATGAGCAGCCCATAATTGAAGGGTAGGTTATTGGTAACAGTGAGAGATAGCACATCACAAATTAAATCCGGAAAATCACATTGTGGAAAGTATATGAATTTATTTGCATTCTGCAGAGGGAAATAAGTATTTAATCCCTCTGGCAAACAAGACCTAATACTTGGTGGCAAAACCCTTGTTGGCAAGCACAGCGGTCAGACGTCTTCTGTAGTTGATGATGAGGTTTTCACACATGTCAGGAGGAATTTTGGTCCACTCCTCTTTGCAGATCATCTCTAAATCATTAAGAGTTCTGGGCTGTCGCTTGGCAACTCGCAGCTTCAGCTCCCTCCATAAGTTTTCAATGGGATTAAGGTCTGGTGACTGGCTAGGCCACTCCATGACCCTAATGTGCTTCTTCCTGAGCCACTCCTTTGTTGCCTTGGCTGTATGTTTTGGGTCATTGTCGTGCTGGAAGACCCAGCCACGACCCATTTTTAAGGCCCTGGCGGAGGGAAGGAGGTTGTCACTCAGAATTGTACGGTACATGGCCCCATCCATTCTCCCATTGATGCGGTGAAGTAGTCCTGTGCCCTTAGCAGAGAAACACCCCCAAAACATAACATTTCCACCTCCATGCTTGACAGTGGGGACGGTGTTCTTTGGGTCATAGGCAGCATTTCTCTTCCTCCAAACACGGCGAGTTGAGTTCATGCCAAAGAGCTCAATTTTTGTCTCATCTGACCACAGCACCTTCTCCCAATCACTCTCGGCATCATCCAGGTGTTCACTGGCAAACTTCAGACGGGCCGTCACATGTGCCTTCCGGAGCAGGGGGACCTTGCGGGCACTGCAGGATTGCAATCCGTTATGTCGTAATGTGTTACCAATGGTTTTCGTGGTGACAGTGGTCCCAGCTGCCTTGAGATCATTGACAAGTTCCCCCCTTGTAGTTGTAGGCTGATTTCTAACCTTCCTCATGATCAAGGATACCCCACGAGGTGAGATTTTGCGTGGAGCCCCAGATCTTTGTCGATTGACAGTCATTTTGTACTTCTTCCATTTTTTTACTATGGCACCAACAGTTGTCTCCTTCTCGCCCAGCGTCTTACTGATGGTTTTGTAGCCCATTCCAGCCTTGTGCAGGTGTATGATCTTGTCCCTGACATCCTTAGACAGCTCCTTGCTCTTGGCCATTTTGTAGAGGTTAGAGTCTGACTGATTCACTGAGTCTGTGGACAGGTGTCTTTCATACAGGTGACCATTGCCGACAGCTGTCTGTCATGCAGGTAACGAGTTGATTTGGAGCATCTACCTGGTCTGTAGGGGCCAGATCTCTTACTGGTTGGTAGGGGATCAAATACTTATTTCCCTCTGCAGAATGCAAATAAATTCATATACTTTCCACAATGTGATTTTCCGGATTTAATTTGTGATTTGCTATCTCTCACTGTTACCAATAACCTACCCTTCAATTATGGGCTGCTCATGTCTTTGTCAGTGGGCAAACTTACAAAATCAGCAAGGGATCAAATACTTATTTCCCCCACTGTATGTACTCGAAGTTAAAATGTAAATAAATAAAATAGCCAATTATTGACAGTAATTAGCTTGTTACCCAATTAAATTGTGCGTGTAAATTGTGCATTTGCCAAAACTTTGCGTGCACAATTTTTGGTGACTTCTATAGAACTAGGGAGTAAGTGCAAATCTTCCATCGCGGACTGTGGATAGCACCATGTTGTTAACATTTTATTCAACTTGAGAGATCGTGAAGCATATCTTTATACGTCAAGTGAATGACCCTTGATGAAGGCTGTTTTAGCCAAAACACGGACCGTGTAGGGTCCCAATAAACTTTCATTTGGTGCTTTTACTACCGTGGTTTCAGAAGTGGTCAGTTTTTGATTTTTGGTGTCTTCCACCCTTGTGTGTTCTTTATAGAATACCGGCATAGCAGGCAGATCATGCCAAACTTACAGCACCAGACTTAAATTTGATAGAAAGTTACGCCTGGCTCAGCAATTAACTTTTGGGATGCCCATGGCCCCCCCCCATTGCCACGTCCCCTTTTGGGATGTATGCGGGAAAAGTTACACACCAAGGTATAGAATAGCGTGCAGGGGAAATCTGTACACAACTTCAATCAAGCACTAATTAGTGCCAATTAAATGGCCAATTAGTGCTCATTCCCTCACTAAGGGCCCTGTTTACTAAGTCACGCTGTAGGCGCTCAAGCCTTTTAGCTCGTGCTCAAAATTAGTGCATGAGATAGGAATATAATGGGTGTCTCTATCAGTACACACTAAAAATTAAAAATAAGTTGCACACAGAGCTCAAATCCACATGCCAATTCTGGTGCGTAACTGTCAGCGCTATATATAGAATCCAGGTGATAACAGCTGGTATCTGTAACCAGTGCGTGCAAGTTCTGAGCACGCCCCTGACCTGCCCATGCTCCTCCCAGGTCCACGCCTTATTGCACTCCCACACCTTGGATTTTGATTGCACTGTTTATAGAATGCCAACAGGGCAGTTAAGTACAGAAGTGCTAATTAGTGCCAATTTACACCTATAAACCTTGGAGCCGGGACCCGTTCGACCCCAAAGACCCCACCCCCCCGCAGTCCCCCACCACTTACCCGAACCCCCTTGCAATAACTCGCTTGATAACCAGTATTGGGTAACATAGGCCGCAGCTTGCTTTATTAACAATTCAACTTAATTAACTTGAACAACCAACAGCCCCCTTTGGCCCAAGCTATATATGTCCAGGCTTAACGCCAACCATGGCCCCCCCTTCCACCGTTCGCCATGTCAGCAAACCAGCAATCTTCCAGGCTCCACCTTCACAGCAAGAACCCTGCTCCGTGTGGACCTCCACACATGTCTCCTGGGTCGCCGACCCGCCTTTCAAGCCCTGGCTCAGCCCCCATGAGCCATGCCTCCTGTAGCTCGGGTTTGTTGTGTTCTTTTTGCCGCTGCGACAGCCCTTGCCTTTCACCTGAAAAACACAAGAACAGAATCCGTTCCCCCACACCTGACCCCAGCGTGAGGCTGGGAGGGTGGGCAAACACCTCCGCGGATCGCCAGAGCGCCCTCACTACGTCACCACCCTCCGCCTTAAACTCTCTCCTTGCCCCGCCCCCTCCACCTCCTTTCCCCCAATAGGCATCCTTCGATCCTACCATGCCAGCTGCCTCTTTCAAAGCCTCCAATCATGCGACGGGACACTCCTGCCCTTTCCCCGTGGACCCTCTACCCCCCCCCCCGCGCCTACTAACGACCTCAACACCCTCTCAAACAGGCCCATCCCACGTTTAAAAAAAACAGCACTTAACACTGTTCTTAAAGCACGGTTTATAGAATCGCACTTAGCGCAGGGACCTGCAATTACCTTCAGGCGCAATCATTTATACCAGTAAAAACCTGGTGTAAACCCCCATGGATAAATTAGGCATGGATCCCGTTAATTCTATAACAATGTGCATAAATTTTAGGACCCACCCATGCCCCTCTCATGGTCACGCCCTCTTTTGGATTCATGTACTAGGATTTATGCGCCTAAAAGATGCATGTATAAATTGTAATTATTGCCAATTAGTGCTGATAATTGCTTAAGTGCCCAATTATCGGCACTGATTCGTCGATCAAGTTGTGCATGCAGATTGGACGCACATCCAAATTTGCACATGCAACTCAAAAGTGCCATATATAGAATCTGGGAGTATGTGTGCAAAGTTGTGTTTTAGGAAGGTTTGTGTTTGACAGGATGTACGCATATCTGTGAATGTCTTTCCGAAAGAACGTTTTCTAATGTGTGTAGTTGTGTAGAGTTTGTGTGTGTTTGCAGTTGTGAGCCTGGGGAAGGTGCATGAGTGGAAAGGGAGAATATATGTATGTATTAATTCTTCTCAGTGTGGGCAGGGGCTATGTGTAATTGAGCAGGGTGTGTGGAGAAGCAGGAGCTGTATGAGACGTGTGTGGGCGAATTCTTTTGCAAGTGTAGGAGGTTTAAATGCGGGGAATACTTTGAGCCTAGAAGTTGATCTGAACACAGGCTTTCTCGGGAGATGGGGGGGGGGGGGGGGGGGGGGGAGAGCAGAGTTTGCCTGAAGTCTGGAATCTACTGTCTGGGCTCCTTTTGCCAGAGAGGAGGGGGAGAGATTAGCTCAGGTATAAGGCATGCAAAAAACTCCCATTAGCCCCTGGGCCCCCGAGTTAGTTGCAGGGCACGTCTGAGCAGTTATAAATGGCTCATGTGTTGCTATTTTTAGCAGGGGATTGTAAATAGACGAGAGTGTAAAGTGCAAAACTTAGCAACAGCGGCCTCTGTTCGTCTCTTTTCCTGCCTCTGCTGGAATTCGCTGAGGAGGAGGAGGAAGGAGAGACGCTGCAGCTGGGACGGGAGGGGGGGGGGGGGGCCTTTGTTGGACCTCGTAATATTGGCTCTCCTTTGCCAGACTTTTCTTGGGGGAAGCTTTTTTTTCAACAGCTTTTGCTTTTTAACTGTAGAGATGAACTTTCAGAAAATGTGCTCGAAAACTGTTCCTTATTACAGTTTCTGATAGATGAGGGAGGGACATTGAATGCGGGGCAGAGTTCAGTGAAGGAAATAAATCTCCACTTTCTAAAAATAGCCTGAGCTTGTTCAAATAGTTCCCAGGCGGTAAAGTCTGGAAAAGCGACTCCTTGGGCATTTTGGACTTTTTCAGCAGTCTCCCCAGTTCTATCAGTTTATGTTAATATATAGGATGCCCCTCGACAATGGCCTTAACTTTCTTCATTTAAAATACACCCCATTTCCCCCTCTTTAATATTTCTTGCCGTCTTTGAGGGTAGATAAACAATCCTCTCCCCCCCGCCCCACACCCCCAGAAGGGATTGTTCTGCTTTGGGGCCGATACTAGGGGGTTGAGGGAGGGCGTAGAAGCCAACTTTTCAAAATGACTGGGGTGCTAAACGCACCACAGATGATGACCCTTCCTGGACCCACAGAGCTGGCCGGCACCCATGTGGGTTTGTTGGCTTTTTTTTTTTGGCTAAAGGTCCTGCATTTATTAACTGGCTTCTAAAGCAGCCCATAACCTACTGACCTCTCGGGTGAATGATACACAAGATCAACAAAAACATTTTATGCAGGTTTCCATATTTGTTTCTGGGTCGGCATCATGGTACCCCCCCCCCCCGCCCCCCATGCCCCCCCCCCCCATGCCTCTCTAGAGGGAGGAAAGTCCTTATTGCCAATGAGTGATCTGCACCGAAGCAGCTGCCAACACCTGGATGACCTGGTGCAGGATAGCTGCTGTTTTAGAAAATGACTTTCAAGATGAATATCCGGTTGCTCTTTACACGATTTTATCCCTTTGTAAATAAAATGCAGTGTATACCTGTTTGCCACATACTGGTGCCCGGGTCCCAAAGCTCCCCATTTATAGAGGAGCGGCCCTGTTTTAGCTTGCTGGGTTGGATGTTGGAAAGTTGTGGTTTAGGGGAGGCGGTAAAGATTTTAGTTCAGTACAGACCGAGTAAAATTGTCCCGTTTCATCTTCTCGAGATGGTGTTAGTAACGGGCGTTCTTTGGGGGAGGGGGTGCAAAAACCCTGGATTAAGCAGGACCAAGATGAGACAGAAACATTAGACTATAGCCTAAAACTCAGACAACCTACTGGGGGAAGGCAAATCACACATTTACCCGGTCACAAACTGCTTTTTTTTTTTCCAATAAAATCTAAATGATTGGATTTGGTTTAGGAATTGCCTAAAATGTTAAAGACATTTATAAACTAACAAATGAGAGAGAAAACAAGTGGATTGATTTCCTCGGGTGTAATTTTCGGGGGGGGGGGGGCGGGGTTCAGTCATTGAGTACAAAGATTAATAAAAGCGAACAAGGCTCCCGTTCCCAAAATGAAACCCGGCTGCTTTTGAGTTAGCAGCCCTTTGAGGCACCTTTTAACTGTTAACCCCTTATTTGCCTGTTTAATAGTCATGTTGCTTTAATCCTTCCCATAGTAAATTGAACTCCCTAATCTCATTGTCCTGTTGAATGCATTGTCAAGCAGGGATTACTTTAGTGTTTGTGTATTAGTAGTAGCAGGAAGATGGGGTTTTGGTTCTGTGATCTGCAGATAAGGGCAAAATCCAGAATGGTCTTTCATAGATTTTTAGAGATGGGGTAGTTTGCTTATAGGAAAAGCCTCCTCCCACTTTCTCTTTTGTCTTGAAGGGCGCTGCAGAGCACAAAATGATGTGGAGGGGTATTTCCCATATATTGTCCAAATCTGTTGAAAACTTCCCAAAATTCAGTGCCAAGTATGGTCATTTTCAAACCAGAAAAACATCTATCTTTTTGGGTTGAAAATCACCCTAATTTAGACCTTTTTTGGTGTGCAGTGCATCTTTCATTGAGGGCCATTTTCAAACAAAAATTTTCCAAGGGAAAAACACACAAAACAAGCCAGTGGGATGTCTGGGGGCCAGCAGTCTTTCTAGACTGGACACACAGACATTCCAGCAGAGGTGCACCAGTTAGAGTGGGATATGGGCCTGGGTCCCCTTCTCTACAGTCCAGAGCACCAACCACTAGGCTACTCTAGGGACCTGCTTTAAGAGGAATGGCCATTATATCTTCAGCTGTCATAGAGTGTGTACTGTCACGTTCAACTCTTAGGGAGGGGGTGGGGGATTAAGGGGAGGGTCATGCCTTTATCCCGCCTGTGGTCATCTGCTCAGTTTGGGCACCATTTTGGCATTTAGTCGTTATTGAAACAGGTCTAGGCACAAACATCCTATTTTTTGTCCTGTATGGGTTTTTTTTTTTTTTTTTTTTACAATGTTCCGTTTTTTGCAGAAAACTGTCCAAATTCTAAGCCCACCCTAGTCCTTGAGATTTAGATGAACTGCATCGAAAAACATCTTACAAATGGATTTTGAAAATAGCAATTTGGGCATTTTTTTTTGTGAACTTTGTGCCATTTTCGGGGGGATGTTTTTGTTTCGAAAATGAGCCCCTTGGTCTCTTCTCTTAAAGCTCCAATGTCTTCTCTAACTGATAAAAATGGAAACGTGCAAAACTTCTATCTTGTTCTTTAGTCCTATGTAATAATTAACTCCCATTATCGGTAGAAGGGGAAATGTGAAACATCGGAATATGTTTTGGTAAATTCTCAACACTAACAAGTGATGTTTATTACTGTTGTGCTTAGGAGGGTTGGGTTCAGCATTGAAACGTGCATTTCCCCAGCAAAGTTCTCTTTGGTTTGGAGGGGGGGGGGGGGGGGTCACGTTAGCCTGAGGGGGTTTCCTGGTTTGGGGCTTGACACGAAAGCAAGTCTCCTATACAAAGATGCTTTAGTGTAGGCTCTCGTTGCCCTACAGCTCGGCGGGAGCAGATTTTTCCGGTTTCAGAACTGACTTTGTAGCTTCTTGTCCCCGGGGGGAGGAAGAGGAAGGCTTTAGTGATGCAAAATAATACTAAACACCAGGAAAGCAAAAATGCATTTAACTGAGTAAAAATCGTGATTTCTCCGTCTTTCGTATTCAAAATCCACTTGTTGTTTGAAGGCTGCTGTAATCCAGCCTGGCAGCTAATTATTGCTGGAAGGTTATTCATTACAAAACGAGCAACGTCTCTGCCGTTTGTTTTCCTTTAATTGCAGTCCCAAAACCCAGAGCTACTTTGCTTCATCATTTCGGGATATTATTTCTGACGGTGCCTTTTCATTTTCTTTCCTCTGTTGTAAGGACACTGGGAGAAAAGTTGTGCCCTGAGTTTTGGAGATGGGCAAAATGAAGTCTGTCCTCCCCGATCACCTATTGTTTTAAATATAATTCGGAAATTTTCCAGTTCCAAGAGGGAAAGTTTTTGAGCTTGTATCCTAAAACAGTGCGATGTTTGCAGTTCCTGATTTTACTTATTGGGAATCATTTTGCAAAGTCCTATAATGCACCAGGATGAGGATGTTAGAAATCCAGGACCGAGCCAAATATCTCCCTCCTGGATCTGAGTATTTTGGCAGCTCTGAATTAAGCATTTTTAATTAATTCGTCATTGGATTTTTTTTTTTATTGAAATTCAGAATGTTTCCTAAGTCGTTATTGGTGGTTGATATCATTAGATCTAATTTTGGTGCACATGACAATAGAATTAATTGTGAAATGAAAAATGTGTTTTTGGTAGAATGTAATATTTTTTTACTTATAAAAAAAATGACATGATTAATACTAACAAAAAGATGTTCTTCCATGAGCTTAAACAAGCAATTCTGGAAGCAGAAAAATGTTACTTTTGATTTTCCTTTTCTGTTGCAGTATGTTAGTTTAATGTTGTCATACTTGGCCAGTGTATGGTAAAATTTTAAAAAAAATGCTAATTAAATAAAATATATTGGCATTGAAAATATAACATGACAAACTGCCCTCGGTTCATTATTGTTTAGCTCATCTTCTGAAAAAGAACCAGACATATTTCTGTATAATTTATGGCTTTTACCAATTACCAGAATATTTAGTAGTGGAAGGGTTCTGGTCAGGCAGTAATATATTTTCAGAAAGATTTTACCAAGTGAAACTGATTTGGAATTACAGTATTGCTTCAATAATAATTTCAAAATCATGTGTCTAACTTAAAAAAATCTAATCTAATATGATAAGATTATTTATATGCCAGTTTATTCAATAAATCAACTTCAAAGGACCTATTGTCTACAACTGCAAACAAACGCTAAATCATACATTATTGAAATCTTTTCTGAGATATGAGCTAAACAGTTCAATGATTGGATGTAAATTTGTTTTAAAGTTCTAAATAAGTGAAAAAAAAGTATTTAAAAAATGAAAATAATTAATAGTAAAAGAGAGTTTAAAAATGAGTTTAAAATTAAAGTCATTATAGACCAGTGAAGAGGCAAGGCGAGCTAACAGTTGATCTGGCTTTTATGAAATGAGTCGCCACTGAGGTCTATGACTTTTCATTCTAAAAAATACCTCCTTTAATTTTGGTTTTTGGAAGCATAAGATGCTGGGTCACATGAGACTGTAGTTTATTTATTCATACTTAACATAGTCCTTTTCAACAGAGGCTCGGAGCTAAGCACAAGAATAACATAAACATATCAACCTCATAACAATATAAAACCATAAAATAAAAATGAAGTACTCTACAAGGACTCACCAAAAGTACATGCAGATAGCCAGTTTAGGGGAGCGCACTGTACAAAATGATGATTTAAAAATACATCAAAGTAATCTAATTTAAATAAACCTCACTTGTACTAACACTATTCATAAGTGTTATTTGTTACAGGGACCACTGCATACAAATGGATTCTGTGGCAAATAACTTGGGTTAATGGCATTAGTGTATGATAACCATTAATAAATTGCTCTTTTGTATAAATGTCAGACTTTTATAACAGTGAAGGAGCTTAGATGATGTGAACAAGCAATGAGCCAAATCAGTAATAAATAAAACAGTTATTCAAAAATAAATGAAACTAGTTTATTAGAACTTGTTAATATTGCTAAAATTGCTTTCAGAGTTTTCAAATATAGCCAAAACTGTTTTGAGAAAAGGCTTGTTTCTGTCAGAAAATGAATTCTTATTTTTAAAGCTACGTCAGATTTTGTCTTGCTTTATAATAAATTTGCATTTAGATTTTGGATGTAATTACTTTTCTAGCTTTTATAAGACACAGTAATAACTTCAAAAAGTAACATTTTCTGCTTTTGTTGATGCAGAATTTTTTTTGTAATTAGCCCCAAGGTTAAGCCGATGATTTACATTTGTGGCACAGTCTGGCGTTAGGGAATGCTTCTGACCTTCAGGATAAACTGTGTGAAGATAGCTTCTTCATTTCAGATTTCTCTTGCATCCTTTTAGCTCTAAAATAAAATCTGGAACATTCAGTATATATTAGCAGTATTTCTTCTTCATTTTTTTATCCATTTCCTTCTGTTTGTTTGGGCTTCCAGTTCAATTGGAACCAGAACTGGGATATTGTGTCATGAGCCTTCATTTGTATCTCCCCAGGGAGTTTTCCTTATGTCCCTTCTAACTCAGTCGAGTCATCAGACTTATAATCATTGGTTGGGGGACCAAGCACCGGGTTCTTTCCAAGAAGCTTCTCATTTTGAGCTTTGATTTCCCAAATCTTAAAAGAATGTGCAAGGAAATTTGCCATTTCCAGAAACTATGTGAGCGATTTTCTAATCAGTTGCCCACTTATGCATTTACTACATTTGAAGCTATGTATACAATCATATTAACAAAAGTGATTGATACACACAATTAATTATTGACTGTGTTAAAGTACTTAGCAAAACCATAAACAGAATCTGACATTCAGAGAAATTAATGACCGAAGTCTGTTGACATTTCAGGAAGGATTCCACATTTAGATAAGAGGGGCACCCAGGAACAAGTGTCCCATGCGTTTTAGCAACACAAAATGGAAGAAAGTCCCTAGTGTAGGGCTGGCAAATTCCAGTCCTCCAGGTCCACAAAGGGGCCTGGGCTTCCAGATTTCCACAATGTTCAGGAGAGAGATTTACATACGTTTGATCCAAGCTCTTGCACAGCTTGGCTATCCTGAAAACCCAGCCTCCTCTCCAGGACCCATTCTCTACCACTGCTTTAATGCTTCTGGCTGTAACCATGGTGAACAGTGTTTATTACCATTGTGGCTAGAAATCCAATGGAGCAGGACAGAAATGGAAACTTTGATTGGAGGGGGCTCCTTCTCTTGAAGTTCACAGCCAACTCTTTTTTGACAGTGTTTTGAAACACATTCATTAGGTAGATGCACAGTGCTGAGGGGTTCGGGTGAGGAGCTTTGTGGGGTGAAAGATGCACATTTTGGAGAGTGGATTTTTGCTGTTAACCCACTAATTCTTTTTTTTTTCTATTTATACCTTCGTTTGGATATTTAGAAGTCTTTTGCTCTCTCTTCATGGCTGGTGGTCAACATGTCAATTGTCTAAGGGGTCCTTTTACTAAGCCACGTAGGCACGTATGCGCGTCCTATGTGCATCAGATTTGGAGTTACCGCCCAGCTACCGCGTGGCCTGGGCGGTAATTTTGTTTTTTACGTGCGTCCGCTATGCGTACCGGAAAATACATTTTATTTTCCTGCGTGGCGGAAACCTGGTGGTGATCATCATTCTACGCGCATAGACAATTACTGCACAGTTAGCGTGTGAGACCTTACCACTAAGTCCATGGCTGGCGGTAAGGTCTCAGACCCAAAATGGATGCCCGCCAATTATTTTGCCGCACGTCCGTTTTCGGCAAAAAATTTTTAACGGCCTTTTTTTACAGGCGTGCTGAAAAATGGGTCTGTGCGCACCCAAAACAGGCGCCTACACTAGCTCAGCCCATTTTTTGGCACACCTTAGTAAAAGAGTCCATAAGTGTGGTAGCAGGAAAAGAAGCAAAAAAAATGTGCCTGCAGTGCAGAGTAAATCCAAGAAGAAGATACGACCTTGCAGACAGCCAGTAATAATATAACATGTCTATTAACTGAATAACTTTAGAAGCAAATAGGAAACTGAATGTTCCAAATATTCTGACAAATGCCCGACATGTTTCGGCACAAAGTGCCTGCCTGCCTCAGGAGCAAATTCAGACAACTTTATCCAAGCATACAATCCCACCTGTGGTACAAACACCTCAAAGTTTCCAAATCTCCTTACAAAGGGGCTCAAAGAGCTCATTGCATGCTGCAAACACTCATGGCCGCCGAGAGACTGGGCAGTGCCCGGGGCAAGGCCGCCCCTGGGGCCCCCGCTGCTGCCCCCCCCCCCCGAGGTCGTCGTCACCCCCTCCGTCCACCACCGGGCTGTGCCCCGCCCTGAATTCAAATCATAGCGCCTCACCTCGACCTCGCTCCATGTGAAAGAAGCGCAGCAGCAGTCTACAGATCGCCTCCCTTTGGGCCGTCCCTCCCTGTGTCCCACCCTTGCGCAAATTACGTCAGACGAGGGCGGGACACAGGGAGGGAAGGCCCGAAGGGAGGTGATTTGCAGACTGCTGCTGCTGCGCTTCTTTCACATGGAGCGAGGTTGAGGTGAGGCGCTATGATTTGAATTCAGGGGGGCCCGGCCCAATGGTGGACGGGAGGGGGCAGGTGGAGGGGACTGCGGCGCCGGGCCTCCCCTTTCGGCGGCCCTGCAAACACTGGTTGACTCTTTTAAATGATTAACCCCCTCTGTTTACCAAGCTACACTAGTGGCTGCCGTGCTCAAATGCCAACACAGCTCATTCACTTTGGGGCCCTTTTACTAAACTGTGGTAAAAGGGGGCCTGCGCTAGCGTCAGCACATGTTTTTGATGGGCACTGAGGCCCCCCTCTTACCGCAGCCAGTAGAAAGCTGTCATTTTTTTGAGGAAAAGAAATGACTGTGTGGTAAGTGAAACACTTACCGCATGGACAAAACAGCGAAGGTGACTAAAAAAAATGAAAAAAGAAAAGAGAAAAAAAAAATAAATAAAAAAAAATAATAAAATCAAGACGACACTTATAACGTGAAAACTTAAAAATATTTATTAACCATAAAAAAATATGGTACAAAAATAGGGTGGTCAGGACTCGACACAGCTATTTTTGTATAATTTTTTATGGTTAATAAATATTTTTAAGTTTTCACATTATAAGTGTCGTCTTGATTTATTTTTCTTTTTTTCTCTTTTTTTTAGTCATCTTCACTGTTTTGTCCATTGTTGTTTTTCTGCGAAGACTGGTTTCTTCTGTTTTTTTGCAACACATATCCGCATGGCCATTTCGGGTGGGAGCCCTTACCGCCACCCATTGAGATGGTGGTAAGGACTCCCACACTAACCTGGAGGTAGCCGGGCAATGATTACCGCCGGTTAAGTTGCAATGCTAAAGAAAAAATAGATCATATTTTTGCAACGCCAGAAATGTTGCACACTAGGGGTTGGAACTACCACCGGGCTCCTGGGATTGCCAGGCGGTAGTTCCGGCTTGGACCACGGTGGTCTTACCGCTGCTTAGTAAAAGGGTCCTTTTGAATGGGCTGTATTGGCATTGCTGCGTGGCAGCCGCCAGCACAGCTTAGTAACCAGGCCCTGTTTAACAGGGGGTTAAGGTATCTTCTTGTTCTCGGATTTAGTTGTCTAAGGGTGCCATACAGTCAGCTTAATCTAGATTTATTACAATCAAGATTTGTTAAACAAGAGTTAGAGAGGAAATTATGTACTTTTACACTGCTCCAAACTGTTGCACAGTCTCAGATAGCCAGCAGGTAGTGCGTTCCAAATCTGTGGATCAGCAATCGAAAAAGAAGCTGCTCTCGTTACAGCATACCTCGCCAGGTTTAGTTTATTATTTGCAAGTAACAGACTTTTCTGAACACAAAGCTCTTTGCGGGCGATATATAATCATGCGATCTTATACAGCACTCGAGAGGCAATTCGTAGCCAGTGCAATGAGTGAAGTACTGGTGACACATGTTCAAACCGTGGCACACCGGCCAATAACTTGGCTGCTGCATTCTGGATAGTCTGCAATGTCTGTACAGAGCATTGCTGAAATCTGTCTGAGAAATCACCAGACTTTGAACCACTGTTCTAAAACCAGTTCTCGATCGATAACATTGGTTTAAGCCTCGCTAATGGATGTAACTGAAAAAAATGCAGATTTCACCACATTTAAAATTTGATCCTGCATCAATAACTGTTGTTGGGCAGGCTGGATGGATCGTGCAGGTCTTTTTCTGCCGTCATCTACTATGTTACTATCCAGCTTATAATCGAAAGAGAAAAACGCCTATATTTCGACCCAAATCGGGAGATGGGCGTTTTTCTTGCAAAGGCGCCCAAATCGGTATAATCGAAAGCCGATTTTGGGCGTTTCCAACTGCACTCCGTTGCAGAAACGAATAAAGTTGACGGGGGCGTGTCAGAGGCGTGGTTGGGGCGTGGTTATCAGCCGAGGAGAGATGAGCGTCTTTAGCTGATAATCGAAAAAAAAGGCGTTTTTACCGCGATTTTGAGTCACTTTTTTTGGACCCTTTTTTTCACGAACAAGTCCCAAAAAAGTGCCCCAACTGCCCAGATGACCACTGGAGGGAATCGAGGATGACCTCCCCGGACTCCCCCAGTGGTCACTAACCCCCTCCCACAAAAAAAAACCCACTTTAAAAACTTTTTTTCCAGCCTCTATGCCAGCCTCAAATGCCGTACCCACCTCCATGACAGCAGAATATGTTCGATCCTGTCACAGCCTTTCCCTGGGTCAGATGTTGCTCTCGGGTGCAGTACAGGGTCACATCAGCATTGCATTGTGGTGGGTGTAGGGTATTGGGCTCTGTGATTTCATTAGCTTCTGTTACAGTCTCACAATGTTGGTAGTTGGTAGGCTCTTCTCCCATGGTGCTTTTCCCCCTGCCTACTGGGTCAGAGTGTACCCTGTTGTGTTTCCGGTAGTCCATGAGGTAGTGGCCATTTTTGTAAGCCAGTTTTAGATCCCTTCCATGTGTTAGCCACGTTAGAGAACTTAGTTCTTCCCTTGAATGTGGCTGAAAGAGGGCATTGTACAACATTCTGCCAGCTCTGACCTGCTAATCTCACTACCAGGGAGACTCGTTGCCAGTGGTGGGGCACTACCTCAGATCTGCAGTTAACTGTGAGTAAGCGTGCTTATTCCAATAAAGGACGTTTTCGGAGAGATTAGTCTTCAGGTGTAAACTGAGATTAGTCTTCAGGTGTAAACTGGTGTGCCAATGTTATACAGCAGTAACAAGTCCTAGAGGCCTGCGTGTATGCAGGTCCCTGGAGCACTTTTAGTGGGTACCGCAGTGCACTTCAGCCAGGTGGACCCAGGCCCATCCCCCCCCCACCTGTAACACTTGTGCTGGTAAATGGGAGGCCTCCAAAACCCACTGTACCCACATGTAGGTGCCCCCTTCACCCCTAAGAGCTATGGTAGTGTTGTACATTTGTGGGTAGTGGGTATTGGGGGAGGGGGTTGGGAGCTCAGCACCCGTGGTAAGGGAGCTATGCATGTGGGAGCTTTTTCTGAAGTCCACCGCACTGACCTAGGGTGCCCAGTTGGTGTCCTGGCATATCAGGGGGGCCAGTGTACTACCAATCCTGGCCCCTCCCACGACCAAATGGCTCGGATTAGGTCATTTTTGAGCTGGGTGTTTTTAGTTTCCATTATCGCTAAAAAAAAAGTAACGCCCAGCTCAAAAACGTCCATTTTTTTCGAAAATACGGTTTGGCCCGCCCCTTCACGGACCCGTTCTCGGAGATAAACGCCCATGGAGATAGGCGTTTCCGTTCGATTATGCCCCTCCACGTTACTATGTTACTTTTACACAGCTCTTTCTGTCTTTATCCTCTTGTTATCCACACATCTTGTTCCCATCATATGCTCTTGGTCCCTCAGCTATATGGTAGGCCATGTTGTAGAAAATGTTTAGCATCATATCTATGTTAGTTGAATGTTCTAATGCGTGCTTATTAGGTGTATCATTAGTATTATGCTAACATTGTATTATATATCTCTGGTATTTGAATTCCAGTGCTGTTAAATGTGCATATTTTCAATACTGTTTCATGGTAGTTCTATTATTAGGTTTCAATTTACTGGTTCAATTTTATCTCATTTATTGTATTTAGTTTATTCTTGGTTATTTTACTATTGTTATGCTGTTAACAAAATTGTAAGTTTTATGTTAAACTGTACCTGCTGTGCACCACCTTGGGTGAATCTCTTCATGAAGGTGGTTAATAAACGCCAATCAAACATATAAACGGCAAGTGACCGACTCACCTGCAAATGCGCAGTAGAGTCGGAACGCTGAGAGTGTAGAAGTCCAAGCCCCGCCTCCACCAGCAGTACAGCCCAATAGGGAGGAGGGCTTGGACATGGGCGTGGAAATCGGAGGAGGAGGGAGCAGGGAGGGAAGGAGGGGGCGGAACTGAGGGAGAGAGCAGGGTTGGTGGACGGAGGGGGGGGGGCATAGGAAAACAAAAAACTAGCCCGTTGTTACGGGCTTAATGGCTAGTAAATAAATAAACCAACCTCCTAGAAGCCTAGTTTGTCCTTTTGCGGTATATCAAGCTAACATATATTAATTAATAAATAAGCAAACTACAAACCATTCTTTTTGAATTAGTATTTCATGAGAGAAAGATCAGAGCTATATAAGAGGCTCCCAGGTTCGAACGACAAAGATTTACTGTTGCCAGTGAGCTTTTAAGAGGGTTCAATGGATCATCCCTTGACTAAAATACTGACCAGGGCAGGTGATATTAACTTTTAAGGGTCTTCTTCGCATCCTGGAATCTGCTTTTTTTTTTTTTTCAGTTTGCAAACACACATATAAATATTGAGACTGAGCTTCTTATCTTTCCACCTAAACCAACCTCTCCTCCTCCCCCATTCTCTATTTCTGTGGATAACACTCTCATCCTTCCTGTCTCATCAGCTCGTAACCTTGGGGTCATCTTCGACTCCTCCCTTTCCTTCTCTGCACATATTCAACAGACTGCTAAAACCTGTCGTTTCTTTCTCTATAATATCAGCAAAATTTGCCCTTTCCTTTCTGAGCACACTACCAGAACCCTCATCCACGCTTTTATCACCTCTCGCTTAGACTATTGCAACTTGCTTCTCACAGGTCTCCCACTTAGCCATCTCTCTCCTCTTCAATCTGTTCAAAATTCTGCTGCACGACTAATATTCCGCCAGGGTCGTTATGCTCATATTAGCCCTCTCCTCAAGTCACTTCACTGGCTTCCTATCCGTTTCCGCATACAGTTCAAACTCCTCTTATTGACCTATAAGTGCATTCACTCTGCAGCTACTCAGTACCTCTCCACTCTCATCTCTCCCTATATTCCTTCCCGGGAACTCCGTTCACTGGGTAAATCTCTCTTATCTGCACCCTTCTCCTCCACCGCTAACTCCAGACTCCGTTCCTTTTATCTTGCTGCACCATATGCCTGGAATAGACTTCCTGAGCCGGTACATCAAGCTCCATCTCTGGCCGTCTTCAAATCTAAGCTAAAAGCCCACCTTTTTGATGCTGCTTTTAACTCCTAACCCTTATTCACTTGTTCAGAACCCTTATTTTATCATCCTCACCTTAATTTTCCCTTATCTCTTGTTTGTCCTGTTTGTCCTACTCCTAATTAGATTGTAAGCTCTGTCGAGCAGGGGCTGTCTCTTCATGTTCAAGTGTACAGCGCTGCGTACGTCTAGTAGCGCTATAGAAATGATAAGTAGTAGTAGTAGGAATGATGGACAATATGGATATTCATCGAAACATAAGCAGCCCCATAAAATCACACAAATCTCAAGATAGTGTTTAACAGTGACTAATATTAACCATTGTGGAGGAAAAAGGCTTTTTTTTTCTCCCAATTTGTAGAAATGTTTTTGTATTTTTCATTTGCTAGTATTTTGAAAGGAAAAATGCTTTTGAAATAATTTTCTGTATTCCCCGTAGCTGCCTGCATATGTCACTCTGTTTTCTCTTAGTTTCTTAGGGGCCATTTTACTAAGCTGTGTTAGGCATTAACATTCTTCTAATGCAGCGAAATTGGCCTAACATGGGATGCTGTAAAGCATTCTGGCGTCCTTTAACTAAGCTGCGGTGAAAGGGGGCCTGAGCTAGCATCAGTGCGTGTTTTTGACTGGAAAAGAAATGACCATGTGGTAAGTGAATCACTTGCCATGCAGCCATTTCAGGGGGGGGGGGGGGGGAAGAGCTCTTACTCCCACCCACTGAGGTGGCAGAAAGAGCTTCCGCACTAACCCGGCAGTAAACGTGCAGCATGCAGCACTGCCCAATTGTTGCCGGGTAAGCACTGGCGCTACAAAAATAGAAACTATTTTTTGTAGAACTGGAAATGGCGTTCACTGGAGGTAGGAACTTCTACTACTACTTAACATTTCTAAAGCGCTACTAGGGTTACGCAGTGCTGTACAATTTAACATGGAAGGACAGTCCCTGCTCAAGGAGCTTCTGCCGGGCTCCTACACACCAACCCTTTAGTAAAAGGGTCCCATCGTGTTAGTTTTGCCATGTGCATGCACAAACTATGTGCTGAATTTTATTTGTATTTTTTGAGGGGCGTATCAGGGGGGAAAAAGTGGGTGTTCCTGCAGTAACCAGTTAGCACGTATACATGACCACACTAACCGGTATGGTTAAGGGGTGAGCCTTTACTGCCTACAGAATAGATGGTGGTAAGTGCTTACAGGGCAATTTTTTGGAAACGGCCATATGCTAATGGCAACATTAGCACATGCCAAACCCCAAAGAAGTTTGAGAATATAAAGCTATCTTTGTGTCTCACCCTCCTGTAACCTTCAGATTTCAACAAGGAAATCTGTGGGCAAGTCACTTAAACCTCCATTGCCCCAGGTACAAAATAAGTACCTGAATATATGTAAACCGCTTTGAATGTAGTTGCAAAAACCTCAGAAAGGCGGTATATCAAGTCCCATTTCCCTTTCCCTATTTGAGATTCTACATGGAATGTTGCTACTATTTGAGATTCTTCGTGGAATGTTGCTACTATTGGAGATTCTAGATGGAATGTTGCTACTATTGGGATTCTGTTGCTACTATTTGAGATTCTACATGGAATGTTGCTATTCCACTAGCAACATTCCATGTAGAAGCCTGCCCTTGCAGATCAGCAACGCGGCCACGCAGGCTTCTGTTTCTGTGAGTCTGACATCCTGCACGTATGTGCAGGACGTCAGACTCACAGAAACAGAAGCCTGCGCGGCCACATTGCTGATCTGCAAGGGCAGGCTTCTACATGGAATGTTGCTAGTGGAGGAGTAGCCTAGTGGTTAGTGCAGCAGATTTTGATCCTGGGGAACTGAGTTAGATTCCCACTGCAGCTACTTGTGACTCTGGGCAAGTCGCTTAACCCTCCATTGCCCCTGGTACAAAATAAGTACCTGAATATATGTAAACCGCTTTGAATGTAGTTGCAAAATACCACAGAAAGGCGGTATATCAAGTCCCATTCCCCCCTTCCCTCTAGGTGAATTTTAAACAATTGGAACCTCAAACACCTCCTGATAGGGAAAATACCAACAGTATACAAGATTCGGATGTATGGTCAAGCCGTCAGCAGGGTGTGGGACGGCATTCCAAATATGGACATTGTTCTATTTGCCTGGTGTCTATTGAAGACTCTGGCTTTATTTCTTCCAAGGGTAAGGAATTTACTTAGAGATGCAACACTACTTGTGAGTCCAAAAATGTGGTCTATCTATTTCATTGCCCTTGCAATTTTTTATATATTGGGCACACTGCACATCAATTCAAAACCAGAGTGATCGAACATCGACACTGTATAACCCATTCTAAGTTGGAAGCTCCTATGGTACGTCATTGCTTATAAGCTCAACATCAGTTTGACCAACTTCGATGTATGGTGATTGACCAAGTGAAATTGGGTAAGAGAGGGGGGGATATTTAAAACATTCTTTGGCGTATGGAGCAGCATTGGATCTTTATGCTTAAAACAACAGAACTGTATGGTTTAAATAGAAACACTGAATGGAATGCCTACTTTTGATTGACAGCCGGCTTCTGCGCGGTGGCGTCTGGCGTGTCTTTCTATTGGCGGGGCCGGCTTCCTTTTTGATTAGCCAGCCGGCAGTACAGAGGACTTTAAATTTCTCGGCTTGTGTTATTCTTCCAGCGCCATCTTTGATGTCAGATATTAAGGACGTCAGAATTTCCTGCGATTTCTTTCCTGAAGCAGCCAGTAAATGGGCGAAACAAGGCGCTGTTGTTGAGGGAGACACTTTTCATTGGAAAGTTTTTATACCTTCAAGGGGACAGGATGGTGGAGACTTCAAGGAGCAATTGAAAAATTCAGTGGTAGCCTCTCCAAGAGAAGCGATAGCGGGCCTGCTAGCGTCAATTTGAACTACAACTATAAGTATCATTATATTTACAAGCTCAGCATTTTTTTGGGCCTTACATTAATGTATACTGTACCTATTTTTTGTAGGGTATCTTTTGTGCTCCAGGTCTCTTAGGACCAGTGCCAGTTTTTTGAGGGTTTTGCTAGTGTTATTTGGGGTTCACGTTTTTTGTGTCTTGTTTGTTTGTATGTTTTGTTTCGTCACTCACCTCCTGTCCTTCTTTTCATTAAAAGGTTTTTTAAATCATCTGATTTTCTCTGTAATTAGAGTTTTTGCGGTTGATTTTTTTTCCTTTTTTCCAGGCAGGGACCTATGATAGTACCTCACTCCCAATTTGGATAGTGGATTTTGTATACTGTTGGTATTTTCCCTATCGGGAGTGTTTGAGGTTCCAATTGTTTAAAATTCACCTAGAGATTTACTTGTTGAAATCTGAAGGTTACAGGAGGGTGAGACACAAAGATAGCTTTATATTTTCAAACTTCTTTGGGGTTTGGTATTTCAAGTTTGAAATTCCCTTTTCATATTTAGAGGTTTTCTAACATCAGCACATGGTCATTATTGAAAATAATTGAAAAAAGGCATTTTTATTGCTGTGGTAAAAATGGCCTTAGCATGTGGGAAAGAGCCGTATAAGGGTGCGCTAAGTCCATTTCTTACCACAGCTTAGTAGAAGTAGGGTTACTATATGTCCGGATTTACCCAGACATGTCCTCGTTTTGAGGACATGTCCGGGTAACCGGGCGGGTTTTGCCAATCTGCCCGTTTGTCCAGATTTCCGACCTATGCTAGCCTCCTGGCCCGTCCCTCCCCTTACTTACTACTCTATTGCCCTGGTGGTCTAGTGACCTCTTCCGCCTTTGGGGCAGGAAAGAGCCCCCTCTTTCCTGCCCAGAGCGCTGCCCTGCATCCTGTTGCTGATCTCGGCGCTGATTCAAAATGGCCACCGAGAGTTGCAGCGACCTCGCGAGACTTCAACTCTCGGCAGCCATTTTGAATCGGCGCCGAGATCAGCAACAGGATGCAGGGCAGCGCTCCGGGCAGCAAAGAGGGGGCTCTTTTCTGCCCCGAAGAGGTCACTAGACCACCAGGGCAGTAGAGAAAGGTAAGGGAAGGGGGGTGACGGGGAGGGGAGTGGAGGAGGGGTTGACGGGGTGTGTGAGACAGTGGGGAGGGGAATATGTGACAGGGGGCGGAGTGAGGATGTGAAAGGGGGCGGAGCGGGTGTGAAAGGGGGCAGGGTGTGGTGGGGCATGTGTCCTCTTTTTTTGGGGACCAAATATGGTAACCCAAAGTAGAAGGACCCCTTAGTGTTGTGTGTCACAAGGGTTGTTGGGTAACAGTGATATCATAGTACTGTGGGGAGTTTATGAATTTACCTGTTTGGATTAAACTGGTGAAGCATCCATCAGCATAGATAACAGGTGACCAGTAGGTTCTCAGTGCAAACATTTGGAAGCAGCTATGGAAGGCTGTAAATAGTGTACAACTGCATGGGCAGAATGTTGGGGAAAGAGGTTGGAGTTATGGCGTAGACATTATATAATGGGGAGTGGCTCCAGGAGAGGTATTATCAGTGGCAAATGCAGAGGAGGGACAAAGGGTGCTAGTTTCCAGGAATAGGGTCAGCTGTAGGTTAGGGTCACTCAGGAGACATAGCAGCAGTAGCAGTTTCTTGCAGCTCTTTTACACAGCTGAAGCAAAACTCAAATAATTTTGAGTTAGTATTTCAGCCTAGAAGGCTTGGGTATCGAGAAGTGGTGGGTGGAAGTGAAGGTGAACCCTTGAGGAGAAGTGGAGGGAGACTCCAAAGAGCAGCAATGCTTATAGGTTGGGCTTGTGGGGCAGTGGCACTAGGGAAGCACGAACAAATACTGAAGAACAGCATACTGATGTCACTGAGAGAGGTGCATCTTGGGATACATCCTGGTACCAATACAAAGAAGAAAACAAGATGGCTGCAAGTGCTTAGAAACAGGGACAGCAGAACATCATTTTATTTTAGGGAGTGGTGCAAGCAGACCTCCAACCCTGCCTCCATTTCCCTACTTGCTGATATTCTCGGGGAGGGGGGGGGGGAGTTGGATGGACCTTGGTCCTGTTGGCCCACCTGTTCTGCGACCTCATTCTAGAAACAAAGTAACTTTTTTAAAAAATCAACCCAGCAGGAAAAAAAAACTGTGTTTGTAACTTCTATTAAGGAGGACGAACAGTATGTCAAATCTGTACAGGTGGTACTGCCAAATTGAGCAGAGGCAACCCAAGAAGCACCTGACAGTGTGAGCAACGAGCATGTCACATGACTCACTCTGAGGATTAGCAGAAAGTTAGCAAGGATTGATGTAAGGTTCCCCGTGTTCTAATTCCGGGTTGATAAGTGAGATTATAATTCCTTTTCAAAACTCTGTGAATGTGCTAGCTATAATTTTGGAAAACACCTAAATCTATGGACCTACGTGTCTCATCAGTGGTAAAGAAATCTTTTTTTTTATGTTATGGCAACTGTGGTCTCTCCACTTTTTTTTAGACCAAAAATCTATTCTGCACTTCTTCATTCACTAATTCACTAGTACTTTCTAGTCTTGATTATTGCAGTTTGTTCTTACAAGGTGCTAAGCTTTCCAATATATGTCAATTACAATTAATATAAAACACTATTATAAAACTCCTTCATGGTGCAAACAAAAGTCACCCCTCTCTTATTCTACAAGTATTGGCTTCCTAATTCCTACCAGAGCCCTTTTAAAATAAGCATCTTTGTCCGTTAAGTATATTACTCCAGTCAGCTTCCATTCCTTTTTTTAATTTGATTAACCCCCTATTTTTCATCAAGAGCCCTTCAGTCTTACGGTCAGAGTTTATTAGTCTTTCTGTCGTTTTGACATATTTGTATAGACACAACTGGGCATTCTTGTTTTAGCGTTCTTACTCCTACTATCTGGAATAGTCTACCCCTGGATGTTCATTTAAAATGATCATCACTTAACCAAGCGTTCTCCCAACCATAATTTTGTTTATCGTGTGGAGGTAATCTGCCCTACTCTCAATAGCCAACCTACCAATTGTGTCTTAGATGTTAAGTTTTGGCCATTTAATGTCATGGTTTTAGAAATATTGAATTAACACTGTAAACCAGCCCCTCCTATTGTGATATCTTGTCATATTTTTGCCTTCTTTCTTGTTGTCTGTAATCCCCTCTCAGTTATTATTATAATTATATTGTAAACTGCTTGGATACCCTCATTTTAATGGCATATTAAATAGACACTTGATATTCCCGTGGCATCTTTACCCTCTGGAACTGCTGCTCTGTGTACTTGACTTTGGCTGTCTGGGGGCTGCTCAGCTCAGAGATTGCCTGGAAGGAAGATGTAATCATGAACATGGACTGTTAGGAATACACCATTTCAAGTTCTCTGGCATAGAATCAAACCTTTGCTTTAATATATTCATGTTCAATTTATCCCAATGGAGTTCCGCATAAGTAATGGCTGCATTTTCTTTTGTTCCAACAAAATTTCAAGGTACTTTACATTGTAAAACGTGAGACCCTTGCATGCAATCGCCCCTGGGTAAACTTTACTTTGCACCTTAGAATCTAGATTCTATCTTGGGGAGAAAGGACACTGTGATCATTTGCATAAGAGGATGCAGTTCCTGAAGTGCAGGCCTTTGAAACAGCATAATCATATTTACGTACGGTCGATCCTCTTGAGCATATAGTCTGTAACCGTTTTGCTAAATGTATGCCCAAAGAATCATTTCCATCTTTCTCACTGTGTTGCTGTTTTATGAGGCCTGGACAGAAGTGTAGCAAGTTTCTTCCATGCATTAGCGCTGAGTCGCAGGGCAGGTATTTCACAGTTTAAATATTTTCGACATAACCTGTGTTTATTCTATTGTTTTTTTGGGGGTTTTTTTTTTTGCAAGGACCACTGCCCTAAGCATTACTAGCCACTTCCCAGCTCCAGCTGGGGATGAGACAAGGCCAGGTCTTCCCGCTGCTGAAACCTGTCAGCAGAACAGCTTGTGAAGAAGCTTAATTCTCCCAGAACATGGGGAGATGTCCAGGCCTGTCCTTGAGGAGTGAGGAAAGTACTTCCTGAGTCACTTCTGAAGATGGAGCCTTCTCCCATTTCTTTGCCAGTCTGCCTCTACTTGCATGCCTGACTGTCCTCTCCAGCTATGTGCAGGCTAAGTTTAGGCAGAATTGGACATCTTACTTCAAGGTTGAAGTATGGTGAGAAAAAATTAGACTCCTGTTCCTAGCTAACCTTCCCTTCTGAACGTGTCCTTTCCAAATAATGCACATGCCATCTCTCTCGCCAGCATGCTGAAAAGTTCTGTCTTTGTACGCCGTTTAAGGTTTGATAGATTAGATATCAAACCCTTCAAAATGTGGTAGACAGGGCAATTGCCTTTTCTAGATTCATTGATTGATTTTAAAAATTTCTAACCCACCTACAACTAGGCGGAGTACAAAGAAAAACATACATATTCTTAAAACCACAAACAGAAGTCACTGATCGTACCCAGTCCATCAACCCCATGTTTTCACAAACAGGTTTTCAAACCCTTGGCAAACTGCTCCAAACTGTTGCACAGTCTCAGATAGCCAGGTAGTGCGTTCCAAATCTGTGGATCAGCAATCGAAAAAGAAGCTGCTCTCGTTACTGCATACCTCGCCAGGTTTAATTTATTATTTGCAAGTAACAGACTTTTCTGAACACAAAGCTCTTTGCGGGCGATATATACTGATGACCTGTTTAAAATACCATGGAAGAAACGTTGAATACAGCACATGATTGATCAATCATGCGATCTTATACAGCACTCGAGAGGCAATTCGTAGCCAGTGCAATGAGCGAAGTACTGGTGACACATGTTCAAAACGTGGCACACCGGCTAATAACTTATTATTATTTATTGCATTTGTATCCCACATTTTCCCATCTATTTGCAGGCTCAAGGTGGCTTACATAGTTTAGTTATGATATTGTCATTCCAGGAAATTGGATACAATTAGTAATCTGTAAAGATTGAGTAAGGAGAAGAAGAAGGAAGTGGTTGGGTGAGAAAGTTTAGAAGGTGGACTTTCATAGCTGGATGGATTGGTGAGGTGGATTGTTGAGTTATGGGTTCTCTTTGTAGACTTTGCTGAAGAGATGTTTTCAAATGGCTGCTGCATTCTGGATAGCCTGCAATGTCTGTACAGAGCATTGCTGAAATCTGTCTGAGAAATCACCAGACTTTGAACCACTGTTTAAGCCTCGTTAATGGATGTAACTGAAAAAAAAATGCAGATTTCACCACATTTAAAATTTGATCCTGCATCAATAACTGTGAATCGAAAATCACCCCTAACACTTGCATTTTATCCCTCACTGGTATCACAGTCTTACCCACCTTCACAGACTGAGATTGAAGCAATTCTTCATCCTGACCTAAAAACATCAATTCAGATTTACTTAAATTTACAGCCAACCTAGTCTTCCTTGGTTGCTGGTTTCCGTCCTTTCAGATATTGTCCCTGGTGTCATACCCACTATGGTAGTGGCTCTCAAACCTGGTCCTGGGGGCACCCCAGCCAGTCAGGTTTTCAGGATATCCACAATAAATATTCATGAGAGAGATTTGCATGCACTACCTCCACTGCATGCCAATCTCTCTCATGAATATTTATTGTGGGTATCCACAAAACTTGACTGGCTGGGGTAGATTCAAGAAAGTGCGGCAAAAATTAGACGTGAAAAATATGGGAGCTAAGCACTAATTTTATAGCGGCAATTGTGAGCAGAATAGAGCATACATCAGCAGGCGTGCACCTAATGAGAGAATTTACGCCATGTCAAAGACTGTTGTAAATGGTCATGCCTAAAGTTGGCAGTTGGGCACAGAAGGGATCATATTCTACAACTTTCGTGTGCAACTGCAAGACACATCCCTGATTCCCCCCTTCTAGTTGTGCACTATAGCTTTAGGTGCTAACTGCTGGATTCTACGTAGCGCGCCTAGAGATCCATGCCGAAGTCAAGGCGTATTCTATAACAACGCGCATAACTTAATTGGCTTAACAAGCTAATCAACGTTTTTAACAGTACTTAACAAACAATAATGAACACTAATTGGCAATAATTAGAATTTACGCGCACAACTTGCTAAATGGATTCTGTAATGAACTGCGCTTAAATTCTAATGCACGCAGTTCAAAAGGGGCTTGGCTATGGGTGGAGAAATGGGAGTTCCATGGGTGTTCCCAAGTTTACATGCGCAGTTATAGAATATGGCCCAGTGCGCGTAAATCTACAAGCAGGGATTTACACCACATTTTGGTTGGTGTGAATGGAGGCACATAGTTTTAGGTGCTGGGATATCAGTTTAGCGTATTCTATATACTGCGCCTAAATCAAGGTGCCGCTTAGAGAATGCGCTTAGGTGGAAATGATTACCACATGGATATTTTAGGCGCCTTATGTAGTATCGCTAAAGTGCTGTTTGGCTGTAGATTAGCCGTTTTTTGTTTGTCCTGGCTTCATTAGGTACCGCGGAGATCAGCTTAACCCCTTATCACCTGTTTCGGTACGAAATATCACAGGGAGCAACTAACCGTCACAGCTTGTTGCCGGCTTATCAGTAAACCAGCTGACAGCCCGGAGAGCGACGTCCAGCACAATACTATGCTAGGAGTTTGTTTGACGATTGATCTGCTTGTCCCTGGTTTCCATTTGACCCAATTCTCCTCCAGCCTTTCCATCGGGCCGCTGGCGTCTCCTGCACTATGGGCCCTCTTTCGGTGTATTCTGCCAGTGCCGCTTGCCACTTGGCTTTGCCTCCAGTCCACGATTGTCTCCTACGCTGCTTATTACCAGCTGCTGGGCATCGCAGCTTGCTTCGCGTTGGGGTTACTTTTTGGAAAACGCTGCACATCGTGGGAGACTTGATTCCTTTTTGACCACCTATCCCAGCCGTTGGCTGACGCCAGCATTATCTGTCTTGTCCGATGGTGTCCGCTTTCTAGTCAGCTGTTTCTGACGAAGATTGTGGAAGAGGGACTGATTGCAGCACTCCTTTGTCTTGGGGTTGGAGTGGACGGTTGGCACTATTCAATCACAGTGAGTCAAACCCTTCTCAACCGTCGGCAGCCAAAAGAGATTCAGCCTACTCCAAGGCTTCAACATATCACCTGAAGTCCTTCCTACTAACATATTTATGGACCATTTTTAGACTCTTTTCACCTTTCCTTATTATCTATTTTCTCTGTTTTTTCGATTCTATCTAATTTAATTCTAATTTAATTGTAACTGTGTCACCTCTGATCTGGCAATAGCCTATCAATGCATTGTAAGCCACTTTGAGCCTGCAAAACTGTGGGAAAAATGTGGGGTATAAATGCACAAAAATAAATAAATAATAAAACTCACCCTCAACGTTCTGAAGACAACGTTCTGAAGTCACTCAGTCACTCCCTGAAGGGTTCATGGATTCATGGTGGTGAAACCATAACACTGACCATGTCTCTCTGCCCCGCCCTCGCATGACGGACCAATCAGAAAAAACACCCTCAACATTCTGAAACACAAAGGACCATCACAACACCGTTCCTAGGCAACACTAGGCAACGTAAGACGGACCAATCAGAGGAAACTACGTGACAATAAGGGAGGAGCATTCCCCAGCAGAATGGCTCATTATCTGTGCAGCACGGAGAGCACAGAACCACCGCTGGAAGGAGAGAAGAATATTCCTGCTGTGGGTATGTGCAAAAAAAGACCGGGGGGGGGGGGGGAGAAACACTCACTCACTCACACACACGCAAAATAACTCTGTGACACATACATACACACACACACACACAAAAAGCCACATGCTAGCGCCCGTTTCATTGGTTTCGGAAACGGGCCTTTTTTACTAGTAAAAAAATAAGTTTGTAGAATAGGGCCTACATGCAGTTATGCACAAAAGTATAAATTAATGCCAATTAGTACCAATTAACAGCACCAAGGGTTATCATTGGTACTTAAGGTCTTTTGCGCCTAATTTAACAATTAAGTTCGGCGTGCAACTGTCACAGGTCTATAATTTGCACGCTAGTAAGAAATTTGGGTGTGCAACTTTATAGAATCCCGTTCTCACGAGTTCCTAGAAAGATCCAAACTTCTGTTACTGCCCACAGACACTGCCTGGCCTGCATGTTCCTGCTGAGGTACTGCTGCATCTCCGAGCTTCTGGCTGGGAAGAAATCCACTTGCTCTTCTGATTGAGGGATGGACCATATTGTCCTTCTGCCAGAGGTAGAACCTTGCCTGGGAGCTGCCTGGTAGTATGCTAAACTCATGCCAACATGGGCTGAACACTTAGCCACACATGTATATAATATATACCAACTAAATGAATTGCTGCAGAAAGGGGAAGGGATTTTTTTTTTCATTTTGGAAATCTAATTATTGATCTGGGGGTTATTAATTTCCCTGAGCAACTATTGGCCTTAGTTTGGCCCTGCTATGGCTTGTCTTCTCTGGACCTTATCAGTACCTTGCAGACAGTAGTAGGGGTGATCAAAAACAACTACACTCCTCCACCCCTACTTTTAAAAAAACCTAGAAAAAACCCCCAAATGCACTGAAGTTTGTTGCATCTGATTAGCTGGCTGCACCTCACCCTGTTCTCCATGGACAAGCAGGATGAGTCAGCCACACACTGATGACATCATCCGATGAACTGGAAATGGATAAGCTCTCCCAGAGCTCAGAGGAAAGTCTTTGAGAGAGGGGACCCCCCTCTGAACATGAGTAGGTCGGACTCTATGTATACCCCTGTGCAACCCACTTCTACCTCAGCTTACCTCATCCGTCCTTCACAACGGACAAATTCTTGCTCTCCTCTCAACTATCAGAATGACTGACCCTCAGGGCCGCCGAGAGGGGGGGAGCAGGGGGGGGGGGGCAAAATTTCCCAGGCCTCCAAGGCGGAAACCGGAAGTTACATCAGACGAGGGCGGGACACAGGGAGGGAAGGCCAGAAGAGACGCGATCTGCAACTGCCGCTTTGAATGAAGGGGGCCCGGAGCCGTGGAGGCAGGCGGGTGAGACTGCGGACTGCAGCGACGGGGGGCGGCAGTGGCGGGGGGGGGGGGGGGCGGATGCGGGGCGGCCTTGCCCCGGGCCCAGCCTAGTCTCTTGGTGGCCCTGCTGACCCTGCACCTATACCTCTTAATACAGCCAAGTCAGGCTTTTAAAAAATGCCCAAGCTGCAAAAAGGAGATGAACATGACTGATTCACATGATGTGTGTGTCTGCTGTCTGGACACAGCTCACCTCATGGCTGCCTGTCCTTTTTGCCTCCAGATGTCCCCCGACAGCCAGGAAGCACCACCTGCACACATTGCAGGACTTCCTCATGAAAAAGACAAAGGAACTCCCACTGAAAACAATGAAAAAGAAAGGAAAAAGGTCGCTGGCTCTCCCTCATGGCCAGGAGCAATCGTCCACCTCTGCAGCCACCATGCCGCCCCCCCTGACTCAAACGGGGACCGAGGCCCGCAATGATCCCACCCTAAGGACCTGCTTTGAACCCAAGCTCATCTGGTGGAAAATCTACAGGCTACAGATGCTCTTGCAAGTCCTGCTGTCCACCCCCTTGCAGTTCCGATACACGCAGTAACTCCTGCATCCTGCCTGCTATCTTCAGCCTCCAGCCAGCCAGACACTGCTCTGTCTCCAGCTCCCATGATAGAACTACAAGTCTCTTGTGTTGCAGATCTTTCCCCAGGACTGGGAGGCAAACCGGTGGAAAAACTCCTTTTAAAACTACACTACTCCTCTCCCCTTCTGGACACCGCCAGCACCTGCTCTGCTTCACACTGTGGAATAGAGACCTGCATGGGAAACGGGGTATGCGGGAATCCCACAGAACCCGCGGGGGATAGAAGCAGTTCTGTGGGGATCCCTTGGGGACAAAAAGTTCCTTTGGTGTTCCCGTGGGGATGGAAGCAGTTCCCATGGGGATGGAAACAGTTCCTTTGGGATTCCCATGGAAGTGTATGCTGCACTTGCGCCAGCCTCTCACCTACCGAGTACCAAGTTCTTTGAGTGCTGTCTCCTCCTCCTCCTCCTTGCTTTCACAGATGCGGAACCCTCCATTGAGGTGGTGGAGACACAAACGGTGATGAAATTCAAAAAGGCGTGGGATGAACACAGAGGATCTCTAATTAGAAAATGGAAGTTATACAAAAAAAACTAAACTTAAATGGCTGCATGCGTGTGGATTTGTCAAGTGACGCTTAGATGGCGACTCCGACTGTGATGAATTAGGGCCGATACCAGGCAGACTTGTATGGTCTGTGTCTCAAACATGGCAGTCTGGTTTAGGATGGGCTGGAAAGGGCTTAGACAGCAACATTAGTGGCTGGAACATGAGGACAGTCCTGGACAGACTTTTACGGTCTGTGTCCTGCAAATGAGAAGATAAATAGGCTGGAGTGGGCTTTGAGGGCAACTCCAGTAGTTGGAACATAAGGATAGGGACAGGAGGACTTCTATGGTCTAAGTCCCAGAAACGCCACAGAAAGACTATAATCAAGTATATAATATCACATTCATTGTTGATTTAATCATGAATTGATAATGAGTGTGACTATTGGGTAGATTGGATGGACTGTTCCGGTTTTTATCTGTTGTCATTTACTGTGTTACTATTAATCCTCTCTGCTTCCAGGCTGATGAGCAGACCTCGGCTCAGACATAGGAACGAGCATCAGATGTCACCTGACCTACTGGCGCGTGAATATGGCGATCTCTTAGCACACAGTGCCAGTGAATCAGAGACAAGTTTTACATGTGCACACCAGAGTGTTCCAAGTTCCAACTTCCGTTACTTCCTTGCCTGCAGTGCCGTGGCTGGAACCCAGAGAGAGACTGAGAGAGTCGACTGGAATTTTTTTTATGTACCATTAAATTCTTGCGGGATTGGTGAGGACAGGTTAAAATTATTGAGGGTCTGGGTGGGAACAGGTTAAATACTTTGGGGGATGTGTTACATTCTTGTGGGGATGGGTGGGGACGGGTAAGATTCCAGCCGGGATGGGCGGGGACGGGTAAGATTTCCGTCCTTGAGCAACTCTGGAACTGAGATCACTATGGACTCTGCCCCCTTAAAGGGCCAGCGTCCCAAAAACAGTCAGATCTTATGCACAGCAAGAAACCAGCCTGGCAGGCCTGAAAACAGTATAGTAAAGAGGAGGAGACCCCTCTGTGGGCCACAAGAGCCCCCCCAGGTATGCAGACTGCAGAAAGCGATACCGAATGGCCTCCTCCTCACCTCGCAGGAAGAGAAAAGTGCCTCATCACTGCAAGCATGGACCTCACCGGAAACCATCCCTAGCAAGACCTCCTGATGTTGTTGGACCCGGCACAGGATCATAAGGGACCCTGACTATCCCTCCACATCAACAACTCCTCAACCTTTTTGGCCAGCTCATTGTGCAGTTCTCAGCAATGTCAGGAAGTGCCACCAGCTCACCCGGGAAGTGCTAATCTTGAGGCCCCTTTATCAGCCCCAATGACAAACCCCACTGGGGTATCCCCCTCACAAACATCCACCTTGGGTGACTACCCTTCAAACCAGGGCAGTGAACCTCTCATTCTGGACCACTCGGCTTTTGAAGGAGAAAACCTGCATTCCACAATGCCCCAGGACCCCTCGGGCATCCTTGCAGACCCAAGTCCCCCGGCATCTAAGGATCTGAGCTGCCCGAAGTTCCTACAAAAGGTCTCAACATATCTTGGATTCACTCCTACTGAAACCCCTGATCGGCACAGCTAGGCACTGGGCATCCTCAAATTTCTGGATACACCAAAATCGGGCATTGCGATGCCAGGCCAACAACTCTTCCTGGACTGTCATGAAAAAATCTGGCAGACACCACTCTCTGGATCAGCCCTGTCAAAGCGCCTTGACCTCAAATACTAAGTACTTGCCTGTGCTGGCTTTGACAAACCACAGCTTCCCCACCAATCCATCGTTGTGGAATCCACCCTAAAGAAGGCTAGAAGCTCCAAGACCCATGCCAATGATCCCCCAGAGAAAGAACAAAAAAACCTGGATACCATTGGAAAGAAAGTGTACCATGGAACTATGCTCAACACCACAACTGATGCTCATCTTTTTCAACTAATTCTCTACAGTGATGCCCTCAGGAAGAAAACTGAGGAGCTCCTGGCCTTCCTGCGACCAGACAACAAGTCTTTCATCATTCCCATCCTCCGGAACATGGAGGAATGTGGAAAACACATAATCAGAGCGGCCTTCGAGACCTCCGCCCGCACAGCCAACATCGCTATAGCTTCAAGATGCATGTCATGGCTCAAAGCCTCAGTACTTCATGAGGGCACACACAAATGCCTTGTTGATGCTCCTTGCTCGGGGTAGATCCTACTGTATTCGGGGACAAAGTCAAAGAGACAGTGAACACCCTGAAAGACTGCCCAACGCTGCAAACTCTATCCACAGACGGCTGGATCGGCCTACATTGTCTAGAAGACACCAGTCCACACATTACCGCAGACATCATTACAGCTCAAGACTGTATGATAGCTCCTCAAGGTGACAGCCCCATCACCAAAAAAACTCAACTATATAATGCACCCTGTCAGTAGAGACAATGACCAAAGGAATGAAAACACCAAAAACCAAAACCCGCCACAACCTCTAAGGTGGGTCTCAGCTTTTGACTTAAGCCCACCAGCCTTTCCGCTAGTGGGGGGTCAACTCTCCCTCTTTGTCAACACCAGGATACAGATAACAACAGAAAAATGGGCCCTCAACATCATCCAGCACAGATACTGGATCAGATTCCACATCCTCCCATCATCCAGACCCCCCTCTAAACACGACACTCTGACATCTCTAACCCACCTCATTCACAAAGAGAGCCAGTTTCTCCTCTGAATGAAAGCAATAGAGCCCATTCCCCAAATAGAGCTCAGCCAGGGGTTCTACTGTTGGTACTTCCTAGTCCCCAAGAAAACAGGGGATTAAGACCCATTCTGGACCTCAGACACCTCAACACATTTATCCAGAAGAAGAAGTTCCGAATGCACTTGCTAGGAGGCCATCCTTCCACTGATCCACAAAAACAACTGGCTTGCCTCCCTGGACCTTCAGGATGCATATACTCACATCCCAATCCACAAATCTTACAAGAAATTCCTACAATTCTATGTCCTGGGCCAACACTACTAGTACCTGGTCCTCTCATTCAGACTCTCCACTGCACCAAAGGTCTTTACCAAGTGTATGTCAATGGCAGAAGCCCACCTTCGCAAGGCTGAGGTACGTTCATTGGAGTGAATATCTGCATGAAACGCTGCAAGACCTTCCTGCCCTTCCCGAGAGGACAGGCAATACACTCCTGGCACAGCGCATCGCGTCTGCAAACAAGGTTTCGTCATGGACCCTCCTCTGCTTTCTGGGACACCTAGCTGCATCAGTCCACGTTGTTCCACTAGCCAAACTGCACATGTGGACACTCCAGTGGCACCTATGCAGAGGATGGAACCAGCACAACCAATCCCTGTCCCAGAAGGTCATTATCACCCAGTCCGCCCACGACTCACTCAGGTGGTGGCAAAATCACTGCAATATCTACAAAGGGAAACCCCTCCAGCCTCCCCATCTACCAGAAAATCCTGTATACTCAAGTGGAAAAGATTCCAGACCTTGTGTTCCAGGGCGTGGATAAACCCCTTTTAGTTCACTATCCCAACTGTCCTATAGTACCTACTCAGCCTATTACACGCAGGCTTCAAGACAGCTTCAGTCAAAGTTCACATCAGTGCTATATCTGTCTTCCATGAAAGACTGGATGGCGAACAAGTATTCTCCCATCATCTAATGTCCAAGTTCATGAAAGGACTTGCAAACCTTCACCCACTAGTCTGGCGTCCACCACCGGCTTTGGACCTCAACAACGTCCTCCACCACTTCATGCTCTACCCTTTTGAACCTCTGGAAACCATGGACATCAAGTTCCTCACCTGGAGGGCTATCTTCCTCATTGCCATAACATCTGCTAGGTTCATCAGCATGCTCCAGGCCCTTGTGACCTACCCACCATACACACAGCTCCACCATAACCATGCACTCTTCAGAACACACCCAAAATACCTGCCTAAAGTGGTTTCTCCTTTTCACATCAATCAAACCATTGATTTCCACCCGGAGCCACACACCAGAAAGATCAGTTACTTCACTCTTTGGACTGCACCCATGCCGTGCGCCTCTACTTCCACTGCACACAGACCTGGAGGAATGCTTCTTGGCTCTTTTTCTCCTTTGAAACCAACAGACCTGGCTCCCCGGTCGGAAAACATACCCTATCCACCTGGATATCTGACTGCATTTTCTTTTGTTATGCGGAAGAAGGCCTAACCCTCCTCAACAAGGCCTCAACTCACCAACTGCGGCCCATGGCCACCACACTGGCCAATCTGCACTCAACCCTAGTAGAGGACATCTGCAAAGTGGCTACCTGGTCCTCCGTGCACACCTTTATGAGATACTGCTCTTTAGACCGCCCTTTCCGAACCACGAACGAGTTCGGCTTATCGGTCCTTTGGCCGGCAACCACTCCAGGGGACTGTGACACAGAGCATGTCAAGGCCCAATCCTAAAACTCTGTCACTGGACAGCAGGGTCACAGTTCCTGTTGACATTCTCATTTTGCATTGCCCAGTCCAGATTGACCACACTCTACGATTTGACTCTGTTTGCCTTGTATTTGCCTTGTACATTCATGACTCTATTTACTTTGCATTTGCCTTGTACATCCATGCGCCTTATTGTATGAATTGCCATACTGTTTTGTTTGCCAGAGAGACAGACATTAGTTCACAATGCTCTATTGTGCGCAAAGAGACAACCAGTACTCCAGAATTCCTGACTGTTTGCTAGAAAGTCAGACAGTTTATGCTACTGTTTCAGTTATGTTGGTTACTTCTCCTGTTCGATTTTCGCCACATTGGTACTGTTCTTATTATAGCCTTGTTGGCTGTGGTTCGGTTCTCTTGAAAAAAGCTCACCTTCTTTATCTCTGAGTGTGAGGTCTCTCTCTCCTGTTAATGACTGCCTTGTCCCTGTAGCCTCATCCTACCTCAGTGGGATAGTGGGGTCTTGAAGGGGCCCCTCAAAATCGAACCACTACCTGGCCCCTTCTCCACCCCTCAGCTGGTGAGTCACCAGTGTGTCGCTGACTCATCTTACTTGTCCACGAAAAAAAGTAAAGTTACTTACCTGTAATGAGGGTTCGCCGTGGACAGCAGGATCAGTCAGCCACACAAACCCTCCTTCCTCCCCTACGGATGAAACCGCAGGACTAACTGGGAACACCTGAGGGGGAAGGGGGAGCACAGGAGTATACGTGGAGGGGCATAATCAAAAGGGGCGCCCAAGTTTTCCTGAGGACGTCCTCGCAGGCTGGCAAAAAAAAAATTTAAAGTTTTTTTTTTTTTTTTTTTAGGGTGGGAGGGGGTTGGTGACCACTGGAGGAGCAAGGGGAGGTCCTCCCTGATTCCCTCTGGTGGTCATCTGGTCAGTTTGGGCACCTTTTTGTGGCTTGGTCGTAGGAAAAAAAGGACCAGGTAAAGTCGTCAAAGTGTTCGTCAGGGACGCCCTTTTTTTTTCCATTATGGGTCGAGGACGCCCATGTGTTAGGCACGCCCAAGTCCCGCCTTCGCTACGCCTCCGACACGCCCCTGGGAACTTTGGTCGTCCCCGTGACGGAAAGCAGTTGGGGTGCCCAAAATCTGCTTTCCATTATACCGATTTGGGCGACCCTGTGAGAAGGATGCCCATCTTGTGATTTGTGTCGAAAGATGGGCATCCTTCTCTTTCAAAAATAAGCCTGATAGCGTCCAACCTATGCATGCTCATAGGGGGGGTCCCTCTCTCAAAGTCTTTCCTCTGAGCTCTGGGAGAGCTTATCCATTTCTGGTTCATCGGATGACGTCACCAGTGTGTGGCTGAATGAACCTGCTGTCCATGGAGAACCCTCGTTACAGGTAAGTAACTTTACTTTCTTTTCAAGTTAGTTTCTACTGAACCTGCACTTTCCTTTCTGTATTTCGACTGGGTGCTCACCCTGTTTGTAAATTCCCCGTGCTATTAAGGACTCTAGGGCATTCTTGCTTACTCATGGTGATATAACAGGTCACGTGAGCCTGCTACTTCAATTTAAAACCTGCGTGGGATGTATAAGGCACTTCTCATTGATGTGTGTTACCAGAGGAAGGCGCAGTGTTTGTACTGCCAGCAGCAGAATGCCACCAAACCTGTTCATCTTTGTTAGACACTTACCCCAAATGTGTACGCTGGCTCCCAGCACAGAACTGCATAGCCAGGGGCAAAATGATCGCCACTGTTTTCCTCAGATGCCCCTGCGCTGCCTGGCAGCTGCAGTTCACCAGAAGCCAAAGTTTAAATAAAAAATCCTGAGAGGTCCTTTAAATAGCTTTCTTTGCTGCGAAGCGACAGACACTTGTCTTTAGTCACATTCTAAATGGGTTTTGCAGCTTCACTTTTCATTTCAGGAAATTTTGTCTGACATTGAAGAGTTTTGGAGAGAGAAGGACCTCTATGCTGCTGTCCTCGCTCCTGCTCCAGTTGAATTATTCCAGTCATTATGGACCTTGCTTTCCTGTCTCTCATCAGGGTCCCATGCAGATAGTGCACTGCAACATGGAGGGGGAGGGTCCCTCAGGAGAGGTGGCTATACTAAAAGCTGTACATCTATTATTTCAAACAAAATAAACTACCAAGACAGAGAGGAATGAGATGAGAAACGGGGGAATAGGCTTAAGAACAGGCAGGTGGAAAGTCTGAAGAGCATTTTCTAGTGCTCCAGCTCTGCCCCCCCCCCCCCCCCCCCACCCAGAAGGACAGATCTTACCACAGGCCACCTGAAAAAGAACCCAACTATTTCAAAATGCCTTTTCTAAAATACTATTTTTTTTTTCAGTCCTTTCCGTTTGTTCCTCCACCTTTGTGATTCCAGGTCTGCTTGATCCGGGACTGGGATCTGGTGCTATGGGCCTTCATTGCAGCTATCTCAAGATATTGTCCTGTATTTTAGATCCTCCCCCCAGTTTACTTTCGTATAGTCATTGCAGTAACCGCCTTGGCCAGGCATGAGGGTGTCTTCTGAAGCCTGGCCAATAGGAGTCGCTGTTATCTCCATCCCCTTGGGACTCTGGACATTGCCTTTGCAGCGCCCCGGGTCCTGGCCAGCAGGAGGAGCAGAAGACCTGACCTGGAATTGAGCCTGGTCTTCAGGATTACCTATCGATTGGGCAGGCCCTGGGTTTCTCCCAGAAAATCTAAGGCAAATTTAAAGGACATGGCTCTCAGTGTAATATGAATGGAAGGACACCAGAAAATAGGAGCTGGACCCAACCAACAGTCCCAAAAGAAACAAGATGAGCTGTTCTACTTTAGCATGCAACTTTCAGATGGGGGGAGGGTGAATATCTCTGACTGTACTTTATTATAAAAGAAATTATAAATTACTTTGCACCATTTATTGTGCCAATATATCTTAACACATATAGACGTACAAATATCTATTTAAAACTTGTATTCAACTCACACTCACTCCACATTCACACCGTTGAAGGCTAAATCATAAAAAAACAGTTTGATAACATATATAAAGTTTAAACACGATATCACTCAATGGTGGCTTATGGGCAATATATAATATTATAAGACTCAGTTTATAAGTTCTTTCAACATGTGCACAAAGAAATCGTCTCTATGTAGCGTGTAATACACTCTACTATGTGCACACTTGTCTCGTATTCTCTTGAGAACACCGCTTGCAATTTGTAACTGGATAAAAGTCCTCCATATGCCACCGAGTTGCTTCCGTTATCTTCAACGCTTGAACGTGGCTGAGAGATCTCTGCTTACACCTCCATATAGGTCACTTTACTAGTACACGATCGGTTCCCCAATGCAGGACCGCATTTCGTGTTACTTCCTCAGGAGGAACCACTTCTTTAATCGGCGGGACCGTCGTCCAGGCGAGACCTCAGACCATCACCACTGAAACCGATGGTGTACTAGTAAAGTGACCTATATGGAGGTGTAAGCAGAGATCTCAATTGCGCGCTGGAGACCGGCATTGAAGAGGACTTCGGCTGGGGGTGGGGTTGGGGACCCCTGCCAGCAAAGGTACCTGGCGGCAGCAGGGGAGGGTTGGCGGCGGTGGGAGGGGGGGGGGTCGAATGTAGCGGGGGAGGGGCGGCGGTGGCGGCGGGGGGTGAAAGCAGGGGGGCCAGGGCTAAATCTGCAGGGGCCCATGCCCCCATGGCCCCACCTAGCTATGCCCCTGCCTGCATCTGAAGTGAATGGGGCCAGTCCTCACTCAGAGGACTAGCCAACAGTCAGTACCAGTCAGATTCCGGGTTTCAGCTTTCCCAGGGGGCAAATGCTCAAAACGAATGCCCACGTTAAAAAGCGGTTAGTGCCTGATTTATGCACTGTTATTGTGTGCCGAATGCTCAGAAGGCTTGAGCACAGGTGTTAACATGTGTGCGTTAAACGTTGCCACAAATTGTATTGAAATGCATTTAAATGGATGCTAATGAGGTCGGTTAGCATTCCTTCCCAATGCACAAACGAAATGCTCAGAAGGAAAGGATATTCTATAAGGCTGAAAATTTACTGCCAGCTCAGAAGCAGCATAGAAGGTCTTCAGGGAAAGATTTCTTGTCAGTTTTTCACATTGTACTGAAGGTTTTTGTCTTTTGCAAGTAGAAGGAAGCCCGTGCAAATTTGAGCACTGCTAAAGAGAACCAAGCATGTGCACAGCTCCAAAATCGAAAGTGAAAGCAAACATCGGCATCTGTTTTTCTGTGCATAAGTGCAAAGATTTTTAAAAGGCTCATATTTAAAAGCAAAGAAGAACAGCGCCAGTGTGTGCTTGCATTTCTGGGTTTGTCTGGGCATGTGCACAAGCCACGCTTTCCACAAACCCTTTGTGCATGTGTGCCAGACATGGTCCTCCCCTTGTTTTCGGTTTGTTAGCGCCAGTTAAGCATGCATATCGTTTGCATAAGATTTCTTTTGAGCATCGCTTTGCTTTTTTATGTGTGTGTGTGTTACGGGCTTTGCGTTATGTTTTTTTGGACTCAGCTTTAAGCATCAGCCCCTGAGTGATTCTGTGCAAAATGTTCAAACATAGGGGTGGGGGTCGGGGTGGAGGGAATAGATCATGCCTCATCGCATAACTCATTTGCTCTGAGTACTAAAATCCACATAAGATGCTTGTGAAAGAGGTGTCTAGCTCCCTGAAAATCCTCCTCCTCCTCCTCCACATACTATGTTCTGATGGTAAAATCCAAAGAGGAAAAGCTACACTGGGCCTTCAAGATCCTCATATATTTATTTTTAATATTGTATTTTATATCTTATTTTTATGTTTTTGCATTTTAATTGTTTATTACTTTATGATATGGATGTTAATTTTTGTGAAATGTGTATTTATAATTATCTTTTTGTTTTTATGTTAGACCCCTGAGGCAGGCGCTTGTGCGCCAAAACAGGGCCCGTGTCGGGTCTTTTTCACAATAAAGGATAGCCATTGTCTCTTTCTTGAAGGCCCAGTGTTGCTTTTTCTTGTCTATATTGTATGCTGCATGTATGCTGTATTACCCTCTCTTTTGAGATTACGTAAAAATCCAAAGAGGAAAATAATATTTGGGTCCTAATTTTCACCTAGATCAGGCTGTCTAATCTTTATTCTTCCAAACATAAAATGTCATAATCTTCTCCAGCTGTTTTCTTTTTAATATCTGCTGTGATACCCTATGTTATATCTTTCATTATGTGGTTTCTGATTATAACAAAATTCAGTTTCAGTCCTTCATTTATCAAACGTTAAATTTTACTGTCTTCGCAAAGTTTTATGCTTTCTTGAAAGATAAAACGTGTTCCGTGCTGGGGAATGGCTTCAGTGATCCCAGACTGCCACAAATTCTGCTGCCATCCATTAAAAAAAGGAAAACCCACAAAAACAGAATTAAAAGAGGAAATGTCAGATGAGGTTGGTTGATTTTGCAGTTTGAAACCTTGTTCAGGTGTCAATGTGCTCTTCACCTCAAGCAGCCTCTGACATTTTACTCACAGGAATGTTCTGGAAGGGACTGATTCTTTCACACAATGCAAGATTAACATGTAGAGCCGACCAGCATGGAATTGGTGGATACACATGACCTGCCAGAATCAAAATGGAGTTTAGAAAAACCTTTGGAAAATACCAGCCTCAGGCTATTTAATTTTAAGACTGTCGCCCTGAAAATCCAAGGTAGCCTTCACCCATGACTGCTAGAACCTGGAAGGGCATGATGGGGTGAGGGAAGGGTGGACATCCTCATCACCAGATCCTCTACCTTCATGTGTTTCCCAAGGCTCAATTCTTTCAGTCTCTTTTTTGACCCTCTTGGTCTTTTGTGCGTTTTTCATCTATGCTGAGCATATCCAGCTTCTCTTTCTCCTCAATTCTCATTCACCTTGAACCATGGTGGAGATGGTAAGTGGTTTCGCGTTAACTCCAGGATAGGAAGTTAGCACATAGTAAGTGCAGCGTGTTAACTGCCGAATACATTCCACGTCCACTCTCTGCCTATACCATGCCCTCCAACAGAGAAATTCACAACAATTAAGTAACACACGGTAACAAGCAAACTACCACAAAAAGCATAGTAGTACAGTAACTTGTTTTCATGTATTAATCACTGTTAAGTGCTTAATGCTCTTTAGGGAAAGGGGAAATGGGACTTGATATACTGCCTTTCTGTGGTATTTTTGCAACTACATTCAAAGCGGTTTACATATATTCAGGTACTTATTTTGTACCAGGGGCAATGGAGGGTTAAGTGACTTGCCCAGCGTCACAAGGAGCTGCAGTGGGAATTGAACTCAGTTCCCCAGGATCAAAGTCCATTGCACTAACCACTAGGCTACTCCTCCACTAGCAACATTCCATGTAGAATCTCAAATAGTAGCAACATTCCATGTAGAATTTCAAATAGGGAAAGGAACTGGGACTTGATATACTGCCTTTCTGAAGTATTTGCAACTACATTCAAAGTGGTTTACATATATTCAGGTACTTATTTTGTACCAGGGGCAATGGAGGGTTAAGTGGCTTGCCCAGAGTCACAAGGAGTTGCAGTGGGAATCGAACCCAGTTCCCCAGGATCAAAGTCCGCTGCACTAACCACTAGGCTACTCCTCCATACAGTAGAAGAAACCCTGAATTAAGATACATTTTCTGCTGAATATCTTAGGGACCCTTTTACTAAGCTGCACTAAAAGGTGGCCTGTGCTGTGACTAACGCATGGGTTCCCCGCACGCTGAGGCCACTTTTAGCTGACTTTTCATTTCTACAATTAATGGTCACATGTTAATTTCCCAATTAGCGCATGGCCATTTCTTACCGACACCTATTTACCAGGTGGGAAGGGCTCACACACTAACTATGCACTGATTTGTTGGTGTGTGGCAATATAGCTGCGCTAACCTGTTAACCAATTAGCGTTGGGCATGCCTACTCTCTGCCCCAAACATGCCCCCAGCATACACAAATGACAAAACTACCATAAGATGCCTGAGTGCACCCCGCGATAGGTTTATTGTTATAGTAAAAGAGTGAACATTTGAAAAAAAATAGGTGAAAAAAGTACAGCAGGCAGTAACAGATAACAAAAACAAGGATCAACATTAAAACTATCTAACACTTGTTACTATCCAGGTAGCACCTGGGGAGATCAGGAAATATAGCTGCGCATAGGTTATAAAATATAACTGCTCACAAGGCCTAAGTGAAGAGATCTATCTCCTCTCCCTATCTGATACTAACGATTACCTCAGAGGTTAGGTGGGAAAAAAACTGTCACTTCTGTAACAGAGTCACAATCTGCTGGGCAAACAAGGGAAATGCACTTCATGAAATAATACAGTTCATAGGCTTAGAAACCCACTGTTTTGCCACACCACTTTTTACTGCAACTTAGTAAGAGGACGCCTAAGTAACTTGCCCAAGATCACAAGGAGCAACAGTGGGATTTGAAGTCTAGCCTCCTGGTTTTCAGCCTGGTCTGCTCACCATTATCTCCCACTGAATATCCACAGTTAGGTGCTTAAACACTATTTAACTGGCCAGGAGCCATACCTGGCCAGTTAAATAGTTTTGAATATCAGAGGGATAGGTTCTGGAAGAGTTTGGAGCTGACTAGTGCTTTGTCTGGAGCCTGATTTTAATGGGGGGGTGAGTCACTCCCACTCTGTGTTTGTGGATATGGCGGTCTCATCCATGAGCCTAGCTAGCCAGGCAACTGAGAGTGAGGATTGGGGAGACAAGGAAGACCCACAGACCAGTGGCGTTCCTATGGGGGCTGACACCCGGGGCTAATCGCCAATGCGCCCTGTCCCCCGGGTGCAGCGCCCCCCTGGAACAGCGCAACGCCCCCCTGGCAAAAGAACCCCCCCGGGTGCACGCCACTGGGGGGGGGGTGCCGCGCGCTTGCCGGCTCTTCGTTTTCATGCTCCCTCTGCCCCGGAACAGGAAGTAACCTGTTCCGGGGCAAAGGGAGCATGAAAACGAAGAGCCGACAGGCGCGCGGCACCCCCCAAGTGGCGTGCACCCGGGCGGACTGCCCCCACCGCCCCCCCCCCCTTGGTTCGCCACTGCCACAGACATTAGAAAGCACCAGAAGAAAGGGATGGCTCTTAGCCCGATTGGGCTATTTACTTTTAAAGGTTTGTTGGCAAGTGAGGAGCATTTTCCCCTTACTCAGGAATGGGTTTTGCCAGCAGTATTTAATCGAATACCTCTGAGGTTCAATATCCTTCTTGCTCCTTGGAGGCAGCTCACTAACTCCCTTTATTGTCTGGTGATTGTTCTCTTATTCTGATTGTGTTTGTTCTCAGGGACTCTTTGTCACAGCTTGGGGGAGGGGTACCCACGATAAGAGCATGTTGAAAAGGAGGTCCTTTAGAACAGGGCCTTAATATTCACCAGATGATGAATTTTAGGCCCAAACTCATGCATGGAGGTCCATGGCTGCCATTAGCTCTAGCTGCTATGGTTTGGTATTTGTTTATATAAGTTTCTGCTACTGTTACACTGGGACTTCTATCTGCTGATGGCAGATAGTCCATTTTTTTCATTGGGGTGATATGATACAGACGTTCAAATATTTGAAAGGTATTAATCCGCAAATTAATCTTTTCCGGGGATGGGAAGGCAGTAGAACGAGAGGACATGAAATGAGATTGAAGGGGGGCAGATTCAGGAAAGATGTCAGGAAGTATTTCTTCACAGAGAGGGTGGTGAACGCTTGGAATGCTCTCCCGCGGGAGGTGGTGGAGATGAAAACGGTAACGGAATTCAAACATGCGTGGGATAGGCATAAAGGAATCCTGTGCAGAAGGAATGGATCCACAGAAGCTTAGCTGAAATTGGGTGGCGGGGGGAACAGGGGTTGGTGGTTGAGAGGCTAGGATAGGGGAGGGCAGACTTATACGGGGTCTGTGCCAGAGCTGGTGATGGGAGGCGGGACTGGTGGTTGGGAGGCGGGAAATACTGCTGGACAGACTTATACGGTCTGTGCCCTGAAAAAGACAGGTACAAATCAAGGTAAGGTATACACATATGAGTTTATCGTGGGCAGACTAGATGGACCGTGCAGGTCTTTTTCTGCCGTCATCTACTATGTTACCTTGTTAAACAAAGCTTCGGCCTGTTTTGCTCCACCTCACATGTCTGGTCAGATGATTTCTTATATGTGCCTTTGTAGTATTTAAAATGCTAAGTAGTAATTGTTATATCTAATTATTATTGTTCTAGGTAAGGAAGGGGGTGAATTGTCTCATATGCCCCATTAATTTTGAGATGGGCTGGGAGATGGGTTGGGATCTTCTTGGGTTGTTTTAAATTAATTGTGCCAGTTGGGTGAAGGGACAGTTCTTTGTTGTGGCTGGGAGTTGGGTTGAGATCTGTTTGTACTGTCTTGTAATAAACTGTTTTAAATTAATTTGTGTGTGGGTTTGGGGGGTATTTGATGTGGCTGGGGTTAGGGTTGTGATCTGCTTGTATTGACTTGTATGTTGTTTTAAATTAAGGGCCCTGTTTACTAAGGTGTGTATGCGTTTTTAATACGCCTACAATTAGCGTGCGCACTAACCTTGTATGCGCCTACAATATCCCTACAGCATACATGGTTAACGCGCGTAAAAGACGCTACCACACCTATAACGTGGCTTAGTAAACAGGGCCTTAAATTTTGTGCAGGTTGAAGCGTCATTTGTGTTGGGGTTTGGGTTGAAATACATTTGTACCATTTTGGGTTGTTTTAAATGTATTTTTGTGTGGTCTGGGGGTTAGGGGATTTTATTTGTTGTGGAGTGGGGATTGGATTGTGATCTGTTTGTATTGTCATGTACTGTTGTTATATATTTATTTTTGTGTGGGCTGGAGGTTTGGTTGGTCTGCTTGTATTGTCCTATAGTGTAGTTTTAATTTTTTTTTTTTTTATGCAGGCTGGGGTTTGATTGGGGTCTGTTTTTATTGGCTTGTGGTATTGTTATAATTTTAAGGGCAGATATTCAACATGAGGTACCTGGGTTGGAGACTGCCCAAATAGATGGCACAGAATATCCTGGTACAGTTCAGCCACCAGCAACCAGTGTTTAAAAAAACACTGGTTGCCACCAGTTAAATATTACTTCCTTATTTACATGGAAATACTTTTAAAACAAATAGGAGGAAATATTTTTTCACTCAGCAAAAACGGTTTGGACAAGTTCCTGGAAGAAAGGTTCATTGCTATTGGGACAGACATGGGTAAATCGCTGCTTACCCTGGGATTGGTAGCATGGAATGTTGCTACTCTTTGAGATTCTGAATGAAATCTTGCTACTCTTTGGAGTTCTGCATGGAATGTTGCTACTCTTTGGAGTTTTACATGGAATGTTGCTACTCTTTGGAGTTCTACATGGAATGTTGCTACTCTTTGAGATTCTGAATGGAATGTTGCTACTATTTGGGTTTCTGCCAGGTACTTGTGACCTGGATTGGGCACTGTTGGAAACAGGATACTGGGCTAGATGGACCAGTGGTGTGACCTAGTATGGCTATTCTTGTGTTCTTATTTCATTGTGTATATGTTCACACACAAACACACACACACACATAAACACAAGACAACCTCTGTAAACCAACAGCAGGCACATGTCTGTTATGAAAGATGTTGCAGGGGATTCTTTCCAAAAAGCTTTGCCATGGAAATAGAAGGATGTTGTCCCGTTGGTGGCCGTGCCACCCTTCAGACTTACCCTGTTTCTGGGAGTCAGTGTCTGTGCTGGCTTCTGCTTGTCTCTGTGTCTGTGTCTGTCTTAGGTTCTCTCTGGCTCTGTGTGCTGATTGCCCTACTGAACCTCACCTGTGTGGGCTTTGCCTCTTCCAAGATGGCTGCCGCCTCTTCGTCTCTGCCAGTATCCAAGATGGCCCCCGCTGTTACTTTCTATGGGATGCCTGCTCTGAGTGTCAAGCCTCTGTTTGGTTGCAAGGTGATTGCTGCACCTGTGGCTCTGGTGTTGATGGGCTTTATTAGTCACCTGAAGACTACAGTCCTGGCCTTTGTATCTAACCTCTACTCACCTCATCTAATCTCATGCAAAGGTCCTGGAGTATAGAGTGCTGTACCCGGTGTCAGTGTTTGCTCTGTGTGAGTTTCTATGTTTGTTTGACTAGCTAGCTTAGGCACCGTGTAGCTTATAGCCTGTGTATAGCTTTGCTAGTGTTCTATGTTTGTTTGACTAGCTAGCTTAGGCACCGTGTAGCTTATAGCCTGTGTATAGCTTTGCTAGTGTTCTATGTTTGTTTGACTAGCTAGCTTAGGCACCGTGTAGCTTATAGCCTGTGTATAGCTTTGCTAGTGTTCTATGTTTGTTTGACTAGCTAGCTTAGGCACCGTGTAGCTTATAGCCTGTGTATAGCTTTGCTAGTGTTTTATGTTTGTTTGACTAGATAGCTTAGGCACCGTCTGGCTTGTTGCCTGTGCCTAGCTCTTCTAGTTCTCTGTGTTTGTTTCCAAGGTATGACTAGTTAGCTAGGGCATCGTCTGGCTTGTTGCCTGTGCATAGCTCCACTAGTTCTCTATGTTTGTTTCCAAGGTTTGACTAGTTAGCTTAGGCACCGTCTGGCTTGTTGCCTGTGCATAGCTCTGCTAGTTCCCCGTGATTGTTCCCCATGCCAGCTAGCTGTCCGGTTAGCTATTTCCAAGACTATGTTTGTTCCTCGTGTCAGCTAGCCGTCCTGCTAAGCTATTTCCAAGTCTGTGTTTGTTTCTAGTGTTAGACTAGCCGCCTTGCTAGCCACTATTCCAAGATTGTGTTTGTTCCTAGAGTGAGCCTAGCCGCCCTTGCTAGCCACGATTCCAAGACTGTGTTTGTTCTTAGTGTAGACTAGCCAGCTTAGGCCCCGCTGGCTTGTAGCCTGTGTCAAGCCTTGCTAGTCTTCTGCGTTTGGGTCCAGGGCATGACTTGTTAGCTGGGGCACAGCTTAGCTGTTAGCTGGTGTATAGCCTTCCAAGTCTCCTGAGTTTGCTCTGTGTATGTTCCTGTGTATGACTGGGTTGCCCGGGTACAGTGTCCCTATGAGCCTGGGTCCAGCTTACTAGTCATTGTGTTGAATCCTGCTGACTGCCAGAACCCGGATAGTTCCTGCTTGGCTGCCTTGCCTTCGCCTAGGTGCCCGGGGGCACCCCTGGATCTTCATTCCTGCTGCTCCTGTAAGTCCTACCGGCTGCCAGAACCTGAAGGCCCAACCCGAGGGGGTAGGCAGTCAAGTGTAGGTGAAGACTAGGTCCAGGGGGTTCCAGTTCTGTGTGTTCCGCTCCAGTGTGTGTTCCAGCCCAGCGGGTTTCACTCTTGTATGTTCCAGTCCAGTGGGGCCACTCCAGCGTGTCCAGGCCAGTGGGCCCCACTCCAGTGCGCACCCGTCCGGTGCGTTCCAGTTCCGAGGGTTCCGGTGTACAACTCCAGTCCGGAGTTCCGGTCCAGTCTTTTCTCTTTTCTACCTGGAAGGTGATTTTGCCTTAAGGACTCACAAACCCCGCGCTCCCGGGGAAGAAGCCTGAAGGTATGCCAAGGTCCTCGAGAGCGCGGCGAGCGCGTGAGGCGCGACAGATGTGAACTGCTTGCAGATATGGCAGTGTAGCTCCCCTGAAAAGCAGCACTCAAGCTCCACATTTTCCCTCTCTTGCTGTGAGACTCCTGTGTTTGTGCAGATGGTATCCGCAAAATCCTAGAGGAAAATGTATGCGTGTCACATACTTGGCAGGGTTTTCCAAAGACCAAAACAATTACTTCTGCATCTCATAGTCCTGAACATAGAAGACTTTGATTTTTACTTTGCTGGTGAAATTGTCAAGTGAATGTGTCACACATGCAGGAATTTTTCAGCTGCAAAGGTACTAAAAAGACCTGGTCAATTAAGCCATTTAACTTTTGATTCAAATTAAACAAACAAAAATAACCAAGTACGTGTTAAAGATCCGTACAATTTCTACATCATAAACAAATAGCTTTCAAAGCCGTTTATCTGGGGAATTGATTTCTAGGAACATCATCTTTTTAGTGGGTTGAAAAAAGAGAGATTCTTACAGGTGTGAGGCATTCAGGGAAATAAACCAGTGCAGGTACATTCAGAGGGTCTTTTAATAAGCAGCGGTAAGCCCAATGTGGGCTTACCGCTCTCAAAACCAGAAGTACCGCTGGGCTACCGCAGCAGCCCAGCGGTAATTCTGATCCCCAGCGCACACCATTTCCGGCACTACAAAAATATTGTTATTTTTGTAGTGCCGGTGTTTACCTGGCGGTAATCAGGCAGTGCTGCTCGCTGCCCAGTTGCCGCCAGGTTAGCACAGGAGCACTTACTGCCACCTCAATGGGTGGTGGTAAGTGCTTCTTCCCCCCCCCCCTCCCAAAATGGCCACGTGGCAACTGCTTCACTTGCCACGTAGCCATTTTTTTTAAACAGCCTTTTGCCCGCTGCGGTAAAAGGGTGACTCAGCACACATCAAATGCACGTCCTGATGCCAGTGCAGACCCCGTTTTGCCACAGCCGCTCAGTTTTCAAATGGATTTACGCTACTTTGACCCCATTCTGACACATTTAACCCTGGATTCTGTCTAGATTTGTCTACTATTGAAAAAGGTGTGAGCAAAATCGAAATAAATAAATAGGTACTGTAGATCGCCCAAAGTTCGGCATGCAATTTTGAGTGCACATCCCAGACTCATTTGCAAACTCATTAGCCAATTAGATGATAATTAATTATTGGTGTTTAACAAGAACTTAAGTGGCAGCAGTTGGGAGTTTTGTGTGGATCTGTCCTACGCCCTATTCTATAACATGCACACCTACATTTCATAGTGTGCAACTCCAAAAGGGGGGGGGGGGGACATGGTAATGGGAGGGGCATGGGATGGTCAGAGGCATTCCCGGAATTTAAGCATGATGTTATAGAATACCTACATTTGCACACCTAACTGCTATCAGTTGGGTGCCAGCCTTTGGCAGGTGTAAATGCTCACGCCCAAAATTAGGCACGAGATCCATGCTAAGCTAGTAATCTATAAAGGTCACTCTGCACAGATTGCCCTTTGCAAAATACTAGTTTATCACGGTTCTTCCCGGTGTCTAACTTTGGGTGCCATTTACTGAATTCCACGAAGGGCGACGAAAATGATAAAGGGGATGGGACAACTTCCCTATGAGGAAAGGCTAAAGCGGCTAGGGCTCTTCAGCTTGGAGAAAAGGCGGCTGAGGGGAGATATGATAGAGGTCTATAAAATAATGAGTGGAGTTGAACGGGTAGATGTGAAGCGTCTGTTCACGCTTTCCAAAAATGCTAGGACTAGGGGACATGCGATGAAGCTACAATGTAGTAAATTTAAAACGAATCGGATAAAATTTTTCTTCATTCAATGTGTCATTAAACTCTGGAATTCGTTGCCAGAGAATGTGGTAAAGGCGGTTAGCTTAGCGGAGTTTAAAAAAGGTTTGGACGGCTTCCTAAAGGAAAAGTCCATAGACCATTATTAAATGGACTTGGGGAAAATCCACTATTTCTGTGATAAGCAGTATGAAATGTTTTGTACATTTTGGAGATCTTGCTGGGTATTTGTGACCTGGATTGGCCACTGTTGGAAACAGGATACTGAGCTCGATGGACCTTTGGTCTTTCCCAGTATGGCAATACTTATTTACTTACTGTGCATATTTTGTCACTTCAGATTTTCAAAGGGAACTAATACCTGCTGGCCTAGGGGTCCTTTTACTAAGATGCGCTGAAAAATGACCTGCGCTGGTGTAGACGTGTGTATTGGATGTGCGCATGGTCCATTTTTCAGCGCACCTGGAAAAAAGACTTCTTCTTTTTTTGCCGAAAATGGACGTGCAGCAAAACAAAAATCAGCGTGCGTCCATTTTGGGCCTGATACCTTACCGCCACCCATTGACTTAGCGGTAAGTTCTCACGCATTAACCGGGCGGTAATCATCAGCGTGTGTACATTGCCGATTACCGCCCAGTTAGCGCGACACAGTAGAAGATAGAAATTATTTTCTTCTGGCGTATTGGATGCACATAGAAATTAGAATTACCACCAGGGGCAAGCGGTAGCCGGGTGGTAGTTCTAATTTGACCCGTGTTGTACGAACTTAGTAAAAGGGCCCCCTAGTGGCTTAATGAAACAGCTCTGCACTACTGTGTTGCACAACTTGGATTTGATTCCCAGCAGAGACCTTTCTAGGAATAGTTTGTCCGCTAAGCTTGTAACCTAGTAGATGACAGCATATAAAGGTCCGTATGGTCCATCCAGTCTGCACAACAAGGGGCCAGAGTTGTACCTGTTGATCTGTGCAGGTCACCACCCCATGGAATTTGCTTTGGTCCCATCCTCTTTCTGTGCAGCAGGGGTTCTCAACCTAGTCCTTGGAACCCACCTAGCCAGTCAGGTTTTCAGAATACCCACCATTAATACACATGAGATAGATCTAGATATAATGGAGGTAAGTGCATGCAAATTTATCTGATGTATATTCATTGTGGATATCCTGAAAACCCGAGGACTGGGTTGAGAACCCCTGTTCTAGATCTATCAGGAGGGCTCCAAAATGCATACTGAGCTAGCTGAAAAAAAGTTTGATTTTTTATTTTAAATTTTGGCAGTGGGTTGGATTTAACTACACCCATTTCTAAATCCTATCTCAAAGCCAGTTGTATTTCAGATACAATAGGCATTTCTCTGCCCCAGGGGATTTACAATTTAAAGGCTTCATTTATTTTATTTTTGTTATTTTTGTTACATTTGTACCCCGCGCTTTCCCACTCATGGCAGGCTCAATATGTGTATTTACTTAATATTTAGCATTTGTAATGTGTGATATTCAAAAAAATGCCCTATGCTAGGCACAACAAATAAATTTAAAAACCTACAATATAATACAACAGTTTATTACAATAAAAGTAACAGTTAAAACTCAAGAAATAATCCATTCAAACTTATCTTCGAATAATGTAATGGGACTTGAATTAAATAAGGTGCATTAACCCAGATTAATAAAGGAGGTTCTAGGGTTTATACATCAAAGAGAGGAGGATGAAGTGGCTTCCCAAAATCAGAAGGAGCATCGGTGGGAGAGATGACACAAAACCGTGGTCTCCTTGACTGTCAGTCTGTTGCTGTCACCTCTAAGTTACTTCTCTGCTACTCATAGCCATGATACTTTTCGTTTAATGGAAAACCGTGCTAGATCTTTCTTTTAACATCCACAGATTTAAAAGTTAGGCCTTTTTTTTTCTGCAGCTCATTATTTTGTAGCTTTTATAATTCCAAGTTTAACAAATAGAAATAAAACAAAATAAAACATGAAAAAGAAAATAAGATGATACCTTTTTTTATTGGACATAACTTAGTACATTTCTTGATTAGCTTTCGAAGGTTGCCCTTCTTCCTCAGATCGGAAATAAGCAAATGTGCTAGCTGACAGTGTATATAAGTGAAAACATTCAAGCATTACTATGACAGTAAAATAGATACCATTGGAGATTCTACATGGAATGTTGCTACTATTGGAGATTCTACATGGAATGTTGCTATTCCACTAGCAACATTCCATGTAGAAGGCTGCGCAGGCTTCTGTTTCTGTGAGTCTGACGTCCTGCACGTACGTGCAGGACGTCAGACTCACAGAAGCAGAAGCCTGCGCGGCCACATTGGTGATCTACAAGGGCCGACTTCTACATGGAATGTTGCTAGTGGAATAGCAACATTCCATGTAGAATCTATAGAAATCAAACAAAATAAAACATGGAAAAGAAAATAAGATGATACCTTTTTTTATTGGACATAACTTAGTACATTTCTTGATTAGCTTTCGAAGGTTGCCCTTCTTCCTCAGATCGGAAATAAGCAAATGTGCTAGCTGACAGTGTATATAAGTGAAAACATTCAAGCATTACTATGACAGTAAAATAGATACCATTGGAGATTCTACATGGAATGTTGCTACTATTGGAGATTCTACATGGAATGTTGCTATTCCACTAGCAACATTCCATGTAGAAGGCTGCGCAGGCTTCTGTTTCTGTGAGTCTGACGTCCTGCACGTACGTGCAGGACGTCAGACTCACAGAAGCAGAAGCCTGCGCGGCCACATTGGTGATCTACAAGGGCCGACTTCTACATGGAATGTTGCTAGTGGAATAGCAACATTCCATGTAGAATCTATAGAAATCAAACAAAATAAAACATGGAAAAGAAAATAAGATGATACCTTTTTTTATTGGACATACTGTAACTTAGTACATTTCTTGATTAGCTTTCGACGAAGAAGGGCAACCTTCGAAAGCTAATCAAGAAATGTACTAAGTTATGTCCAATAAAAAAAGGTATCATCTTATTTTCTTTTTCATGTTTTATTTTGTTTTATTTCTATTGATTACCTTTAAAAGTGGACTAACACGGCTACCACACCTCTCTACTCAAGTTTAACAAAGAACTGCCGAAGGAATGATTTGTTTTTGTGGAAATTCTCAGAGCAAACTTTCAACTCAAGTCCTTGCTGTCACTCAGTGGACATTGAGTTTTCACTTCTGCTTGCAATTTTGGTGTACAGGGTCTTGGAGTTCGTTCTACGATTGTGTTTGGTGTCAAAGAACGTTTTCTTAAAGTGTCACGCCGTCAGACAGCTCTGAGTTTTAGTACCGGTGGGGTGGATTACAGAAGTGGATCAATTTCTGCTTTGTGGTGTGTTGAAACCAAGCTACAGAGTGGGCGCAGGTTTGGAAAATGTACCCACCAGATCCTATAATACAGTTTGCTTTTCAATGACCCAGAAATCAGATACCACGAATTCACTGTTCCTTTCCCTTACCCTGTATTATATTTAATCCATTTGCTCCCCCTACCAGCACCCCCACCCCCACCACCAAGTCTGAAATAGTTTAACTCCTTTTATCACTGCCACAAAAGTCCAGGGGAAAAGTATTTAAAAAAAAAACCAGCCATCTGCGTTTAATTCACATTGTTTAAATATTTGGGGGAGGGAATCTTCCCCATCCAGAGCAGAAAGTTCTATTTTTAGCATGGATATATTTTTAAGCGAGTCTGATTTGTATTCCTAGCTTACAGTTGTGGACATGCTTTCATTTCTTTTTTTTTGTATAATTAACAAAAGAGAAAGTGTAATCCAAGGGGGTAGGCGGGGGTGGCAGGACTGAACCCCCCCCCCCCCCCCCCCAGGAGCAGCTGCTGGAAGGAAATCTAAACATGGGCTTGTTGTCCTGCCCTGATAGGATTGTAAAGAAATGTTTTGATTTTTTTTTAGGTCTGTAACCAACATATTTAAAAGAGAACAAATTCATTCTGGGTAGCGGGGCTGTTGTTTGGCTTCATTTGTGTTTCTCTGCATTCTCAAGAAATATCAAAAGGAATGGCTTTCCAAACATTATCCAGAAAAAATGAAATTGTAAAAGTTTTTCATTAAATGTAAACTTGCAGCTAGTTTCTAAATAGGGCAGTTAAGGACCCTTTTACAAAGGTGTGTAAGAGCCTACGCGTATGCAGCGTGCGTCAAATCAGCATTACTGCCTGGCTAGCACGTGTCTGGCGGTAATTCCGAGTTTGGTGCGCGGCGAAAACCTACTGTAGAAAATTAATTTTCTACTGCGGGGCTGTTCCTGTCGGTAATCGGCAACTGGCGAGCGGTGGACGGTTACCGTGCAGGTAACGCATGACTCTTACCGCTAAGTCAATGGGTGGTGTTAAGGGCTCAGGCCGTAAATAGACACGCGCTGGCTTAAATTTTGCCGCACATCCATTTCCTGGCCCAAACTACCCCCCTTTTTTTCCAGACACGGTGGAGAAATGGTCCAGCAAGCGTCCAATACATGCACCCCCACTACCGCAAGCCACTTTTTGGCACGCCTTTGTAAAAGGGCCCCTTAGAAAGAGATGAATGTAAAGAACAGGGTACTATGGCTGTCCATGCAAGTTCATAAGCACCGCCATACTGGGAAAGACCAAGGGTCCATCAAGCCCAGCATCCTGTCTCCGACAGCGGCCAATCCAGGCTTCAAAAACCCGGCAACTCCCCCCCCCCCCAAAAAAAAAAATTAATAATGTTCAATGGACTTTTCCCTCAGGAATCTATCCAAACCCCCTTTAAATTCCGTAAGGCCAGCTAACTACACGCTGAGTAAAGAAAAACTTTCTCCTATTTGTTTTAAATCTACCATATTCTAGCTTCATCTTGTGTCCCCTGGTTTTGTTGTTGTTTGAAAGTGTAAACAAACGCTTCACATCTGTCCGCTCTACTCCGCTCATTGACTTGTAGACTTCTATCATATCACCCCTCAGCCGCCTTTTCTCCAAACTGAAGAGCACTAACCTTCTCAGCTTTTCCTCATAGGGAAGTCGTTTTTCGTCGCCCTTCTCTGCACCTTTTCTAATTCCTTTTTCCACATTTTTCTACCACGCCAGAAAGCTTGGGACACGTACATAGGATCTATAAGGTAGAGGAAGGGGTAGTACATGGTATGGAAGGGCCATGTGGGCCCAATATTCAGTGCGAGTTAACAGGCCGGGATTGGCCACCGACTAGTTAACTCGCATCTTGGCAGATAACCGGTCATTTTCCGCAGCATTTAACTGGTTATTGCTGCTGAATATGCCCAATTAGCACCAAAAATAAATCCGGTGATGTTGGAGGCGTTCCGGGGGTGTGACCAGTTAAGTCCCGATATTCGGAACTTAACCAGCCAGGCATAGCAGCCAAATAAGGCTGCATGAAAAACAGGTCTATCTTTGCTCACTAAGGGGCCCTTACGCACATCCAAAGCACGCCAATTTGGAACTACCGTCCGGCTACCACGTGCCCTGGGCAGTAATTCCATTTTTTAAGCACATCCAATACTCGCGGCAGAAAATATTTTCCGCGTGGCACTAACCAGGCGGTAATTGGCAGTGTGTGCGTACTGACGGTTGCCGCCCGGTTAACACGTGAGACCTTACCTCTAAGTCAATGGTTGGCGGTAAGGTCTCAGGCCCAAAATGGACGCACACCAATTTTTATGTTGCTGCACGTCCATTTTTGGGAAAAAAAAGGGCCTTTTTTCAGGCGTGCTGAAAAATGGACCTGCGCGCGCCAAATACACGTGCCTACACCAGCGCAGGTCATTTTTCAGTGCAGCTTAGTAAAAGGAACCAACCCTAAGCCATGGCCGGTTAAGTCTGAATATCAATTTAACCAGTCATGTGATAGCTGGCATTGAAAAACCCAGATATTCAATGCCGGTCACCAGAAACAGGCTGGCATTGTATATCCAGGTTACATAGTAACGATAGTAACATAGTAGTTGACGGCAGAAAAAGACCTGCACGGTCCATCCAGTCTGCCCAACAAGATAAACTCATATGTGCTACTTTTTGTGTATACCCTACCTTGATTTGTATCTGCCATTTTTAGGGCACAGACCGTAGAAGTCTTGCCCAGCACTAGCCCCGTCTCCCAACCACCAGCCCCGCCTCCCCCCACCGGCTCTGTGCTAATAGCAGGCAGTCAAAGTACTGCCTGCTGCCGGCTGAATATCAGGGGAATGGTCTTTATCTGCCTTCATTTTTCATTGTTTCTGTGTGTGAACCTTTCAGCTACACCCAAAAGGGGCATTTTTTAAAAAACTTCGAATTTTGAGTAGTCTGTATCAGCAAATTCAACTTTTTATGTATCGGGGGAACTGCTGCTTCATTTATTAGAGGTTTGTTTTTTTTGCTAAAAGTGTTCCAGAAGACTCTTCAAGTTTGTTAAATTACAAGATAATGTCTATTTTACTTGTGAATAGAAATTATTTCCAGAAATAATCTTCTTTGTTGAGGTGTTACTACAGTGTGAGTTCCTAAGGTATTGTAGCTCTTTTTTCCCTTTGCTATATGGGTCTTCATAGTGTATAAATTGTGTCTTGTCTTGGTCTTGCAGCAGTTTAGTTTCTATGACTCGTTCAATTTCCGCTCAGTGCTGGAGCCATTGCAGTATAATCGTATGTGCTCTGAGCTGGGGCACCATTTTCAGGGAATGTGTGGATCAATTTTATTATCGCTGCATCAGACCAAGGTCATTCTGGCGTGCAACAACCAGCTTCTTGGTCAACCTCATGCAACCAGTTAGCTCGAAAAGGAAGAGAGAAAAAGGGCAGGGTTGATGGACTGTCAAAGTAATGTTCGCAGCACTTATCCGGAATATGATAGAACATCACAAGCAGAATCTTAACAGGTCAACTGTGAATGACAAGGAAAATGATTAGTCCACAGAACACAACATCATAATACTTATCATTATTATTTATTTATAATAATACTTGGGTTTACATAGCAGTTACCACAACACACTTCACAACTTTAGGGTCCCTTTGACAAAGCTGCGATAAAAAGGGCCCTGCGGTAGCATCGGCATGTGGATTTGCCATTCACTGAGGCTCCCTTTTATCACAATGGATACTACTACTACTACTATTTAGCATTTTTATAGCGCTACAAGGCGTACGCAGCGCTGCACAAACATAGAAGAAAGACAGTCCCTGCTCAAAGAGCTTACAATCTAATAGACAAAAATGAAGTAAGCAAATCAAATCAATTAATGTGTACAGGAAGGAGGAGAGGAGGGTAGGTGGAAATTAAAAAGGAAATTTTCAGTGCGGTAAGTGAAGTATAGCAGAGAGAGGGAGCAAAGCACAAAAAAACAGAAACAAAACAAAAAAAGCACCAAGGGCCTTCAAAAAAAGGGGAATAAAGTCTTTAATCATATACGTTGATGATACAATGCTTGAATGGACCCGACACGGTCCGTGTTTCGGCGCCCAGCACCTGCGTCAGGGGTTCACCGCAAGTAATAGCTGACAGTATTGAGAAATGATATACTGCAACGCCGTGTGATCCCCTTCACTCAAAATAAAAAGATATTTTGATTGAACAAACGCAATCCTTCAGTCGTAGACTCAATCAAGTAAACGGCATTCAAAATAAAAAGATATTTTGATTGAACAAACGCAGTCCTTCAGTCGTAGACTCAATCAAGTAAACGGCATTCAAAATAAAAAGATATTTTGATTGAACAAACGCAGTCCTTCAGTCGTAGACTCAATCAAGTTTACGACTGAAGGATTGCGTTTGTTCAATCAAAATATCTTTTTATTTTGAGTGAAGGGGATCACACGGCGTTGCAGTATATCATTTCTCAATACTGTCAGCTATTACTTGCGGTGAACCCCTGACGCAGGCGCTGGGCACCGAAACACGGACTGTGTCGGGTCCATTCAAGCATTGTATCATCAACGTATATGATTAAAGACTTTATTCCCCTTTTTTTGAAGGCCCTTGGTGCTTCTTTGTTTTGTTGCGTGCGGTAAGTGAACCATTTGCTGCGTGGCCATTTCCCAGAGGAGCCCTTACTGCCACCTATTTAGGAGGTGGTAGGGTCTCCCGCTCTAACCTGGCAGTAACTGGGCAGCACGCGGGGCTGCCCAATTACCGCTGGGTAAGCCTCCAGTGCTAAAAAAAAATTTAAAAACTTTTTTTAAGCGCCAGAAATGGCACTCGCTGGGGGCATTCACTATTGCCGGGTCCTGCGGTAGCCTGGCGGTAGGGCCCAATGATGCATGGCAAAACAGCGATACAGGTACAGCAGCTTTGTTAAAGGGGTCCTTAGTGAGTTAGTTAGTTTCGATATATACACGTAATCAATAGAAATAAAGCAAAATAAAACATGGAAAAGAAAATAAGATGATACCTTTTTTTATTGGACATAACTTAATACATTACTTGATTAGCTTTTGAAGGTTGCCCTTCTTTGTCAGATCAGAAACAAGCAAATGTTGGTAGATGACAGTATATATAAGTGAAACATCAAAGCATTTCAGTGACAGTCTAACAGGATGGGGGTGGATAGGTGAGAAACAGGAAGAGTCAGGTGGATGAGGGACAGGGAGATATGCATGGAGACAGGAGGGTGACAAAGCAGTACAATTTTATGGTTTATAATGGGCTAGAAAACCCAGATTTTTGTTAAGTCCTGTCTGGTGGGTGTCACTGAATGAAAGCAGAGGAGGGGCATGAGAGAGACTGGGTGAAAGCTGAGGAGGGGAGCATGAGGAGCTGGAGGGAGACTGGCTGGACCCTGGGGAGGGGGCATCAGAAAGGCTAGGTGAAAGCTGAGGAGGGGGACTGGAAGGGCTGGAGGAAGATGGACTGGACCCATGAGGAGTAGACAGGAACAGGGACCCAGAAGAGAGGTGCTGGACAGGACAGATAGGGACATAGAGAATATGGATACCAGACATGGAAAAAGAAGAAATGCAAATAGACAGAAGACCTTGGAAAGGCAGGAAAAAAAACCAGAGAAATCAGAAGACACAGACAAAATGGAATGGAAAAATAAAATATTCAAACATGTCAGGTATGGGAAATGTGCATCTCTGATATCTTTCATTTCCAGAACGATGACATAGGTTGGGTTATTTTACCACAAGTCAGGTTATTTTAGTACAGGGGACGGGCAAGATTTCTGTCCCCGTGCTACTCTCTAGTTGAGCATCGGCATTTACACCATTTTTCAGCTGGCATCAATACAGGGGCACCCAAATGTAGGTGCAGGAATAGACTCTATAATGAGCACTCAACTCAGAGTTCCCTTTAGAGAATAGCGCTCCACACTGATTTTTTTCTGACGCCCACATTTAGGCGTCATTTCCTGAGTCTGGGCCTTACTGTTTATCATTTCGGTATTTCTGGGACAAAAATCCCAAGTTGAATGTTCATGTCAAAGTGATTCTCTATGATACTCAGAGGTAATAAAAGGGAAGCCGTGTTCTCTGGCTTGAAGGGTTTCCAGAAAGCTCGGTTCACTCAAGGAAATCTTCCTGTCTGTGTCTGGCAAAATGCTCAGGGAAGGGGATTCCGAGCCTTCATTGTGAAGAGGTGAATGGGAAGCAGTGTTGCAAACTTCACTTTTTACCTCTGGGTTTCTTACTTGACTCAAAGCGTTCTGTATTTGACAAGTTACTGTATGAAAAGTGCTGACTGGGTGGAGGGAATCATAAACAAAAGAGTTTTGTCCACCAGGGGCAGCTTCAGGTAGCAATACACATACTGGTTAAACAAATAAATAAATAATGGTTAGTATAATAAATAAGAATTATAAAATCGAAACTATAAATGACACACAATAGATGATAAAATGTGAAGCATATCAATAAACATAAATACCATGCTCAAATCAAATTAGCATAATAAATATTCATCATAAAATATAAATCATAAATAACGTTCTGCCCCCCCCCCCCCCCCCGTTTACTAAGCCGCGTGGCAACACCGACACAGCCCATTCAAAGTAAATGGGCTGTGTCGGCATTAGCGAATGGCAGCTGCTAGCATGGCTTAGTAAACGGGGGTAAATCATAAAATGCAAATCATGTGAGTAAACAAAATCTACTCACATGGTATGTATGAGAACTCATAAATACATAAAACCACAACATCACCAAGCTACGGTAAAAGGACCCCTTTGGTGGCATTGCTGCATGGGTTTGCTGCACGCCGAGGCCCCCTTTTACCGCAGCGGGTAAAAGGCTTTTCTTTTTTAAAACTGCACTGGCTACCGATCAAAGAACATATCACCTTCAAAATCTGCACCCTGGTCCACAAGATTATCTACGGTGAAGTCCCAGGATACATGACGGACCTCATTGATCTACCAACCAGAAACAGAACCGGATCATCACGAACATACCTAAACCTCCACTACGCAAACTGCAAAGGACTCAAATACAAAGCAACCTATGCATCCAGCTTCTCCTATATAAGCACACGACTATGGAACGCACTGCCAAAAGCTGTGAAAACAATCTACGACCATCTAAACTTCAGGAAATCACTAAAAACCAACCTGTTCAATAAGGCATACCTCACCGACCCAACATAAAGGCCCAAACTCTACAACACAGCAAGCCAAAGATTGTACCGGACACTTTATAACCTTCCCTATCTTCGACCCTAATTGTACCTGAAACATATCTACCTTAGTGACCTCAACATCACCTTGTATTTGTTCGTCTACCGGACTTGGCGAACGCCTTCACGGTACTATGTAAGCTACATTGAGCCTGCAAATAGGTGGGAAAATGTGGGATACAAATGTAACAAATAAATAAAATAAAAAAGGAAATGACTGTGTAGTAAGTTAAGCCCCAGCGCGAAAAAATTGAAAGTATTTTTTGAGCGCCGGAAATGGTGCACAGTGGGGGCAGGCACTAGCACCGGGCTCCTGCGGTAGCCTGGCGATAGTGCCGAATTGGGCTTGCCGTGCCTTTATAAAAGGTCTCCATAGTGAGAATATAAAAGTACTACACTTAAAGACATCCAAATGAAATGTGTATAGGGACCAGGCAAGGCAATTACCTACTCTTGTGGTGGTAGACATTCACTTCACCCAAGGTTTTACTGTAATAATGGAAAAAAAGAAAAAGAAAAATCTGAGCTGTGCATGAACTTAAACCTAAAAAGTCACTAATGCCCTGATGATCAGAAACAAACGCAGGTGCTAGAAGCTGTCAGTGAGCGTCCAGGTTTGCTCTCGCCCCCCATGATCAGAGCCGGCGAGCGCATAAAACAATGAGCTTGCTGGCTCTGACCACAAGTAGAATGCAAATGCATGCAAAACAGGACATTACCTATTCCTTCCCACCAAACATTGGTGCTACTCCGATGGCAAACCCTACGCCAGCTTGGAGCTGACGTTAGGGTTTGTGGAGTATTGGGGGGGAATGGGGAGCCCTGTACAGCATGCATTTGCCACCATAACCCTCCTGGACAAGGTTCCCTGGTGGCCCAGTGGCCTTCTCCCCCCAGCCCCCCGATTCCCCCTCCCCAACACAAGGGCACAAGAGGGCTGGAGGTCCAGTGGACCTCTAGCTCCCCTAACCCCCATGACGCCAAAAAACTGTCCCTGGTGGCCCAATGGGCAACCCTACCACCACCCATCCTGGTGGCTTAGTGCCCCCCCTAGCCTGCGGAACCTTTCCTCCATGCCTGCCGCACACAGGAAGTTGCATCACAGCTTTTTCTCCGCATGTGGTTTCTCTCTGATGCAAATTCCTGTGTCTAGAGGAAATGTTCTGGCAGCCAGAGAGAGGTTACTTTCACCGCTGCGTCTGATGGTGACGCCCTGCAGCTGTGGAGGACTGGTGACGATTTGCGGAGGAGCTAGACTGATGTTGGACCCAGGCACAGGGGGGATGGAGAGATGCCAGACCTGGTGTGGAAGAAGGAGAGATGCTGGACTTGGGAAGAGAGAAAGAGAGAGAGACCTGTATAGTAGAATTGGAAAAGGTGCAGCGAAGGGCGACTAAAATGATAGCGGGGATGGGACGACTTCCCTATGAAGAAAGACTAAGGAGGCTAGGGCTATACAGCTTGGAGAAGAGACGGCTGAGGGGAGACATGATAGAGGTATATAAAATAATGAGTGGAGTGGAACAGGTGGATGTGAAACGTCTGTTCACGCTTTCCAAAAATACTAGGACTAGGGGGCATGCGATGAAACTACAGTGTAGTAAATTTAAAACAAATCAGAGAAAATTTTTCTTCACCCAACGTGTAATTAAACTCTGGAATTCGTTGCCGGAGAAAGTGGTGAAGGCGGTTAGCTTAGCAGAGTTTAAAAAGGGGTTGGACGGATTCCTAAAGGACAAGTCCATAAACCGCTACTAAACGGACTTGGAAAAATCCAAAATTCCAGGAATAACATGTATAGAATGTTTGTACGTTTGGGAAGCTTGCCAGGTGCCCTTGGCCTGGATTGGCCGCTATTGTGGACAGGATGCTGGGCTCGATGGACCCTTGGTCTTTTCCCAGTATGGCATTACTTATGTACTTATGACCTGGAGCAAAGTGGAGGGGGAAGAGAGGAGGAGAGATACTAGAACTTAGGAGTGGGGGTATGCAAAGGGAAAAATAGAGAGAAACCTGGACAAATGGGAAGGAGAAGAGGGTGCAGAGGCTGGACTTGGGGGGTGGGGGAAGCGCCGGAAAGAGAGAGAGCACAAGATGCTGAGCCAACAGAGGGAGGGAGAGAGAGAGAGAGACATTCCATACCATGGAGGACGGGGTGGGGTCAGGGGTGGGGTGCAGTGGGACGTAGACAGGATAGAATCTGGACTTATGGGGAGGGACAAGGACATGGACGAGATGCTGGCAGTGGATGGAGCATAGGGACAGGGATGCAGAGAGACAATACTAGACAGAAGGGGAGGGATAGGGACACAGAGGGCTGTGCTGGACAGAGTAAAATAGGGACGCATAGGAGAGATGGGGGGAGGATAGGGACAGGAACACAGAGGGGACATACTGTGCAGGATGGATAGGGACACACAGGAAAGATGGATGGTGGACATAGAGAACTGTCAAAAGGACAGAACATCATGGAAAGAGTTGAAAAAAGCAGAAGAGAGAAACAAGGACCAAAGCAATGTTCAGACAATAAAGGTAGGAAAAAGTTTTTTTCCCCCCTAATATGTCAGCTTTGGGAAATGTGCCTTCTCCCCTCCCCTCAGTCCTCACCACCCTGGGAACGATGATGTTAATGGGGACCCATCTCAAATATTCCATCCAGGACCCATTCAGTCCTAGCTATGCCACTGAACAAGTTAGTTGCTTCTTCCATTAAAGGCTTGGGAGACCAGTTGAGCTTCACCTGCTTCTGAAGTAGAGGTACTCTTGAATTAGGATGATTACAGGTGCTGCAGAATACTGCAGCCTGCTTACTAATAAAAAAAAGCTTAGATCACATCTTGCCTATTTTCAAAGGTCTACCCTGGTTGCCAATAGAATTCAGACTACAATTCAGTCTTCTTGGTATAATTTTCTAACCTTTCCATATATCTGGTCCTAAGTATTTTCTGATTTGATTTGATTTATTATATATGAAGACCCATTGTTCATAGAATGTAAAGATCAGAATTGAGATGTCTAGGTTAGGAAATGCTCAATTGCAGTGATATTACATAAAAAGATCTGATGATGTAGAGAGCCTTTTCTAAAACACAGGTATTTCCCGGCACGTCCAGTGGGAGCAGTCATTTTACAAATATATCCATTGAAAAAATGAGTGGCACAGACCCGGCAGCTTCCATGTATAGCTGCCTCATTTTACAAACTTTATAAGAACATAAGAATAGCCATACTGGGTCAGACCAATAATTATATAAGATTAGTCATAATGGGTCAGAACAATGGTCCATCTAGCCCAGTATCCTCAACATTTCATGCTACAAATCCCAGGGCAAGCACTTGCTTCCCCATGTCTGTCTCAGTAGCAGACTATAGACTTTTCCTCCAGGAACTTGACCAAACATTTTTTTTAAACCCAGATATGCTAACCGCTGTTACTACATCCTCCGGCAAAGAGTTCCAGAGCTTAATTATTGGTTGAGTGAAAACATTTTCTTCTATTTGTTTTAAAAGTATTTCCATGTAACTTCCTTGAGTGTCCCCTAGTCTTTGTACTTTTGGAACAAGCAAAAAATCGATTTACTTCTGCTCGTTCTACACCACTCAAGATTTTGTAGACCTCAATCATATCTCCCCTCAGCCGTCTGTTTTCCAAGCTGAAGAGACATTGAGGGGCATAATGGAACAGAAACGCCTATCTCCATGGGCGTTAATCTCCGAGAACGGGTCCGTGAAGGGGCGGACCGAACCGTATTATCGATAAAAAATAGACGCCCATGTTTTATTCGCCAATGTGTGAGCTGGGCGTTTTTGCTTTTCAGCGATAATGGAAAAGGAAAGTGCCCAGCTCAAAAACGAATAAATCCAAGGCATTTGTTCGTGGGAGGGGCCAGGATTCGTAGTGCACTGGTCCCCCTCACATGCCAGGACACCAACCGGGCACCCTAGGGGGCACTTTTACAAAAACAAAAAAAAAGGTAAAAGAGCTCCCAGGTGCATAGCACCCTTCCCTTGTGTGTTGAGCCCCCCAAATCCCCCTCAAAACCCACTGCCCACAAGTCTACACCATTACTATAGCCCTAAGGGGTGAAGAGGGGCACCTACATGTGGGTACAGTGGGTTTGGGGGGGTTGGACGACTAATAAGCATTAAGCAGCACAATTGTAACAGGTAGGGGGGATGGGCCTGGGTCCACCTGCCTGACGTCCACTGCACCCCCTAACAACTGCTCCAGGGACCTGCATACTGCTGCCTGGGAGGAGGGTATGACATTTGAGGGTGAAAATAAAAAGTTGTGAAACATCATTTTTTTGTGGTGGGAGGGGGTTAGTGACCACTGGGGGAGTCAGGGGAGGTCATCCCCGATTCCCTCTGGGGGTAATCTGGTCATTTAGGGCACTTTTTGGGGCCTTATTCGTGAAAAAACAGGGTCCAGGAAAAGTGCCCTAAATTCTAGCTACAAACGCATCCATTATCGGCGAAGGGCGCCCATCTCTGTTCGGGTGATAACCACGCCCCAGTTCCGCCTTCGACACGCCTTCGACACGCCCCCGTCCACTTTGTCCGCATCCGCGACGGAGTGCAGTTGAAAGCGTCCCAAATTCGGCTTTTGATTATACCGCGTTATTCGTTTTTGTGAGATAAACGCCCATCTCCCGATTTAGGTCGGAACTTGGGCGTTTTTCTCGTTCGATTATAAGCTGGTTAACCTCTTTAGCCTTTCCTCATACGAGAGGAGTTCCATCCCCTTTATCATTTTGGTTACTCTTCTTTGAACCTTTTCTAATTCTGCTTTATCTTTTTTGAGATATGGCAACCAGAAATGAACGCAGTACTGAAGGTGCAGTTGCATCATGGAGCGATACAAAGGCATTATAGTATTTTAGGTCATATTCATCGTCCCTTTTCTAATAATTGCTACCATGCTGCTTGCTTTTTTGGCCACTGTCGCACACTGAGCAGAAGATTTCAGCGTATTATCTACAATGACACTTAGATCTTTTTCTTTAATGTTGACACCCAAAGTGGACCCTAGCATCAGGTAACTATGATTTGGATTATTCTTTCCAATGTGCCTCACCTTGCATTTGTCCACATTAAATTTCATCTGCTATTTGGATGTCCAGTCTTCCAATTTCCTAAGGTCTTCCTGCAATATTTCACAGTCCGCATGTGTTTTATCAACTTTGAATAGTTTTGTGTCATCTGCAAATGTAATCATCTTACTCATCATTCCAAATTCCATATCATTTATAAATATGTTAAATAGCACTGGTCCCAGTACTGATCCCTGCAGCACTCCACTGTTCACCCTCCATTGAAAGAAATGACCATTTAACCCTACCCTCTGTTTTCTGTCCAATAACCAGTTCCTAACCCACACCACAACCTTGCCTCCTATCCCATAACTCTTTAATTTTCTCAGGAATCTCTCATGAGGAATTTTATCAAAAGCTTTCTGAAAATCTAGATACACTACATCAACCGACTCACCTTTATCCACATGTTTATTCACGCCTTCAAAGAAATGAAACAAATTGGTGAGGAAAAACTTCCCTTGGCTGAACCCACGCTCACTCAGTCCCATTAAACTATGTTTGTGTATGTGTTCTATAATTTTATTCTTTATAATAGTTTCTACTATTTTGCCCGGCACTGACATCAGGCTTACTGGTCTGTAATTTCCCAGATCGCTCCTGGAACCCTTTTTAAAAATCAGCGTCACATTGGCCACCCTCCAATCTTCATGTACTACGGACAATTTTAACGACAGGTTACATATTACTAACAGCAGATCAGCAATTTCATTCTTGAGTTCTTTGAGTTCCCTTGGATGTATGCCATCCAGTCCAGGTGATTTACTACTCTTTAATTAGTCAGTTTGGCTCAGTACATCTTTCAGGTTCACCAAGATTTATTTCAGTTCCTCTGCATTATCACCCTTGAAAACCATTTCCAATACAGGCAGATCTCTTACATCTTGTTCCATAAAGACCAAAGATTAAACTAGGTCCTGCTGTGCCTTCTAGAGGCTATCTGTTAATGTTGTAGGATGTGGCAGAAAGTTCAAGCTAACCCAGTAATCAGATTGCCCTTAATAGCTTTTGCAAATATTCTGCTTCCTCACACCTTAATTAACACCTAATACAGGTCAGTAGCATTGCTACCTCTCTAGCAAACAAAGAACAGAAAATAACTGTCTTTTAGAACAAGATTTGGATCTTCCTACTATCCTTTTTAAAGTTCTTTGGCAGTTAAGTTTCTACCTATAGAAAAAGTTTCAGTTTAAAACTAAGGGAAAAGTGTCTACATCTAGAGAAAATTTCATTTTAAAACTATGGGGAAAGGGAGATTAGTTGATAAAGTTTACTTTTTTATATATTTTTTTCTGCCTATCACTAACCTACAGTTCCTCCTTTAAACCCCAGTCTTTGTTCCCACAGCAGAGAGCAAAATAATGTTCATTTACCAGAGAAATGTCCTCTTCTCTCAGAACTTCACAGAAAAGCAATGGTCCATCTAACCCAGTATCCTGCTTCTAACAGTAGCCAACCCAGGTCACAAATACCTGGCAGAAACCCAATTAGTAGCAGCATTCCATGCTACCAATCTCTGCTACCGATTCCATGCTACCTATCCCTTCTATCAATTCCATGCTACCAAGCCGTAATCTCTTTAGCCTTTCCTCGTATGTGAGAAGTTCCATCTTCTTTATCATTTTGGTGGCTCTTCTTTGAACTTTTTCTAATTCTGCTATACCTTTTTTGAGATATAGTGAACAGAATTAAATGCAATACTCAAGGTATTGGACGCAATACCGTGGAGCAATACAGAGTCATTATAATATTCTTGGTCTTATTTTGCATCCCTTTCCTAATAATTCCTAGCATCCTGCTTGCTTTTTTTGGCTGCCACCACACACTGGGCAGAAAACGTCAGCTTATTGTCTGCAATGAAACCTAGATCGTTGTCTTGAGTGCTGACTGCTAAGGTGGACCCTAGCAGCAGATAAATATGATTTGGATTATTTTTCTCAGTGTGCATCACTTTGCACTTACAAATGTAAATACTTCTAGTTGAGTAATGAGTCTGTAATTGTAGTATAGTTGCATTTTGTAAGCAGCAAAAACTACAAGGGATTAAAGAGAATGACTCCCTTAATCCCTCATGCAATGCCCTGGCCAAAACATGCACAATTTAAAAACTTATCCCCCAGATTCTTTGAAGGTCACCTAAATTTGGGCGTGGATTCCAAATCTGCACACAAACTAATTAGTTAATCCATTAACAGTCAATTATTGACATTAATTAGCAATAATTAGGACATACGCAGATCTGCCTATGTGCTATTATATAATACTGCGCACCTAAATTCTCTTGTGAGCAACTCAAAAGGGGGTGGGGCATGAGTGGATAAGGATTGCTCCCAAAATTTATGTGCAGTGTTACAGAATAGGGTCATTTACACACCCAACTGTTGTTGGTTGCCAGAATTTCCACCAGGTTTTTTCAAGCGTAAATCTTCGAGCACGAGAATCAGCGCTAAGCACTATTCTATAAATAGTGCTAAGTGACCTTCATAGAATTGATGCTTGGCGCGTGATCTTCCCGGTGCCTAACTTTGAGCACCATTTGTAGAATTAACCAGTTGGCGGCCATTTCTAGCTGGTTAAATTGTTTTGAATATCAACTACGTAGTTTATAGACTACTACTATAATCTGTGCACCATCTTAACACGTGGCAAGTCAGTGGCAACACTTGCCACTGACTTGGCATAGGAGGGCACGCCTACACATGGGTGTACTAATGCCAACTTTAAGCTACTATTCTATAATGGAATCTTGGCACCAAAATGCCATTATAGAATTCACGATATGTACATGGCTTTGGGGGGGGGGGCCTAGATTGAGGCATCAATTTGTACAATTGCCCTTTAATTGTCAAGAGGTGAAGAGGAGCAGATCACACTTCAGAATGGTGTAAAAGATTTATTCATCGATAGAAATCTTACAATGTTTCACCAAGGCAAAGAGCTGTGTCGATAATAAATAATCAATAATTAAAAACTACTACAATCAATAAAACAATTCAAAAGCGGGTAAAAGAATTATGTAAACAAACTCACCCAGCAGTACTTTGAGTGGCTACCTGTTTGCTTACATAATTCTTTTACCTGCTTTTGAATTGTTGTACAGCTTGTAGTAGTTTTTATCATTGTTCATGTTTTATTTTAGCCTTTTTGAATGCTCCAGGTTTTTATGTGATTAGTTGATCTCCTGTGAGTATGTAACTTTTATATGTCCTCTATGGATTTTTTATTTGAGTTGGTTTCCATGATTTACTTTTATGTACTGTATATGGTATCTTATGGAAGTTTTTATTTGAATTGTTTTTTATGATTTACTTATCTCTCTCTCCTTCTCTCTTTCAGTTACTGTTGTATGTACAGTTGCCCCTGATACAGTCTTTTGCCTGGGCGAGACATGGTCCAGGTCGGGCATTTCTCTGTAGATCTCTATTGATGAATACATATTTACACCATTCTGAAGTGTAATCTGTTCCTGTTGACCTCTTGTATGCTGTCTGCAGACCACAAACTCCTACCGTGTTCTACCTTTTAATTGTCAATACACATGGCTTGTAGTAAAGACCTTTTCTGTGTGGTAACTGTATGAGAAGATGCTAGGAGTGCCCCCCAACAGTTAGTAACAGGCTTTGCACTTACTGCCTGTTAAGTTTAGCATTTAATGTATGGTAAGAGCAAACCTTTGTAGAATTTTAGTAAATAGACTCTGAGGAGTGCATGAGTTGTTTTGAGTTTAAACAGCTAAGCAGGAAAGTAGAGTGGAGGAGTGGCCTAGTGGTTAGAGTGGTGGACTTTGGTCCTGGGGAACTGGGTTCGATTCCCACTGCAGGCACAGGCAGCTCCTTGTGACTCTGGGCAAGTCACTTAACCCTCCATTGCCCCAGGTACAAATAAGTACCTAAGCTGCATTGAGCCTGCCATGAGTGGGAAAGCGCGGGGTACAAATTAAAAAAAATGGATATACATAAGTAAAATTGTTTGCTAAATCTGAGTTAAATAACATTTTATGTTAAAATGGGAGCAATGTTAACTTCTATTTAACTGCAAGGATTACACATGGAAGTCTATGTTTATGTCAGGGCTCTCCCCCAGTCTCTGAAATTGTGCGCCCTTGGGCCACTGCCAAGGAGTGGCAGCGGCAGGCAAATCACCCAAGCAGAAAGCAGTGCTGAACACAACAGGCAGGAACCACAGAATATAACTAGAAGAGGCTTTAATAGTAGACAGTAACAATATCCAGTAGCACAGCAAAGTCAAAGGGCAGGCAGCAAACACGGGTAATCCATAAACTAACCAGAGTCTTTTAGGCAGGCAGAAAGCAAAATCAAAGTCCAGGTCCAGGCGAAGGGTCAAACACACAGGAAACGTACAGAGCAGGAACTCCAACAAACCAACAGGAACTCAGGATGACCTTTGATACCAAGGCAAGGCAAGCAAGGCTCACTGAAGCTAATAAGCCCCTCAGCAGCTGACCCACAGCTGCAGTAAATCACCAGCAAAGTAAGGTTGCTGTTCCAGGACAAACCAGCAGAGCAAGTCTGGCAACCTGGAAAATCCGGACCGGACTCACTGAAGTCTGGAACATGGAAGACAGCAGAAAACAGTCCATAGCAGCCACCAATTCTGGCCACCAGAGGGCAAGGAGAGCACCCACATGGAAAACATACTCCTAATCATTCCATTGGTTGACAAGGATAGGTGAATAGAAGGATGAGTGAGGGTGAATAGGAAGGAGGATGGATGGGGTATGTAGATGGGTGAGGGATAGATGAGGGTGGGTCAAAATAGGTAGATGGATGAGTAGGTTGAGGGTGTGGAGGGTCCCAGGCTTGAGCCATCCAGGAACAGAGATCCTTGAATAAGGACTTGGGTATCGGATGTCTGTGGGTCCCCAAATCAGGAATCCCATTTCCAAGAATTCCCTGCTGAGGAATCTCAGATCATTGGTGGTTGATATTTTTTAAACGTATCATTAACTTGAAATCAGTGGAAAGTAAAAACTTTATTTTACCTCCGGCAATGAAGAAAAGATTCAGCATTAGGCTGGAAATAAACAAATTATTCCATAAGCAGCAAATTAGCATGGATTTCCATGCTCAGTGGAGGCAATTGCGTAATGAGGCGCTGCCATTTAGGTATCTAATAGCACAGGCAGTGTAATCCGACATCAGCATGCCTAAATTAAGGTGCGCGAATCTACATATTTGTCCTTTATACTTACTGTTGGTGAGAATGTACTCCTTTTCCATCAAAACTATGGTGTTCCTTTTCTTGGTTTTATATTATGGTAATTTTATGTTTATGCTTATTATGTTTATTATAAAAATTTAATATAATGCTTACCTTATACAGATCAAGGCGGTTAACAAAAATTAGAATCACACATTTAAAAGAAAAGAACGCCATTCCATATTTATTTATTTATTTATTTATTTATTTAGATATGATAGGAAAGACCTAATAACGGTTTCACAAAATATAGACAAAGAAGTATCATGGGCACATTAACAGTCTCCTAATAAACCCTTATATCCTGTTTTCCAATAAAATCAAATGCCTGCCGAAAATAAACATTTTTAAGCGTAGTCTTGACCTTCGTTAAGTTCAATTCTGCACGTATAACTTTTGGTATAGCATTCCACAAAGAAGGCGGTCTTTCTGTTGCCCAATCTCCCCTTACTCTAGTTCTTGAGGACCACTACCATTCTAAAATCTTACATAGATCTGAGTACCCTTCCTGGAATTTATGAAATTGTCAAAGTACTTAAATACGGTGGTTTTAATTCATAAAAAGCCTTATGAGCTAAAAGGAGAATCTTAAAAGAAAATCTCTGCCTGATATTTAAAAGCAAATGGCCTTCTAAAATGGCACTTAAGTGGCTAATTAGTGCTGGATGGCCGGCTATCTGGTAGGGAATATCGCCAGTTAGCAGCTTAAAGATAGCCGGTTATATCAGGCGATATAACCGACTATCCGCTGATTTTCAAAACTAGACCGTCCAAGTTTGGCACAATAGGTGGAATAACTTTGGCCAGTCTGACTTTAAGTGGCCAGTTAAAATCGGTGTCTTTAATGTTAGCATGTGCTAAAAATGCTAGTGCACCTTAGAAAACAGAGCCCTACTTTGAAATGACTGTCACTCATGTGTGTGCGCTTCTGAGTCTTTAATCCATCGCAACTAAAAAGGTGTTCAGTGACTGCACTATCAGGAAGTGGATTGTTGAGTCTGATAAAAAAGTTTCTTCAAATCAGGCCAGGCTGCAATATTACTGATGTCTTCTGTCTGGGCCTGCAGGTGTGGATCAAAGGAATCTCTGTCTGAAACATCTGCATTAGTAGTATTGCTGATTCATCACTTGCATCTTCATCTTTGTTATCATTGTCATGCTGCCCAATTACAGAGAAGAGTTTCACAAAGTTGTGTTGTTGTTCTAAGTATTTTTCGTCTGATGGCAAACTATGTTCAAGAACTGATGTAAGAACGTCATATGTTGACGGAGGAAGTGACGTCACCAGCGGAGATGGCAGCATAAGCCAAGAGCTCCGACGAGCCCCGAGCAAAAATAATAAAACTACCCTGAAATAAGAACGGGAAACGAGAATTGAAGAGCGATAAACAAGAATAAACATCAGGCAGCAAGGAAAGATGCTATCACAAACCGCCGTGGTGGATCTGTCAGCGTTCGCCTATGCAAACATTGCTGCGAACAAAAATGGCGACGCCCCGGTGGACCGGCCACCCGACTCACCAAACGAGCAACAAGAGCATAGCTCTCCATCCTTATTCGAGTCTGGGGATGGCCCGGGACAAGAGGAGACAACATTGCGGGATATCGGCGCTTGGGTGAAGGAAATACAAGCAGACCTGAAGGCCATGCGGTCGGATCTCGCGACACTGGGCGCAGACCTAAGAGGAGAAATAGGAGCGCTCGGTGTTCGCGTGGCAGAGAACGAGGACAGACTGGAAGAGCAGGCCGAGGCCATACAGAGCTTAAATAGACATACAGCCGAATCTAAACAAGAGGTCCAACAGATCTGGGACAAACTAGAAGACCTAGAGAACCGCAGCAGAAGAAATAATATAAGATTTAGAGGACTCCCAGAGGTCCCAATATATACTGACTGTGAGGAGGTGGTGCAAAAGATCGCAAGCGCACTGCTGGCCACACTACAAATTACGGAGGAACCAACAGAGATCCAGATTGTACGCGCCCATAGGGCGCTAGGATCACCAAGAGCAAATAGACCACGGGATATAATAGCATGCTTTGCAGATTTTAAGCTAAAAGAAAAAATTATGCAGGCGTCTCGAGCGACAAAAGACTTTCAATGGGACTCAAATGTGATATATTGCTATCAAGATCTAGCAGCCTGCACCCTGAAAAGGAGAATGGAGCTGAAATCTCTCACACAAATGCTACAAAAAGAAGGGATCCGATATCGATGGGGCTATCCCTTTGCCTTACGCTTCTACAAAGACGGCAAGCTCCATCAAATACGAAGCCTAGAAGAAGCAAGAGAAATACTGCCTGACAACATCAACGCGGGGGAAGGGATTACAACTCAGCCTCCTGCATCGACTAAATCGAGCAAGCCGAGATGGCAAAGAGTGACAAAAGGTAGAGGACGCCTTCAGAGACAATACTCGGACCCCAGGCTGAGAACAGTACAGGAATCCAGTGGACAATAAACAACAGAAAGGGGACTACCCACAGAACAAGCCATAAAGGCAAGGAAACAATAGATAGACTTACTCTACTATAAGACATGCATTTGATCTATAAGAAATAGTAGGTGTGTTAAGGTTACTATATAATACAACTTGTTGTTTTGATATTGTTTTAAAGATGGGTTATGTTATAAGTATGAGTAAAAAGGGGGGTGAGGTCGCTTCCCCAAAGGCACATCTATGCACGGGATGCAAATGTGCCAACTAGGAGGGAGGGGAAAAAAAGGGAGGGGGGAGGGGAAGGGAGATAGAAGAAGTAAACATGAGAACTTAATGACCATATTTAACATAAAAGTGGAGTTGCTAATGAGATTTCAGACAGGGGATAGGAACTACAAAACATTACACAAGACCTGGGGATGAGTAAGATCACATGGATGACCCTTAATGTCAAGGGACTAAATTCACCTACAAAACGCCAGCTTTTATTCAAAGAGACACAACGCTTAAAGGCAGATGTGTCCTTTATACAGGAAACACACCTGCTACCAGTTAAGGAACATATATGCCAAGGGAACAGGGGCCAACACATATATTTTGCATCCAATCATAAAGAAAAAAAGAAAAAGGGAGTAATGATTATATTGACTAACAAATACCCATGGCAGATACAGAATATAATAAGGGACAGAGAAGGCAGATATTTAATCTTGGTGGTGAAATTGGGGACGGAGACACTTTCCTTAGTAAACATATATGCCCCAAATGAACGTCAAGGAGCCTTCTATAGAGAAGTATCTAAAATACTGAGTAAGAATATAGAGGGCACACTGCTAGTGGGTGGTGACTTTAACTTGACGATATGCCCGAAACTAGACAACTCAACAGAAGGAGTAAGATATGCTCAATCAGAAAGGGCCCAGCTACACAAATTCCTGGAAACTTGGCATCTATTAGATCTCTGGCGCCACCAACACCCACAAGCCAGGGGGTACACATACTACTCGGGGGTTCATGATTCACAATCACGCATAGACCTGTGGCTAGGACCCCCTAGTATATTCTCAAAAATAGAAGATATATCAATACACCCTAGAACATGGTCGGACCATGCCCCGGTTACTCTAGAATTGGAATGGGTGGTGAGATCCCCAGAGGCCCCAATATGGCGGTTTAAAGATGAATTACTAGCAAACACTACAGTGATTGCACGCATAGAAGCAGAGATAAAGGAATATCTAACTATCAATGATAATGGGGAGGTTACAACACAGATACTATGGGAGGGCCTAAAGGCAGTAATTAGGGGAAAAATAATAGCGATACAAGCACATCTTAGGAAACAAACGAATATTCAAACACAAGCCTTACATGCGGAATTACTGAGATTGACTTTGCATTCTCAGCGGCAATCACTGTCAAAAGAGGATAAAAATCGCATACATGCTATACAACTGGCTCTGAGAGAAATACAACTAGCGGAAGTAGCTGAGCAACTACAACAGGTCAGACAAACACATTTCGAATTTGGCAATAGAACATCGAGATTATTAGCACACAAATTGAAGAAACGTGCCCTAAACTCATATATACACACAATCCAAGCAGACGAAGGGAAAGTATGCACTAAATTAGAAGACATCAAAGATGTCTTCCATAAATTCTACCAGGGATTATACCAGGCTGAGGACTTAGCAACATCACAAGAAACCCATAAATATCTGAACCAGACAAAGTTATCCAAACTGACAGGAGGGGAAGCAGAGACATTATCCCATCCAATCACCCTAGAAGAAGTGCAGTGGGCCATCCGGAATCTGCCGAATGGGAAGGCCCCGGGCCCAGATGGGTACACAAACAAATACTATAAAAAATATAGTAATTTGTTGGCCCCAGTATTGGTTCGAGTATTTAACGAAATGGACGCTCAAGCAGAGTTACCATATTCATGGCGACTGGCAAATATAACACTATTATTGAAACCTGGAAAAGACCCACAGAGATGTGGGTCATATAGACCAATTTCACTATTAGGGTCAGACTATAAAATCTTTACAAAAATCCTAGCCCACCGATTACAACATGTGATATCGAAGTTAGTTCACGCTGACCAAACTGGGTTCATAGAAGGGAGACAAACATTTGATAATATACGGAGAGCGATCCATCTCATTCATGAAGCAGGGGACACGAAACAACCAACACTGCTATTATCTCTAGATGCCGAAAAGGCGTTTGATCGTGTCCGATGGGCATTTATGTTCTCAGTACTAGAACAGATGGGTATATCGGGACGATTCATGTCATGGCTAGCACTACTCTATGCTGACCCCATAGCTAAACTACGAATTAATGGCTCGGTCACTGAATTAATACACCTAGGGAGGGGTACTCGTCAGGGGTGTGCATTATCCCCATTACTATTTGCACTCACAATAGAACCGTTGGCCCAAAACATTAGACAACATATGGATGTACACGGTTTGACACTAGGGGAGGAAACTTACAAAATAATGTTGTTTGCAGACGACATTTTGCTTACATTAACCCGGGCTCAAGAGTCATTGGCAGGGGTAATGATAAGTCTAGAAGAATATGGGAGGTTGTCGGGATTTCGGGTGAACATGGACAAATCAGAGATAATGGGGGTGGGCCTATCTGAGGAGACGAAACAGTCTCTGAGACAACAAAATGCGTTCCGCTGGGTTACCCGATCACTGCGATACCTGGGGATCAATCTAACAGCTAAAATAACAGATCTATTTGAGGCAAATTTTCCCTATAAAATTCATGAATTATTCCAGGAATTGGAGAGGTGGGAAGGGCTGGAATTGTCATGGTTGGGACGGATATCAGCAGTAAAAATGATAATCCTACCAAAGATTTTATACTTATTCTTGGCACTACCCCTACCGATCCCTAGGCAGTTTTTTCGTCGCTTACATCGCAAAGTATTCGCTTACATATGGCAACATAAACCACCTAGAGTAAGGGCAGCTATTATGTTTCAACATAAAGACAGGGGGGGCATGGGAGTACCCAATTTCCTCCAATACTATCAAGCTGCCCAATTACGCGTGCTGGTGGCATGGGGTTCCAAAGCTTTAAAGCCCTGGATACAAATAGAGCAATATTGGATGGGTATGAAGAACTTAGATACAATACTATGGGTCACACAGAGGCAATTACTAACATATATAGGAGGGGCGCCACTGGCAATACGGTTCCCCTTACAAACTTGGAATACCCTAAGGCAAAAATTTTTCCCAGGAAGGAAACACTTTAGGCGTATGAAGATACAGACAGCAATGGGAAGTCCTATAGGGACAGCTGATAATGTGTTTAGGATTTGGAAACATAAGGGATTAGAGGCTTTGAACCAGCTATGGGAAGAAGGGACTATGATTCCATTTGCAGAAATACAAGAAGAATATGATCTTCCAGGGTCACACCACTATCATTACACTAGAATCCACGATTATATAAATAGGAGGGCAAAAAAGGAATTGAATATGGAAGATACTGCCTTAGAGATAGCTATGGGAGGAAGTTATCAAAGAGGATGCATATCTCGGCTATACAAAGCATTGGGATCATATAATAATCCATTAACATATTACACCCAAAGGTGGGAGAAAGATTTAAAGATAAGCTATGATACCAACAAGTGGGATAAGGCACTGAGGAATATGCTAAGAGTTTCTATCTCTAGCTCACTGATAGAAAATGGATATAAAATGCTCTACCAATGGTACATGACTCCTCACAAAATAGCAAAAATGTATAAGAAAGGTAATGGATGGTGTTGGAGGGGGTGCGAGGAGAAGGGTGATATGACTCACATATGGTGGACATGCCCTAAGGCACAGAACTACTGGCGTGAACTAATCCAAACGCTAGAAAAAATCATAGGGAAACCATATGATTTTAAGGCAGAGACATGTCTACTACATTTTCAACCAGCAAACATCCCCATGGAAACATACCGGCTGGCATCGATGTGGCTAGTCGCAGGAAAAATTACATTGGCATCGACATGGAAGCAGCCCACGATGCCACCAGTGATAAAGGTGACACACAAGATGGACTATCTTTATCAAATGTCTAAAATGACAGCGATAAAGTCAGGACGGATCACGCAATTTTATAAACAATGGGACAAATATTCGACATGGAGACGGACAGCGGGTGTGGATTTAGACACGCCAAAAATAATAGTAACTCCTTGATATCGAACTGGGCCCAAACAACAATATGTGGACATTATGGTCATTATCGATAACATATGCAGGGGGGGAGGGAAGGGAGGGAGGTTGGAACATGTAAGAAGGTGAACTAGATGTTGTTATGAGCATTTGTACTTTATTTGTTGAAAACTTAATAAAAATACTTTAAAAAAAAAAAAAGAACGTCATATGTTTGGAAACTCTTAAGGCCAGACAAGCAGAGTATCAATCCAGTGGACTGTCATGTCAATAGAAAATTTTCCATGGGATGTCCAGCAGTCTGTTGTGATAGACACACGTCTGTTCAACAAGAACGGCAACCAACTTCAGCTTCATCTCCGCTTTAAAGGGACCGAACTCATCACTGTTCTGTTTGGCTGGAGACTAGTAACCAATTTAACAAGTAGAGGCAATTCTACTGTTCGCATAGGTTGTATTCCGTGAACACCTACATTTAAGATGAGATGATCCACTGTTTGTGTGACGAGGTTTGAAATGGCAAAATCCTGTTCCAGGTTTTGCTGTTTCATTTGGTTTACTCTCTGCCCCTTGTACTTTTTACTTTTAACTGCAAGCATCAGAAGTAACTAGGTAAAAGTAGTACAAATTGGTAAAATTATTACTTCAGTAAAAGTAAGATTATTCCTGTACTTCTTTACAAGTAAAAGTAACAAAACTTTTACTTAAGTACAGTAACTAGTTACATTTACTAAGGGGGGGGGGTCTTTTATTTATTTATTTATTTATTTATTGCATTTGTACCCCACATTATCCCACCTTTTTGCAGGCTCAATGTGGCTTACAGAGTGTTATTATGATATAGTCATTACATGATCTTAAATACAGTCGGTAATAAGCTGAAGGTAGATGAGGATTTAAATGGAAAGGTGATAGGTAAGGTCGTGTGAGAGGTGTTTTTGAAGCACTTGGGTAGTTTAGGAGTGATTAGTTTCATTAGGATTTCTTTTGTAGGCTTTGTTGAAGAGATGTGTCTTCAAAGATTTGCGAAAGCTGGTTAAGTTGTCCATGGTTTTCAGGGCCATGGGTAGTGCATTCCATATCTGTGTGCTTATTGGCTGTCCCTTAATGGCTCCCTCAACTTTGCCTGCAGGGTCATCCCTATGGGTAGAATATTTGTTCGCAGGCTTGCCGCCTCAACTATTGGCATAGCGAGAAAGCACCACCACCTGCGCATTTTGCGCCCCCTCCGGCTGGACCTGCACATCTGGCTTCGTTTCGTGAAGGACTTCAATGGTAGAGCCATGATACAATCTCCCCCGTCGTCCAGTGTCAACCTTTGCCTCTATACTGACGCTGCAGGATCCTCTGGGTGCGGAGCCTATTTCAACGGGGATTGGTTTGCAGCCCCTTGGCCACTACATTGGACCCACTCCGCCCTTACCAAGAACATCACCTTCCTCATTGTTCCCCATTGTTGCTGCTGTACACGTTTGGGACCTCGCACTGGCCAATAAAAGTGTAGTCCTTTGGTCAGACAATGCCGCGGTCGTTGACATCATCAACCAGCAGACGGCGCGCTGCCCTCACACTGCTGCACTCCTCCGGCATTTTGTCCTCCGGTGCCTGCAACTTAACCTGACTGCCCGCGCAAAGCACGTGCCAGGAGTTGACAACCGTATTGCTGATGCCCTCTCTCTCCATGGTAGCATTTTTAGCTCACGGTAGAAATCAGCTGACAGTAAATGCTGAGACACCCTTACCGCCCCCCCCCCCCCGAAATGGCCACGCGGTAAGTGGTTCACGTACTCTACGGCCATTTCTTTTCATGAAAAAAATACAGCCTTTTACCTGCTGCAGTAAAAGGGGGCCTCATCACGTGTCAAAAACGTACTAATGCTAATGCAGGCCTCCTTTTACCTGCGACTTAGTAAAAGGAGCCCTGTTTGCACAAAATTTGTAGCAACTGCAAGGGGGCATGGACCTGGGAGGGTCACGGATGTGCTCAGCATGTGTGCAGACAAGCTGTAGAATATATCAGTTACACATCTAACTTCCAGCAGTAAGAGTAGTGTTACCATACGTCCGGTTTTACCCGGAATGTTCTGTTTTTGAGAACACGGGCAGGTTTTGCCAGCTTGCCGTTTGTCCGGATTTGCGGAAGAATGGGCAGGCTGGCGGCCAGATGGGCAGGCGGGCGTCCTATCCTCCCTCCTTTACCTTAGTGTGGTGCCCTGGTGGTCTAGTGACCTCTTCGGGGCAGGAAAGAGCCCCCGTCTTTCCTGCCCGGCGCGTCTGCAGACTGTCTTTCTCCCGGCACTGATTCAAAATGGCCAAGAGTTCGAGCGGAGGCCTCCCGAGACTTCCACTGCCCCGACGAGGTCAATAGACCACCAGGGCACCAAACTAAGGTAAAGGAAGGGAGGGGAGGGGTAGTGAATGGAGTCATGTGGTTGGGGGGAATCTGGAAAATTGGGGAGCGGATCTACACGGGGGAGAGAGTGAATCTGTCTTTCTTTGGGGGGGGTCAAAGTGACGGGGTGGGGTGGGGTGTGACGGGGTGTGGTGGGATGGTGTGAGGGTGTAACGGGGGCAGGCCACGTGTCCTCTTTTTTTCCTTAGGGCAAATATGGTAACCCTAGGTGCGAGCATTTACATCAGCCTTTTTGAGGTAGTGTAAGTGCTCACGCCTAAAGTTAGGTATGTAAATACAGACTTCTGCTAGCAGTCTATAATTGCAATTGCGCATGCAATTGGCATTATAGAATTCTGGCTTAGTGTGCAGTATCCCGGTGACTAACTTTAGGTAACCTACCGAGAATTACCTCCCGTAAGGGAAGCCATTTACACATCTAGCTCTATAATCAGGCCCAGTTTTAATCAGTAATGAGCTTAGTCCAAAAGTACTTATATTTTTCGTACTTAGATGTAAAGCCTGACATACACCTCATAGCACCCACCGTCGTCTTGCAAGTCTTTATTCTTTTGAGCTTTCTATGTAACTTGCACATCAGACAGGAAGTGGCAAAGTGGCAAACAGGAAGCTAAGAAGAACAGAGAGGAATCCTAAAACAGTGGAGGATGAGTTCATCAGTTCAAATGATCTGATCTTTACCAGGTATGAAAGTGGATGTTCCCTTCCCCTCCCTGTGCAACAGGTACACCCCGTCACATGAGGGAATGAACTTTTTGATCATAGGTAGATTTCTGAAAATGCAGTCAATGCTCCTTATTTTAGTACTAAGGTGAATCACTTTAAGGCATGACCGGTTTCAAAGAAGGCTCAATTTTCTTTAAACTGGATTTTATACAGTGCTCAAACTTGCCAGTTTGCTGTAGCCTAGCAGCAAGTCTGTCCTGAGGAGCCACTCAAAACGCAGTAATGTATCACTTTGTGTGGATAATATAGTGGCAGCAGCAACTTGAAGAGTGTTTGCAGCTCCTGTGTACCTGCATCTCTACCTTTCAAACAAAGGGTTTCTGTCTAGAATCTGAGCCCAAAACACAGCTAATGCATTGGAAATTGTAACCCAGCTCAGTGCCCACATAGGAGTGCTGCTAGCACTGGTTGCCACATTATGGAGATGGAGCCCTGTGACTGGTTTAAACTTGAAAAGGTTTTCCAATGAACTGCTGGCTTGTTTAGCTTGTTTGGCAACATACTTGCTAAGAGGAGGTGTGCTCTGGTGGTTTGTACATGAGTTTAGGAGAGAGGAAAGCTCCTGGGGTTTACTTCCAGTTCTGTCATTCGCCTTTGCTGTGGTTTGTTTAGGGAAACGATATCCTTTTCCTACCAATTCTCAGTTAATGTAAATGTTATTTCATAATTGTTCTTATGCTGTCTTGTATATAGTAACATAGTAGATGATTACACAGATTAAAAACCTGTACGGTCCATCCAGTCTGTCCAACAAGATAAACTCATACATCTGGTATGATAGAGGTCTGTAAAATAATGAGTGGAGTTGAATGGGTAGATGTGAAGCGTCTGTTCACGCTTTCCAAAAATACTAGGACTAGGGGGCATGTGATGAAGTAAATTTAAAACAAATCGGAGAAAATGTTTCTTCACTCAACGTGTAATTAAACTCTGGAATTCGTTGCCAGAGAATGTGGTAAAGGCGGTTAGCTTAGCGGAGTTTAAAAAAGGTTTGGCCGGCTTCCTAAAGGAAAAGTCCATAGACCATTATTAAATGGGGAAAATCCACTATTTCTGGGATAAGCAGTATAAAATGTTTTGTACTTTTTTGGAATCTTGCCAGGTATTTGTGATCTGGATTGGCCACTGTTGGAAACAGGATCCTGGGCTTGATGGACCTTTGGTCTTTCCCAGTATGGCAATACTTATGTACTTATGTATGATATTATACTACATATGCATCCCTTTTATGAGATGCTGCGTAATGAGCGATATCCTTTACCCCAATGGTGGCAGTGCTATGACTCAGTGGTGCTTTGATATTTTTTTCAGAGATACTGTATGAATTAAAAAACATATTGGAATGGGGATAAAGAGATCAGGAATTCTCCCCCCCCTCCTCCAAATTCTGCAGAAACACAAAGAGGCATCGTTGGTCATGGCTTGGTCTCATTATGGCTAGATCCAAGAACAGGCTTTGAGCTGAGAACGGTCCCATCTTGGCTTTTTAACTAAGAATGAAGTTAAACAGTGTGGGGGAGAGGAGAGGGGTTTAATGCCCTGCCACTAAACAATTATATTATGTGTTAGACTGAGTAGGGGTCCTCAACTCAGTCCTAGGGACACATCAAACCAGTCTGGTTTTCAGGATACCGACAATGAATATGCATGAGATAAATTTGCATGCTCTGCCTCCATTGTATGCAACTCTTATCTCATACATACTCATTGTGGATATCTTGAAAACCAGACTGGCTTGGTGAGTCCCGAGGACTGGGTTGAGAACCCCTGTGTTAGAGCGTAGTTGTAATCTAGTAGGAAGAACAGTGAGCTAAGAACCAGCGAAGCTGAGGGTTCAAATCTCACTGACACTCCTTGTGACCTTGGGCAAATCATTAACCTTCTATTGCCTCCAGCTGGGGTTACTGATATGTGCTATTGCATTAGCACACACTAACACTGTTAATACATGTCATTTTACCACAGGCTCAGAGGCGTAGCTAGGTGGTTCGCCAGGGGAGATGCCACGCCCCAAACGGACTTCCAACGGCGCCTCGTTTCCACGTGATCTGTCACATTTAAAATACGCATTGGCGCCATCGGCAGTCTGCTCTCCGCTTCCCACCCCACACGCCCTCCTCAACCTGGCTGTGCTTCTGCACAGACGCCATTCAGTGCAATGGGACTTAGTTATTAATAACATACATTAATGATGTTTGTAGGCTTCAGAAACTCCAGCTGTTAGACTGTAAACCCTCTGTTAATAGATAAATACTTTCTGTACCTGAATATAACTCATCTTGAGCTACTACTGAAAAAGCATTAGCTAAATTTAAATGAGTAAAATAACCATTGCCAAAATAGGAGAATTAGACCTTCTGCTTATATAAAAAAAAAGATGATTTAATATTAACACTTTATTCACCCATTAGGGGCCTCAAAATTCACATTTTCAAGACAGGAAAACATCCAAAAATTGGCATAAATCAGCATTTGGATGTTTTTCTCACAAAAAAAGTCCAAATTGGTATTTTCAAAACCATTTTTTAGAAGTTTTTCTACGAAGTCCCATCAGAAGTGCATTCAAATCGCAAGGGGGTGTTCAGGGGCATGTTAAGGGCGGGATCTGGGTGTTTCTACCATAATGGAACATAACATAAAAACATCCAGGGCTATAAGTTGGACGTTTTGGTCTAGACCTGTTTTATTAAAGAATAAACCACAACCAAAGTGTCCTAAGTGCCCAGACGATCACTGCAGGAACGAATGACACCTCCTTACTCCTTCAGTGGTCAATGACCCCCTTCCACCCCCCCCCCCCCCCCCGCAAAGATGTATAAGAAACAGTACATATCAGGCTCCATCACAGCTTCAGATATTATGGTCACACCTATTAGAGCAGCAAGCAGGTTCCTGGAATAGCCTAGTGGTCAGTGCAGTGCACTGTAGAGAAGGTGACTCAGGCCTATAATCTACTCTTAACTATTATACTTGTGGTGGAAAGGGTCAGCCTCCCCCCCCCCCAACCTACTGTATCCACATATAGGTGACACCTGCAGCCATAAGGGATATTGTAGTAGTGCATAGTTGGGTACAGTAGGTGTTTCGTGGGTTTTGAAGGGCTCACCATAAAATATAAGGGGGTAAGGGTGAGATCTGAAGTCCGACTACTGCAACCTACTCCTCACTGGCCTCCCACTTAGCCATCTATCCCCGCTTCAGTCCGTTCAGAACTCTGCTGCACGTCTTATCTTCCGCCTTGACCGATATACTCATATCACCCCTCTCCTCAAGTCACTTCACTGGCTTCCAATTAGATACCGCATAAAGTTCAAGCTTCTCCTATTAACCTAAAAATGCACTCGATCTGCAGCCCCTCCTTACCTCTCTACCCTCATCTCCCCGTACGTTCCTACCCGTAACCTTCGCTCTCAAGACATCCCTCCTCTCAGTACCCTTCTCCACCACCAAACTCCAGGCTCTGCCCTTTCTGCCTCGCCTCACCCCATGCTTGGAACAAACTCCCTGAGCCCATACGCCGGGCCCCCTCCCTACCCATCTTCAAATCATTGCTCAAAGCCCACCTCTTCAATGTCGCCTTCGGCACCTAATCACTACACCTCTTCTCAGGAAATCTCAACTACCCCAACTTGACATTTTGTCCTTTAGATTGTAAGCTCTTCGAGCAGGGACCATCCTTCTTTGTTAATTTGTACAGCGCTGCTTAACCCTAGTAGCGCTCTAGAAATGTTAAGTAGTAGTAGCAATAGTGCCTCCTAGGGTGCCCCACTGCTCTGCTGTGATGCCTTTGTGGCCAGTCTACCAGGAAAGCTGGCTCTTCCTGCGTCCCAAATGGCTTGATTTTCTACGTTTTTCACTTGGACTTTTATTTTATTTTTTTTTTTTAATGGATCAAAAAGACAAATGTTTTGAGCACAAAACAGCTACAAAATAGCCATTTTCAGAAAAAAAGATAGACTTTTTCTGTTTTGAAAATGGTTATATTCCCCACTTCAATTTTGGATGTTTTGAGCAAAACATTCAAAGGTGGACTTAGATGTCATATCGAAAATGTGAAGTTTCTCATACCTGCCAAGTGACAGGGTGAGAGCCCTGCTTCTGTGATTTGCTGATAAGTATTACAGACTGACCCAGTTCACATCCTGTTATGGCTTTCCCTTCCCTTCTTTTAATGAAGTCATGCATTCTTTGCAGACCCAAATTCTGATGCTCAGGAGGAATTATGTGAGAACACGCTTGGATTTGCAACCAGGGCCAGCTACCCTAAGACATGCTGTGTGTATTTCTCAGTAACACATCTAAAAAAAAAAAAAAAAAAAAGATACATCAAAACTAGAAAAAGCACAGAGGGCAACAGAAATGATGAAGGAAATGCCTTAATGAAGAAAAGCTAAAGGATTAGGGTAGAGCTTCCCGACCTAGATGGGCTCTCGTTATTTTGCACCTCCAGGGAGTCAAACAGTTCTATTTGGCCACAGTCATGGGGTCACAGGCACAAAAACATTGGCAAGCACAAGGTTTGGGCCCTCTTCAACTTGGAGAAGAGACAAATGTGAGGAGACGTAAGAGAAGATTTTGAAAATCATGAGTAGAGTGGAACAAGTTGATGGGGAATGGATATTTACTGGTTTCTGTTGAATTAAGAGATACACAATGAAACCACTTGTAACAGATATTTTTGTTGTTGTTACATTTGTACCTTGTGCTTTCCCACTCATGGCAGGCTCAATGCGGCTTACATGGGGCAATGGAGGGTTAAGTGACTTGCCCAGAGTCACAAGGAGCTGCCTGTGCCTGAAGTGGGAAGTGAACTCAGTTCCCCAGGACCAAAGTCCACCACCCTAACCACTAGGCCACTCCTTCACTATTGCTACTATTTGAGATTCTACATGGAATGTTGCTATTCCACTAGCAACATTCCATGTAGAAGTCGGCCCTTGCAGATCACCAATGTGGCCGCGCAGGCTTCTACATGGAATGTTGCTAGTGGAATAGCAACATTCCATGTAGAATCTCCAATAGTATCTATTTTATTTTTGTTACATTTGTACCCTGCGCTTTCCCACTCATGGCAGGCTCAATGCGGCTTACATGGGGCAATGGAGGGTTAAGTGACTTGCCCAGAGTCTCAAGGAGCTGCCTGTGCCTGAAGTGGGAATTGAACTCAGTTCCTCAGGACCAGAGTCCACCACCCTAACCACTAGGCCACTCCTCCACTCCATTTTTTCCCACTCCATTTATAATTAAATTTATGGAATTTGCTGTCACAAAATGTTGTCAACACTAGGTTTGAATAAGTTTTCAGAAGGCTGATTATGGAGCCAGATAGCTCTCGGTTACTTCACCTCCTGAATTCTGGGAGTGGGCAACATGGAATGGACTTTTGTACCTGGTACTCCAGGTCACTCAGACTGGTTAAAGAGAGGCTTGCTGACCTGAACATGTACACCCTGGAGGAAAGGAGGAACAGGGGTGATATGATACAGACGTTCAAATATTTGAAAGGTATTAATCCGCAAACGAATCTTTTCCGGAGATGGGAAGGCGGTAGAACGAGAGGACATGAAATGAGATTGAAGGGGGGCAGACTCAGGAAAGATATCAGGAAGTATTTTTTCACGGAGAGGGTGGTGGACGCTTGGAATGCCCTCCCGCGGGAGGTGGTGGAGATGAAAACGGTAACGGAGTTCAAACATGCATGGGATATGCATAGAGAAATCCTGTGCAGAAGGAATGGATCCTCAGAAGCTTAGCTGAAATTGGGTGGCGGAGCAGTTGGGGGGAAGAGGGGGTGGTGGTTGGGAGGCGAGGATAGGGGAGGGCAGACTTATATGGTCTGTACCAGAGCCGGTGATGGGAGGCGGGACTGGTGGTTGGGAGGCGGGAAATACTGCTGGGCAGACTTATATGGTCTGTGCCCTGAAAAGGACAGGTACAAATTCAAGGTAAGGTATACACATATGAGTTTGTCTTGGGCAGACTGGATGGACCATGCAGGTCTTTTTCTGCCGTCATCTACTATGTTACTATGGTTATAGTCACAATTGTTAGGAACAGGCAGTATTTCTCTGACTAAAAGGCATGCTGCCATTTTATTGACCCCTTGTTCTCTATTAGGGCCAGATTTGCTAAAGCGTGCTAAGTTTATACCAGAGGAACCAGACTTGCCCAAAGTCCCAAGGAGTATCAGCCCCCTTCTCAAACCACTAAGCCACTGGTTCTCAAACCTGGTTCTGGAGGCACCTCAGCCAGTCAGGTTTTCAGGATACCCACAATGAATATTCATGACATAGATTTGCATGCAGTGGAGGCAGTGCATGCAAATCTCTCTCCTGAATATTTATTGTGGGTCTCTTGAAAACCTGACTGGCTGGGGTGCCTCTAGGACCAGGTTTGGGAACCACTGCACTAAGCCAAGCCTCCTCAGAATGCAGGGTTTCCTAGAATAGACTGTTCTCACAGGAGCTCCTCCCCATTCTGACAAGGTGGCACAATAACACAGCTGCCTATAGGTTGCAGGACCACTTACTGTCCCATAGCCACCTACTTACTCTTCCTATGGTAAATTATCCACCCCTGTTTGCAACAGAAGATCTGAACTTCTACTCCAATGGGGTGTGTGCAGTAGGGGTCACAGCAAAATAGGAAGTTGTCTCCAGATCAAGATGGTCCTACCGTTGAGCGTTTCTTGCTCATGGCTCTGCTTTTCAACTCCTATTGATTTATGCAAATACAGCCCCCCCTCACCTCATGACTCTGCTAAAACCCCACATTACTCCATATCTCCCCTAGGCCACCCCTGATCATCAAATGAAGATTTTAATTTGACCAGGAAAGGAGAAGGGGCGGATAGTAACCAGGAGGGACCTTGAGGCAGGTCTCCTTGTGTAGTCTCACCTGCCAAATCTCTGCTAAGAAAGTTGTGTTGTATAGGAAGTGGGAAGAAAGGACCGTTTGGAGGAATAATTACTGAAACACTACACAAAACACATTTTTATAATCTTGGGAGTTGAGTACGGCAGTGATCATCGTGAAAAATAGGAAAGACTACAGGGAACTATATTAGTTCTAGTAGAGAGGTGTGGTAGCCGCGTTAGTCCACTTTTAAAGGTTATCAATAGAAATCAAACAAAATAAAACATGGAAAAGAAAATAAGATGATACCTTTTTTTATTGGACATAACTTAATACATTTCTTGATTAGCTTTCGAAGGTTGCCCTTCTTCCTCAGATCGGAAATAAGCAAATGAGGTAGCAGATAGTATATACGAGAGAAACATCAAAGCATTACTTTGACTGTCTGACAGAGTGGGAGGGTGGGGGTATGCATGGGGACATCAAAGCATTTCATCGATATTCTAACAGAATGGTGTTGGTAGGTGAGAGGAGCGTAATAAACAGAGAAATACAGCTTTATGTTTTATAATGAGTTAGAAAACCCAGAAGCTTATTAAGTCCTGTTTGTTGGGTGTCAAAATATTCAATCATTCTTATTTCAAAGGTCTTACGTTCCTGTATTGTTTTAAAATTACCTTTCAGTATTCTTACTGTGAAATCACTGGTGGGTGGGGTGGGGGCCTGACTGGCACCAGCTATTTTCATCACGATCTGAGGAAGAAGGGCAACCTTCGAAAGCTAATCAAGAAATGTATTAAGTTATGTTCAGTAAAAATGGTATCATCTTGTTTTCTTTTCCATGTTTTCTTTTGTTTGATTTCTATTGATCACCTTTAGTTCTAGTAAAAATAAAGCTAATAGTGAAACTCTTGCTGTCTGCAAGAGCTGGATAGGTGAATGCCTGATGGGTTGAGAAAGTTGCGACCGACCCAGCAGCTACGATTCCCATCCCCCTCACCCATTCGGGCCGGCTGTTCCGGTTGCATTTGAAGAGGGCGCCTCTTGTCACCAAAGCCTGACGTTTGGGGATCATGTGAACGGTTCAGTTCCCGTGGTTCAGCGAGAGCAGCTTGCCCCACCCCGTTTCTATCTCTCCCTCTCTGTGCAGATCTCAATACAAACCAGGAGAAATGCAGGAGAGAACGGCAAAAATCTGCTGAAAAAGCCGAAGAGGTGGGGGGGGGGGATCACTGGCCGGCATCAGCAATCTCCTCCGTAGAATCAGAAAGAAGAAACCACCCCCGTCCTCTAAAAAGGGCCCAGAGGAAAGCAAGGAGAGGAAGCAAAATCTAATGTGAAAAAGCAGCTGAGAAAAAGGGGCCTTGGATTGGAAAAAGCACCACCATTAGGAGGAGGAGGAAGAAGAAGAAACAGGAGGCAAAAAAAGAACGAAATAGACATAAAAATTGAAAAAAAAGGGACTGAGAAATCGTCCGGGCCCTGAGGCTCTGCGTTTTTTTTTTTTTGGAGGGGGAGGAAGAAGAGCGAACGACAGAGGCAAAAGTTGGAATTATTTCGTTTTAAAATACGTGCGGGGTGGCAATCTGCTCACTGGATTTGAGAATTCGGGATTTTGTTGCTTTCTTTTCCCCGGACCCCCCTCCCTCTTTCCAATCGAACCGGGCCCGTTTTGTTTCCCCACTCCCCCATTTTTTTTTAGAGGGGGGGGGGGAGTGGAAACCAGAAAACACGAGAGGAAAGACGCGCACACGAACAAAAATAGCCAAGAAGGCAGCAATTTGGGGGGAGGGAGGAGGTTGGGGTGGAAAAGGAGCGCTCCCCCCCAGCCTGCTGCTTTTTTGGGGTGGGGGGTCGGCGCTGTTCATGTCTGTCTCGGTCGTGCCGCTCCTGCCGAATTCGGGCTCCTAAGAGCAGGGCGATCGGGGGCGAGGGAAGGGCGCACACCATGGGCTGTCTGGGCAACAGCAAGACGGAGGATCAGCGCAACGAGGAGAAGGCGCAGCGCGAAGCCAACAAGAAGATTGAGAAGCAGCTGCAGAAGGACAAGCAAGTCTACCGGGCCACGCACCGGCTGCTGCTGCTCGGTGAGCCGGGATGGGGGAGCCGGGCCACGCATCAACTGCTGCAGGGGGGGGGGGGGAGACTGGGCCACGCACCGGCTGTTGCTCGGTGAGTCTTGGGAGGGAGGGGAGGAGACCGAGCCACACACCGGCTGCTCCTCCCCCTGGATGAGGTGGGGGGGGGGGGGGGGAGAGCCGTGCACCGGCTGTTGGTGCTCGGTGAACGGGGGAGGAGACCTCTACCAGGCATAGCAGTTTCCGGGGTTGGGGGGGATCTGAGGTGTCCAGGCCCGAATTACCAAAGGATTGGGGAGGAGGGTGCGTTTTTCCTGTGTCTTTTTAAGGTCGGGGCCCCTCCAAACCGGAGGGCTGGATGAGGGTTTGAAGGGTATGTGTGTGTAAAAGGGAAATTTTACCCTGGGTTAGCATTGATGGGGAACCCCCCCCCCCCTCTCATAAACATTAAGGGAGCAGCTTGCAGCCTCCTCCAGTTCAGTTTGCTTTCAGATTTTTTTTTTGGGGGGGGGGGAGGAGGGCTGTGTCCTTCCAGTATTTGTGGTTCTCTGCTATGGACTGGGGTATAGTTCCCCCCCCCCCCTTTCCAAGCCTGTGTGTGAAGGGGGATGTTAAGGCCCAAAACCAGCCTCCTGGGAGGGGTGGGCGGTGGTAAAGTGTGCCTGAAAATAGACACTCAACTCCCAGCAAAAAAAAAAAGGGGGGGGGGAGGGTGTTTAACATGGTGAAAATTGGTAACATGTTTTTCTTGCAAGGGTTAGGGGGAGGTAGCACAGTTTCATTCAAGCAGGAATAAGGTACTATTCTTTTCGAGCAGATGGGGGGGGGGGTGGGGGGCAACACAACAACCCACAGGATTCCCCCATTCCCCACCGTGAAATAGAAACTATTTCAAACCTGGCTGCACCTAGCTTATTACTTGTTTTTATTAGGGGTTTTGAGGGGGGGATGGGGTGAGAAAAGGGTTTTGTTTGGGTGAAGGGGCCGAGGTTGCCAGATGTGGTTGGATGCTTTAGAGGACCGAGGCTGAGTGAAAGAAGCCAGAAATAGAAACAGCTTAAAACACTTTTTTTTTTTTTTTTTTAAACGCGAAGCTCAAAATGGAGGTTTCTCCTGTCAGAGATGTGGAGGAGCCAGCCAGGCCCTGCATCCTGCGAGGCTTCACTCAGTGCAAAGGGCCAGCTGTTTACAAAACAGGCACTTTTATTTTGATAATATATTGGGTAAGCTGGTGCTCCTTATTTAAAACAAACGAGCAAAACTGATTCTGGCCTTTGGGAAGAGCAGTTGTGCTCCTGCAGGCAGTACCTGGGTTTTCTGGAATATGGCTGATTTCGTGTGTTTAGACTGGGCCGATGCAGCCTTAAATGTGTTGGGGTTTTTTTTTTTTCGCAGGGCAGATTTAGCACCTGCTTCGGGGCATTAAGATGAGATGCAACTTAGTTTCGTGAGCAGTAGAAATTGTTACAAGATGGAGACTGAAGGGTGCAGCTTCTGTGCAGCACAGGGTGGGCGTGTGGTGGAAAGGAGTCAAGTTTATCTCTTCACATTAAAGACAAGTCATTTTTTGGATGCCTAAGGGAGTGGCATGTGTTATGTACTGCAGAAAGGAATCGAGGAAATTTTTTTTATAAAGAATTCAGTGAATAGAATCGTGATTCAACAGCCGTATCCCTTCTTCCCTGTATTTTTTCCCCTCTTGAATCATTTTTTTTTCAGTGAAAAAATGTGGTACAATAAGCACGACAGGCCTTCCTTTTAATGTGTATATCATTTTTACATATATACGTAGTCATTTCAACCAACTTCATACAGTAATTTCGTTGCAGACTCTTTTATTTTTCCTCTTGAAAATATTGTTAGTAGAATTTTACTGAGTGAACAGAAGATTGCAAAAGTCACAGTTTTCTGTTTTCCTTCAGATTTCTCATGTCCTCTCCATCTTTTTTTTGCTAGGTGCTGGTGAATCTGGTAAAAGCACAATTGTCAAACAGATGAGGATTTTGCATGTCAATGGATTTAATGCAGAGTAAGTGAATTTATTTCTTCTCTAGACCATAACATGAAATGTCTACCTGAAAATAGAAGGTGGTGAAGGTATCATTTTCATTATTATTTTTTTTAATGTTTAAAGCTTGGTTTACTCATGTTGCTATAATTTTAAATTGCTAATGAGAATTTACACATTGTTTCAACATACCTGATTGTGTATTGTTCTGTAGTGTTAGAATTATGTCATGGAGTCAGAGGCATATGTATACAGATGCTATGTAAATATTGTTGCCTATTAAGCTTTTTTTCATGTAAAATACTGGCTCGAATAGTTGGAATAGGCAATCATACAGAGAAACTTCTAATGTTGTTCTCTGTCAAGAACAAGTTCACTGTTTTGGGTTGTTACTAGTTATATAACTTTCTTCTGGTTCCTCAAACCTAGGATCCCTGTTTAATGGGAGTAACAATTTGTTGACCAGCTTTTAAGAGCTAAGATCGCTTTTCTCAGGTCAGGACAGCATAAGCAAAAGATGGGAAAACTAGAAGATTATTTTCCTCATATATATTTTAAAATGAAACTTTATATGTATTAGCAAGTGGACTAACATAACATCCAGAGACTGCCTTATCCTTCTGTTGCATTGTAACTTGTCAATTCGGTGAAAGTCTGTAACGTAGAAACAAATTGTTATACATGCCATTCAGTTGTGACTTTGAGGGCAAAATGATTTTAAATAACTTTTATGCAGTTTGTCTTCTCGTTTTAACAGTAAACCTTTATGTAGTTTGATTTATGTATTTTCATACCCCCTGCAACGGTACACATTTAAATTGATTAAGACAGACTACGCAATATATTGGGTTAGAAGAATAACGAGGAATGCGCTGCTTTACGATACCTGGTTTGCCACAGTTTTCTCCCTGAAATGTTCATACAGTATTGCATAATTGCAAAACATCTATTTTATAATGCAAGTCTCAGAACATGGATACCAGGGGGCAAAAACTGTTCTTCCCTTTTTTTAGAACTATAAACTTCATACTGACGGACACTTTCACTGGTATCTATTTTGTGGAACTTGGTGCTATACAAACTTATGCAAAGAATTAAACTCCCCCCCCCCCCCTCCAATGGGATGGTGCTTAGTGTGTGTTGGGATGGTGCTTAGTGTGTGTTGCGGGATTATTTGGGTCAATTCTTCCTGGAACATTTGTCCATTTTATATGGCTCAAGAGTGTTTGAGGATCTGGGGTATTGTGGTCTGTCTATTCGTAGTTCATTCACATTGTGTTATATGCAGCATCGGATGCTGTGTGGCTGGCACAAAGTGAGTTTTTTTGGGGAGTGGTGAGATCTCTGCAGTTTTGTGTTTTGTAGCACATAAGACTTTAGATGAAATTGAGGTTCTGTCAGGAAGCAAAGAAGTTTGCTCTGGCTTCTTAGTTTTGTCACCTGAGTGCCACAGGGGATATGACTGGTTACTTAGTTTTTTAAATTATTGCAGCCCTTCACTTTGAGCAATTCTGTAGGTAGGGATGGTTGTTTTCTGGGGGTTTTGCTCTGCTGGAAGAGTTCATAATTTTGAAGGAAGTCTAACCACCTCTACTGAGCAAGAAGCACCTAGCATTGAGGCCCTTGTTAATGGAAATGTTGAACATTTGTTTAAGGGTATAAATATTTTTTTCTTCTATATATTAGAATAAAAAGCAGACTGTTAACACACAAAGAAAACCAATCCTTCTCTCCATGTAATGCATTGGTAATGGGCATTAATACACGAATACAGATGGAATACGACAGCAGGAATTGCACATTTTAAGATACACCTCATTTTACATTTATTGATTTAAGAATAGGGGATGCTGTGGCAGTAGGCATGACATTAACTTTGGAATATCATCAAAACTGGGTAATAAAAATAGCCTGAAGGGAAAAATGTATAAATTACAAAAAATAACCACAAATTATAGTGTGAGATTCTTAAGATAATATACTCCGAATAATATATATGTACTCATAAGAAATAAGTGACACCCTATAAATTCTTGGAGTCTAAGACATAGCAGTTAATGTCTCATTTATAATTACTGCACATAAATATTTCAATACTAAAGCGCAACCTTAAAACCGAGTCCAGTCTATTTGCATTCAAAACACTTCAAAACAAATGCCTGAAAGAGGTTGCAGTATGTATGTACCTAATGTCCGCAATGCTGGGCCTTGTTTCACTTTTTGTTGCCTCAGGGAGACCTTTTTAATTGTGACAGGGAACATCATAATCTTCACATTCTTTTGAAATTCTGAAAATGAAAAAGAACATAAATGTAGCCATACAAAGGATTTCATGGCAGAATGTGGGGATAGGCCTGTGAATGATCAAATAATGGTGAAAAAATGTGGACCTTCGTGTCAAAGCTGTGCATGTGAATCAAAAATGAAAGCTGATTGGTGCACTTGAATAGAAAAACTGTGGCCAGTGTATGAAAAACAAGAGACGATTGGTGCATTTAGCAGTCAGAAAAAAAAAAGTGCACATTCAACCCAAGGCTGTTCGTAAAGCTGCTATGTATGTCAAAAATGAAAGCTGAAGCATTTTGTGAACAAAAATTATATATGTACAGCAAACTGATACTCGACAATAAAAAAAAAAAGTGTGTACTTTAATTAAAAAAACTGGTTATACAACTGGGCACACCATACTGTGTGGTTGTTTTTTTGTGGTGTAATGACACTAACTTACATAGTAACATAGTAGATGACGGCAGAAAAAGACCTGCATGGTCCATCCAGTCTGCCCAAGACAAACTCATATGTGTATACCTTACCTTGAATTTGTACCTGTCCTTTTCAGGGCACAGACCGTATAAGTCTGCCCAGCAGTATTTCCCGCCTCCCAACCACCAGTCCCGCCTCCCATCATTGGCTCTGGTACAGACCGTATAAGTCTGCCCTCCCCTATCCTCGCCTCCCAACCACCACCCCCTCTTCCCCCCACCTGCTCCGCCACCCAATTTCAGCTAAGCTTCTGAGGATCCATTTTTATTTGCTGTCCAGTTTTATTGGTACGCCACACCTGCCCAGGAGTTGGGTATTTGGGGTTTAGATGTGATCCTTCCGTCCCTCTGGGACCTTGAGCAGCTGTTGTAACTTCACAGCATCCTGGGTGCATAGTATCTCCCCCAATCTCTTCAGAAGCTGTAATACAGCGCACCTCCTGAGATTATTATGTGCTCATTCTTCCCGTTGCCTGCAACTTCTGAAAAGCCGTGATGAGTAAGCATGTTAGGATCCTGCTCAAGTAAATAGTTATATAAGTGGTGTGTGCTAGTAACTTGAAATCTAACCATACTGAGACTTTGATTATATTTAGGCACAGGACAGAGAATACATTTGCTTTTATTTGTCTTTTAAGTACAAGATGTTGCTCTCTAGTAGCATGTCTTTCAGATGGATTTGGGAATAAATATAGATTATTTGTTGGAGCAGTGTACGTGGTCATAAATTTTAATTTGGATGTGCAAAAGTATTTGCTCTGTTTTAACTATCCTTTTTTGAAAACAGATTGATCTCAATATCCTTTAAAAAAAATAAAAATAAAAAAAGCATATTTGGGAGATCAGAGTCATACTTGACACTCTATCTTCATAACACTTTTCAGTTTTAATATATCCAAAAAGCATATGAAGGTTGCCCCTCTCTGGTACTGGGACATCACGAAGCTTCCATTGGTATGATGGAAAGCAAAACAGTATTTCCCAGCTACCGAGGCAAAGCGAGGTATTGTGATTTTTCTGTACTTAACACAGTGCTGGTTGGTTGAAAATCAGGACTGTAGAAATCCCAGGCACCAGCTCAGGTAGAGCAAAATTTAAAGAGGAAAAAAAAAAAAGTGCAAAATGAGGGTGGGGAATCCAATTAATTTTTTTTATTTATTTTTCTTACATTTGTACCCTGCGCTTTCCCACTCATAACAGGTTCAGTGCGGCTTACATGTTATATACAGGTACTTATTTGTACCTGGGGCAATGGAGGGTTAAGTGACTTGCCCAGAGTCACAAGGAGCTGCCTGTGCCTGCAGTGGGAATCGAACCCAGTTCCCCAGGACCAAAGTCCACCACTCTAACCACTAGGCCACTCTTCCACTAGCAACATTTCACGTAGAATCTCCAATAGTATCTATTTTATTTTTGTTACATTTGTACCCTGCGCTTTCCCACTCATGGCAGGCTCAATGCGGCTTACATGGGGCAATGGAGGGTTAAGTGACTTGCCCAGAGTCACAAGGAGCCGCCTGTGCCTGAAGTGGGAATCGAACTCAGTTCCTCAGGACCAAAGTCCACCACCCTAACCACTAGGCCACTCCTCCTCTGTTGCTACTATTTGAGATTCTATATGGAATGTTGCTATTCCACTAGCAACATTCCATGTAGAAGTCGGCCCTTGCAGATCACCAATGTGGCCACGCAGGCTTCTGCTTCTGTGAGTCTGACGTCCTGCACGTACGTGCAGGACGTCAGACTCACAGAAACAGAAGCCTGCGTAGCCTTCTACATGGAATGTTGCTAGTGGAATAGCAACATTCCATGTAGAATCTCCAGTAGTAGCAACATTCCATGTAGAATCTCCAATAGTATCTATTTTATTTTTGTTACATTTGTACCCTGCGCTTTCCCACTCATGGCAGGCTCAATGCGGCTTACATGGGGCAATGGAGGGTTAAGTGACTTGCCCAGAGTCACAAGGAGCTTTGCCTGCAGTGGGAATCGAACCCAGTTCCCCAGGACCAAAGTCCACCACTCTAACCACTAGGCCAGAAAAGTAAGGAGAACATTTTTTTTAGGAGAGGAAAAGTTGATCGTTGCAATTTTGTTTTTCAAGTATAGTTTCATCCCTAGTTGTAATGCTTACTCAAAACTATTACCAGTCTGGTATTTCCAGAGTTAAGTGGCATTAACTGTGGAAACCAACTTGTTTTGTCCAAGCAGTGCTGTCTACTTAGGGTGATACTAGAGCAGTTTTCGACTAATAAAATTTGCTTTAGCTTGTAAGACTGTGTGCAGTACCCGTCTGCAGTTGTCACATTATTTTTTTGAAACACTTGTGGGCTCATTTTCAAAAGAGAGAGAGTCTACCAGAACATCAATTGTATTTGTTTGCACCGGAGTCTGTTAACGACTCTCCGGTACCATGTAAGCCACATTGAGCCTACAAATAGGTGGAAAAATGTGGGATATAAATGTAACAAAAATAAAAAAATAAGTGGTATAAAGCAGCATTTAGACATTTTTCTCACCAAAACGTTCAAATTGGCATTTTCAAAACCCATTTTCCAGACGTTTTTCTGTGTAGTTCGTCTGTAGCGTGTCCAGATCTCTAGGAGTGTGTGTTAAGGGCAGGATTTGGGTGTTCTAAGACCTGGACAATTTTCAGCCATAATGGAACAAAAATGAAAATGTCCAGGACTAAAACTTAAGACATTTTATCTAGATCTGTTTTAATAATGACTAAGCCACAAAAGGTGCCCTAAATAACCAGATGACCACTGGAGGAATAACCTCCTCTAGTGGTCACTGGCCCCTTCCACCCTCCCCCCCCCCCAAAGATATAAAAGAAACAGTACATACCAGCCTCTATGACAGCTTCAGATGTTATGGCCAGTCCTATTAAAGCGGCAAGTAGGTCTCTGGAGTAGCCTAATGGTTGCTGCAGTGCACTGTAGAGAAGGGGACCCAGGCCAATAATCCACTCTTAATTTACACTTATGGTGGGAAGTGTGAGTGCTCCACCACAAGTACACATATGGTAAAGCCACGCAGATTACTGTAATGGAATCTATGCGGGATGCAAGGATCAAATCATAAAGAAACTTCAGACCGCTCAAAACACAGCAGCCAGGCTTATATTTGGAAAAACACGCTTTGACAGCGTCAAACCACTCGAGAAAAATTGTACTGGCTACCACTCAAAGAACGTATCAACTTAAAAATCTGCACGACTGTTCATAAAATTATTTACGGCGAGGCACCGGGGTGCATGACAGACCTCATCAACCTGCCAACCAGAAACACCACAAAATCTGCACGATCATACCTAAACCTCCACTACCCAAGCAGCAAAGGACTCAAATACAAATCCACCTATGCAGCCAGCTTTTCCTACCTAAGCGCAAACTATGGAACGCATTGCCAAAAGCAGTAAAAACTACGCTCGACCACCTAAATTTTCGGAAAGCACTAAAGACAGGGAGCATACCCCACCGACCCAACATAAAAATACCTGCGGGCTCATTTTCAAAGCACTTAGCCTCCCTAAGTTCCATAGAAACCTATGGAACTTAGCCTCCCAAAGTGCTTTGAAAATATGCCTCCTGGTCACTTGCGACGCAATGTAACCAAAAACCGTAAAGGACATTACCTGACTCTTCTTCCCCCTTTCCCTGTAAGTTCCCCCTAACTGTACCTACCATACATGTACCTCATTCTACCACAATATCACTTTGTATTCATTCATACCATGTATTTGTTCAGACCGGAATCGGCTAACGGTTATCTGTAAGCCACATTGAGCCTGCAAAAGGTGGGAAAATGTGGGATACAGATGTAACAAATAATAATAATATAGGTGACACCTGCAGCCAAAAGGGCTATTGTAGAGGTGTAGAGTTGGGTGCAATAAGTTTTGGAGGGCTCACTATACAATATGAGGGTGCAACGGTGAGATTTGTACCTGGGAGCTTTTAGGTGAAGTCTACTGCAGTGCCCCCTAGGGGGTGCCCCACTGCTCTGCAGGGATGTCTGCGTGGCCAGTCTCCTCCTATATCCGAATGGTTTGGTTTTGTGCGTTTTTCATTTTGACTCCCCCCCCCCCCCCCCAATAAAAAATGTATCAAAAAGAGCACAAAAACATCTAGTAAGTAGCCATTTTTTTTTGGGGGGGGGGGGAGACGTTTTGCTATTTTGAAAAAGGCTATATTTGCTATTTAGATTCTGTACATTTTAAGCAAATGTCCAACCTCAGACTTGGATGTCATATCGAAAATGCCCCTTTTGGTTGCATTAAATACAAAAAAAACAAAACAATTTACCTTGATCTGCATTCGCTCTTGCTTCATTTTATGGCGAATGCTAATTCTCTGTAACTCTGGAAATGTCAAACTTAAAACCATAGTGCTGTCAGTTTACAGAACTGTTGTTCCATTTTGCAGCTCATTTATTTATTACATTTGTATCCCGCACTTTCCCACTAAAAGCAGGTTCAGTGCGGCTTACACTACTCCAACCAGAGTTACACCTAATCACACTGACCACCCTTCAACATCTTCAGTCCTTCTGTGACTGTTCTCTTGTGCTTGAATGCTTAAATATTAAATGCTTTACTTTTTATTTAGATTGTAAGCTCTTTGAGCAGGGACTGTCTTCTATGTTTGTACAGCGCTGCGTACACTTTGTAGCGCTCTAGAAATGTTAAATAGTAGTACACACTAATACAGATTTTTTTTAGATAAGGTAAGAAATGAAGTATAACATAGTAATAGTATGGATGGGTAGGTAGAGATAGGCAATAGAGGGGGGGGGATAAGGTGGGAGATAAAGTCTGGGTCAATGTTGTTGTCTCTTCGGTATATGTTAGGTAGTTGGGTTCATAAGATTAATCTGGGTCCTTTGGGTAGGCTTGCTTGAATAAATGGATTTTTAGTGCTTTCCTGAATGGTAAATGGTCATTTCAGCTCCTAGAAATGTGAGTTGGGTATACCAGATAAGCGTCTTATGCAGGGGGAAAATGTGCTGGGCAGCTTAACTGCTTTTCACTCAGGTCTATTCAGTCTAGTGACCGCAAGGGTTAGTTTCAGGACAAGAAGGGTTTTTTTTTTTAATGTTATGGTGCACTTCAAAGTGACCTTTGCTGGCAAGCCAGTTATAAAAGGTAAATGTCCTTGTGGTATTCCTGCTCTTTTTTGTTTGTTGTATTAGAAGTAGTAACATTGTATAACCAGGAAAGATACTCTGTTGTATTTGAAAGCCAAAATAGGTAATTTCCTAGGTCCAAAGCATTAAAGCTTATAATTGTGTCGGCCAGACATATTGTAAAAGTTTTAATGAAGCAAGTGACCCTCTAGTGCTTGGTTCCAGGACACAGGATAGAAATGTTTTAACAGTTTTATATAGTGGTTATAAATGGAAGATGTAGCATCTAGCTAGGTGTGAAATCTGCTTCCTTGAATTAAACTTAAGTTCTCGTGGATTCAGATGGTGGATGACAAGATGTTTCTTTTGTCTGCTGTTGATTTTAAACCACAGGAATGAGGAGTCGGGTGATAATAGGTTCCATTGTGTGTATGGGGTGGTGGTCCTGTTGGCAGAAGACTTTATTTTGTGCTTTTTGGCTAGTGTATTTTATGGAATGGTACCCCTAACTTGCTAAATATATACGGGAGTGAAAGTACCTCCTGATCCCTATTTAAGTTTTATTTCAATTTCACCTTCCTTAGTGGAGGAGTGGCCTAGTGGTTAGGGTGGTGGACTTTGGTCCTGGGGAACTGAGGAACTGGTTAGGGTGGTGGACTTTGGTCCTGGGGAACTGAGGAACTGAGTTTGATTCCCAGCACAGGCAGCTCCTTGTGACTCTGGGCAAGTCACTTAACCCTCCATTGCCCCATGTAAGCCGCATTGAGCCTGCCATGAGTGGTAAAGCATGGGGTACAAATGTAACAAAAATAAAATAGATACAATTGGAGATTCTACATGGAATGTTGCTACTATTGGAGATTCTACATGGAATGTTGCTATTCCACTAGCAACATTCCATGTAGAAGGCTGCGCAGGTTTCTGTTTCTGTGAGTCTGACGTCCTGCACGTAGGTGCAGGACGTCAGACTCACAGAAGCAGAAGCCTGCGCGGCCACATTGGTGATTTGCAAGGGCCGACTTCTACATGGAATGTTGCTAGTGGAATAGCAACATTCCATGTAGAATCTCAAATAGTAGCAACAGTGGAGGAGTAGCCTAGTGGTTAGGGTGGTGGACTTTGGTCCTGAGGAACTGAGTTCAGTTCCCACTTCAGGCACAGGCAGCTCCTTGTGACTCTGGGCAAGTCACTTAACCCTCCATTGCCCCATGTAAGCCGCATTGAGCCTGCCATGAATGGGAAAGCGCGGGGTACAAATGTAACAAAAAAAAAATATATATATATATATATATATATACTAATCGTGGAACAGTTTGCCATGAAAAAACTGTCTTGTTCCAGATAATCTTGTCAGTTATGAAAGTGAAAGAAACTTTATAGCTGGCTACTTGTATTGCAGAACTTTTACAAGTGGTTTTATTACTATTCTAGTTTCTATTAATTTTGTGGGGAAACATTTTTATTTAATTTTGAATCTGTTAACATGTTAAAGTTATCTAAAACCTAATTAATTTAAAAGTATGATTCAGGAGCAGTATATATTTTCTTTTATTGTTTTGTCCAGTATAATTTTGTTTTTATCTGCTGATGTAATTTGCCTTGAGCTGACAACCAGAAAGGAAAAACATAAATCTTACTTAAGAAACGGGTGACTTCCCCCTCCCCTCCCCCCCCCCCCCCCAAAAAAAAATCTTGGTAAATACTTTCCCTGGATTCTGAGAAATAGGTGAACTGGTTTTTGTGCATTTGCTTATCTTCAAGGCTGGATGAGAGTAGTAGTGGTTGAGTCTAGTAGACATGTCTTTTATCACACTTGAAACAGTTTTTAAGTTTTTTTTTTTTTTTTTTTAATTATATGTAGATAACTTTAAAATTCAGATATACCGTGTTTCCCCGAAAATAAGACCTACCGGGGTTTTCCTGCAAATTTAAAATATAAGACATCCCCCCAAAAGTAAGACCTACCAAACTTTTTTTTTTTTTAAGCAGGGCCGCCGAGAGCCACCCGAGGTCACCGGGCCCCCCCTCTGTCACTCCCGGAACTAACCTGAAGCTCCTTTCACCTTTGCAAGTTCGGATTCGGAGCAGCAGCATGGCAGACCTCTCCTTCCTTCTGTGCCCTGCCCTCTCCTGACACGGAAGGAAGGAGAGGTCTGCCATGCTGCTGCTCCGAATCCGAACTTGCGAAGGTGAAAGGAGCTTCAGGTTAGTTCCGGGAGCGACGGAGGGGGGCCAGGCGACCTTGGGTGGTGGTGGGGGGGGGGGGGGCGACCGATGTTTCCCAGAAAATAAGACATCCCCCCCGAAAATAAGACCTAGCGCGTTTTGGGGAGGAAAAATAAATATAAGACAGTGTCTTATTTTCGGGGAAACACAGTATACAGTCAGTCACTAAAAATATATCAAGGGCTCTGTTTACTAAGCCGTGCTGTAGACATGCAAACTTTTTAGCGTGCAATAAATTTAGCACGCGCTAACGCTAGACACCCATAGGAATTATAATAGGTGTCTCTATCGTTAGCGCCTGCTAAAACATTAGTGCACCTACAGCGCGGCGTAGTAAACAGGGCTCCAGGTTTGTTACTGGACTGTAGAAGGACTGGTGGCCATCTTGGAACCCTCTGGGATTTCCTGTAACATTCTGAGGAGCCCTGTAGTCCTCAGCATGACTTAGACGTGTACCCTTTTTTTAAAAATTAAAATTAACCATTTTGGGTTTTGATGGCTGTAAAAAAAAAAAAGATGGGTTTTCTAATTACTTTCTTCTTTTGTATACTGAAGCTTTTGTTCAGTATTAGCTATTCATAGGTTTTGCAGAGTTTCTGACTTGGATCCAAAAAGTAGATTTTATAAAGTAGAATAAGTATTTTTAACTTTGCTGTTGCATGAAGTCCCTAGTTTGAAATTCCAGCACACCACCACCGTTCCCTCAAAAGAATCGTCTCGGAAAAGTTTTCCAGAGGTGAAGACAGGCATTTTCTCTTCCTTCTCTGGATCTAAGTGAGCTCTATAGTCCTGTGCAGACCGAGTCGCCCGGATTCTGGAGGCCTGAAACAAAACCCCAAACTGACAGAGAAAAAAAAACCCCTTCATTTCCAAGTGCTTATTTTCTCCTTTGCTGACTTTTTGAGTCAGCAGAGTTGAAGTGCTTCTTTTGAAGCAGTGAAAGAGTCTGCTTTTCACGTTGTTTCTAAAACCATTAAAGTAGGATGCTTTCTTTTCACCCGTTTCCCCTGAAAACCAAATAGCTGGTTTAAATGAGACCTGAGGAAGTTGACTTCAATTACAGCTGAAAAAGGAAGTCCCACAGAAATCTATTAAGTTTAAAGGTTTTAGTGAAACCTGAAACTGGCAAATGCTTTTCTACTCCCCTGAATGTAACATGATTGCGTGTCATATACTTTTTGAGTCATCACAGGATGTAAAGAGTTGGGCTGCATCTCTGTCTGCATTGTATCACAAGTAAAATGGTGGTTATCTGTGGCCTGCTGCATTCCTACAGATATTGCTGTCCCTTAGGAAATACAGGAAGATTCTTCCAGGATTAGCAGTGTGCGACTGATTTTGCTTAACAGTGCAAACGTTCACAAAAACCGGTAATATTTTGCAGGGATCCCCTTAGGTAAATGAAAGGACATCCAGGTTAGAGCAGTATGTGAGTCTCCCCTGTTTATAGCAAGGACAAACCTGGTTAGAGCACCAGTTTTGACATTGAGGTGGCTGGTTCAAATCCCAGTGCTGCTCCTTGTGATCCTGGGCAAGTCACTTAACCCTCCATTGCCTCGGGTATAAAATTAGATTGTGAGCCCTCCAGGGACATAGAAAATACCCAGTGTGCCTGAATGTAACTCACCTTGAGCTACTACTGAAAAAGGTGTGAGCATAATCCAAATAAATACCAACCAATAATTTTTAATATACCTGGGAGCAGGTTCTAAATCCAAATAAATACCAATCAATAATTTGTAATACACCTGGGAGCAGGTTCTATTCAGATAGTAATATCCCCCCTTCCCCCCTCCAGGTGACTTTTCATGATAATATTTTTAGTTAAGATTTCAGTGTATTCTTTTGACATCTGTTCCTTCCTGCTCCTTTGGGTTTCCAGCCCAATCAATTGGGCTCTAGCACCATGAGCGAGTATTTACCACTGTAGGGGCTTTCCGTCATTATTTGCATTTAAATAATTTGAGTATCTACTTGAAAAGGCAAAATATTTCAAGCAACAAGAAACATTATTTAGCTATAAATTTATCATTAAGCAGAAAAACACACACACGCTGCCCAACCTGCTGTAAAGGGAGGAGAGAACCAAGGGAAATACAAGGAACAGGGAAAACCCACAAACACATTAACCCTAGGGGAGAGATCGTTCTGCTAATTATATTTTTTGCACCAAGCTAGGAAGCCAACTATCTTCAACTTCTTTCAGACCCGGGGATACGCCGGTTTCTCAGTGTTAAAAAAAAAAAAAATCTTAATTTATAGGTCTGAATTAAACAGACTTAGTCTGTTTAATTAGCGAACATTTATATGTACAGCATGAAAGCTGCAGATCTAGGCCCTTCTATCTCATAGCAAGAAACCTCTTCCACGTGTCCTGTATAGACCTACACAGGCCAGATTAAGCCATCTCTTTGATTCTAGGGAAAAAAAGGAGTTTCGTTCCTGTGTTTTTCCAAATGTGGTCCCTATTTTGCAATAAAACAAGATGTCGAGTAGCTTTATACATGCCGTTTACAATGGAGTATTAAAGGAAACCTGAGTGGCTCAAGCTGTCCACAGAAAGTCCACTTCCATCTTATCCCCATCTGTGGACCCAGTGCTACAGGAGGAGATGATTCATAAACCGATGTTTATAAAATGCATCCATTTCTAGAGCATCCACAGTAATTTAGAAAACATAACAAAAGCATATGCAAAGAATAAAACAAAATACACAAGAAAACCCCAAACCTCCATTCCTCTAAAATATTCCTCACTGTGTGTCAAACCCCACACCTGAGATTTGAACCACTTATGGAATGGCAAAAAATCGGATTCCCCCTGAAGACTCTGAGATGATTGATTCCACAGGTATGGAGGCCATTCCTGAAAACTCCATCTCCTAGTAAACTGTAACCAAACCAGTGCACCCTACCTTTGTGATGTACATAAGTATTGCCATACTGGGAAAGACCAAAGGTCCATCAAGCCCAGCATCCTGTTTCCAACAGTGGCCAATCCAGGTCACAAATATCTGGCAAGATCCCAAAAAAGTACAAAACATTTTATACTGCTTATCTCAGAAATAGTGGATTTTCCCCAGGTCCATTTAATAATGGTCTATGGACTTTTCCTTTAGGAAGCCATCCAAACCTTTTTTAAACTCAGTTAAGCTAACTGCCTTTATCACATTCTCTGGCAATGAATTCCAGAATTTAATTACATGTTGAGTGAAGAAAAATTTTCTCCAATTCATTTTGAATTTACTACATTGTAGCTTCATCGCATGCTCCCTAGTCCTAGTATTTTTGGAAAGCATAAACAGACGCTTCACATCTACCCATTCCACTCCACTCATTATTTTATAGACCTCTATCATATCTCCCCTCAGCCGCCTTCTCTCCAAGCTGAAGAGCCCTAGCCACTTTAGCCTTTCCTTATAGGAAGGTCGTCCCAGCCCCTTTATCATTTTTGTCACTCTTCTCTGCACCTTTTCTAATTCCACTATATCTTTTTTGAGATGCGGCGACCAGAATTGCATACAATATTCGAAGTGCGGTTGCACCATGGAGCGATACAAAGGCATTATAACATCCTCATTTTTGTTTTCCATTCAATTCCTAATAATACCTAACATTCTATTTGCTTTCTTAGCCAGAGCAGCACACTGAGCAGAAGGTTTCAACGTATCATCAATGACGACACCTAGATCCCTTTCTTGGTCCATCACTCCTAACGTGGAACCTTGTATGACGTAGCTATAAATTGGATTTCTCTTTCCCACATGCATCACTTTGCACTTGCTCACATTAAACGTCATCTGCCATTTAGACGCCCAGTCTCGTAAGGTCCTCTTGTAATTTTTCACAATCCTCCCACAATTTAACGACTTTGAATAACTTTGTGTCATCAGCAAATTGAATTACCTTACTAGTTACTCCAATCTCTAGGTCATTAATAAATGTTAAAAAGCAGCGGTCCCAGCACAGATCCCTGGAGAACCCCACTAACTACCCTTCTCCATTGAGAGTACTGACCATTTAACCGTACTCTGTTTTCTATCTTTTAACCAGTTTTTAATCCACAATAGAACACTACCTCCCATCTCATGACTCTCCAATTTCTGCTGGAGTCTTTCATGAGGTACTTTGTCGAACGCCTTCTGAAAATCCAGATACACAATATCAGCCGGCTCCCCTTTATCCACATGTTTGTTTATCCCTTCAAAGAAATGTAGTAGATTGGTGAGGCAAGATTTCCCTTCACTAAATCCATGTTGATCTCAATCTACTGTCTGGATGATAAGGAACCAAAATGTCGGACAGAAATTCAGGACCCTAGTCATGATCAAGACCTTGAATATTCCCCACTGCTGAATAGGGCAACCAGTGAAGAATCTTCAACATTGCAGAGATGTGATCTGTCATGTTCAACCCACCTATCAAGCATGCTGCTTTGATAGTTGAACATGATGTAAAGTTTGACAATCTAACAAAAAAGGCATTACCATAATTCTGGCTAGAATAAGAGCACGACCACCTTCACTAAATTATCCGAGCTTAATATATAAAAAAAACAGAACACTATCCATATTAACTGAGATGAGTCTCGAATCATCTGATTTGAGCTGGATTCCTTAATTCCTCACTGCATGATTTAGAGGCAAATCCTCTCCACAGATTGGAAGAGGCAGGGAGAGGTGCCATCCAAGTCCCTCCCCACATCCAGAGCATCTCTGACTTCTTAATGTTCAACATCAATTTATCTGCTGGCCAACAGGCAACTTTGTCTAATACAGAGATCTTAAGATCTTCTTGAGAATTTCTTTTTACAAGGACATGAATCTGTATATCATTGACGCCTAAATGAAACTGAAAACTAATATCTTCCAGCATTCTACACAGGAACTATAAAAATGTTGAACACTGGGGATGAAACTGATCCTTGCGGGACCCCCATACCACATAGCATATAAGGACTGGCTGTGGGAGTAATTATTAAGCAACTCACCCTGTTGTGTATAACCTGTAAAAATGATGCACACAGTTTTAAAATCAGTTCCCCCCCCCCCCTCCCCACCGGGGGGGCCATTACCCAAGGTTTTCCAATAATAAAGAATGATGAAGTGTATTGAATGCTGCAGTCAAATGTAAGAGAATTGCCAACATTGATCATTTATTACAATAGACCTCATCCATCACTGGGGCTAAAAAGGTCCCCATGCTATGATAGTTCTGTAAGCCAGAGTGAAATTTATGTAGAATATCTTCCAAAAAAAATCAACTAATTGCCACTTCAATATTGGTAGGTACTTGTCCACCAAGAACAAATCCACTTTGCCTTTTTGGAACTGGCCTCAAAGTGGTCTCCTTCAATACAGATGGAAATATATCTCTCCAGGAGGTAGTAACAGTCCTACCCTGCCTACCACTAAGGGAATCATAACTGTACCTGGCAAAAGGCCGTTAGTTAAAGCTTCAAGTTGTAGGTTTTAAGCCTACCCCGAGTATGCATTGTGTTTGCAATATTTAAAGGCCCCACTCAGTCAAAATCGTCAGAGCTTGCCATCTGAATACCTCTCCACCTCTGTTCTTTCACACGCTTCAAAAGTCTATTAGAATCATTATGCACTAATACTGTGACCCTCATTTGGCAAGATATATCTGCGTTTGATAGGTACATAAACCGGCATTTAAATGCAAAGCTGGGATATTAACAAATCAAACCCAACTGCATGCAAGAGGGCATGGTCTTCATGTGTGTTTCTTGGGACAAGGGTGTAGCAAGTTCATAGACATTTAGTCCCCATTTCAGAAGATGTCTAAACATGTGTCCTAAATGATTAACTTTGGGAGTTGTTTAATAGCTGCACTCCACTGGAGAGATTGGAGGGCGTTGCCCCCTTAATCCTTCAGTGGTCCCTCTCTTCCCCCCCCCCCCCCCCCCCAAAAAAAAAAAAAAATAATGCCAAACTGGCAAGGGAAGCAGGTCGCTGTGAAAGTGTTGGGATAATATCTGGTTATACACTGGCTTTGAAACCTTTAATATACACATTTATGTCCCTAAGCATGTATACCCTGAAGGAAAGCAGAAACAGGGATGAAGATGTAATACAAACGTTCAAATATTTGAAAGGTATTAATTTGCAAACAAACCTTTTCCAAAGATGGAAAGGTGATAGAACTAGAGGACATGAATTGCATTTGAAAGGGGGCAGCCTCAGGAATTTTTTTTGTTGTTGTTACATTTGTACCCTGCACTTTCCCACTCATGGCAGGCTCAATGCGGCTTACATGGGGCAATGGAGGGTTAAGTGACTTGCCCAGAGTCACAAGGAGCTGCCTGTGCCTGAAGTGGGAATCGAACTCAGTTCCTCAGTTCCCCAGGATCAAAGTTCACCACCCTAACCACTAGGCCACTCCCCACTAGGCCACTCCTCCACTAATGTCAGGAAGTATTTTTTTTACTGAGAGTGAGAGTGTGGCAGATGCCTGGAATGCCGTGCTACGGGAGGTGGTGGAGATGAAAATGGTAACAGAATTTAAAAATGCACGGGACAAACACAAAGGAATCCTGTTTAGAAAGATCGGATCTAAAGAAGATTAGGTAGGAAAGCCAGTACAGGGCTGACTTGTACGGTCTGTGCCCTGATGGAGTCTGAATTAGATTTGGATGGGCAGGAGTTGAGCTTTTCGGTGGCTTTGGGCTTTGACTTCAGAAATTTTAGAATAAGGCCAGTGCCAGGCAGACTTCTAAGATCTAGGGCAAGGATAAATAAAGAACAGGTATTCATACCATATGTAATGAGTTTATATTGTTGGACATATGGAGTGTATAGATCTTTATCTGCAAATATTTACTGTGTTACTATGTAAAATGGATGTTTATACTGCATGCAACCAGCACATAAATGTCTAGATCTCCCTGTATTTTAGAAAAGGCTCTGCACAGGCAGATTCTGTTCTAAAATAGTTGACACATTGACCTGCACATATCAAGTCCCGTTTCTACGACCTGTCTAAAACGGGGCTGTATACGTGTTTCCAATTTCATATTTCGCCTGACACAATTCTCTCTTATATAAAACTAAGTGTCTCATTCCACACTACTCAACTTTTTTTCATAATCTTTCTAACTTCTGCAGAACCTACTAACGCTCCTGGAAGCGAGATTGAAACCAGCATGCCCCTTTCCTGCCACCTGACCTAAAAGCCTTCACAAGAGTAATCCTCTCAATTCCATTCTTCTACAAGATTGACCACCTCAATAGACAGGTTACCCTCTGAACACCTTTAGAGAATAGAGACCAGAGAAGGCACATTTCGGCATGTGTACACTGTAGCTGCCTTCATAGAAAGCACCACCCTTAATGATAGAACTTAAATCATAAGATCAGACTGAGGGACGCCCAATAACATCTCTTCCTTCCCCTCCCTCATAAGCGGGATCACCCCAGAGAAAAATCTGATGTTTGTATTTTCTGCTTTGAGTTGACGCCTAACGTATTGCTGAAACCCTAAATCTTCCATTATGGCTGTAAACTTGGTCAGGGATCCCTCTGGCTGCCTTAAATTTTAAGTCCCTACCTTAAGACCACAGTTCTGAAATGAACATAACTAACTTGTCAATTAAATCTAAAACCTCCCCTTAACACCCCCTGAGATTGTGGAACTCTGTGTAAAAGAAGTACTCCCAATCCCCGGTAACCTTGCATGATCACAAAAATATACTGTATACCTGGACTCTGCCATAATTTTCTGTTGATCTTTCATATATTCTTGAAATAGGAAGACAATCCCTCCACCCCTGCTGACCCACACAAATGGAAACTTCATGGGAAAGTTGGTTTAGCAATACCAAGTCAGCTTCGTGAAACCATGATTTGGTAATCACAGAGAGTGTAAAATACTTACCTTCTAAAGATCCCTAGCTACATCAGTCTTTTATAAAGATAGTCACCAAGTCACAAACGACTTATGGGGGTCATCCCATGATGGTTTCTTGGCACTCTGTTAGCAGTGTCTTCCCCAGTCATCTTATCTATATAAATAATTCTCACCTCCAATTCTGAAGCTCACTGTGTGGCAGGGAAACACTGAAGCCTTGTACTGTTGTAGGCTGTCATACACCCGCCCTCAGCCACGCCCCATCCGGGCATAATTCGCAACCCCAACGTTCTAATGAAGCCCCCAAGCTCCACCCACTTCCGTGAAGGGTTCGTAATTTCATGGTGGTGAAGCCTCTCCACTGCCCATGGCTCTCTGTCACGCCCTCGCGTCAAACGTGATGATGTCGAGGGCGGAACAATTTCGGTGAAGGAAAAGAATGCGAGAAGAGAAGTTCGCCTCCGTCACGAGAGGTGCGCACAGGCTTTGGAGGTTTAATGGACGAAAGGCTGGTGTCCACAGGGTCACGCCACAGGGGGGAGGGAGGCAGTAATGCCAAGGGGGGGGGGGTTCAACTCGGTGGGAGGGGCGTTAAGGGGGCCTTGAACTGGGAGGGAGGGGGTCTGCAACTCGCCATGGAGGGACAGAGGGGGGGGTATAGAACTCGGCACGGAGGGAAGATGGGTGGGGATTTCCCTTGCTAGCACCTGTTTCATTGCGTTTCGAAACGGGCCTTTCTTACTAGTGCTTATATAATAAACATTTCCTGGGATACCCAGAACTATCATTTATGTGACTTATGGTTTCCTTGTCAATACATTCTGTAAATCAACTGAAAATTTGAGTTAAACAGGCTCACAATAACTCATATGGTGAGGTAGAATGAATGCATGTGTTCCCTCTTTTCTATTCATGTATATATGTACACCCCATCTGAGGTCTGTGTCATAATCTCAGGGAGTCTTAATAGGTTAAGCAAATCCCCTTCAGTACATTTTTATCGAGTAATTCAAATGGAGAATATAAAGGGTTGAAATCTGCAGGAGCATTTTTTGTTTGCGGAGAATTTAGAATGGATTATGTTGCTAAACCCCAAATTTTCTATTTGATTATAATTTGGAAGACTGTTAGTAATTGGTGACAAAGGCAAGGTCAATGGTGTTTAAATTTAGCATTTTTTTCCCTGTGACAGTTTTGTGTTAAAAACACATTCCGGTTTGTTGAATACTTGGACCTATTCTGCTTTTGCATTGCTAAATTTCTGTATCTCTTTATGTACATTTGTTAGAACAAATCCTGAAGTCACACTGCAGAATGTTTGTAAAAGGAAAATTTAAATGGAATTTATTGGTATAATTTCCAAGCACAATCAGATGCGCCTTTAAGGCTTTTATTTACCAGCTTGGAAAATGTTTTTGACTAATTGTGGTAAGTATACCTTCATGAAAGTTTGTTACACATTCTGTTTGTAGTCAGAGGGAAAAAGATATCTTGTACGACCTTTGCAGCGAATATATTTATAACGATAAAACACTATTTTCAGTTTTATACAAGAGGTGATCAGAATTACTGCTAAACAGGGACAGGATTTTGATTTAAATGTGAGAAAAGTGAAATATTTAAAATACTACCACTTATTTTTATAGCGCTTCTAGACGTATGCAACGCTGTATATACTTGAACATGAAGAGGCTGTCCCTGCTCAACAGAGCTTACAATCTAATCAGGACAGACAAACAGGACAAATAAGGGATAAGGGGCAAAGAGTAGCAAGATTCCGGAATCCCAAAGTCTAGTACTACTGCTGCTTATCATTTCCATAGTGCTACTAGACATATTTTGCGCTGTACACTTGAACATGAAGAGACGGTCCCTGCTCGACAGAGCTTACAATCTAAACAGGACAAATACGGGATAAGGGAAATACTAAGGTGGGAAAGATAAAACAGGCATTGATACTGAACAAGCGAATAGGGGTTAGGAGTTAAAAGCAGCTTCAAAAAGGTGGGCTTTTAGCCTAGTTTTGAACATGGCCAGAGGTAGAGCTTGACGTCCTGGCTCAGAAAGGTCTTCCAGGACTATAGCACAGCAAGATAAAAGGAACGGAGTCTGGAGTTGGCAGTGGAGAGGAGAAGGGTACAGATAAGAGAGATTTACCCAAAGAACAGAATTCCTGGGGAGGAGTGTAGGGGGCGATAAGGGTGGAGAGATACTGAGGAGCTGCAGAGTGAATTCACTTTGTAAGTCAGTAAGAAGAAGTTCAGTCGTGGTCATGTTTAGTTTCAGGTGGTGGTGAGACATCCAGGCAGCAATGTCAGACAGGTAGGTTGATACTTGGGCCTGGATTCCTGCCAAAATTTCTGGTGTGGAGAGGTAGATCTGGGAGTCATCAGCATAAAGGTGATACTGAAAACCATGGAATGAGAGAGCATCAAGGGAAGAAGTATAGATGGAGAAAAGAAGAGGTCCCAAAAATCCAAGTTGGATGAGCGTTCGTTTGACATTTTACACTTACTAGACTTGGTCATTTTCCAGATTCTCCTTTTCAGGGCTCATTCGGAAGGAGGTGACTTGTACTAAACCTTTTTTGAGTCTGGTCAGAATTCTTGGAATTTCCCACCCCTCCTAATACTCATTTATATCCTAGATGTACATGGTACCATTTCCCCCCCCCCCCTCCCCCAAGATGTAATTGTCTGCACAATGTGTTCAGCTGCAGGAGTGGATACTACTAGGTCCTGGAATTCAGTTTAGATCTCCCTCATAAGTGCATAAGTGTTGCCATACTGGGACAGACTGAAGGTCCATCAAGCCCAGCATCCTGTTTCCAGTAGTGGCCAATTCAGGTCACAAGTACCTGGCAAGATCCCAAAATAGTACAATACATTTTACGCTTCTTATCCTAGAAATAAGCAGTGAATTTTCCCCAAATCCATCTTAATAATGGCTTATGGACTTTTCTTTTAGGGAGCTATCCAAATCTTTTTTTTTTTAAACCCCGCTAAGCTGACTGCTTTTACCACATTCTCTGGCAATGAGTTCCAGAGTTTAATTACACGTTGCGCTTGTATGATGGTAACCCTGTGGTAATTGGTCATTGCCACATGCTGGAACCCTTATTACGGTGGCAGTAAGGGCTTCCTGCTGCATAGCTAGTTCGGGGCCCTTTTCCCCACAGCTTGGTAAAAGGACCCCCTAAATCTGTGTTGTCTTTGTCTCATTAATCCATGCTTTTGAATATGCTCTGTAATTTTGTTCTTTGTAATAGTCTCTACCATTTTGCCCATCACCGACGTCAGGTCTATAATTTCCTGGATCACCTCTGGGACCTTTTTAAAAAAAATCGATGTTAATTGGACACCCTCCAATCTTACGGCACCATGCTTGATTTTAAAGATAAATTACATATTACTAACGGTTCTGCAAGTTCATTTTTCAATTCTATCAGTACTCTGGGATGAATACTGTCTGATCCAGGCTTTTTATTCCTGGGCCAGTTGGGCAGGTTTTAAGAGACTCCAGTATTAAATGCTGATGTTTTACAACACAAAAAAAGGATTATTTAGAATTTACTAAGGTGTGCTAGCGTTTTTAGCACACGCTAAAATTAGCACGTTCTAAACACCAGAGATGTATCTCTAGCGTTAGGGCATGTTAAAAACGCTAACGCGGCTTAGTAAACAGGACCCAAATGGGCCCTTTTACAAAGGCACGTAAGGGCCTATATGCGTTCAGTATGTGCCAAATCGGCATTACCGCCCGGCTACCGCATGCCCCGGGCAGTAATTATGAATTTGGCATGTGCCGAAAACATGCAGTAGAAAATATTTTATACCGCATGGCGCTTACTCAGCGGTAAACAGCGGTGTATGTGCACTGCGTGCCTACTACCCGGGTAGCATGTGAGACCTTACCGGTAAGTCAGTAGGTGGTGGTAAAGTCTCAGGCCGAAAATGGTCCCGCACTAGTTTATATTTTGCCGCACCTCCATTTTCCGGCCCCTTAAAAAAAGGCCCTTTTCCCAGGACGCGACGACAACGGGCCCAGCGCGCGCCCAAAAGATGCGCACGCGCTGCCACAGGCCACTTTTTGCCGCGGCTTAGTAAAAGGGCTCCTTAATGAGTTGAAGAAAACATTTTGTTTTGTCATTTGTTTTTCCTTTTGGTTTTGTTCACTTGGTGCTTATTTTTAGAAGGGATAGCTGCTTTTTTTGTGTTTGTGGGGGTTCTCCCCCCCCCCCTTTTTTTTTTCTGAGACACGATTTTTTTTTTCCATTTTTGGGGAACTTAAAATTGTATTTTTTGTTAATGGCATTTCACAGTACTGAGGAAAACAATGTTCAGCTATACTGGGCCTAAAATCAGAAATTCCTTCCTTTTGCCTATTTGTTCTGAATTTAGCTATGTATCTTAAGATTTATCGGTTTCCTCAGCTCTTCTGTTGATGTGCATGTGCCTGCTGGAGAGTTTTTCTGCTAGTGATATATTTGTATTAATGTATTCACTTTTGTTACTTGTATGCTATAGCATTCTTCAGTGCTTCCCTGATATCTTAATGGTAGGTGGGTTATCATGTTTTAAATAAAAATAATGGCAGAGGGCTTCTAAAAACAGAAGACCCTTCTCCTTTAAGGGACGGTTGCTAACTTTTCTTGTTATTAGCACCAACTCTTTTCTGTGCAGTAGCTTTGCATTCTTGTTCAAGGATCTGATTGTTGAGTAGGTTAAATCAGGTGGAGTGTATCTTTGTAACTTGCAGATGTACATGTTGAGTTTGAACCAAATGTGGTGTCTGTAGCTAGAGAGAAAGCAAAGTAGCTTTGGAAAACCTAGGTCCCTCAGTGCCAACGCAGCTTGTTTTTACAAAACAGGTTACACAATAATGAGCTAACAGTGTACCAGTTGGATAAATATTATTATTCAAACTAGTCGCCTGCGTTAAAATAGGCACGGCTACTGTTTACTGGATTGAATGTCCTTTGACGCAAGGTATTCTAGACAAAGAATACCCACGTTTTCTGAGTCAGCTTAACGTTTTGTAGCTGTATCAGGATGTTTTAAACAAATAATTTAATTCCTCTTTAAGATAACCATATTTTATTTTGTGTGAATGACTCTGCAATTTATGCTGCAGTACAGAAAAAAAAAAAGAAGCTTGTAACTACACAGATGTGTAATGTAAGCGGGGTGTAGAAAATTCCTGGGCTCCGGCTTTCCCATGTGCTTAAAAAGTTGGTGCCTGGTGGCTTCTGCTGGTCCAGGAAGAGCTGCTGTTGCTGTATTCAGGCCTTATCCAGGGAGAGGAAGACCACTGCCAGCAGAGAGGAAAAAAATCAAATGCAGGAAAAGACAATAGCAACATCATTACAGGAATTTAAAAAAAAAAACAAAACTCAAAATAAAAAAAAAAAATCCAAAAGTGACAAAGAAAAACCCCCATAGATTACTCAGAAGAAAATGAAGCACCAAAAAATGTATGTTGTCTGCCCAAGTTGTCTAATCATTTTGCCTTCATGTGAAGGAAGCTACGCAGGTCTTATATGGGATACTAGGATGTCTGTAGATAATATAATATATCAAGTTTTACATGTGTGTTAGTTCCACAGCACCACCTAAATAATTCACTGTACAAAAAAAAAATAGTGTGGCTATAAGATGCTGTTTGGCATTTTTTTTTTTGGGGGGGGGGGAGTGGAGGAGGAGGGTTTTATTGCATAACAAGTTTGAAAGTGTAAGGCTTGTGTTTTTACAACTCTATCCGATGCTCTGGAACCTGCCGGTGACAGTGGTAGTCTGAATTTCCACATCCTAAAAATATGCTACCAATGGAGGGGGAAAAAAAAAATACTAGCAGGTATATTGCAGGGATGGAAAACTATTTTAAGAGCTAGGTCAAATGTGTTTATGTATTTTTACTGTCATTTTTATGCTAATTTTATTAGTTTTGGGGGCATGTTTACTAAAGTATTGTAAGGTTGCTTTTTGCTGTTTTGTTACTAGTACACTTTAGTAAACATGCCCCAAGGGCAGTTGCTTTACCATATCACGCCATGCTACATGCAGTGCCAGATATGAGTGCTCTTGTGCTGTCAGGCAGAACATATGACATGATGGGTGCCTAGTCCAAAAACAAGAAAGCATAGCAAAGTTGCAGTGGGTGCATTTTGCCCTCCTCCAGCTTATTCCTCAACAGCATATCTACCTCCTGCACCCCACTCCCCCCATGGCAAGAATACTTGGAGGGGAATTCACTCAAGCTGATGTACAGTAAGAATAAATCAAACATGAACAATAGGCAATTCCAGCAGTAAAAATATTCAAATAAATATAAAGTATGGCTTAGTAATATATATATATTTGATATTACAACTCCTGTGACCCCTGACGCAGGCACTGTGCGCCGAAACACGGCCCGTGTCGGGTCCCCCTTCTTTTGAAGATTGTTGTCTAAATTTTGTGATTAAAGGAACTTCTGTCCCGTATTTGAAGGTTCTTGGTGCTTTCTTTTGGTATTTGGACTTTGCTCTGTACTTTGCACTCTCGCTGTGCTGTGCTGTGCTATAGTACACTACTATGTCAATACATAGTAACATAGTAAGTGACAGCAGATAAAGACCTGTACGGTCCATCCAGTCTGCCCAACAGGATAAACTCATTGTATGTGCTACTTTATATGTATACCTGAGCTTGAGTTTGTCTTCACATAATAGAGCATTTTAATTGACAGTGAAGGGTATAAGCAAAGATGGAACATATAGATAGGTAAGAGAGTGAGAAAGTAAGGTGACTAAAGAAAGGTACACATGAGGTCAGAGAGATGGTTAAATATTATCTCAGCTAGGGTAGGAGTGTATAAACATGTCCTGCTGCAATATGTTCAGCCCGAGTCACTCGTGTGTGTGTGTGTGTGTGTGTGTGTGTGTGTGTGAGACTGACAAGTTAGTTACTTCTTCCATTAAAGGCCTGGTTGATGAGCCAAGCTTTCCACCTGCTTCCTGAAGTAGAGAGAGTCTTGTGTTAAGCGGAGCCTTTCCGGGAGTGCATTCTGAGAATACTATAATGCTTGTGTATCACTCCATGGTTTGACCTCCCTTTGAGAATTGCATTCGGTTCTGGTGGCCGTATCTCAAAAAAGGTTCAAAGAAGAATGACCAAAATGATAAAGGGGATAAACTCCTCCTACATGAGGCTAAAGAGGTTAGGGCTCCTTCATCTTGGAAAAGAGATGGCTGAGGGGAGATATGATTGAGGTCTATAAAATCCCGAGTGGTGTAGAACGAGTAGAAGTGAATTGATATTTTACTCTTTCAAAAAGTACAAAGACTAGTGGACACTCAATGAAGTTACAAGGAAATATTTTAAAAACAAATTGGAGGAAATATTTTTTTCACTCAACGAATAGTTAAGCTCTGGAACTCTTTGCTGGAGGATGTAGTAACAGCGGTTAGCGTATCTGGGTATAAAAAAAGGTTTGGAAAAGTCCCCTAGTCTGCTGTGAGACAGACATGAGGGAAGCCGCTGCTTGCCCTGGGTTTGGTAGCATGGAATGTTGCTACTATTTGGGTTTCTGTATCAAGAAGTGTTCTTGAATTTATTGTAAATTTGCAAAAAAAAATAAAAAATTCTTTCTTGAACACGAAGCCAGTGCAATTTATGTGAGGTGGAAATACTATCAAACTTTCAAAGTTTGAATATTAATCTGGTGTTCGGGATCAACTGAATCTTCTTAATCTTCAAAGCTAACCCCAAATGCAAGATGTTTCATTAATCAAGGTGAGGTAGTAGCGATTGTACCAACAAAGCAAAAGCTTTTTGATCAAAATAAGGGTGCACCAATCATAATTGCCTCAGCTTAAAGAACATTTTTCTCCATAATTGAGGGGCACTTTTACAGGGTGGCGGTAAGCCCAATTCGGGCTTACCGCTCGCTCTTCCGGGACTACCTCCGGCCCAACGCGACCGCCGGTGGTAGTCCCGCCCCTACCGCGTGCTGTTTCCGGGGGGGGGGGGGAGAAAACCCCCAGAAATGGCTTGCGTGGCGCTAACCTGGCAGTAATTGGGCATCGCTGAGCGCTGCCCAGCGACGGCCAGGCTAGCATGGGAGCCCTTATTGCCACCTCAACGGGTGACTGTAAGGGCTCCCCGCCACATGGCCACGCGATAAGAGTTCTGTTACCGCGTGGCCATGTCTGTCTGGGGGCTTTTTTTTTTATCCAATGTGGTACAAAAAAAAGGGGGGGCCTGGCATGTGGGGAAAAAACAGCCCCCCACAGCTAGCACAGGACCCTTTTTACTGCAGATTGGTAAAAGGACCCTTGATTTTATTTGTGGTTCAAAAGATTAGGAAGAATTTAGAACAGTTCCCAAACTTTTGGGCTTATCTACTGCTGGCAAAATAACATCACTCAACCTAATACCATTTGGTGTAATAATGCCAGGATTTTTGAACCACAAAATCTTTGTTTCCTTGTCATCAGCAGCAGATGAATCCATTACGAATGGGCACGAGCATGGCGAGCGATGTCTCTTCCTGCTCGGTGGAGCCGGCAGCGTCCCTTTAGTAGAATTGAGCTTCAGCATGTTATTTAGTGCTCAACGTTGAATCATCTTCATATAGCAACCGTTTATTTTTTATTTATTAGGATTTATTTACTGTCTTTTTGAAGGAATTCACTCAAGGCGGTATACAGCAAGAATAAGTCAAACGTGAGCAATAGACAATTACAGCAGTAAAATGTTCAAACAATACAAAGTATGGTATATAGTATGTTACATTACATTGTCAGCACAATAAAGTGTTTTAATAGCATGGGATGTAAGCAAAGATGGAACATAAGATAGAGTAACAGGAGTAAGAAAATAAGGGATCCGTTAGTGGTTTGCAAATTAGGTCAGAAAGCTGCTTGAAAATGATCTTAGCTAGGGTAGGAGTGGATAAGCATGTCCTGGTATAGTATGCGCAGTGTTTTAATGCATGGTAAAACCCGCACTAGCTGTGCTAACATGCTTGTTCCCTTTTTTGTGTGTGTTTGTTATTTTTGTCAGAATTTTTTTCCAGTTATCTTATGTGTATTTTTTGGTTTGTCCTTTTCTGGATTTCTTAAGTTGCAGAAAGAAAAAAAAAAAAAACCTTTTCCCTTTTTTTGTGATTCTTTTTGTGTGGGTTAGTTTTCGCTGCCTTTCTCCTCCTCTATCAGGCCTGCTGCAGTGTGATTGGTTCATCTTGGGATCCTGCCAGTTACATGTAGACAGAAGAAGGCTAGGGTTGACACAGGCTGGCATTTTTCAATTCTAGTCAGGGGCGTAGCTATGGGTGGGCCCAGGCCCACCCAATTTCAGCACTGGCCCGCCCACCCACTTTTCTTCAGGCCCGCGCCAGCCCCAGCTCCCATTGCCGGCCACTGCTGCTTTTCCTGATGAGCAGCAGGGCCAGCGCTACAAAAAGAAGTGCTCAGCTGACTGAGCTGAGCGCCAACGCTAACCCGACGAGAAAAAATGTTTTTAAAAAAACGTGGCACCGCAGGCAGCCTCGAAGCATTGGCTGCTGGCTCTGCAGGCTCCTCCCGTCTCTTACGTCACTGCCCCTGCTTCGCTCCAGGGGCAGTGACGTAAGAGACGGGCGGAGCCTGCAGAGCCAGCAGCCAATGCTTCGAGGCTGCCTGCGGTGCCGTGCTGCGTTTTTTTTAAAAACATTTTTTCTCGTCGAGTGAGTCGTCGTTTGTGTTGGCGCTCAGCTCAGTCAGCTGAGCACTTCTTCTTTTTGTAGCGCCGGCCCTGCTGCTCATCGGGAAAAGCAGCAGTGGCCGGCAATGGGAGCTGGGGCTGGTGGGCCTGAATCGGGAGAGGGAAAACGGATGGCAGGATGGGGAGAAAGAGGGAAAACGGAAGGATGGGGAGAGAGGGAAAACGGGAAGGATGGGGAGAGAGAAGGGACACTGGTTAGAAGGAGGGAGAGAGACATTAGATGGAAGGATCAGGAGAGAGGGTAGATGGGTAGAAGGATGGGGAGAGAAAGAGGGAAGACGCTGGATGGAAGAGTAGGGAGAAAGAGGTGACACTGGATGGAAGGATGCAGAAAGAAAGAGGGGAGACTATTGGAAGGATGGGGAGAGAAAGAGGAGAGCTGCTGCATGGAAAGGGGGAGTAGTGAAAGATTGGAGAATAAGAGGAAGGGGCATGGGGAGAACATGGGTGAGAAAAAGATGAAAAGCCATAAATAGATGAAGGAAATTAAAGAATGGATAGTAAGAATGAATTAAATCTGGGCACAGAGAGAGGCAGAAAAATATTGAAGAAAGCAAAGAAAAAGGAGAGAAAAATGACAAATGGCCAGGAAACCCTGGCAGAAGAGTCAAGCGAAAACGAAGGAAAGCAGAATCTAGAGACTGGGAGCAACACAATGAGAAAAAGTAAATGGCCATACAACAAAGGTAAAGAAAATAATTTTACTTTTAATTTAGGATAAAGTAATATGGTGTTAATAAAGTTTCAGAGACCAATACTTCCTTCCTTAGGTCAGGAGAGGATACCGTAACAGCATTATACTGACCTGAGGCAGGAGGTTTTGGTCTCTGAAAGCTCATTGAAAAGGGTGTTAGGCTATTAAATAAATTGTCTGAAATCGGATGCACTAAAAAGCAGCACTTTTACCCTGTGTGACAAATGCATCTGCGTGTGACTAAATTTTGCTTGGGGGGGGGGGGGGGGGGGGGGGGTGGTAGAGAGACAATTTTGTGCCCACCCAAAATTGGCAGTCTGGCTACGCCACTGATTCTAGTTCCACTGATTGGCAGTAATACATTTTGATTTTAAAACCTTAATATTTGTGTGTGAGTATAGCAACTATTTGACGCAGCTTTCCATACTGCAATGAGATTTTAAAAATTCATAACACTTTATATTTTGAGGGCCCTTTTACTAAGCCGCATAAGCGTCTACGCTCGCCCAACGTGCGCCAAAATGGAGTTACCGTGTGGCTCTTGCGGTAATTTCATTTTTGACGCGCGTCCAAAAAATATTTTTTATTTTCGGGCGTGTGTAATGGACACATGCCAAGTGGCATTTGGCACATGTAGGTCATTACCGCCTGGCTACTGCGTGATTCTTTACCGCTAGGTCAATGGCTGTTGGTAGGGTTTCAGATCCAAAATGGACGCGCTAAATAAAAAAGGCCTTTTTTTTTTTTTTTTTTTTACAGGCATGCTAAAAAATGGATCGGCGCGTGCCCAAAATCCACACCTACACTACCGCAAGCCATTTTTCAGCGCGCCTCAGTAAAAGGACCCCTTAAATTGTAAGGGGAAAAATGAGGTGAGGCTGGTTCTTGCAGTGAACCAACTGTGGTCTAACCCATCATGGCTCACTTAGAGACCCTCCTAATAAAATGCGCAAAAATTTTAGTTAACGCATTTTTAATGTGGAATTTTACTGCATGTTATCTACAAATTTTACGCAGCACTTTCTGAGGACTTTCTTACTTTTTTTTTTCTCTGGTCATATGCTAATGTTCCTATTAGCACGCGCCACCAGCGAAAACATAACACAGGGACCACTTAAGCGGCAACTGCTAGTGCTTCCTCGCCTATGCTCCGTCACAGAAAAAGATTTTTTTTTTTTTTTCAATAGGCGGTTCAGCATGTGAAAACAGGGAAAATGCCACAAAATGCTTTAACATTGTACAAAAGGCTTTTAATGTGTGAAAAGTGCCTAATGCAGTTTGGTGGAAGAGTTCCTGACCCTATTTTTGTGTTGACGGACTATTTGAAAAGGACAGTTCTTTGGCGCTCCAAGAGCTCGTAGCAACTTGTTTCTGTTCCAGGGCATCGCTTTTGAAGACCCTCATTGTCTTCTGTGCACAGGCAAAATTATTTGCTAGAAATTCATAGCCCTTGACCACTTTTACTGTATTGTCAATTCTCTGCTGTCTTTTTTTTTTTAAGTATCTTTATTAACACCAGAGAAGAAGTTTACAATACAATGTAACTCATAGGGTCTGTAAAATCTATGTACTTCCTTGTCATCAAGCAGATGAAGCCATTACGTATGGGTTATGTCCATCAACCAGCAGGGGAGATAGAGAGCACTCAAACTTTCACAGTGCCCTCTTGGCCAGCTAGCTCCACTGCCTCTTCAGTATTCTCTATCTCCCCTAGCAGGGTGGCTGCAGCTTGTTTGAGCTCCAGAAAAATCTGCAGGGAGCTGGTTCCTGGCTTGCCAGTTGTTAACCGGGGTGTTGGAGGCTATAGCAGCTTCACTTTAAAGGCACATAGGTTAGCCCTTTCCCTGCCTTACCCATACCTCTGTGGATGTGGACATATTGCCTTGCTTTCCCTGTCCTTACCCACCAACAGTGGATGCAGGCATATAGGTTCGCCCTTTCCTTGCCTTTCCCACTCATCTGAGCCTCCGGAGTCATCAATACCTCTGCTTTCCTCACAGCTTAAAAAAAAAAAAAAAAAAAAAAGTTGCGTCGCGTTTTTAAACGCAGAGACGCTGGAACAGAGGTTTTTGACCTGATTTTCAGCAGGATCGTAGTTGTACACTAGATCCTTTGAGGTAAGAGTGTTTTCCAACTCCTCCGGGGTGGGCCCGCGATCGGGGAGATTTTGGCGCGAATCCGCCATTTTGGATTTTACCGCCGTTTTTCGGCGATGGCTGCGGACAATGTTAAGCGCTGTTCCACTTGTGGCAAGCACAAATCAGCAGCAGGGCTCTGTAAATCGTGCTGTACTGGCGTAGGAGCCGGCCCGAGCATGGCAAGCGATGTTTCTTCCCGCTCTGAGCTGGCAGCGGGCGCCATTTTGCTTACACCGCATGGCGCGGCCTCCGTGGACACGGAGAGACCTGAGCCGGGTGGGGCACCTCGAGATGAGGTTATTTCAGGAGTGGCTAGCACCGGACAGGATTTGGGTGCCCAGGGTGAGATTTTCTCCCCGGATTTTGTGCTTTTGCTGCATAAAGCATACATGATGAAAAGAGCCCTTCCTCAAGGGTCGCCTGAGGCTCCTCCGATTGCCCCCTCGATGGATTCTGGCCTGGGACTGCCCAGTGAGGCTTTTTTCCCGGATGCTTGGCCTAAAGATAAGCGCAGAAGGGTTAATTCCCCTTCAGATTGTGGTGCACCTTCCCCCCCCCCCCCCCCCCCGTGGTCGGGATGTGAGGATTCGGAGAACTCTGACAGACGTTCTTGGTCTGAGGAACCAGAGTCAGGTGCAGATTTACCACAGGATCTGGATGATCCCTCCGCGGTGAGGATTTTCCACCGTGATGAGCTGCCAGCGCTTATTTCAGATACCCTGCAGGCCCTCTCGATTGAAGATCCTGACAGTGGCATGGCCTCCTCAGGTAATCCTAGGATGGCTAGTACCAAGAAAGCTGCTCGGGCCTTCCCTTTGCATGACTCCATCCTAGAGCTTGTTTCGGCTCAGTGGGCTGACCCCGAGGGACCTTTGAGAGTTTCCAGGGCTATGGGGCAGTTATACCCTCTGCGTGAGAGACATATGGCTCGTTTTCAAATGCCTACAGTGGATGCCCTAGTCACTGCGGTGACAAAGAGAACTACCCTCCCTGTTGAAGGAGGTGTTGCCTTGAAGGATGTTCAAGACCGTAGGCTGGAAACAGCATTGAAACGGTCCTTTGAAATTGCAGGTCTCACTGTTCGGGGCGTTTGCATGCAGCTGTTATGCTGTTAGAGCCTGCCTAGCTTGGCTGCAACAGGCAGTGGCTCAGCCCGGAGATGGAGCGGAGCCCTTCTTGGATGTGGCTCCACGGATGGAGGTGGCCTTGTCCTTTCTGGCTGATGCCCTTTATGACCTTGTCAGAGCTTCGGCTAAACAAATGGCAGTAGCAGTCCTGGGGCTAGTTTTGAAAACCCTGCAGGCATCTCCTTTTGAGCCGCTTCGGCGAGCATTGGAGAAAGATTTGACATTGAAGGCCGTTTTTCTGGTGGCCATTACCTCGGCGAGACGGGTGTCAGAGCTCCAGGCGCTGTCCTGTAGAAACCCATTTCTGCAATTTTAAGAGTCCGGAGTCACGGTTCGGACCGTGCCTTCCTTTATGCCTAAGGTGGTTTCAGCCTTTCACCTAAACCAGCTTATTTTCTTGCCCTCTTTTTCAGAGGAAGAGTTTCCAGAATCTTTTGGGCAGCTGCACCTTTTGGATATGCGCAGGACTCTGCTGCAGTATCTGCAAGTTACTAACTCTTTCAGGACTTCTGATCATCTGTTTGTTTTGCTATCCGGTTCTCGCAGAGGGTCTCCAGCATCTAAAGCCACTATTGCCCGCTGGCTCAAAGAAACTCTTTTCAGCTTATCTGCTGGCCGGCAGGGTTCCGCCTGTAGCCTTTAAGGCACATTCTACTAGAGCGATTTCTTCCTCTTGGGCTGAAACTGGAGCACTCTCTCTTCAAGAGATATGCAGTGCAGCAACATGGGCTTCTAAGCTCTCCTTTGCCCGACATTACAGGCTGGATGTGGCTGCCAGGAGGGATGCGCGTTTTGGTGCACAAGTGCTAGCGTGTGGTGTGGCTTGTTCCCACCCTATCTAGGGATTGCTTTGTTACATCCCATACGTAATGGCTTCATCTGCTTGATGACGAGGAAGGGAAAATTAGGTTCTTACCTTGGTAATTTTCTTTCCTTTAGTCATAGCAGATGAAGCCATGAGCCCTCCCTGTATGATTGTCTGTATGCTGTGAATCTGTTTTTCAGGTTCTGTTCTAATTTCCTGAAGTTCCTTCATGGGAGAAAGTTGGAAAACAATCTTCAGGATTCATGTTCAGTTTAAATTTAGGAGGATGTGTTCATTCCCTCCAGCATGTTTTTTTGGAGGATGTGTTGATTCTCTCCAGGAGGCGCGTGTGTTCCCCTCCAGTTCTATAAATAGGAGGATGAGTTCATTCCCTCCAGTGTGTTGGGAGGATGTGTGATTCCCTCCAGGAGGCGCGTGTGTTCCCCTCCACTTATACAATAAGGAGGATGAGTTTATTCCCTCCAGGAGGATGTGCATTCCCTCCTTTATGAGTTCATGCCCTTGTGATGGGCCATCGTTCGCTGTGAGGAAAGCTCTTGTGATTCCCATTGCGGTTTGCCATACTGCTTTGGAAGCTTCAAATACTGAAGAGGCAGTGGAGCTAGCTGGCCAAGAGGGCACTGTGAAAGTTTGAGTGCTCTCTCTCTCCCCTGCTGGTTGATGGACATAACCCATACGTAATGGCTTCATCTGCTATGACTAAAGGAAAGAAAATTACCAAGGTAAGAACCTAATTTTCTCATTATACAACCTTGTACTACTCATATTCTTTTGTTAACCCTCTACAAAAATAATCAATGCCCCATGAAAAGCTGTCTTCGTAGTAAGCATGATGTCCGGGCATGGACCCTCTGCACTAATAGTGACTGCCTGAGGTTTCCACCTCCTGATTATATTATTATTTTTTAATCAAAATCTTTTTGCCTAAAAAGACGCTTGTTGAGGAACCTGTTACTTTTAACTTAGATTTTCTCAGCTTTGAATCATGGAATCTAATTAATTGGGTAATTAGCAGGTTTGACCTATGTCCCAGTGGACTGTTACTTAATGGAAACATTTTCAATGGTGCAGAGCCAGGTATTCTGTAAAGCTGGAAAACATTGTGATTACATCCTAGCAGTGTGCTTCAATGCATCCATCACCTTGCAATAGCATGGAATGTAGGGACAGCAGCAAAACACTGCTTTAGATATAGAAGTGTTAGCTAATGTCATGTTCACACTTATCATATCCCTCAAGTACGTTGATAAAACAAGTTAGAGCAGCACTGAAAAGTCCATAGTCTGCTATAGAGACAGACATGGGGAAATCCACTGCTTTCCCTGGGATTGGTAGCATGGAATGTTGCTACTATTTGGGTTTCTGCCAGGTTCTTGTGACCTGGATTGGCCACAGTTGGATGCAGGAGACTAGGCTGGATGGACCATTGATCTGGCCCAGTATGGCTGTTCTTATGTTCTAAGACCACTGCTACATTGTATCAGCAGAGCCGTTCCTCAGCCTTTCAGGATCCTACTTGGATTCTCCAAATGCATTTGGCCTTTAGAACAGGGTTAGTGACTGGCTTATCGACGAGGCTGAAGGGTCAGGAATATCCAAATAGTGGCTCACAATTCATGTTTTTCTGGCCTCGCAAATGCTCCCTGCCCATGGATGGATTATCTCAGGGCACGTGTTTTGTGGCCCATTTGCAGACTGACTTGCACCGAACTGAACTCTCTCCACCCCACTACTCCTGGTATATAGATACAGCTATAGATATTACACACCCCTGCTGAGATTCTTAACACCCATCAACAAAAGAAGGGACCCTGTGAGGTGACAGAATGAAGCTGTTACAGGCAGATGATCAAAAGCCCCGCGCTGTTCCAAACAGCGCTATTTTAGAGCGCTATTAGACCCATGATCAGAGATAATGCATGCAAATTGAAGGAGCGCAATTATCTCTGACAGGCCTGGGCTGGAGACCAATGAAAAGATAAGGATGCCCATCTTTAAATTGGAAGTTGGACATCCTCAACTGCCCTGTTGCAGGGACAGCCAAATTTCAAGGGGGTGTTGGAGGTATAGCAACGGGGCAGTTGAGGCCGTCCAAAATTTGGACGTTTCTGCAATGGGCAGTTAAGGACGTCCAAAATTGGATGTTTCTATGAGAAAGACGTCTTTCTCATAGAAACATCCAATTTTGGACGTCCTTAACTGCCCGTTGCTGAAAAGTCCAAAATTTGGACGTCCTCAGCTGCCCCGTCACAGAAACGTCCAAATTTTGGACGGCCTCAACTGCCCTCACTGGAAGGTTTGCTGTAGGGGGGAATGGGGGCCTGCCAGCATGCAAATGCATGCTGGACAGGGCTCACCATTCCTCCCCAATGATCTGCAAACCCTAACACCAGCTCGGAGCTGGCGTAGGGTTTGTCGCGGCCAGCGACCCAATCTTTGGCGCGCTGGACGCTGATCATTGGGGATGAATGCATTAAGCGCTGATTAGCATGCATTTACTACTACTACTACTACTAAACATTTCTAGAGCGCTACTAGGGTTACGCAGCGCTGTACAGTTTAACAAAGAACGACAGACCCTGCTCAAAAGAGCTTACAATCTAAAGGACAAAATGTCAAGTTGGGGCAGTCTAGATTTCCTGCGTAGCGGTATAGTGGTTAGGTGCCGAAGGCGGGCTTTGAGTAAGGATTTGAAGATGGGCAGGAAGGGGGCATGGCGTATGGGCTCAGGGAGTTTATTCCAAGCATGGGGTGAGGCGAGGCAGAAAGGGCGGAGCCTGGAGTTGGCAGTGGTGAAGAAGGGTACTGAAAGGAGGGATTTGTCTTGAGAGCGGAGGTTACGGGTAGGAACATAAGGGGAGATGAGGGTAGAGAGGTAAGGAGGGGCTGCAGAACGAGTGCATTTGAAGGTTAGTAGTAGAAGCTTGAACTGTATGCGGTACTTGATCGGAAGCCAGTGAAGTGACTTGAGGAGAGGGGTGATATGAGTATATCGGTCCAGGCGGAAGATAAGACGTGCAGCCGAGTTCTGAACGGACTGAAGGGGGGATAGATGGCTAAGTGGGAGGCCAGTGAGGAGTAGGTTGCAGTAGTCGAGGCGAGAGGTAATGAGAGAGTGAATGAGAGTTTGGGTGGTGTGCTCAGAGAGGAAAGGGCGAATTTTGCTAATGTTATAGAGGAAGAAGCGACAGGTCTTGGCTATTTGCTGGATATGCGCAGAGAAGGAGAGGGAGGAGTCGAAGATGACTCCGAGGTTGCGGGCAGATGAGACGGGGACGATGGGGGTGTTATCAACTGAAATAGTGGAGGGAGAGGAGAAGTGGGTTTGGGTGGGAAGACAATAAGCTTGGTCTTGGCCATGTTCAGTTTCAGGTGGCGGTTGGACATCAGGCAGCAATGTCGGATAAACAGGCCGATACTTTGGCCTGGGTTTCTGCAGTGATGTCTGGTGTGGAGAGATAAAGCTGGGTGTCGTCAGCATAAAGATGATATTGGAATCCATGAGATGAGATCAGGGAGCCCAGGGAAGAGGTGTAGATTGAGAAGAGAAGGGGTCCAAGGACAGATCCCTGAGGAACTCCAACAGAGAGCGGGATAGGGGTGGAGGAACCATGAGAATGTACTCTGAAAGTACGGTGGGAGAGGTAAGAGGAGAACTAGGAGAGGACAGAGCCCTGGAACCCAAATGTGGACAGTGTGGCAAGAAGTAAGTTGTGATTGACAGTGTCAAAAGCAGCGTATAGGTCGAGGAGGATGAGGATGGAGTAGTGACCTTTGGATTTGGCAAGGAACAGGTCATTGCAGACTTTAGATAGCGCGTTCAAGTATCTTGGAGAGGAAGGGTAGGAGGGAAATGGGGCGGTAGTTGGAGGGACAAGTAGGGTCAAGTGATGGTTTTTTGAGGAGTGGTGTGACTACAGCGTGCTTGAAGGTGTCAGGGACAGTTGCAGTGGGTAGAGAGAGAGGTTGAGGATATGACAGATGGCGGGGATTAGCATGCATTTGCAGGCTACTTGCGCTAAGAGCCCTGTTTAGCATGCATTTGCATGCTACTTTTTTTTTTATTTTTTTAATTACATTTGTACCCCGCACTTTCCCACTCATGGCAGGCTCAATGCGGTAGGCAATGGAGGGTTAAGTGACGCCAACAAATTTCTTTACAGAACACACGATCTTCCTCAGAGGAAAACTAACAAAGTACTTTTAGGTGCAAGGAGGTTCCCTGACGAAGAGACTCGAAACGGGACCGTAGGAACCATTGCAATTTCATGATCTAACTGGACTAAGCGCCTGTCCAAACGAATATTTGGCAAGATAAGTGATTTTACTTTTTGATAAAGAAAACAAAAAAATTCTACACAAAAAAATTCTATATAAGTAAAAAATCGAGGGTTTTTCAAGTCTATGATGACTTTTTCTACAGGCTATAAAATGAACACTCAGGTGTATAGAATATAGCTGTAGTGGTTGAGACTTTTCCCTCATAGACAAAAAAAACTCTGCTTTATACGTATTTAGACTATCTGGTATTGACAGCAGAGTATCTGTGATAGCTAGTGGAATAGCAACATTTCATGTAGAATCTCAAATAGTAGCAACAGTGGAGGAGTGGCCTAGTGGTTAGGGTGATGGACTTTGGTCCTGGGGAACTGAGGAACCGAGTTCAATTCCCACTTCAGGCACAGGCAGCTCCTTGTGACTCTGGGCAAGTCACTTAACCCTCCATTGCCTACCGCATTGAGCCTGCCATGAGTGGGAAAGTGCGGGGTACAAATGTGGCCACGCAGGCTTCCAGACTCACAGAAACAGAAGCCTGCGCAGCCTTCTACATGGAATGTTGCTAGTGGAATAGCAACATTCCATGTAGAATCTCCAATAGTATCTATTTTATTTTTGTTACATTTGTACCCTGCGCTTTCCCACTCATGGCAGGCTCAATGCGGCTTACATGGGGCAATGGAGGGTTAAGTGACTTGCCCAGAGTCACAAGGAGCTGCCTGTGCCTGAAGTGGGAATGGAACTCAGTTCCTCAGTTCCCCAGGACCAAAGTCCACCACCCTAACCACTAGGCCACTCCTTTTTGTTGCTATTCCACTAGCAACATTCCATGTAGAAGTCAGCCCTTGCAGATCACCAATGTGGCCGCGCAGACTTCTGCTTCTGTACATGCAGGACGTCAGACTCACAGAAACAGAAGCCTGAGCAGCCTTCTACATGGAGTGTTGCTAGTGGAATAGCAACATTCCATGTAGAATCTCCAATAGTAGCAACATTCCATGTAGAATCTCCAATAGTATCTATTTTATTTTTGTTACATTTGTACCCTGTGCTTTCCCACTCATGGCAGGCTCAATGCGGCTTACATGGGGCAATGGAGGGTTAAGTGACTTGCCCAGAGTCACAAGGAGCTGCCTGTGCCTGAAGTGGGAATTGAACTCAGTTCCTCAGGACCAAAGTCCACCACCCTAACCACTAGGCCATATCCTCCACTACTTGCACTAAGAGCCCTCGAGCGCGTTGTTTCACGCGCTCGAGGGCTCTGATCATGGGGCGGTAGCAAACGCCGGCGCTAGTATGGCGCTAACAGCCTCTAGCCCCGGCGATGGCTTTTAATCATCTGCCTGTTAGTGACAGAGAAGGAAGAGGGTCAAAGAGAGGGAAGGGGGAAGAGGAAGCAAGAGTGTTTATAAGGGAATGGGAGAGTGGAGAAGTAGCTTGATTGCTGCATTGGACTGAGGATTAGGGAAGCCAGGGTTCAAATCCCAATGCAGCTCCTTGTGATAGCTTAACTCTGCATTGCCTTAGGCGCCAACTTAAATTGTAAGTCTTCCCGAGCCAAGGAAGTACTTGCTGTATCTCACTGTAACTTGTTGAGCTGCTACTGGAAAAGGCATGAGCTAAATCAAAGCCCTCCCTCCCCTTTCCTTTCCAAAGCACATGGCGAGATAGTGCTGGAACAATTAGACTGCCCTACACCATTTCCATGACCCCAGGGGACAGATGTTTGAAGAAGGGATGATTCTTTTTCAAGCTTGGGCAACTTTAGTCCATCAGTTCTTTTTTTTTTAGAGAGAGACTCGCCCAGTGCCGCAATTGGATTACAGTGATTCTGTATATCAAGGAAGTTGCTAAACCGTTTACAGTTATTTCAGAATACTGCAATCGGATTGATTAGCGAACTTGGCCGTTTCAGTAGTGTTCCTCTGCTTTGCAGGATTTTCACTGGTTGCCTGTATGTAATTGTGGTGTTTTTAAAATATTCTGCCTAATTTTTAAATCTCTCTGGGTAAATTCAGAGCATTTGAGCGACTTCCTTGTGTATCTGTCTCCTGGCAGAAATTCGGGTTTTATACGAACCATGAAATTAGGTTTTTCTTCCTTGAAAACTGTTTGGTTTAAGTCTATTCTTGAGGGCTCTTTCTTTTCTTGGGGCTAGGCTTTGGAATGTTGCCCTTAAATTTGAAGTATACTTTTCCCCTACCTTTTAGAAAACTTTTGAAAACTTACTTGAGAAATGTGTGGTCTGATGATTTTACTGTTTTGTTTTTAATAATAATGTTATGTTTCTATTGATTGGAGTTTCCATTTTTAAATTGTGAACAGCTATGAATCCTTAAGGAATACTGGCAGTATATAAGACTTGATTAGCAGGGGGATTTGGGGGGGGGGGGGGGGGAAGATTTCTGGGCCTGTAGCAGGGTTACTTACTTATAAGAAATATCATCATCTCTGATATCTGCCCATTTCTGCAGTGTTGTCTTAAATCTCCAGCAGGGCCAAACAAACCCCTTCCGTAGTGGTACTTAAGGGAATTCCTACAGCTTTCTCAGTGATTTGAAACAGCTGTATGTTGCACTTCACCTAAAATGTTTTGAGACCACTCATGTAGGTGGATGGATTTTGAAGAGCAACAGCTGTTGGGGGGGGGGGGGGGGGGGAGTTCCGAACATAAGAGCTTGCTGCATGGGTGCTGAGTCTCCCCTCCCCCCCTCCCCAGTCAGAAGCATAGCCAGGTTTTCATGTCAGGGAGCGGACTGTGTAAAATAAAAAAATAAGCGTCATCGCAAGTAGGTTTTTAAAACCGCATAGGCACTGTTTTTGTCAGAAGTCCGGGTGGTTGCTCCCCTTGCCCCCCCCCCCCCAGCTATGCCTCTGCCCCCAGTATTGAGCAAATTCCTTCATTGTGTCCAGGGAGGGTTAATTTCTGTTGCGTTTAGCACCCCTAATCATTTTTAAAAGTTGGTGCCTATGGTTCTGAGAGGTCCAGTCCCAGAGCAGTGTCGTCTGTGGCACTGGTGGGGGGGCCAGAAGGAGAGGAGGGGTGCTTGACTGTTAGGGTGGGGGAGGTGGTAGCAGAGCTGTACTGCCATCCTGGATGTGCACAGCTTTAAATAGTTGCTAAGAAGATTTCAATATGGTTTTCACTGTTCTGCCTACAGAGTTTCGTCTTTAAAGAAAATGTTTTATTACTGTGCAGTTAATCAGAAATATTAAACATGGGATGGCAATATCTGCAGGGAACGAGGGACTTTCAAAAACAGGATTGCGTTTTATCTAAATTATGAAAAGAAAATCCTGGCACGGCCTGGATCGTGATAGCTCGGCTGTTTTTAAAATTTTGTCTGCAGAATGAAACTTGTCTAATCTTTGTTTTAGCGTCTTATGTTGGTTTTTTGCCTGTCGGTTGCTGTTGTAGTCTGATTATTCTGATTGTTTTGCTTTGTGTTAAGTTCGTACAGTACTTTTAGGCTTCTTGGTGAAGTCTAGTAATCCTTAAAGAAACAGAAATAACTCCCATCGGTCCTTATCCCTCTGATTCTTAGAAATTCCGGGCTTGCCTTGATGAAGTATCCTGCCTGTTCCGTGATATCTTACAAATGATATGACACGGTCTTTTCGATGACCTGGTGCAGAAGATATATACTTCTGCTTATCAGTCTCAGAAGACCTGAAGAACAGTCAGCTGCCTTAATTCCCTGCCAGTAAAGGATGTATCTAGTCAAAGCAGTGGGAAACAAAATGATTTCTCTGTGTTGCACCTTTCTCTAGTCCCAGGAGCTTGCTAACTCAGCTAACGTTGAGCTGAGGTGCGTGTACCAAGAGGCTTCAGAGACACGAGTTTCAGTTTTTAATGGCAACGTGAGACCTAATACAACAGAGTTGTGCATTAGCTTGAGAACTAATGAAATGAGAATATTGGTTTTGCTTTTAACCGGTTCCTTTATCAGGAAAGGTGATCTGGGTTTAGGACTATTTTTTACCCCCCCCCCCCCCCCCCCAAACAGTTGTATGGTGTAACGCTTTTGGCATAGACATGACAGTATTGAGCAAATAAAATTTAAGAAAGCAGCTGAGGTCTAGCTTACTGGAACTTCTGGGCCTGATTAGAGCTCACGTTCTGCTCGGATTTGGGAAAAGTGAATAAATAAATGTGAACTTCAAATCTACAGCCAGACAAAATGGTGTGTGTGTGTGTGAGGAGAGAATAGTGCCACATAGGTCTGCTGTGGAGTCTGTGTGCGATTCTAGGTGGGTCTCTTACCTGCCTGGCCTCCGGTTCCCAAACTGGATGGATAAAACCAGTAACATTAATTCCCCATTTCCTTTTAAAGTCCAGGTGCCAAAAGCCGGCCACTCATCCCAGAAATGGCTACTTGCCCGTTCCTGAAGTACCAAACTGAAGAGAGTGCTAGGATCCTCTTTGGAAAATCGCTGTATAAGTCCAGTTGTTTTCTTGGGTGGGTTGTTGAGTGTTTTGCCTACACCCCTTCCAGATTTTACTCAGGAGCAGAGGTAGGAATATTCCCTGAGGGTTGAAATTATGCTGCCAGTTTGTGCTGCTAGACTACATGTGAGTTTTTGTAGACTTTTTTTTTTTTTTTTTTACTTGCCCATTTCTTCTGTTCAGGTGAGGCAGGGTATGATCAGGTCCTCCGTAGACCAAAACATTTTGAAATAAAGGAGTGAGTCAATATTCAGTGCTGGTTAACTACCACTGGCCACGTTTTCATGGGGTATTCAGTGGTATGTAACTGGGTAGGGCCGCTAAATATCCTGACTGCCGTGGCCAGGGTGGAGATGGGAGCTTCCCAGGCACTTCAGTTAACTTAGAACAGCTGTTTTGCTATGGAAGTTATCTGGATACTGCCGCTGAATACCGGCAAATGCCCTTGTAACTCTTGGCAGGCTGTAAAATACCTGGATAATCAATGCCAGAATCTGGGTAGGTGTTGGCACTGATTTTGGGTTAGTTTGGTCAGTAGTGGCAGCGTTAAAGAAACACTAATTGCCCTGGCTCTGATATTGCCCCCCAAAACTTCTAATCGTGATTGTAGAATTCTGCTAGTGAATCAGTGTGTGAACACACCCACTATACTACTTGTAGCTCTTCAGGGACAGCTCAAGGGACTGTGATGCCCTGATCCAGCTTTTGCAATCCAGTACCACCTCCTCTCTCAAACCCCCTCCCCCCTTCCCCCCCCCCCCCCCCCCGTGTACCTCCACACTTTAAGATTCCAGTTGCAGCAGCAGTGGCGATTCATGTAACGTTGTCAGTTCCCAGCGCAAAGCCTTCCCTCTGCTACATCCTGCCCTGCTGGAAACAAGCTGCATCATAGTGGGTAGGAAGAGGGAAAGGGACGGGAAATGGAACTTAATGTACCCCCTTTCTGTGGTTTTTTGCAACTACATTCAAAGTGGTTTATATAGTATATACCAGTGGCGCAGCTACGTGGGGCCAGGGGGCCTGAACCTCCCCCCCCCCCCAAATTTCCTGTGGGTCCCTGGTTTTGCTGGCAGGGGTCCCCAACCCCCGCCAGCTGAAACATTGTCCAGTGCTGGTCTCCGGTGCCGCCGCGTTGCCTGCCCTACTCTGTCTTCCCCTCACGTCTGGAGTGTGCAGGATACGAGGGGGAAGACTGGGCAGGCAACACGGTGGCGCTGGACAACGCTTCAGCTGGCAGGAGTTGGGGACCCCACCAGTCAAGGTATTTGCTGCGGCAGTGGGTAGGGAGCAGTGCGGCGGTGGGGGGGGGGGGTCGGCGGCGGGGCAGCAGACCAAAATGTGCCCCTCCCACCTCAGGCTCTGGCCCCCTCTCACCGCAGGCTCTGGCCCCCTTCCACCGCGAGGTCTGGCTATGCTCCTGATATATACAGGTACTTATTTGTACCTGGGGCAATGGGGCGTTAAATGATTTGCTCAGAGTCACAAGAAGCTGCAGTGGGAATCAAACTCAGTTCCCCAGGATCAGTTCGCTGCACTAACCACTAGGCTGCTACTCCAGAGGGAAGGCTCCAGGCTGGGCACAAGCAGTGTGTATAGATCTCTGCTGTGACTCATACTCTAGAGTGTGAAGATAGACTGGGGGAAGGGGTTTGAAAGAGAATAAGATACTGGATTGCGGGTGGAGGGGAGAGGGGAGAGGCAATAGAAGGAGAAATGCTGGACTGGGATTTAGTTACCCTTTATTTCCCCGGTGCCCTGAGCCAGTGATCAGGGCACCAGTGGTCCATAGGTTGAGCTGGCCCTATATCTGTTTAGAATACACTTAGGACCCTGTTTACTAAGTTGTGCTAAGAGCAATAGGGTTTTTAGCGTGTGCTAAACACACCCATATATTCCCTATGGGTATCTAGCATTTAGCGCATGCTAAAAACGCTAGTGTGCCTTAGTAAACAGCGCCCTTAGTATGATAGCGGGACAGTTACATCAACCAGAGAACAGGCAGGTTTTCCACTAATATGCCTAAAACATAAAGAAAGGAGCAGATGGTCACATCCCTAGTGCTGGCATCATTTCTGTGTCGAGAGGCTTTGCTGTTCCTTTGAATTAGATCTTTTTGGTTTATGCAGGTTGAATGCAGAGTTAGTAATTTTAATTTGGCCCTGTGAATTTTCACTAGCACAGAACCTGTTTTCTTGTGTGTGTGTGTGTTTTTTTGGGGGGGGGGGGGGGGTGGAATGGTAGAGGGACTTCTGGAAACAATACTGTGGAGAATTTGGATGTACTGAGCTTGAATGATTTATGCAGAAAGGTGTTGATGTTCCTCAGTTTAATTATAGTGACAGTCCTGGCATTTTCCTACATAAGTGTTTTAATTATTCAGTAAAAGAACGCTCATCAGCTTTCTTCGTAGCATATTTGAATCTTCTGAGTTGATTTATAAAGACTTTGGCCGAAGTTTGAAATTTGTGAGCAGTGGCATCATGCTCTGACATCTTAACGATTGGTCCTATTCAGAAATTTTGCTAATTCAGCACGTTTCTCTGTCCAGCATATTTGCGCATATGCTTCTGTGTGTTAATTTTTCAGGTGAAATTTTACTTGTTCTGAGTTTGTGCCAGTTTCCCTCTTCACTGAGACTGTTTATATTTTGTATTATATTGCTGTTTTGCTATAGTTTTACATAAGAACAGCCATAGAGAGGCAGATGGATGATAATCTAGCCCAGTGTCCTGCTTCCAGCTGTGGCCAATCCTGGTCACAAGTACCTGGCAGAATCCCAAATAGTTTCAAGATTCCATGCTACCAATCCCAGGGACCTAAGTGGCTTCCTCATGTCTATCTCAGTAGCAGACTATGGGCTTTCCTCCAGGAACTTGTCCAAACCTTTTTTTTTTTAAATCGAGATAACATTAACTACTTTTACCACATCCTCCGGCAACGAGTTCCAGAGCTGAACTATTCGTTGAATGAAAGAGTATTTCCTCCTGTAACTACCATGTAACTTGATTGAGTGTCCCCCTAGTCTTAGTATTTATTGAAAGAATAAACCACGGATTCACGCTTACCCGTTCTACTCTACTCAGAACTTTGTAGACATCTATCATATCCCCCCCCCCCCCCCCCCCCCCCCCCCCAGTAGTCTCTTTTTTCCAAGTTGAAGAGCCCTAACTTCTTAAGCCTTTCCTTGTTTAAGATGAGTTCCATCCACGTTATCATTATGGTCGCCCTTCTTTGAACCTTTTCAAATTCTCTATATCTTGTTTGAGATACAGTGACCAGATTTGCATATAGTACTCAGGTTGCACCATGGAGCAATACAGAGATATTATAGTATTCTTTGTCTTATTTTCTATCCTTTTCCTAATAATTCCTAGCATTCTGTTTGCTGTGTTGGATTCCACCATACACGAGGATTTCAGCGTACTGTCCACGATGACATCTAGATTTTTTTCTTGGGGACAGACTCCTAAGCTGAAACCTAACATCAAATAACCATGATTTGAATTATGTTTTCCATCCTCTATCTAGGAATTTTACGTCCCTAGCACACCCTGATGTGATCTTTTATCCAATCAATATTAGGATAATTTGAAAACACCCTTTATTATACTGTTGCCAAATTTGCTAGCTCTCCTAATTTCTGTTAACATTTCTTCATCTGTCTGTTCTGGACTGACGGGATGGTACTATCTTTGCAATATAATATATACCCTGGTAACAGTGGCCCATTGGCTGTCCTACTACCACCTGGTCTCCTCCGAGATGGCTATTATATCTACCTCTTAGTGTTGTATACTCTTATTCTTATTTTTTAGGCTTCTAGCATTTGTATACAGACACTTCAAATTATGGTTTCTCCTTGCATCTACAAGCTGCTTAGGAGGCTGAACTAGGCCCTGCTGTGCCTTCTAGAGGCTGTCTGTCAATGCTCTAGGCTGTGAAAGTTAAGTTTCAATCTCTGGCACAAAGTAAAAGAATATGGGGTGAAAGGGTTTTTTTTAATACTATTTAAACTATTTAATAAATTTGTTTTTTAAAGATTCAAACGGCTTTTATCAATAAACCTACAGTTTCAGTTATCCCAATCTTGAAATCACCAAAACACAGAGCAAAATAATGTTCAGTTACCCAGAGATGTCCTCTTCTCACAGAACTCCCTCAGGAAAATCTTCAATAGATATTTTTCAACAAGTCCGAAAAGCATCCGGATCATGACTCGTGGAATTCTTTCTGGTCTGTCCGCATATGTGAGCGTGACTGTACATTCTATGTGTACTCTGTGTATGTTGTAGTTGTAGGGAGAAGGGGCGGTTTGCGTTCTAGTGGTGTGGTTGAAAGGTGTGATTGATGTTTTTTATTTATTACTAGCCGTTGAGCCCGTGAAAACGGGCTACTTTTGGAATGGGGGGGGGTTTCTGAGCCCCCCCCCCTGAGGTCGGCGCTGCCGCCGCCCCTCCACCCGGCCCGAGCAGCACTGTAAACTTACATCAGCACGCAGCAGCAGGCACATCAGCAAAGCTGCCGTCAGGGCGGGCTTCCTTCTCTGCCTGTGTCCCGCCCTCGTGTGATGTAACGTTGGCGAGGGCGGGACAAAGGCAGAGAAGGAAGCCCGACGGCAGCTTTGCTGATGTGCCTGCTGCTGCGTGGTGATGTAAGTTCACAGTGCTCGGCCAGATGGAGGGGCGGTGGTGGGGGCGACTCCGGGGGAGGGGGAGCGGTTCCAACGTCTGCAGCATGCCAGTAGAGACTTCCCTCTCTGTCCCGCCCTCGTCATCACGTATTGACGCGGGGCGGGGCAGAGAGGGAAGTCTCTACTGCGCATTTGCGAGTGAGTACGGTCACTCGCTGTTTATATGTTTGTTTGATTTTATTTTTTTATTTTTTTTGTGACGGCGCAGTTTGTGCGAGGGAGGGTTAATCTTAGGTGAAAGACTTTTGGGGAGTTCGGAGAGTAGAGAACAGGGGAAGACCATTTTGAAAGGGGGAATTCCCTAAGTGCTTTGTTGGCACTGTATATAAGTTTCTATGCTGCAGAACCTGGAGCTTCTTCTATAGATATGCATTGGGTCATTTTTGGGGGGGGGGGGGGGGGAGAAGGGCTTATTTCTCTGGAACTCCCAGCCCATTTTCAAACTTAACGAGGCTTAACTAATTTTCATCCCGTTGTTACATTTTCCAAGAGTTATTGTGCCCCCAAATGAATAAGCAGATATATAGAAAAGGGTCAGGATTGTCTGTCTAATCCTTTCCAGATTACTTGGGTTAGAAAGAATAAAAAAGGAAAAGTATAAAGCTTGAGGTTTTTTGGCATGTAAATCTTTTAACCTTAAAATGCAAAAATGTTTGCTTTTCTAATTTTATTTGTATGCAGATGTCAACTTTTTATATGTTGCCCCCCCCCCCCCCCCCCCCCCCCCAATTATGCTTCCTTTTCTAGTAGGAGGGGAACATAGTTTTGAATAGCTTTCTATTAATCTGTCTTGGAATGGTGCACTTCATCTGATGTTGCAAAGCTATCTGCAGTATATGTATATATGTGTGTGTGTGTGTATACATACTATAACAATGAGAATATGATCAGAGACCATAAAAATGGGAGGGGACAAAGGAGCAAAGTACCATGGACATTACATAGTAACATAGTAGATGACGGCAGAAAAAGACCTGCACGGTCCATCCAGTCTGCCCAACAAGATAACTCATATTTGCTGCTTTTTGTGTATACCCTACTTTGATTTGTACCTGTGCTCTTCAGGGCACAGACCGTATAAGTCTGCCCAGCACTATCCCCGCCTCCCAACCACCTGCCCCTCCTCCCAACCACCGGCTCTGGCACAGACTGTATAAGTCTGCCCAGCACTATCCTCACCTCCCAACCACCAGCCCTGCCTCCCAACCACTGGCTCTGGCACAGACCGTATAAGTCTGCCCAGCACTATCCCCGCCTCCCAACCACCAGCCCCGCCTCCCAATCTTGACTAAGCTCCTGGAGATCCATTCCTTCGGCACAGGATTCCTTTATGCTTAATCCCACGCATGTTTGAATTCCGTTACCGTTTTCATTTCCACCACCTCCTGTGGGAGGGCATTCCAAGCATCCACTACTCTCTCCATGAAAAAATACTTCCTGACATTTTTCTTGAGTCTGCTCCCCTTCAATCTCATTTCATGTCCTCTCGTTCTACCACCTTCCCATCTCCGGAAAAGGTTCGTTTGCGGATTAATACCTTTCAAATATTTGAACGTCTGTATCATATCACCCCTGTTTCTCCTTTCCTCCAGAGTATACATGTTTAGTTCAGCAAGTCTCTCCTCATACGTCTTGTAACGCAAATCCCATACCATTCTCGTAGCTTTTCTTTGCACCACTTCAATTCTTTTTACATCCTTAACAAGATACGGCCTCCAAAACTGAACACAATACTCCAGGTGGGGCCTCACCAATGACTTATACAGGGGCATCAGCTCCCCCTTTCTTCTGCTGGTCACACCTCTCTCTATACAGCCTAACAACTTTCTAGCTATGGCCACCGCCTTGTCACACTGTTTCGTCGCCTTCAAATCCTCAGATACTATCACCCCAAGATCCCTCTCTCCGCCCGTACCTATCAGACTCTCCCCGCCTAACACATGCGTCTCCCGTGGATTTCTATTCCCTAAGTGCATCACTTTGCATTTCTTCGCATTGAATTTTAATTGCCAAACCTTAGACCATTCTTCTAGCTTCCTCAGATCCTTTTTCATGTTTTCCACTCCCTCCGGGGTGTCCACTCTGTTACAGATCTTAGTATCATCCGCAAATAGGCAAACTTTACCTTCTAACCCTTCGGCAATGTCACTCACAAATATATTGAACAGAATCGGCCCCAGCACCGATCCCTGAGGCACTCCACTACTCACCTTTCCTTCCTCCGAGCGAATTCCATTCACCACCACCCTCTGGCGTCTGTCCGTCAACCAGTTCCTAATCCAGTTCACCACTTCAGGTCCTATCTTCATCTCCTCCAGTTTATTTAAGAGCCTCCTGCGGGGAACCGTGTCAAAAGCTTTGCTGAAATCTAAGTAGATTAAGTCCATAGCTCGTCCCTGATTCAATTCTCCTGTCACCCAATCAAAGAACTCAATGAGATTCGTTTGGCACGATTTCCCTTTGGTAAAACCATGTTGTCTCGGATCTTGCAACTGATTGGCTTCCAGGAAATTCACTATCCTTTCCTTCAGTATCGCTTCCATTACTTTTCCAATAACCGAAGTGAGGCTTACCGGCCTGTAGTTTCCAGCTTCTTCCCTATCACCACTTTTGTGAAGAGGGACCACCTCCGCCGTTCTCCAATCCCTCGGAACCTTTCCCGTCTGCAAGGATATATTAAACAAATCTTTAAGAGGACCCGCCAAAACCTCTCTGAGCTCCCTCAATATCCTGGGGTGGATCCCGTCCGGTCCCATGGCTTTGTCCACCTTTAGCTTTTCAAGTTGTTGATACACACTTTACACATTATATCTAAACCTAAGTAGAATTAGTTTTCATAAATTGCTCTTGCTGTTCTGCCCTCTTTGATAGTCTTTTTAATGCCAGCATATTTTGTAGAATTATTACAGCCCTTTACTATATTAGTTCCAAGTGTACAGTGTTTCTAGCTTGTATCTTGCCACATTCAATTGATTTTTGATGATTGTACCCTATTGATTTTGCTGGTTTCTGACAAATCTTCAGACAAGATTTTTCTCTCGATCACAAATCCAGTGACACGTTTTCCAGCGCAGTAAATTAGTCTGTTTCTTAGTGGGTGTTGTGAAGCTTTTGAGTGTTCTGCCAGAGACGTACTTGATCATACTCCTTTGAGTTGTAACTTAATGGAAAAGTTTTAACTTAGTTTATTAAGGAAGGAGGATGAGTGATTGCATATGTGTGCAACAGATAAATACGTTATTTTAATTTAATTCAATTCACCTGTAAGTACATGTTGCAAAAACAAAACAGGAAGTCAAACCACTAAACATTAGTAAACCCAGTACAAACAGCAGAAGAATTAAATAACCTAATACAAAGGTGATATGATTAAGCAATGATTGATAAATTCGTATACAGTTCAATAAATACATTAATAAGCTCGGACATCGAATCACTATACAGAAATATTCCTTGAAGAGAAATATTGGAATATAACCAAGTCACCTTAACTCAAGAAACACGGCTTAGGATACCCAAAGCTTTCATCAGGTTTCAGGTTTAAGGGGGGGGGGGGGTTGTATCCATATAGATAATTTGCATGTACCCAATTTTTTAAAAGGTTTTCCTGAGCAAACATCTTTATTAACATAATGTCATCTGGCAAAGACACACGGACATTTTGATCATATGGAAAGAAAACTCACAGTGTGTAAGATTTTTATTAATAGAACAATAACCTTAGATTTCAAATGGGTGTTTAATTCTGTTTTGTTTTGGATGATGTTTTGCTAATAAAACTGTACAGTGTGGATGTTTTTTTTTATAGGCCTCTTATTATTTTTTATCATTGTTTAGTTTCAACTTTACATATGTTTATTTTATTCTGCTAATGAGAGCATTTAGCTGGTTTTCAATGATACCTTGAGAATGAATTCGAATTGACCTTTCTGGCAACTTTATACCACAGAAAAGATTTAAGAAGATTGGCTTACAGCTACCACTCTTAGAATCCCTTTCCAAAGAAGTATTTTTCTGTGCAATTACTGTTCCTTGTCATCAAGCAGATGAAGCCATTACGTATGGGTTGTGTCCATCAACCAGCAGGGGGAGATAGAGAGCACTCAACTTTTCACAGTGCCTCATGGCCAGCCAGCTCCACTGCCTCTTCAGTATTCTCTGTCTCCCCAAGCAGGGTGGCTGCAGCTTCTTCGAGCTCCATCAAAAATCTGCCTGGGGGTGGCTCCTGGCTTGCCAGTTGTTAGCCGGGGTGTTAGAGGCTATAGCAGCTTCACTTTGAAGGCACATAGGTTAGCCCTTTCCCTGCCTTACCCATGCCCCCGTGGGTGTGGACATATTTGCTTGCTTTTCCCTGTCCTTTCCCACTCAGTGGATGCAGGCACGTTGGTTCGCCTTTCCCTGCCTTTCCCACTCATCTGAGCCTCCGGAGTTCTTATTACCTCTGCTTTCCTCACAGCGTTAAAAAAAAAAAAAAAAAAAATGGAACAGAGGTTTTCCTTTGATTCTTCTATGGGACCTGAGCTGTGATACTCGGTCCGGTGAGGTAAGAGTGTTTTCTAACTCCTCCGGGGTGGGCCCGCGATCGGGGCATTTTTGGCGCGAAACCGCCATTTTGAATTTTCCTGCCGTTTTCGGCAATGGCTGCAGAGAATGTAAAGCGCTGTTTCCGGTGTGGCAAGCGCAAATCAGCAGCGGGGCTCTGTAAATCGTGCTGTACAGGCATAAGAGCCGGTCCGAGCATGGCGAGGGATGATTCTTCCCGCTCAGAGCTGGCAGCGGACACCATTTTGATTCTCCGCATGGCGCGGCCTCCGTAGAGACGGAGAGCCCTGAGCCCGGGGGGGGGGGGGGGGGCTCTAATTGAGGCTATTCAGGGAGTGGCTAGCCCCGGACGAGATCTGGGTGCCCAGGGCGAGTTTTTCTCCCCTGATTTTGTGTTGTTATTGCATAAAGCATACATGCTGAAAAGAGCTCTCCTTCAAGGGTCGTCTGAGGCCCCTTCTATGGTCCCCCCCCCCCCCCGGTGGATTCTGGCCTGGGACTGCCCGCTGAGGCTATTTTCCCTGATAATTGCCATAAAGAAAGGCGCAGAAGGGCTAATTCCCCTTCATATTGTGGTGCACCTCCTTCCCTCCCCCCCCCCCCCCCCCCCCCCCCCCCCCCATGGTCGGGCTGTGAGGATTCGGGGAGTTCTGGAAGGCCTTCGTGGTCTGAGGAGCCAGAGTCAGGTGCAGAATTACCACAGAATCTGGATGATCCCTCCGCGGTGAGGATTTTCCACCGTGATGAGCTGCCAGCGCTTATTTCAGATGCCCTACAGGTCCTTTCTATTGAAGAGCCTGACAGTGGCACGGCCTCCTCTGTGAATCCTTGGATGGCTAGTACCAAAAAGCCTGCTCGAGCCTTTCCTTTGCATGACTCCATCCAAGAGCTCTAGGCCTGGAGTTCAGGGGCGACCCTCTCAATGATGGTGCGCTGGCCCCCTCCTCGCTTCCTGTCATCGGAGGACGTCTTTCCCTCCTTTGCTGAGGAGTGGGCCAATATTTCCTCAGATCAGTGGGTTCTGGACCTGATCAAAGATGGCTACAGAATAGAATTCAACGCCCCAGTAAGTGTTTGTGGAGTCCCGATGCGGTTCTGCCGCCAAACGGGCGGCGGTAGAGGAGACTTTGCAAGGTCTGATTCAGTTAGGGGTACCTCCCGCCGAACATGGCTACGGCCGATACTCCATCTACTTTGTGGTGCCGCAAAGAGGTGGGTCTTTTCGCCCTATTCTGGACTTAAAAGAATTAAACAAGTCCCTGAGAGTGCGGCATTTCCACATGGAGACCCTGCGCTCAGTAATTGCTGCCGTACAGCCAGGAGAGTTTCTCACATCTCTAGACCTGAAAGAAGCTTACTTGCACATACCAATTTGGCCCCCGCACCAGAACTTTCCAGTTCCGGGCCTTGCCTTTGGCCTCGCCACAGGTCCCCGAACCTTTTCGAAGGTAATGGTGATAGTAGCTGCTTTGCTCAGGCGAGAAGGTATCAGGGTTCACCCGTACCTAGACGACTGGCTCATCAGAGCAGACTCTGTAACAGAGAGCTATCAAGCTACAGCCAGAGTGGTCTCAGTACTTCAATCTCTAGGCTGGGTTGTCAATATGGCCAAAAGTCACCTGACCCCCTCGCAATCTCTAGAATATTTGGGGGGGCCAGGTTCGACACAGATTCGGGCTATGTATACCTACCCGAGCTAAGGCGGTGCAAGCTTCAGATTCAGGTTCGTCTGCTCCTGAGGATGCCCCGCCCGCGAGCTTGGGACATTGTCCAGCTGCTGGGATCGATGACAGCCATATTGGAAGTGGTGCCCTGGGCGAGAGTGCACCTGAGACCTCTACAGTATTCCCTACTTCAAAGATGGTCTCCAGTTTCTCAGGATTATCAATGCAGACTCTCTTGGCTCCCTGCGGCCCGACTCAGCATGGAGTGGTGGCTCTCAGACCGCATGCTGCGGCGAGGAATGCCGCTGGCGCTCCCTGATTGGTGTCTAGTAGTGACAGCCTGAAGGACTGGGGCGCACATTGCAAGGGGAAGCATGCCCAGGGTCTATGGACACCCGAGGAGTCGGAGTGGTCCATCAACCGCCTAGAGTTGAAAGCGGTGTTTCAGGTGCTTCTGGCCTTTCAAGTGACCCTGGAAGGATTGGCTGTCAGAGTGATGTCGGACAACACGACAGCAGTGGCCTACATAAATCGACAAGGCGGCACTCGGTGCAGAGCTCTAGCCGAGCAGGCCGAACAAATTTGCCACTGGGCCGAGCTGCATCTACAGTTTCTGTCGGCAGCTCACATTGCAGGTCAGAGCAACGTGCAAGCTGATTATCTAAGCAGGCATCAGATCGATCCAGCGGAGTGGGAACTTGCAGACGCAGTATTCCTGCAGATATGTGCCAAGTGGGGCAAGCCCGTGATGGATCTAATGGCGACAAACATCAATGCCAAAGTCCCTTGCTTTTTCAGCAGACGGAGAGACCCTCGCTCGGCGGGGTTGGATGCCTTGGCTCAACCCTGGCCTCCGGGCCTACTGTATGTGCTCCCTCCATGGCCCTTGTTAGGGCGAGTGCTCCTGCGGATTCGGCTGCATCCAGGAGAAGTGGTTCTCGTTGCCCTGGATTGGCCCAGGAGGCCTTGGTATGCGGACTTCCGACAGATGCTAGTGGAGGCTCCCCTTCCTTTACCTCTGGTACCGAACCTGTTGTCACAGGGCCCGGTAGCCATGGAGGACGCCTGCCGCTTTGGTCTTATGGCATGGCGATTGAGAGGGCGCAATTGAGGGACAAAGGCTATTCAAACACAGTCATTTCTACTCTCCTGCAGGCCCGCAAGCATTCCACTTTCGTGGCTTATGCCAGGATTTGGCGCCAGTTTGAGTCTTGGTGTGCTTCAAAAGCGATCACACCCATGCGGGCTCCTGTCTCGCCGATTCTGGACTTTTTGCAGGATGGTGTACAAATAGGCTTGGCCTATAATTCCCTGCGGGTGCAAGTGGCAGCGTTGGCCTCCCTTCGTGGTAAGGTTGAAGGCGTGTCTTTAGCTGCTCATCCAGATGTGGCACGGTTTCTTAGTGGGGTGCTTCGGCTCCAGCCTTCCGTGCGAGCACCCTGTCCAGCTTGGAACCTGGGGCTAGTTTTGAAGGCCCTGCAGGCTTCTCCTTTTGAGCCGCTTCGGCGAGCATCGGAGAAAGATTTGACACTAAAGGCCATTTTTCTTGTGGCCATTACTTCGGCGAGACGGGTGTCAGAGCTCCAGGCGCTGTCCTGTAGAGACCCTTTTCTGCAATTCTCAGAGTCCGGGGTCACGGTTCGGACCGTGCCTTCCTTCATGCCTAAGGTGGTTTCAGCGTTTCACCTAAACCAGCCTATTTTCTTGCCCTCCTTTGATAAGGAGTTTCCAGAATCTTTTGGGCAGTTGCACCTGTTGGATGTGCGCAGGACTCTGCTGCAGTGTCTGCGAGTTACTATCTCTTTCAGGATCTATGATCATCTGTTTGTTTTGCTATCAGGTCCTTGCAGAGGGTCTCCAGCGTCTAAAGCCACTATTGCCCGCTGGCTCAAAGAAACTATCTTTTCAGCTTATCTGCTTGCCGGCCGGTCTCCGCCTGTAGCCTTTAAGGCGCATTCTACCAGAGCGATTTCTTCCTCTTGGGCTGAAACTGGAGCCCAAGAGATATGCAGTGCAGCAACATGGGCTTCTAAGCTCTCTTTTGCCCGACATTACAGGCTGTATGTGGCTGCTAGGAGGGATGCGCGTTCTGGAGCACAAGTGCTAGCGCGTGGTGTGACCCTTTCCCACCCTATCTAGGGATTGCTTTGTTACATCCCATACGTAATGGCTTCATCTGCTTGATGACAAGGAAGGGAAAATTAGGTTCTTACCTTGGTAATTTTCTTTCCTTTAGTCATGGCAGATGAAGCCATGAGCCCTCCCTGTATGATTGTCTGTATGCTTTGAATCTGTTTCAGGTTCTGTTCTTGTTTCCTGAAGTTCCTTCCTTGGGAGAAAGTTGGAAAACAGTCTTCAAGATTCATGTTCACTTATAGGAGGATGAGTCCGTTCCCTCCAGTGTATGTTTTGGAGGATGAGTTTATTCCCTCCAGGAGGTTGCGTGTATCCCCTCCAGTTATACAATAAGGAGGACGATTTTATTCCTTCCAGGAGGATGTGTTCATTCCCTCCTTTTGAGTTCATGCCCTTGTTAAGGGGCCATCGTTCGCTGTGAGGAAAGTTCATGTTACTCCCATTGCTGTTTGCCATACTGCTTTGGAAGCTTCAAATACTGAAGAGGCAGTGGAGCTGGCTGGCCAAGAGGCACTGTGCAAAGTTGAGTGCTCTCTATCTCCCCCTGCTGGTTGATGGACACAACCCATACATAATGGCTTCATCTGCTATGACTAAAGGAAAGAAAATTACCAAGGTAAGAACCTAATTTTCCCTTCAGCACAGATAATGAAGCCCCGTTTCCTTCAGAAAGCAAAAACATCCAAAGAGATGGAGAGTACATTTTTATAAACTAAAATTCAAATTTAAATAAATCTGATATGCAAATTTGCATAAATACTGTAGGGCTTTCTCAGTCTTGACACAGCATTCATCTTTGAGCACATGCAGGAAAATGAGACTCTGTATTAATTGAATCAGAAAATGAAGTTTCAGTCCTTATCCAAAGCAGAATGTCAACTTCTCAAAAGCATTTCTACTGATTTTATTTTATTTTTTTTACCTCAACGTGTCTTTTTTATAGCCATCTTGATATCATTGTGAGCTAACAAAATAAGTGTTCCATATTAAGATGATCGCTTTCTGGATTGGAACTGAGGTCCATTTCCTCAGTAGCTGGCCTGGCTTGAGGCAGAAGGTATATTTGTTCTTCCATAAGCATCCTAAGGCCTAGGTATTTTTAAGCTATGTTCCCGTTTTAAGTTGATTCTATTTGAAGTAATCAAGTGTACGAGTGTTCACGTGTGTCTAAGCAGTTCATTTTTGTGCCTTTTTTTTTTTTTTTTTTAATTTTCTGCCTTGGGACAATTTTATGACTGAATTTGGCAGAAGATCAGTAAAAGTTTCTCTTTACACGTCTGGGTCATGGAGGGTACAGTGCCACCTTGTTTGGCAGACCAACACCAGTCATCTTGGAGCCCTCATGAAGCCTCCTTCCTTCCAAGACCCCTTTCTTCAGTTGGTCATCCCTTAGTCCAAACCTCTCTCCAGCAGTACTGTAGGCAGGAATCGTGTGACAAGGGCGTTAATCCACACAAGAACTAGTCTGCATGTTATTGCACTCCTACCAGAATGGCTTTGGTCCAGTTTGGCAAGAAACTAACAGGAAGAAGATTAGAAGGATGTTTAGTCTTAGCTGCTAAGTACAATGTCTCCGTTACCCATTGCCACTACGATAATAAGCAAATGTATGTACCAACTTCCAAATGGCAACCTTACAAATTTTTGGCGCAAGCAACAACCACAGTGTCTCCCTGTGGTTTTGCTATAGATTTTGTTGAATGAGCTGTGACAGACCTTCTTAGTGCCATAAAACACCTCCCTCCCACCTTGTAAACCTTAACAGTAGCTTTTGTTATCCATCTGTCAGTGAACATTTTAAATGCTGGTGATGAATTTTATGCATTTCTGAGAATTTTTTTTTTGTCTGACATACGTGGCTTTATTTTTTTATTATTTGAAAGCTGATCTTAGCAGTAGTGTCGGTGCTACTTGCTTTAGCTCACAGCCAGCTTTCCAGTTTTGTTTGGATTTAGATTTAGCTCACACCTTTCTTAGTTATGTACAGGTACATTACATATTTCCCTGTTCGTGGAGGTCTTTACAATCTAAATTTGCACCTGGGCTATGGAGGATTAAGGAACTTGCCTAGGATCGTAAGAAGTAGCAGTAGGATTTGAACCAGGCTTCAAATCCCCAGTTACTCTAGTGCAGGGGTGGGCAACCACAGTTCTTGAGGGCCACAAGTTGGGTTTTTTAAGATTTTCGCAGTGAACATGTATGAGATTGATTTGCATCTACTGCCTCCTTTCTATGCAGGTAGATCTCATGCATATTCACTGTGAAAATCTGGAAAACCTGACACGGTTGTTGCCCACCCCTGTTTTATTGCTTTTCTGATGTTGGTTGAAGGCAGACTACTTGTGATTTTGCCGCTTTTTTTTTTTTTTTTTGTCATCCTGTAAATCAAATTTCCTACAGATAATTTGCTCACACAGTTTAATTTTTGTATTTTGGGGGGAAGGGGAGAGTTACACCTATGTAGGAGTTGACGTCAGAGTATTTGATGATAAAATAGAACCGAGGAGAAATATATAAAACACAAAATATAAATAAAACAGAATTTTGTCATTGTCAGAAGGGAAGAAATATACAATCCTAATCAGTTTGTTTTTCTATTTATTGTAATCATAATACCCACTGATGAGAGAGTATATTAAATCCGTGAAAGATAATTTTCAGGAGGTTTCCAAATTTTAGGGTATCTACTGTTTTTTTTTCCACAGCCTTAAGTTCGTATTTATAGAATTTGCATGCCACCAAAAGATACCATTCAGAGTTGTGGCAGTCTTCCAACAACCAAAAATCATTTGGGGGCCCTTTTACAAAAGCACGCCCAAAATTGACCTGTACTGGTGTAGGTGCATGTATTGGACACACGCTGGTCCACTTCCTGAGCGTGCCTGGGAAAAAAAGGGGATTTTTTTTAATGTGCTGGAAAATGGACGTGCTGCAAAATGAAAACCAGCGCACGTCCATTTCCGGCTTGAGACCTTAACGCCACCCACTGACTTAGTAGTAAGGTCTCAAATGCTAACCAGGCAGTAAGCGAGCATTGTGCGCCAACTGCTGATTACTGCTGGGTAAGGGGCCCGCGGTAGAAAATAGGAAATATTTTCTTCCGCGTCTTTGGGCGCATGGCAAAAATGGAATTACTGCCTGGGGCACGCGGTAGCCGGGCAGTAGTGGCAATTTGATACACGTTGGATGTGTATAGGCACCTACGCGCCTTAGTAAAAAGGCCTGTAAGATTGCAAATGCAATTAATGTCAAAGATTGTTGGGTATCATCTAGCTGTAAAGGAAGATGTTTTGAATGAAGAGTGATGATGGATAGCGAAATTGAATTGTTGATTTTCAGAATTTTTGAGATATTTGATCATACCTTTTGCCAGAAAATAATACATGAGCAGTTGAAGACCATATGAACTAAGGTGCCATCATTTTGTTTGGTGTTGGCCATGTTTGCCCTCCATTTTCGAACCAGAGATCTTGTTTTCAGGCTTTTTGTAAGTCCAAAATGTGCATGAAAAGATAAATTAAGAATTTTTGTAAATGGGTGAGACAAATTTGCCTTCCACTAATAGTTTTTTGTTTTTTTTTTTACTTTGATCATCTTAAGTTTTCAAAATTTTTGTAGCTCTTTTCATTGTTTGTATTAGGCATAGCTAATTAAAGTATTGATTTTTAGGTAAGTTATAATTTTGCAAAAGTTTCTCAAAAGAGTAAAAGATATGGTTAGAGCAGAGCAAAAGCGTTTCAAAGAGCAAATATCATGAGAATACCAAAGGGGTCAAAATATAATTGAGTGATCAATTTTAAATTTGGGATTGTACCAAAATGACATATTAATGGAGTTCCAGCAGCCAATTTTTAGACATTTGTCTAATAATAAGGCTTTGAGTGACTAATAATAGTTTACATTTACTTCCAACTTGTATAATACCTCCCAAAGTCATAGATTGTAAGTAAGTGGAGACATTTTCCGTTCAAGTTGCTACCATAGAAATTCTTGTTATGTTGATGCATCTGATGTTAACCAGTTAGATGCCATATCGAAGCAGAGAAACAGTTTGATAAGAATAGAAATTGAGAAAGTTAATACCACCCTTATCCTATTCTATTCTGTCGAAGGCTTTTTCAGCATCTAGTGATGGGGCTACACAAGATTTTTTTTTTTTTTACTTGTAAAGAAATTTGTTACTGTTTGTTTAAGTAATAATTGTATTACTTTTTTTTACTACTTTTAATCAGTTAACATACGATGCTTGCACTAAAAGAAAAAAATAAATAAATAAAAGCGGAAGTGAGATGTTAATGACAATACCCTAGTAAACCAAATGAAACAGAAAAACTGGGAACAGGATTTTGCAATTGCAAGCCTCATCAGGTAAACATTGGATTATCTCATCTTAAATTTTGCTGTTCAGTGAATATAGCCTATGAGAACAGTGGAGCTGACTGTGTTTGTTGAATTAGTTACTGCTCATTTTAAAGCAGAAATAAAGCTGAAACTTTTAGCCATGCTTGCTGAAACATTTTTGCATTGGGTTGACTGTCCATTGGATTGATAGTCTTTAGAGAGGAAATCCACTTGTCTGGCCTTAAGACTGCAGGGTTCCCGCACGTTTGACATTCTTGCGTCAATTCTTAAAGTTATTCAAACATAGTTTGCCATCAGATGAAAAATTATTAGAACAACTTTTTGAAAGCCTTCTTTGTAATTGGACAGCGTGACAATGATAACAAAGAAGGTGACGACGCAAGCGATGCACTACTTCTAATGCAGATGATAGTAACTACAATGATAAAGTATTCTTTGTTATATGGAAGTCAAGTGTTTCAGAGATTACTTTTGATTTAAAACCTGCAGACCCAGTCGGAAGACATCAGTAATATTACAGTATGGCCTGATTTGAAGAAACTTTTATCAGAATGAACAATCCACTTTCTGCTTGTGTGTAGTTTGAAAACCTTTTCAGCTGTGCTGGATTAACGACACACATTCGCACTTTATTAAAATATTAGTTTTTACTTTTAAGTACTCTGACCTAGTTGTTCAAACACTGGTTTTAGGTTAGGGAAGACTCTTTAAGAACCCTGTTTACTAAGCCGCGATGTTGGCACGCTAACTTTTTAGTGTACGCTAATTTTTAGCGAGTGCTAGAAAAGCGCGCCTACAGCGTGACTTAGTAAACGGGGCCCTAAGAAGAAAAACATCAGTTTCCTCAGAAGTTAAGTGGAACTCAGATTGAAACAGATTTTCAAGTAATCTAAAAATTGTATTCTGTCATAACAACGTAACTTGCAGTGGTGGTTATTTTTATGTATGTGGGTTTTTTTTTTTCAAGGTAATGTTGTAAATCACTTTGAGCATATTTGTAGAAATGGTTGGTGTCTCCACATCTGTCTCAGATCTTGAGAATGACGTGGGGACAAAGTTTGTCCCCGTCCCTGCCCCATCCTTGTGGGTACTGTCTCTGTCCCCACCTCATCCCCGCTGGCTCTGTCTCTGTCCCGCCCCATACCTGTGGGCTCTGTCCTCCATCTGCAGAAGCCTTGAACACTTATGATTTTATATTTAAATCTTTATTAAAGTATAAAAAGGAATAAGCTGTGCACCTGTTTACAAATCACAAATAGAAAACAATAACAAAAACGAGCAATTTGTCTTCTTATTAGATGTGCTGGTAGCAGGAATGTACAGGATCCCCCATGCAAATTTTGCTAGTTGTGGCCAGCATGTTGGCTTGTTCCTCCAAAAAATCAAGATATCGTCATCTGCATCACTCAAACATAAATAACAATCCAGTTCATTAACAGGCTTCAAAGTAGAAAATGACACGGGGACAAAGTTTGTCCCCGACCCAACGGGATTTCTCCCTATCCCCGCCTCACAGGTTGTGTCCCCGCCCTATCCCCATCCCCGCGGATTCCGCAGATCCCAGTCTCCATGTCATTCTCTACCTGGATCACTGCAATTGTGTGCAGAAGCCATGGTGTGAGCATGTTTACAGTGATTCCAGAAATGGCAGAGATCTAGGCGACCTTTTTAAGTCCCTATCAGAAATTTAAACCAGTGGCCCCAGGAGAGTAGGGAAAGAATATTTGGATATAGCGTATATCTTTTCAGGTATAACCCAAGAGGAGTTTAATTCAGATACAGTAGGCAGTAACTTCCTATCCCTGAAGTAGTAGAGGGTTAAATGATTTGCCCAAAATCACAGGGAGCATTGGTGGGATTTGAGCCCTAGCTTCCCAGGTTCTCAGCCCACTACTCTGACTGTTGGGCTGCTTCACTCAGGTGAAAGTGTCTGTAGCATTTTGTCTGGTCTTAAGTTAGAACGTCATGGAATATGCATAATATACATTTTATAGCATGATGCTCAGTGTTATGCAGTAAGATACTGTGTTTACCGAACATGTCATGGACCCATGGGAACCAGAACATAAAAGTGAGGGACTCTAGCCTGCTGACAGGTTGTGGTAGGAATGGTTTGTTGCTTTCATTGTGTTAAAGCCATTAGTCCCAGGTGAGCATTGGTCTGAAAGGTCTTGAATTTGGTGGGATTTAGAACTGAACATGTATCTGAAGGGTATGCCATGACATGGACTGATGCAGGTGGCTTTTTATTTCGTGTAGTAATCTGCAGCATTGTGCTTAGATTGTCCAAGTTTTATTGCTTTGTTTGGATAGAAATTGTTAGAGTGGTGCTTTTCAGCGGTTCTAAAACTCTTCTGCTTAATTTACCTTTCTGTTCTTGTGTTCAAGTATTCTAGAACCGTGTGCAAAATGTTTCAGCTGTAGCTTGAATAAAGCAGATCGGAGGCATGCCAGAATGTGGTCATGCCTTAGCACCCCAATGTCAGACAAGAAAAAACACTGTTGGGGTATTTTCAGTCGCTGGACAGGACAATCAAGGAATGCAGAACTGAGCTCTGGCTCTGTAGACAGTTTATTTTTATATAGTTTGAAATTATTGTTTTCTCACAGTACATGTTAAGAATATATTTTCTTGCATATTTAACAAAGTAATGCCGATTTGTTTTGTGTTAAATTTTAATAAGTTATAGAACTCACCCCCCCCCTTTTCTTTTTTTTACAAAGCCACATGGTAGTGCGGGCATTAACGTGAAGCAACCACTAGCGCAGCTGTGTAAAAGGGAGGGTTTATATTAGAGTTTACAAGGTCTTTTAAATGCAGATTAGGTACAGGATGGGGAAACAAACTGTGGGAATGGTAAAGTGACTGTAGTAATATGGGGTTGGTGATCTCTTGATTTTCTTAATTTCTTGTCATAAACTGTGTTATCCCCAGCTGTGCTAAGAGTGTTTGTTTGTTTTTTCTGTTTCATTTACAGAGTTATGTCACTTACTGGTAGAAACTTTATTGTTTCACCCATTAAAAGGGATTTGAAAAAAGTATGCAAATATATTTAGAGAGAACAGTGACAATGACTTTTCTTTGGAGCTCCTTTCTTTCTTTTCTTTTTCTTTCTTTCTTTTCTTAGCTTTTTACTACTACTACTACTAGTTAACATTTCTAGAGCGCTACAAAGTGTACGCAGCGCTGTACAAACATAGAAGAAAGACAGTCCCTGCTCAAAGAGCTTACAATCTAAATAGACAAAAAGTAAAGCATTTAATATTTAAGCAGTCAAGCACAAGAGAACAGTCACAGAAGGACTGAAGATGTTGAAGGGTGGTCAGTGTGATTAGGTGTAACTCTGGTTGGAGTAGTGTAAGCCGCATTGAATCTGCTTTTAGTGGGAAAGTGCGGGATGCAAATCTCTCTATATAAAACGCACCTCCAACGTTCTAATGAAGCCTCTGTTAGCCAACATTCTAAAGTGAAGGGGGTGAGATCGCATTGTGTCTGCCCCGCCCACGCGTCAAACGTGATGACGTGGAGGGCGGAGCAATGACACTCAACCAATCGCAACGCTCGGCAGCGAAGCGTCAGGGAAGGAGGCGGCGCTCTCGACGTCTAGCCTTCCCTTCGCTGTGTTCCGCCTTCTTCTGACGTCAAGGATGACGTCAAAAGAAGGCGGAACACAGCGAAGGAAAACCTAGACGTCGGGAGCGCCGCCTCCTTCCCTGACGCTTCGCTGCCACGGAGGTAAATTTAAAAACAAGAAAAAAAAAAAAAAAAACAACCATGTTGGGGGGAGAGAAGAGGGTGGCCACTAAACAACAACAATGGGAGCGGGAGGGCAGGGGAGAAACGACAGCATGGATGCGAAGGGGGGAGGGGGGGGGGAGAAGAGGGCGGCCCAGGCTGGGACATGGAAGAGAGAGAAGCATGGATGCAAGGGGGGGTCATGAAAGGGAGACAGGGGACTTGCTGCAAAAGGATGAATGGAGGCAGCAGGGGACAGAGGGGCATGGATTGGGATGGCAGGGCTCAGGAAGAGAGGGCAATTGCTGGAAAGGGATGAATGGAGGGGGCAGGGGACAGAGGAGCATGGATGGGCATGGATTGGGAGGGCAGGACTCAGGGACAGAGGGAAATTGCTGGATAGGGATGAATACAGGGGACAGATGGCCATGGATGGATATGGATTGCAGGACAGGCCTCAGGCAGAGAGGGGAAATGCTGGATAGGGAAAAATGGAGGGGCCAGGTGACAGATGAGCATGGATGGGCATGGATTCGAAGGGCAAGACTCAGGGAGACGGGAATTGCTGGATAGGGATGAATGGAGGGGACAGATGGCCATGGATGGATATGGATTGCAGGACAGGCCTCAGGCAGAGAGGGGAAATGCTGGATAGGGAGAAATAGAGGGGCCAGGTGACAGATGAGCATGGATGGGCATGGATTCGAAGGGCAAGACTCAGGGAGACGGGAATTGCTGAATAGGGATGAATGGAGGGGACAGATGGCCATGGATGGATATGGATTGCAGGACAGGCCTCAGGCAGAGAGGGGAAATGCTGGATACGGAAAAATGGAGGGGCCAGGTGACAGATGAGCATGGATGGGCATGTATTGGAAGGGCAGGACTCAGGGAGGGGGGAATTGCTGGATAGGGATGAATGGAGGGCACAGATGGCCATGGATGCATATGGATTGCAGGGCAGGCCTCAGGCAGAGAGGGGAATTGCTGGATAGGGATGAATGGAGGGGCCAGGTGACAGAGGAGCATGGATTGGAAGGGCAGGACTCAGGGAGAGGGGAATTGCTGGATAGGGATGAATGGAGGGGACAGATGGCCATGGATGGATATGGATTGCAGGACAGGCCTCAGGCAGAGAGGGGAAATGCTGGATACGGAAAAATGGAGGGGCCAGGTGACAGATGAGCATGGATGGGCATGGATTGGAAGGGCAGGACTCAGGGAGAGGGGAATTGCTGGATAGGGATGAATGGAGGGTACAGATGGCCATGGATGCATATGGATTGCAGGGCAGGCCTCAGGCAGAGAGGGGAATTGCTGGATAGGGATGAATGGAGGGGCCAGGTGACAGAGGAGCATGGATTGGAAGGGCAGGACTCAGGGAGAGGGGAATTGCTGGATAGGGATGAATGGAGGGGACAGATGGCCATGGATGGATATGGATTGCAGAGCAGGCCTCAGGCAGAGAGGAGAAATGCAGGATAGGGAAAAATGGAGGGGCCAGATGACAAAGGAGCATGGATGGGCATGGATTGGAAGGGCAAGACTCAGGGAGAGGGGAATTTCTGAATAGGGATGAATGAAGAAAACAGATGGCCATGGATGCATATGGATTGCAGGGCAGGCCTCAGGGAGACAGCGAAATTGCTGGATAGGGATGAATGGAGGGGCCAGGTAACAGAGGAGCATGGATTGGACTCACACTTTCACTCTGACTCTCAAACACTCACTCTCACATACACTCTCCCAAACATACACACTCCGAGGAAAACCTTGCTAGCGCCCGTTTCATTTGTGTCAGAAACGGGCCTTTTTTACTAGTGTAATAAATAAATGAGCTGCAAAATGGAACAATAGTTCTGTAAACTGACAGCACTATGGTTTTAAGTTTGACATTTCCAGAGTTACAGAGAATTAGCATTCGCCATAAAATGAAGCAAGAGCGAATGCAGATCAAGGTAAATTTTTTTTTTTTTTTTTTTTTGTATTTAATGCAACCAAAAGGGGCATTTTCGATATGACATCCAAGTCTGAGGTTGGACATTTGCTTAAAATGTACAGAATCTAAATAGCAAATATAGCCTTTTTCAAAATAGCAAAACGTCTTCCCCCCCCCCCCCCCAAATGGCTACTTACTAGATGTTTTTGTGCTCTTTTTGTCCCGTCCCCGTCCCCCCCCCCACACACACACAAAACCAGTCCTCTTCAACTTCACTTCTCCCAAGGTGTGCTGCATGCTCAAGCCACTCTGGCTTAAAGATGGGAAGCACCATTTCAAAGTAGTTGGGGAGGGGGGGGGGGGGGGTGGCAGTTGTGTTCGCTGTCGGGATGCTTCACCTCTACCTCATGTCCAGGCTCAATGGATGAGGGAGCTCAAGAACTTTTGCTTTCAATTTTGTGGGTGTGTATCTGAAGCCTCTGTTTCAAAACTTCTTCAGTTATCTACGTCAGAGGAGGGCGGGCCCAGGAAGAACAGAGAGAGACGTCGGAGGAGGCAGCAGTGATCGCCGATCAGCTGTTCCATCCCGTGCAGCGCCTTCACACAGAGGTGAGAGGCGCTGCACAGGTTGGTAAAGCGAAGGGGGGTCCGGTAGAAGGGGGAGCGGCGGCGCTGAGCTCAGGGGGGCGGGGCACGGGGGCAGAGGATGCCAGAAGGCGGAGCTATGGGAGGAGTACAGAGAGAGACAGGAAGGGAGGGGGACTGGGGCTGCTAAACTTTTTAATTTTGTTTTAATTTTTTATTTTATACGAGCGGAAGCGGGGAGCAGCGGCGACCTGAGGGGGGGCGGGGGCAAGGCCTTAACGACAGGTCTGAGCTGACGTTAAATTTCTCATGGAAAATGATTTGTTGCAATCGTCGGTATGGTTAGTGCATTCCAAATTGTCCACATTTCAATGGTAGTTTCTCGTTTGCATTCCGTTTTCGTTAGCTGCTAGCGTCGTCGGAAAATGGCCCTTAATGTATGCTACGTTTCAAATTTTCCACGTTAGAGGGTCGTTAAAGGGTCGTTAAAGTTTTGTGCATCTGGGCCTGGGTTCTGCATTCATACAAAACCCCTTCGCCTGACCTGCAACCAGTTGGCATATGCCTAGTGGTTAGGGTGGTGGACTTTGGTCCTGGGGAACTGAGTTCAGTTCCCACTTCAGGCACAGGCAGCTCTTTGTGACTCTGGGCAAGTCACTTAACCCTCCATTGCCCCATGTAAGCCGCATTGAGCCTGCCAAGAGTGGGAAAGCGCGGGGTACAAATGTAACAAAAATAATAAAATAAAATAATCAACTTCTCCATTGCATCACCATTGCCAACGGAAAATTAGATCCAGCATTCACTGTCCAAACCTTTCAGGGTTTTACCCTGAAAGGCATCGCCAGCTGCAGGCAGACAGCGTCCTACCCTTAAGCCTGGTTTGTGGCGTTACTTCCCAATCTCCATCTCGCAGGTTGTCTTCTCTGCACAGCTTGGGAGACTAACATTAACAGCTTTGATCTTGCTCCTCTTTCAAGGTTTTTTAGCAGGTGCCCCTCTTTAGCTCCAACGGGTCACTTGGTGGGGTTTATGGACTTCTTATATACAGGCTACCAAGGACAAGTTTCACAGCTCTGCCCTTCATTAATTAGTAATTCCTCAAGTCCACCCCACACTGAGGCTGCATGAATCAAGACACCCTCAAGTGTGTGATGGACTCATGATTATATTTCCATGCTGGGTTCTTCCCACACAGGGCTTCAGTATAACAGTGGGTTACACAAGCACATGCATAATAGAGCTGAAGAGCTACCAAGTCGCCTAGTTTCAAGAGGGAAATTTTGAGCCAGTTCTGGATTTCTGCAACCCTATCCTGGTACATTATAGGGCCCGAAGTGCTGATTTCACTGATGGTATCTGGGAATACAAATAGATGAATGAATTGGGATATAAGTTCAAAAATAGGACTGAACAAAGTCTCCCTCTTGGAGTTGGGTAACTTGGCAGCTCTGCAGCAGTGGGCTGAAAAACAGGGAAGCTGGGCAAGTCACTTTCACTATCTGTTGTCTCTGATACAAACTAGAGATTCCAAGGATAGACTGCCCAAAAGAGTGAGATTTAAGCACAGTGTGTCCAAGATATAAATTTACAAAGTTGTACATGTGAAAAAGGTTCACAAATGGAAAAAGCAAAATAAAATAATTTAGCTTTTTTTTTTTTTTTTTTTAATGCTTCTGAAGGAATATAGGCAGCATGGAGGCAACATTAAGATAGTGTTCAAAGGAATTTACTCAAGTAATTTAGTAGTTAACAGGGTAAATTCTATGAACTGAAAATTTCTCTTCACTTCAGCTCAGATTTTCAAAGGGAAACTTTATATCAGACTGTCCTCACCAGAGACCAGGGCTGCCAAGAGGGGGGCGAAGGCAAAATTCCCTGGGCCTCCAAGGGGGGCCCGGTGCCGTAGTCTCTCTCCCTCTCCTGCTCCCAGGCTGCCGACGGCCACAGTCCCCAGTCTCCATCTGCCTACCCTCAGCTCACTCGACAGCCCTCTTCTGTCTGCCACCAGGCCCCCTGCATTAAAACAAAAGCGCCAGCGAGCAGCTCCTCGTGTCTGTGTGAAAGCGACAGATCACCTTGGCCCTTTCCCTCAGTGTGTCGCTCTTGTCGGATGTAACTTCCTATTTCCGCGAGGGGCACAGTGAGGGAAGGCCAGAGGCGATCTGCCGCTTTCACATAGACGCGAGGCGCTGCTCGTTGGCACTGCCTGTTTAGAGAGAGTTTTTTTTTTTTTAATGCAGGGGGCCCGGTGGCAGACAGAAGGGGACTGTCGAGGGAGCTGAGGGTAGACAGCTGGAGACTGGGGACTGCGACTCCAGCGGCCTGGGAGCAGGAGAGAGAGGAGACAGCAGAAGCAATGGGGGGGGGGGGGGGGGGGGGGGGCAGCGGGAGGGGGTGGGGCGGCCTTGCCCCGGGCCCGGCTCAGTCTCTCGGCGGCCTTGCCAGAGACACAGAAACATGCACAAGTTCATTCACTTTCTAGCTGTCATTTCTAGTGTTGTTCTGCAGCTCATGTTCTCATTCAGGTAGTGCCCCTCCCCCACCAACCCACCATCATGTAAAATTCTGGCATTTGCTGCCAGTCCTTTTCCGCAGCTGACAGCAGACCCTCTTTTTCAACAATCTCCCTCCAGCCCCAGAAAACTGCCTAAGACATAGCTTTTGCAGCTCAGCTCATCCTTCCTGTGACTAGAACCTTCCCCATTGGCTGGATTCTACCACAGCCTCTGCACTGGAAAGGGGGGGAGGAAACGGACGGAATTGAAGAGTTGAAATGGGCTAAACTCTGAAAAATATTCACGTACTTAGCCATTCTTCTGCCTCTGTGTAAAAAATTTTTGAATCCTGAAAATATCCAGACAGTTGGCAATCTTAGTCTCCTGAATCCTGAGCACATCTGACAGAATCCCCCTAAACATTTGGAGATTCATTGTATCCACCGAAGGCCCTGTGAGGCGGGATTACTCCTTTACACCAATTGTGCTGTCTGCTCTGTTGCTGACAAGGGAAAAGACCAACTGAATCAAAGGTAAAGTAGCATGTTGGTAGGGCCGTGCTAGTGGGCTGGGGATTCAGCAAATCCCTGACTGCATGCCACTGGCTGTAAATCTGCTGTTCATAGTTCTTTATTATAATGTAAACCATGTTAAACCATTTCTTCTGTTACACTGTAAGCCACATAGAACGGAACTAGATTTGGATAATGTGGGATACGACTAAAGAAATGGAAACCTGATCTCTTAGGACAGGGATCCCTAATAATCTGACAGGTGAAAATCTTGATCTGTACCAATTGTGTTGTATGCAGAGATGTAAAAATACTCCAAACCTTGCTGGATGAAGAGAACTGAACTTATACCAGTGCTGTGGAAGTGTGTTCATTTTATAGTTGGTGTATTAGAGATTTACCATACAGCAGGGGCGTATCTGCTTGGGGCCTCAGGGGCCTGGGCCCCGCAGATTTTGCCCTGGACCCCCCTACCGCCATCAACCCTCCCCCGCTGCCGTTGCTTACCTTTGCTGGCGGGGGGCCCCAACCCCCGCCAGCCGAGGTCTGCTTCCACCTGCCGCTGCCTTAAAAACTACTTCTTCAGCCGGCGGGGGACCCCAAACCCCCGCCAGCTGCCCCGAGGTGTTTAAAGTTCATCTTCGGCCTCCGTGGCCGTGCTGCTGTTGATAGGAGCTGTTGACTCCACTTCGGAGTCTGACGTCGTACGTTGTACGTGCTGCAACGTCAGACTCCGAAGTGGATTCAACAGCTCCTATCAACAGCAGCACGGCCACGGAGGCCGAAGATGAACTTTAAACACCTCGGGGTGGGGGTTTGGGGGTCCCCCAGCCGGCTGAAGAAGTAGTTTTTAAGGCAGCAGCAGGTGGAAGCGGACCTCGGCTGGCGGGGGTTGGGGCCCCCCGCCAGCAAAGGTAAGCAACGGCAGCGGGGGAGGGTTGGCGGCGGGAGGGGGGTGGAGAGTCATTGGTGGCGGTGGGGGCTCTGACAATGGCGGGGGGGGGGGGGGGGGTCGGTGGCGGCGGGGGGGGGGGGCTAAAATGTGCCCCCTCCCTCTGGCTCTGGCCCCCCCTACCGCCGGAGTCCAGATACGCCCCTGCCAAACAGGGTTGTACACCTGTTTTAACCATCCAGTCACCTTTCCTGCTCTTGAATGTGGTGCAGTAGCTTTACGCTTCTGATGTTTTTATGGGTCTGCATGTCGCTGCTCCCTTCCATGAGACCACTGATCTTGGAAAGTCTGGTCTAATACACTGTGCTGAAAACTGCAGGAGGAAGGAGCTGATGTTTTAATGTCCGCTGGCCATTTTTAGCGTGTCTTAGGCAGGACTAGAAATATATTTGTTTGTCTGTTGCTGGTTTCCTTGTTTTGGTAATATGCTTGTTTTGTCTTTCTTTTCCTATATTTTGAGGTTTCCCCTGAATTTTAGGCACCCAGGTCACCTGGTCCTGCAGGTTTTCTCTGTTCTTGATAGGTCATGTGACCTAATCTGCATGTAAGAGGAGCGGGTTATTGCACATTTAAGCTATTTCAGTGGTGGTGATTCTATATTTGGCCATGTTTGTGGTTTTCCTTTATTCATGTTACATGTTTGGTGCCATTTAATAAGATACTATTCTTCGACTACACGTGTGGGCTTAGACAGAAATATAATAAGAATGTGCAATTATTGCTTTTAATGAAAATGTTGAAATAATTGTGTGCGCAATTCACAGCTTTTGACACAGGGTGATGTTTAAGCTCTGTTTTGTTAAAATGCAAATGATTAAGAACTTTGACATGTGTGTGTCTCTTTGCAGGGAGAAAAAAATGAAAATTCAAGATATAAAAAACAATATCAAAGAGGCCATAGAGGTAAGTGTAATAGTTGAGTTTCATGCAATTCTTCCTTGCATCCTTATGTGTTAGTTCTTGGTAGGTTTCTTAGAATTTGGGCCAGATCAGCTTGGTGGTTCTGCCTACGTTGCACACTACCATGTGGTAAATCTAAATTCCAATTGCGAGCCTGGCTGTAGTGGTAGCACTGACGGCCTCGGGGAGGAGAGTTTCAGCCTAGAGTTTTGCGTGAGAATGGGGACAGGGACTATGGGAAATCTGCGGAATTGGTGACAAAACAGTCATGGATAGGCTTGCTTTTCTGAAGTAGGCTGTGAAAACTGTAAGGCTGTTTATAGCTATTCTACATTCTATTTTAGATTTTTTAATTTATAATTTTTCAATTTGTATTTTGTATTTATTATTTTTTCATTACATTTTATTCTTTAATTTTTTTAGGGCTGCATTTCGTTTAGAACTTGCAGTTGCAATTGATCGTATGATTTAAAGATATGTTTGGGTCCCCCCACCCCCCATTGTAGCTCCTTGTGTCTCTGGGAAATGGAAGGTTAGGTGACTTGCCCAGAGTTACAAGGACCTGCAGTGGGGAGGGGGAAAATAACATACCTTTTAATCACAATTAAAATTTTAATCATAATGCATTCCTAATTAATACCATGGGGACGTGAGGGGATGGGTACAAAGTGAGTGGGGATGAGAGGGAATGGGGGTCAGATTATGTCCCCATGCACACCTAGACTTACACAAATGCCTCAGCTAAAACAAACAAAAAAAAAAAAATGAGTTGCTTACCTCAGGCAACAGGATGAAACAGAACTATTCCACCAGTCCTGTCTCAGCTGGGCTGTCTTCCCTTACAGCAGAGGTAACTCAAACATGTCCTGGGGATCCATAGGCCAGTCAGGTTTTAGGATATCCCTAATGAATGCTTGTGAGAGGTTTGCATGCAGATCTCATGCATATTCATTGGGGATTTCCTGAAAACCCCACTGGCCTGTGGACCCCTTTTGAGTACCCCTGCCTTGCAGCCTCACCACTGCTGCTGACTGGTTCAAATTTCAACAGTTGGTCTGTATCTGATTTTTCAACAATGTTATAAACAAAATAACACAACATTCGCAGCATTTTCAGTTGCTGGATGAACAACCAAGGAATGCAGAACGGAACTGAGTTTTGGCTCTGTAGACGGTTTATTTTTACATAGTTTGAAATGATTGTTTTCTTACAGTACATGTTAATGAGAATATATTTTCTTGCATATTTATCAAAGTAATGCTGATAAATTTTACTATAATTTTATCAAGTTATAATACTTATTTTATGTTTTATTTGAATTTACAAGGTCTTTTAAATGCAGATTGGGTTTGGGGATGGGAAAGAGAACTGTGGGGATGGCGAGGAGACGGTGGTAACACAGTGAGGATGGGGTGGGGATGGGGACCAGACATTGCCTGACATTGCCTGTGACAGGTGCAGGCAGAACTGAGAGTATTCATGTACCAGGGTGCAATAGGGTCGGCTGAGGGAATGCTAGAAAGGGGTAATTGTGAATGCAGGTTCTCGGTGCCCTAACTCGGTATGTTCGTTTTTTTTTTGTTTATCTTTTATTTAACGGCAAAGAATAGCCAGCATGAGCATTACAACTGTCTGTACAGCTAACAGTACGTAACTTGTTCAATATTAAATACTATAGACATCAATAAACAATATTAAGCATCAGTTACCCTCTGGTGTACTCTGATCCGACGGATACTACAGTGGTCAACATCCCTGCTGTGGAAGCTTTTCTAGAATGTAAACACTTCATTCAGTTCCGTCACACACAGCTAATCCAGTAGAGGTCTGTTCTGATTGAACTGGAAGGCCAAAGAAGCGGGAGGAGCCTACCAGACCGAAAAAATGGGAGGAGAAGAGAGGGGAATTAAAGTTTATAATAGGCCTCCACGCATGATTTTTTTTCCCCCCAGAAAATAAAATTGATGTCTTCATTTCTGAAACTTGAATGTTTTATATTAATTGCCCTAATGTTTTGCCAGTCCAATTGAGACGTTAGATTTGGAAACCAGTGCCTCCCTGAAACCAATCAAGCTTTCTATTATGCTGTATTGAGCAAAGTATTGATTAGGCTGTGGTGCTGGTACTCGCCTCATTCCACTACCTTTGAGTGTTCTAGGTCTAGTGATAAGTGACTTGTTCTAGACCCGATTGATTCCACCTGTAGGTAGTATTAGTACCATTGGAATCTAACTGTCCTCAGTTCCATTCCTGTTTGATAGAAAAGTTCATCCATCATTCTGTCCTGATCTTTGTAGCCCCTTTGCTGGATTTTTGTTCTTATTCATTTTATTCTAGTTATCTTTGTGATGTTAAATTATTGCTCCCCCCTCCCAAGTATTTAAACATCATGGTTGGTGTTGGTTCAAACACTGACCGCAGCATTTACATTTATTTCTGGATATTCAGCAGCAGGCTGTACCCAGACGCACTAAATAGCTAGGTATGAGGTGGCTGCCCGAGGTTTTCTAGTACTGCTGATATTTAGCACGGTACCTGGTTATCTTTGGCTCTGCACCCTGGTCTGTTCCAAGACTATCCGGCTAAGTGCTGAAGCAGTTAGTGTAAACTTTCAGCAGCTTCAGTTAATGCTGCAGAAAATGAATGGCTGGCCTGGTGCCCAGTAAGCATATCTGGGTTTAAAAAAGGTTTGGACAAGTTCCTGGAGGAAAAGTCCATAGTCTGTTATTGAGAGAGACATGAGGGGAAGTCACTGGGATTGGTAGCATGGAATGTTGCTACAATTTGGGTTTCTGTCAAGTACTTGTGACCTGGATTGGCCACTGTTAGAAGCAGGATACTGGGCTAGATGGACCGTTGGTCTTGACCCATTGTGGCTATTACGGTCTTACTTGAGAGGCGCTTTTCCAGGCAGGAGCTGCTTCTACCTGTATAAATGCCACTGGATATTGACCCCTCTATCGTATCTGACATCTATACATGTGTAGAAGATAAGAGGATTTCTGTCCAGCCTGTGTCTTTTGGATGCTTGCACTTGAAAGCCTGTCAAGAGTTTTTACACTCTTGTTTGTACCTGAGATAATGAAGGGTTAAATGACTTTACACAAGGTCACAAGGAGCTTCAGTGAAGTTTCAATGCTGCCTTCCCCAGTTATCAGCCTGATGGTTTAACTGCTAGGCTGCTACACCATGACTGCCCTTTTTGTTTATTTTTAATTAAAGTTAAAAGTGTGTAGAGAATTTGGTGTTCTCTGTTCTTTTCTTGAATTTCTCAAGTAGTGCTAGCTGGTGGTTGTTAGATGTGCTTGTCTTAGTAGGGAAAGTGGTTATTGAAACATTGTTTCTCTCTAAATATAGCATTCTAATAGTAGCTTCTTCCCCTTTCCTTTTTTTGGAGTTCTCTTTTCTGTGCCACTGTCCAAGAGGAACTGAGGATAGTTAGTCCCAACAGTTCTAGTGCCACCTACTGGTGTTTCAGTTTAATGGGATCTTTAAGCTAGAACTTGAGTAGACTATCTCAGATGTAACCCATGCAACAGGTGGGGACTTAGCAGTGTGGTTCTGTTGAAATGCTGTAAATAATTATCCTTTAAATGCCATTCTAGCTGGATAAGGCTGAAGTTGCTCCTAAAATGTGCTTTTATGTGCACTGGCGTGCCTGTGCTTTAGTCCAGGGCTTCTTCCTAGCCTATGTCAGTTGAGTACCTGTAGGGCCCAATTTGAAGCCAGTCAGATTTGCTTTTGTAGACTATTGGTCTTTTCTGCCACTGAATGGTTGGAGAGAAGGTACCAGCATCCTGACTTCTGTACAGTACATACTTGGAGCAATGGGTATTGGGGACAGCAATGAGCCCCCCCCCCCCCTAAAAAAAAAAAAAAAAAGACAAAAAAAACACACATTCAAACCTACCTTACAATGCCCTGGTTGCAGCCACTATTCTGAAGCTGCATATGGGCAGTAGCGAATAAGGATTGCTCGTTAAGGTGAGCCAGGGGGTGTGTCTGTGAGGGGTTTGTTACTATTCAGGAGTTCTTCTGAGGGGGGCTTTTCAGGATTGGGGAATGCTCTTGGGGCCTTTGGGAGAAGGGTAGATGCTCTTTGAGCCTTCAGAAATGACAGATTTTGGAGCAGTGGACAGTGCCTCCTCCCATGTAGTCTGTTTCTCTGAGGATACACTGTACTCCCATTAAGTCATCCACCTAGCTTAGTTTGTTTAATTTTCTGTTCATGTAATATTTTTTTTTTTCAGACAATAGTGACAGCCATGAACAATTTGGCACCTCCTGTTGAATTATCCAATCCACAAAACCAGTATCGAATTGACTACATCTTAAATTTAGCCAACCAGAAAGACTTTGAATTTTCTTCGGTAAGTAGAGGTCAAGATTCTTATAAACATGTTGTACTGTGGTCTTTCACCCTTCATCCAAAGGAAAAGAAGTCAATTAAACTAGAATTAGTAACTTACGCTGGCTGAGAGCATGATATTGGTAAGTAAAATTACAAATGTTATTAAATGTGGTATTGTCTGAAAGTGCTTTATGTACCTTTGATAACAAACTATTGTCCTATAAGGCAGTCCAAGTACATTCTCTGCTAAATGCTCAAATTCTGCTAGAACAAGTGCTCACTGTAACAAGTTCTCACACTCCAAACTTGTTAATTGTAAAAAGGCATAATTGAATATCTCTGTGCTTTCCAGTGCTTGCTGTTCAAACAGTTGTAATTTTGTTAACAAAAATTTTTTTTAAAGTGGTAGAGTAAATCCTCTCTGGTTGCAGCTTTGGTACTAGGCTCCTGTCTGCAGCTTTGGTTCTAGGCTTTTGCCTGCAGCTTTGGTTCTAGGCTTCTGTTTGATTGATTTTGTGTCCTTCAAAGTTCATATTTATATGTATTTTCCAGTTTTAAATTTTGGAAGGGCAATGCTTTCTCTTCATTGTTGTGACTTTTGGCAGTGGTTTGTTAGAAATAAAGGGCCTCTTTTACCAAGCTGCGGCAAAATGGGGCCTGCGCTGGCATTGGCGTATGTTTCTCATGCGGGCTGAGGTCCCCTTGTACCATAGGGGCTAAAAGGGAAGTTTCTGTTTCCTGCAGGAAATGTCCGTGCAGCAAGTAAAGCACTTACTTTTTTTTGGGGGGGGGGGGGGGGTAGGGGCTCCCACGCTAACCCGGTGGTAACTGAGCACCACGGTACACTCCGGTCCTACAAAAATAAATATGATGGCGCACTAGAGGTGTGGGAAGTGCCGTCGGGCTGCTGTGGTTGCCCGGCGGTACTTCCTGTTTAGTGAGCTTAGTAAAAGGGGCCCATACTGAAGTAAGATGAGATATACTTTGTCCTTGGGGAAGAGCTATTTGCTGTCTTTGAGTGTGGCTTGGGAACCTCTACCATTGTCCTACCTAGAGTATAATTTTTCAATTTTTGCGCCTCACCCCCAACCCCCCCCCCCCATTCTGTTCTTCCTCTCCCTCCACTGTTCTGCCCCCTTCTCCCTTTGTTCTCTCCGGTGAGGTCCAACTTCCATAAACTGAACTGGAGCTAGGAAAGCTTCCTGCATCCAGGACTGCACTCACTGAAATGGGCTTCTTTGCGCATGAGAGGAACCTGGCCCTTTTCTGCGTTGCAGTGTCTAAGTCCCTGTTGTCTGTGATCAATAGCCCCGTGAGAGAGTTTATCAAAGCTCGTAAAATTTATATGCCGCCCTGGGAATGCAACCAAGTTTGAATTAAAGTTACTGGCTTTTAATAACCAAAATTCCAAGTCTAATTGAGCTGTGGTTGCCAATCTCAGCACTAATTGACAAAGAGAAACCCCTTGTCAATTAGTGCTGAGATTGGCAACCACCGCTCAAGTTGCAATTTCTTTTCTGTCCCCACTGTCTTCCTTACAGTCTCTTTTGATTTTACCTAAGTCTTGTTCAGACGTTATTCCATACTCCATGGTTTAAGACCACCAGTTGCATCATCCCCCAAATTCTATAAAAGTCGCCAAAAATTGTATGTGCAAATTTAGATGCATTCCTGAAATTTAATAGAATGAGCCAGTTAGTGCCAATAATTGGCTTTTAAACAAGCAATTATTGGAATTAATTAGATTTAATTCTGACCTATGTTCATAAAATTAGGCATGGGATCCGCACCTAAAATTTAAGAATGCCCCAAAGAAGGGGGTGTAGAAATGGGAGGATCATGGGCATTTTGGGGCAGAATAGGAGCGTGGTTTTGAGTTACTTGCGTGATTACAGACTATAGGTATTCTGCACGCAGTAAATGCACCACTGCTATAGAAACTGTTAATATTATTTCTGGTATCTAGTGCTCCTTTTACTAATCAGGTGAAACTACATACGCATGTGTTGAGGTGTCATTGTTTCTGCCTGTGGATTATAACTTTTCCATCATTTTCATTTCATTTATTAAATTTTTGTGCTGCTTCTGTCCTGGAATTGTAAAGTGGAATGTAACATCAACATCTATTAAACTACTAATGATAACTTAGAAATCAAAAGTAGTGCTGTAAATAAAACAGAATAATTATGAAATCTGGAAGGATTATGAAAAAAAAAATCCCCACAAACGTACATTTGGCCATTTAAATCCAGTGGACCTGGCTGAAGAATACACAAATTTGAGTAATAACTAAAATACACGACAAAAATTCCGTAAATTATTGAAAACTAACCTATTCAACAAAGCATACTACAGTAATCCTTCCTAAATACCAGTTAATCAAAATTTTATGCCGAATCTTCACTAAACATAATTCTGTACTTCCCGATTGTCATACTTATCAACAAGATTGAAGTTTAATATTTCTGATTGTTCAAGTTAACCTATCACGATTGAAGTTAATCCAACATCTCTTATTTCTGATTATGAAAATGCACTTTCTGTAACTGTATTCCTAATCCTCTCTGTCTCCTTCACCCTTAAATATGTATTTCTCTTCCGGAGTTGGTGATAACCATTGTGGAAAATGTAAGCCACATTGAGCCTGCAAATAGGTGGGAAAATGTGGGATGCAAATGCTATAAATAAATAAATACCCCTAAATCAACTTCAAATCGATAAAAGTGGCAGCTATTGCTAAAGGAAGCCAGAAAATCCAATGCTGCTGTATAAGGAAACTGAGTTTAAATGTAAACCGGGGAAGTATGGAATAAGCAAGCAGTTAAAACACCTCTATATCAACAGGAGTTGTCAATTTAAAGTAGTGCAAGTAATCTTTCTCTGGGCAAACATTTCTGCTCTCCCATTCATACAGTTTTTCATTGGTTGACATTGTAAAAAAAAAAAAAAACCTTAACAGCAAACAAACATTTTTTTAAAGTAGAAAAGCATGATTTTGAGTAGTCATTAGCTGACAATAAGCTACTATTGAGAGAGAAGCCCAGGAACTCACATATCTATCAAGCAATCCAAAAAAAAATGCCAATCAAACAAAGAGCATTTGCTAGTTATAAATAGCAAAGGAGAATGGCATGAATAGGCAGACACAATGATGTCTGAAACATTAGGAGAACAGAGAACGTGGTAGAAAAATGTCTAATTTTATTTGCATGATGCTCTCTGAAAAATTGGTCACAGAAATGTACTGTATGTAGAGAGTTGCTGTGTGGTTGCTCTCTGAAGTTACTGCCTCACCTTTCCTGGATTTTGAGACCATCTTAGAAGGATCCATTTTTGATATACCTGGCTTTTCAAAGTTTCTACAATAATGGAGGAGGAGTGGTCTAGTGGTTAGGGTGGTGGACTTTTGGTCCCCGGGGAACTGAGGAACTGAGTTCGATTCCCACTTCAGGCACAGGCAACTCCTTGTGACTCTGGGCAAGTCACTTAGCTCTCCATTGCCCCATGTAAGCCACATTGAGCCTGCCATGAGTGGGAAAGCGCAGGGTACAAATGTTAACAAAAATAAAATAGATACTATTGGAGATTCTACATGGAATGTTGCTACTATTGGAGATTCTACATGGAATGTTGCTATTCCACTAGCAACATTCCAAGTAGAAGGCTGCGCAGGCTTCTGTTTCTGTGAGTCTGACGTCCTGCACATACGTGCAGGACGTCAGACTCGCAGAAGCAGAAGCCTGCGCGGCCACATTGGTGATCTGCAAGGGCCGACTTCTACATGGAATGTTGCTAGTGGAATAGCAACATTCCATGTAGAATCTCAAATAGTAGCAACAGTGGAGGAGTGGCCTAGTGGTTAGGGTGGTGGACTTTGGTCCTGGGGAACTGAGGAACTGAGTTCGATTCCCACTTCAGGCACAGGCAGCTCCTTGTGACTCTGGGCAAGTCACTTAGCTCTCCATTGCCCCATGTAAGCCGCATTGAGCCTGCCATGAGTGGGAAAGCGCAGGGTACAAATGTAACATAAATAAATGTGCTGATGTATGCTGTTCTGTCCAACAGATTTCTTTACAATGACATGTTCAGTTCTGAAGTTTCACCCTAGTCCCAGGCACCACTCAGTGTAATACATACAGACCTACAAAGTATATACTTTCTTTAAACAAGAATATTCATACTTTGTGTGCTGTTCAGTAGGCTAGAATTGGCAGCACTATATTCTCTGCAACCAGCAGGGCTGTTGATTTAATGCGCTTTAATGTGATTAATCGCGTCAATAAATTTTTTAAACTTGCACTAATAATTTTAATTTGATCGCATCATGATGCTTTTTCCTACCCTTGCCCCCTCCCTCCCCAGTGCTCCTGCAGCTTGTTCTCTCCTACCTGCCACAGTACACTGGCAGCCTTTTCTCTCCTGCCACCTCGCTCTCTGGCAACTCATCCCGCCCGCCGCCCTCAGAACTTGCCAACACACAGCAGCATTAAGAACACGCTGTTCCACTCCTCTCTGTAACCGGAGCCCTCTCTCTCTAGCGTCCCGCCTTCTCTGATGAAACTTCCTGTTTCCTGCTGCAGGAGTCGGACGCTAGAGAGGAGATGGTGCCCACGGGGTGGGAGGAGAGACCGGAAAAGTTGGTGCCCGGGAAGGAGAGACAGAAGGAGAGAGGAGATGGTGCTATGGGTGAATATAAGGAGGAAGAAAAATGGCAGAAAGTTGATTGTGAAAGATGTTATAGGAGAAGTGAAGAAGAGAGGAGTAGAGAAAATAAATAGTGAGGATAGAGGAGGCCCTGAAAATTGAGTTCAGAGCACAGTCAGAGGAACAGAACCAGAGACAAGGGAAGAAGATGATTAGAAAAATAAAATCACCAGACAACATTGGAAAGAAAATTTATTTTATTTTCAGTTTACTAACTGAAGTACATTGTCTGTTTTGAAAATTGACATCTGCAGTCTATATTTTGCACTATACAGGTGAAAATGTGAGGGGGACACACGGTATGCGACCAACCATGCGATTAAAAAGTTTGATCATGATTGCCTGTTTTATTAAAAACTTTACTCGGTGAGCAGCACTAGTAATTAGGGATATAAATTTGCTAAGAAAGTTTGCATTGATTTCATATAGATTTGTCTATAACATCCAGAATGTTCAATCAGTCCATATTCCATGGGTTTGGGAGAAACAAAATACATGGCAAAGATCTTAATTCCTTAGGCAAGGCAGTAGATGGGAATAAAATTGAGATGCATGCATTGTAGTATTAAGGCTTCATTTCTGAAATAGGCTATTCTGCTTACTGTTTTAGGGGCCCTTTTACTGAGCTGCGGGGGAAAAAGGGCCCGGCAATAGTGGCAGGGGCTGTTTTTCCTGCATGCTTGGCGCCTTTTTTACCACAGCGGGTAACCCCCCCCCCCCCTCAAAAAAAATGGCCATTCGGTGGGAAGCACTTACCATTGAGGTAACAGTAAGGGCTCCCGCAGTAATCCGACGGTAACCGGGTAGCGTTCAGCGATGGCCAGTTACCGCTGGGTTAGCGCCGCACTAGACAAGAAAAAAAAATTTCAGGGGAGCACTAGAAATGGTGTAATGGTCAACCTGGAACTACTGCTGATGGCTGCGTTGCCAGTAGTACTTCAGTCTTAGCGTAAAGTAAGCTCACGTTGGGCTTACCGCCGCTCTGTAAAAGGGCCCCTTAGATTCTTTAATTTGTAATTTGTCAATTTATCTGTTGTATTTGTTATGTTTTCATTAATTTATATTCTTTATTTAGGGCTGCATTTTGATTAAAATTTGTAATTGCGATTGCACAATTAAAGGTGTGTTACATATTTTCTCACTGCAGCTCCTTGTGATTCTGGGCAATAGAGGGTTAAGTGACTTGCCCAGAGTCACAAGGAGCTGCAGTGAGAAAAAAAAAAAGAAATAGCATACCTTTTAATTGGGTGATTAATCTCAATTAAAATTTTAATCAAAATGCAGCCCAACTTTTTTTTTTTTTTTTAAATGTATTGCTGGGCTACTGCTGCATTATTTTATTTAAAATATTTGTACCTGCTGTATCTCAAAAGTCAAAGCAGTTAACCAACACACAGAGGAAAAGTGAAAAACTAAAACAAAATCACATGAAAAGCATAACAAATTTATATAATAGAATGATCAAACAAAATCAAATATAGCAAAATGTATATTCTGCTGTGCAACTTTCTTTCCCCTCTTGCAAACGCTGTTTGACGGTATGAGAATGCTAACTTGGAAACGTCCCATTGGTCTTCCGGACAGTAGCTGGTCCTAGAGGAGGCACGAATTGTGCAGTTGGTGAAAGGCGGGTCCTTTCTGCCTTTCTATTGCAGTCAGAGGGGTAGACTACCCTTGACCCAGGGGCGTAGCCAGACAACAGATTTTGGGTGGGCCTAGGCAAGAAATGGGTGGGGACTAAGTGTTCTCCCCCTCCCCCCCCCCCCCCCCCCCCCCCAAAACCACCACCAAAATATCTGAATTGACGGGAAAACGTTTCTTTCCACCTTAGCAGGCTTCAGCAGGCATGTGCTGAAAAATGAGCATGCTCAGGTGCCGGTATCGTGGAGAGTAGCACTTTCGTTACCATCAGGGGGAAGTCTTCAGCTGGCCAAGCTTGGGATCCCCACCAGCTACCACTAAATGTGTGCTACTGCTGGGTGGGCCTGAGCCCTAAATGGGTGGGCCCCGGCCCACCCAGGTCCACCTGTGGCTGCGCCACTGCCTTGACCTGTGCTTCATCGATTCAGTAATAGACCTGGAAGAGGAGAGGAGAAGAGAGAGGAGCAAAAATGATATAAGATGGGGAAAGAGGAAAGACATGAGTGAGGAAATCGGGACTAAGAAGAAATGATAGTAAAGTATAAAATGTGATTTGAAGAGGTGAAAAAAAATGTGAAGATAAATGGACAGAGAAAGAGAAAACAGATTATTAGTAGATGAAGAGAAAAGGCCAATTACAAGAGGATTGGGGGAATGTTTTAATCGTTATCTGTTTGTTTAAATATGCCACAATCGTTTTGACCAGCTGCCATTCAGAAAACACAACTTCAATACTGTGCTATGCAAAAACATGGGAGTAAAATTATTCCCGGTGAGAGGAAGACATTTTTTTTCCAAACATGAAACTTCAGAATAATTTGCTTCTTTTTTTTATACTAGCTAAGTATACATATTATAGTACTCCATGATGATTTGTTTCTGCAGCTAATTAGGGTGATGGAAACCCAGTATTTGTGTATTTTTAATTTATATACACGTTTTTCAACCATTTGTATATCACCCGCATCCCAACACAAGATGCAGATTATCCTACTTCCATGTTAGCAGTTTCTCAAATCTTAACACTCCTTTACATGCTTTTGTTTCAAAAGGTAGTTTCCTTGTCATCAAGCAGATGCAGCCATTACAGATGGGTTGTGTCCATCAACCAGCAGAGGGAGATAGAGAGCACACTTTTTTCAGTGCCTCGTACCAGCTTGCTCCACTACCTCTCTTCAGTATTCTCTATCTCCCCTAGCAGAGTGGCTGCAGCTTCTTCGAGCTCCATCTAAAATCTGCCTGGAGGTTGCTCCTTTGCTTTTGCCAGTTGTTAGCAGGGGTGTTGGAGGCTATAGCAGCTTCACTTTAAAGGCACATAGGTTCGCCCTTTCCCTGCCTTTCCCACTCACCTGAGCCTCCGGAGTTCTATTTACCTCTGCTTTCCTCATAGCTTTAAAAAAAAAAGGGAACAGAGGTTTTTCCTTACCTTTTTCTGTGGGACCAGAGCTGTGATACTCGGTCCAGTGAGGTAGGAGTGTTTTCTGACTCCTCCGGGGTGGGCCCGCGATCGGGGCGATTTTGGCGCAAACCGCCATTTTGAATTTTGCCGCCGTTTTCGGCGATGGCTGCGGAGACAGTAAAGCGCTGTTCCAAGTGTGGCAAGCGCAGATCAGCAGCAGGGCTTTGTAAATCGTGCTGTACAAACGTTAGAGCCGGCCCAAGCATGGCGAGCGACGATTCTTCGCGCTCTGAGCTGGCAGCGGACGCCATTTTGAATTTACCACATGGCGCGACCTCCGCTGAGACGGAGAGTCTTGAGCCCGGGGGGAGGCCTCAGAGTGAGGCTGATATGGGAGCTACTAGCCCCGGCAGAGATCCAGGTGCCCAGGTTGAGTTTTTCTCCCCAGATTTTGTCTTATTAATGCATAAAGCATACATGCTTAAAAGAGATCTCCCACAAAGTCCGGCACGGGCCTCTTCTAATGCCCCCCCCCCCCCCCCGGTGGATTCTATACTGGGTATGCCCTCTGAGGCGTTATTCCCTGATAATTGGCAGAATATAAAGCGCAGAAGGGCTCATTCCCCTTCAGAGAGTGCTGCACCTCCTTCCCCCCCCCCCCCCCCCCCCCCCCCCCCCCCGTGGTCAGGCTGCGAGGATTCAGAGGACTCTGGCTGGCCTTCATGGTCTGAGGAGCCAGAGTCTGGTGCAGAAGTGACTCAGGATCTGGACGATCCCTCCGCGGTGAGGATTTTCCACCGTGATGAGCTGCCAGCGCTCATTTCTGATGCCCTGCAGGCTCCCTCTATTCAGGACCCTGCCAGTGGCACAGCCTCCTCTGTGAATCCTAGGATGGCTAGTACCAAAAAGCCTGCTCGAGCCTTTCCTTTGCATGACTCCATCCAAGAGCTTATTTCGGCTCAATGGGCTGACCCCGAGGGACCTTTGAAGGTTTCCAGGGCTATGGGGCAATTATACCCTCTGAGTGAGGAGCATATGGCTCGCTTTGCTATGCCTAAAGTGTCACAGCTGTGACAAAGAGAACTACCCTCCCTGTTGAAGGAGGTATTGCCCTGAAGGATATTCAAGACCGTAGACTGGAATCAGCACTTAAACGGTCATTTGAAATTGCAGGTCTCACTATTCGGGCGTTTGCATGCAGTTGTTATGCTGCTAGAGCCTGCCTGACTTGGTTGCAACAGGCAGTGGAACAGCCCGGTGATGGAGCGGAGCCCTTTTCAGATGTGGCTCCGCGGATGGAGTCGGCCTTGTCCTTTCTTGCTGACGCCCTTTATGATATTGTCATAGCTTCGACTAAACACATGGCAGTAGCAGTGGCGGCTCACCGTCTTCTTTGGCTACGGCATTGGGCGGCGGACATGGCCTCTAAGCAAAGGTTGGTGAAGTTGCCCTTTCAAGGCCTTCTCCTGTTTGGTGAGGAGTTGAAGAAAATTGTGAAGGGCCTGGGTGAGGCTAAATCCCAGCGCTTGCCCGAAGATAGGCCTCGGCCTTCCTCTAAGGGTGCGGCAGTCCACTCCTCTTACAGACTTCGCTTCCGTGAAGCTCGAAGGTACCGCCCGGGGCGTTCTGCTGGGTTCACTTCTCGTGCTCGTTTTCAGCAGAGGAACTCCTTTCGCTCGGACAAACGTTCCACAGCCACTGGCTCAAGGCCTGGAGTTCAGGGGCGACCCTCTCAATGATGGTGCGCCGGCCCTCTCCTTGAGTCCTGTCATCGGAGGACGTCTTTCCCTCTTTGCCGAGGAGTGGGCCAACATTTCCTCAGATCAGTGGGTCTTGGACCTGATCAGAGACGGTTACAGAATAGAATTCGTCGGCAGTTAAGCCGAATTCCTTGCGCCAGCAGTTCTATTGGTAGGGCAAACAAAAGTGGGGGACATCAGGCAGCCCTGGCGCACCCCCCTCCCCAGCAAAAAGGACTCTGATTCTTCTCCATTAACCATAGTTTGACTTGAGGGGGCAACCTATAAGGATCTAACTCACTGTCTGTATTGCCCTCTTAATCCCATCTTCTGCATTACTAAAAACAAAAATTCCCACTCAACCCTGTCAAAAGCTTTTTCAATATCGATTGCGACATACATAGACTGAAGTTTATCATGCTGGATCCGGGCTATTAGATTGACTGCCCGCCGCACATTATCCCCCAACAATCTGCCATGTATGAACCTAGTTTGATCGCAGTGTACTAATTTAGGCAGATATCTCTCCAACCGAGCTGCTAAAATCTTAGCAAAAATTTTTATGTCAACAATACTACTACCTTGGCTTTATACATACTATTGGAAAGCGAAATCCCCTCTTTAATTGAGTTGAACAGTTTGGCTAAAAATGGGGCAAAAGCTGGGGCCAATGGTTTATAATAATCTGCCGGAAAACCATCGTCTCCTGCTGCTTTACCCGGTTTTAAGCTCTTAATAGCTGGCTCCATTTCCTCCCTGTCAATATCTCTGTTTTAGCCACAACTGATCCATTTCTGGCAGTTGAGGAAGAGATAACCTGTCAAGGTAGCTACGCATATTTGGCTCTGAAGTAGTACGTTCAGAAGTATATAATCGTTCATAAAAGTTTTTGAATTTGGCTGCTATGGCTTGGTTAGAAAAGATACCACTGCCCTCTGAATCTTTTTAAAGAACGGACCCACCTGAATTGCCTTTGCTTTTTAAGCTGCCAAGCTAAAAGTTTACCTGATTTTGTTATGTTCTAAGTATTGATATTGTGCCCTTGCCAACAAATACTCCATGTGGTGTGTATCAATCAAGTCTGGTTGTTGTTTTGCTTTAGTCAGCTTACTCAGAACTGCTGGATTCCCAGTACACATGTGAATGGCCTGAAGTGACTCAATTTCAGCTGACAGGGTCTCTCTACGTTGTTCCCTCTCTTTTCTTTTCAGTCTCGCTCCGTTTTGAATAAGTAGCCCTCTCATGTGAGGGGAGACACCTTCAGTGTCATTCAAAGAAAGACATTGGACCCACTCTATAACCAATGCTGAATGTCTCTTTGTGCTAATAGCTGTACATTAGCCCTCCAAGCAGAACTCTTAACCCCTGCTCTTTGCCAGGACCCTACCACCAGAGCATGGTCAGATTGCACGATTGGGTGCAGCCTGAGGTCCATCCACTCTCCCATTTATGAGACTGAATCCACCATATAATCTAATTGTGAATAAGATTGACGTTGGGCCGAGTAGTACGCATAACGACGTGCACTTTTGTTCTGTTCAAAGATCCACTAAATTCCATTTATTTAATAGGGCCCGGAGACGTTTACCATCATGAGTGGAAGCTCTAGAGCCTCTACTCGAGGAGTCCAAAGGTCTAGTAGTACAATTAAAATCACCCGCTATAAATAAAAACCCCCTCCTCATGTGGTAGGAAAGTTTTAAATGCCTTCTCAGAAAATTGGTGTATAGCTTCTACTGGTGCATATATGTTAAGAATTGCTAGATTATACTAAATGATGAAGGCTATCTCCTTCTAACTCTATCATCAAATAACACACTTAAATATGGAGGAGATATCGAAATAACACAATCGGTATATTTATTGACCAGAGAATGAATCTTCAGATTAAAGAGATGTTGCCTCTAGAAACCCCCGGCTCTATATATGCAGAGCTCACGAGGGCTGGGCTGCTTCATCATTGGCAACACCCCTAATTTTAAGAACTTGTCCCCATACATGTGCTCAAATACTCTTTTTTTTATTAATATATATTTTTCTTTTTTTACTCTAGCACACAGTGGGTATTATATAGTTAAGCTTGAGGACTACTTAGCTTTGCACGGTCCAGTCCTTCCTTTGTTAGTTTTACGCTGAGAACTGAACGCGACCAAGACCAACGGTGGCCAGCGTTTCGTCACCTGCTTCAGGGTCAAATGGTCTGCATCTATCTCAGCTGAAGGATCAACCACTTCTTGGTCCGTTAGAAGTGGTTGATCAAGACGCAGTTTTAAAATGTATTTTTTATAGCATCTAAGTGTTTCTATTCATAGTTTGGTATGAGACAGTCATCTCTGTTTGACCCCGGATGCAGGCGCATGAGCGCCGAAACATATCCTGTGTTGGGTCTTTTGGTTAAAGGACTCTTGATTGTTCCAATCCTGAAGGCCCTTTTGTGCTTTTTTTTCTGTGTTGGGCCATGGTTATACTAGTAATATCTTTACTGATGTTTCACCTTCACATGGTTGTTGTACAAAAAATGTTAACCTATGACACTTATCAGATAATCAATAGACAAGATGCAGGTGCTGCTTTATTATCACACTAGCCGTTAAGCCCGTAAAAACGGGCGACTATTGCAGCCCTTCTCTCTCCCCTGGCCTCACCCCGTCTACCGATCCTCCCCCCATGTCCAGCAACCCTCCTCTGTGCCCTGCTCTCACCCCAAGTCCAGCAACCATGGCCTCTCCCCCCTGCCCTCCCCCCATGTCCAGCTACCCTCATCGCCGCCGCTCCCTCCCCCCTCCGTGCCGGGCCCCCTGCACTGACCTGACAGCGCCTCTCACCTCCGTGTGAAAGCGCTACAGGTAGCAGCAGATCGCTCTGCTGCTGCCTGCAGCGCTTCCACACGGAGGTGAGAGGCGCTGTCAGGGCAGTGCAGGGGGCCCGATAAGGAGGGGGGTGGGGGGGGGGGTAGAGGTTGTTTCGCGCGATGTTCCTTTCCAGGCGGCAGCGGTGGCATCCTACAGTTCGACTCCGTTTCCCTCTCTGTTCCGGCCTCTGACGTCTTGACGAGAGGGTGGGACAGAGAGGGAAGTCTGTACTGCGCATTTGCAAGTGAGTACAGTCACTTGCCATTTATATGTTTGATTAATATCCATTTCTAAGTTGCGTTTGAGTTCTACACCCTTTCCTTGGGTCAGAGCTACCGTGCTTTGAAATATTCCACTGTCTCTAATTCAGGCTAGGATATGTAACCGTCTGCCGGCACACTGCTTTTCCTTGCATGTGCAGTATTTATAGAACATTCAAGCCATCTTTTGCCTTAGCAGCACACTTAGGAAAAATAATTAACAGGTTTCTCCCCCTTAGGATTATGTGAACTAAGCTACAGTCTCATCGGAGCTCATTTGAGTCCAGGTTATATTCCTCTGGTAACTGTGGAATAGAACCTGTGGAATAATTAAGGTGAATTAAATCAGCAGAAGCAGCAGGGAGCCCCAGAATTTAAAACTCTCAGTGGGTGGGTGCTAATTGAAATGTTGAGTCTTTTCTCTGCTTCAGTCTGAAACATTTAGATGCTGCTTGCATTTTTACAAATAAAATCTGTACCAAACGAGATGATGAATGAGAATACATAGCCTACTGGTAGCGTGCATGCACATGGCAACCAGTCAGCACTTCCTGCAAAAGGGGGGGGGGGGGGGTGGAATGACCAGGTATGCGGGTAGTCAGGTTTTTCAAGTTTTGCTTTGGAAAATGTCATCATACAGGAAAATTCTATTTAACAGCACTAAAAATAAAGAGAAGTGCCCACCTGTCTCTTGTGGCTTCAAGCCTTTCCACAGAGCCCAATCTTAGAAAGCTATGAAAGTTCCTAGCTAAGTTAGGTATATAACAGCTTGAAATGAGAAACTTACTGTTACCCCCTCCCCCGTTTGTTACTCAAATCAGCAAAAAAAAAAAAAAAAAAAATGAGGAACACGAATAAAGCTTAGAAATTTCAGTGTTCTGCTTTATGAAAGACCATGAACTAGCATGTTGCCTTCTAATAATGTCAATAGCAAAGGAATATGCTTTGTGTAGATATATAATACAGGAGTCTACAGGGATCTAACTTACAGGCCTTTTTACGAAAGCTTAGCATGTACTAACAGACATTACTGTGTACTAAGTGCCGTGTGGTTCTAAGTATAAAATAGGATGCACGGCAATTAACATGTGCTAATGTTAATTCCTTAGTGTCTAGCAACACTCTTCTGCACAAGTGATGCCAGCAGATGGAGGTGGAGAAAAGCTGGTCATTTAGGGCACCTTTTTGTGACTTAGTCGTGATTGAACCAGGTCTAGACTAAAACATCTAACTTTTAGCCCTGGACATTTTCCCCTTAATCCATTATGGCAGAAAGACATCCAAGTTCTGGGAACACCCGAATCCTGCCCCTGACATATACCCCCTTGTGATTTGAGCACACTGCAGACAAACTGTATAGAAAAAGTCTTAAAATGGTTTCAGAAATAGCAATTTGGATGTTTTGGCAAAAAAAAAATCTGCTTTTTAGATGTTTTTCTGTTTTGAAAATGAGCCCCATTATATGCTATAAAAAAAAAAAAAAGCTATTCCTTAACCTCAGGGACTTTATTATATGCTACTTTGCTTATTTAACAAAGGAGTTTATCTATTTACCTCTGTCTAGCTTTTCTCAAGTTAAAAGCAATGTCCCAGCAAATTCTTACCAATGAAGTTCTCTTCTCTCTGGAAGTTCTCTCACAGCACCTCTTTTGAATTGAGGGGAACTCAGCCCTGGCTTGCTTATATGCTTGTGCTTCCATGAAGAATAGTCCTTTAGTTTTATATCATCGTGATAGTCCTTATCCTGCGGAAAATCTCTGTAGAGAGCACGTCGCTCGCATTTGTTAGTGGTTTTACACCTGGTGCTTTTTATAAGCAGCTAAAGGTTCATGTTGACGTTCATCGCTAATTTGTATAACTGGATCTGTCTCGTGTGTTTTTACTAGTCAATGTATAAACATCTAAATTATGCTACTTGCTTTGTGAGTTTTGTAACTGAATGGTTAGGGGTGTCATTTTTATCATGCTTGCTTTCTTTATTGCATTTGTATCCCACATTTTCCCACCGTATGGCAGGTTCAATGTGGTTTACATATTGCTAAAAAGGCGGTTACAAAATTTAGATTTGTAGAAGTCTAGTACATAATACGGAAAGTACAATAAACACTTAGGTTGATATATTAGCATATTGTGTGAGAGGTTAATATTGTTGTTTTCCATTTCTGAACTTTTCGTGATGTATGGGGGTGTGGGATTAGGCAGATCCAGGGGGGAAAGACTTCTTGAAAAGATGTGTTTTCAGGTTTTTTCTGAATTGTAGGTAGTTTTCTGTGAGCTTCAGGTCTTTAGGTAGTGAGTTCTGGCGGCAAGTGAAGATTTGTATTTTATACCTTCGTAATTGGGGTCGTGAAGGGTTAGGTAGGTTCTTGCTGTTCTCGTCACGTTTCTTATTGGTAGACTGCCCAACTTGACATTTCGTTCTTTAGATTGTAAGCTCATTTGAGCAGGGACCGTCCTTCTTTGTTTATTTTGTGCAGCGCTGCGTAACCCTAGTAGCGCTCTAGAAATGTTAAGTAGTAGTAGTAGTAGATCGATAAGTTCCGTCATGTTTAGGACAGTTGTTTCCTCTTTCTTCACGCCTCCTTTTCCAGGGGCTTCTCCATAAGGGACAAGAAGTGCTATCACTGACAAGGGTTGCCTGGACACAATCAATGCTCACTTGTTCATCTCTTCTGTGGCCATTAGATTTAGGCCACTGGTGTGCTGGGTTCCTGCTGGTGGCTCTTCAGAATTACCGCTGTCATTTTCACACACCATAGGACCTTCATGCCTTGCACGGTATGTAAGAACTGCTACCGCCAAGCCCCAGCTGCTGCTTTCTCTGGACATCTGAAATCCTGGTCCAGTGGAAATACAGAGGCTCTTCATAGTAGCCACAGTCTGACCTTGTTCCTGCCATCCACTGACTTGGCAAGCACAAGTTCCTCCTCGTTTTCTGAAACCAGGTCTGAGCAGTTCATCCAGATAAATTTCATTCACCAGGTCGTATCCAGATTTTAAGCAGCACTTACCCAGGTAGTGCTGCTGAAAATGCAGTTAGACCACCTTGGCAGTGCCAGGATGTTCTGTGGTGGAGTGGGCGAAATCAGGAGTTACCAAGTAGGCGGCAATATTCAGTCCACTAACTGGGTAATTTTCCATCAAAAATAGCTTTATCCGGGCATTGGCCTGAATATTGTTGTGTCAAAAGCAGAGGAAGAAATTAAAAACGAGTATTAAAGGTAATTAACTCGTTTATGCTTTATATCCCTGAATGAAACCTGTACTTTTACAAAACCTATGTAGTCCTCTAAGCTGATGCAAAACCTGACAGGGAAACTTTGTTTAAGTATATGCCTTTAACAGCAGCCAAAAAACAATATTTCTCCCAATGCATTGAACAGGCTGCCAATTTCAACCAAGCACCTGTTCAGCATAGTAAACAGCTTACTGCAACCCCCACAACAGAACTAGCCTGCCCAGTCAAAACTGATCTGCAATGATTTTGCTGCATACCGTATTTTTCGGACTATAAGACGCACCTAGGTTTTAGAGGAGGGAAATAGGAAAAAAAAAATTTTCCTTTTTCCCTCCTCTAAAACCTAGGTGCTCCGGTGCGTCTTGTCCGAGTTTTAGATCGCCCTCCCCTACTTACGTGATGCGATGTTCCCTGGTGGTCTAGTGACGTCGGGGCAGGAAAGAGCCCCCTCTTTCCTGCCCGCTTCCTGACGGTCTCGGCGAGATTCAAAATGGCCGCTGAGACGGCGGCCATTTTGAATCTCGCCGAGACCGTCAGGAAGCAGTCAGGAGCACGGAGAGCAGCACGCTGGGCAGGAAAGAGGGGGCTCTTTCCTGCCCCGACGTCACTAGACCACCAGGGAACATCGCGTCACGTAAGTAGGGGAGGGCGATCCAAAACTCGCTACCTTCGGACTATAAGACGCACCCCCCATTTTCCTCCCAAATTTTGGGGGGAAAAAAGTGCGTCTTATAGTCCGAAAAATACGGTATGTTGCAAACAAAATTAAGTCTCTGCCAGGATTTACAAGCAGTCCCACGCAGTCTTCAGACAGCTAACCAGGAGCGTACAAACTTGCCCCTCCTGACACAAGCATATGGGACTCTCTTAACCCAATAACAGAGGATGGCCTTGACAACCTTCAAACCCTGCTCATCAGAAAGAGTGCAGCAGGCAAGCTGGGGCCTCATAGAAGGTGCCACAAAAATCATGAACTCCTCTCTTTCCAACAACATTAAAAAGGGCAGTGGAGCGTCCTTTACTATAGAAGAACAACCTTGACCAGGGCAAGCTTGAAAGTTACTGGCCAGTGTCTAGCATCCCATTTCTAGGAAAACTTATAGAACAGTTTGTGTTAACTCAGTAACTGGCTAGATCCATGTCAGTCTGGATTCAGGCCTGGTTATGGAACACAAACAATCCTTGTATCCCTAGTAGATGATCTTCACAGAGACAGAGACACGGGATTTGCCTCGGTGTTAGTACTGCTGGATTTCTCAGCAGCTTTTGATACTGTGGACCATGATATGCTAGCACAGTTGGCAGAAACAGGTATCAGTGGAACAGTACTTGCCTGGTTCAGATCTATCTTAACATGCAGGCAATAGTCCATACTGTACAGCAGCATCTCATCGCCAACATGGGTACTGACCTGTGGGGTACCACAAGGATCGATACTGTCACCTATTCTGTTCAGTATCTACCTCCAAGCTACTAGCCGAGCTGTTACAGTCGATGGACACTCAGTTCTACACTTGCGTGGATAATGTACAGCTGCTCCTACCCATTGAACCTGGCTTAACCCACAGCCCTAAAGAAAGTGTAACGGCAATTCAAGAATGGGCTAAAAACAACAAACTTTGTCTGAATTCAAGTAAATCTGAGCTTCTGTGGGTCCCTAACACAACTGAGCACATACCTGACATCAACATCTCTTGGGAAATACAAACTCCCTCCTGAAATCACAAGTCAGGAACCTCTTGCATTGAGAAGGCAAGTTTTGTCACAGTGATTCATGTCATGATAACATCAAGACTGGATTACTCTAAGGCACTCTATACTGGTCTGACTACAAGGATTTGCACCAGCTCCATTTGATTCAGAATGCTGCAGCAAGACTAATAGAAGGTTGTAAGCAACGTGACCACATCACACCATTTTTGCAAAACCTTTATTGGCTACCAGTACCATACAAGGCTGAATTTATAACTTCCTAATCTTCAATGTCCTTTAAAGGAAATGGCCCAGAGTACTTGAGGAACAGGATTTCCCTCTACACACCTCCAAGGTCACTAAGGTCCTCCCAAGGGATATCCCTAACTTCACCCTTTGCAATAGACATCACATGATGTGAAATCCACCAGTGAGCATTCTACAGAGTAGCCCCAATACTCTGGAATGCACTCCCTGAAAGATTTCACTTAACACAAGACTATCTCTACTTCAGAAAACGGGTGAAAGCTTGGCTTTTCATCCAAGCCTTTAATGGAAGAATTAACTAACTTGTTAGTCACACACATACAAGGAGTAACATAGATTGCACGTACTGTAGCAGGACAATACTTACCCACACCTACACTAGCTAAGAGAATACTAAAGCACCTTTCTGACTTAATGTGCATTTTTCTGTAAATTAGTCCACTTATTTTTCAACTCCCTGTTACTCTCTCTTATCTATCTATGTGTTCCATGTTTGCTTATACCCTATTGTGTTGACATTGTAATTGTTTGAATATTTATAGTGCTGTAATTGTCTATTGTCTATGTTTGACTTATTCTTGCTGTACACCGCCTTGAGTGAATTTCTTCAAAAAGGTGGCAAAAAATTCTAATAAATACATAAATATGCATATTCTCATTTACCAAACTACAAGAGCGTTGTGATCTCAAGGGAAATGTCTTCTGGACATTCCTTCTTTTCACCAAGTCCATTCAGATGGAGATAATGCTTGGATGTCTTGTATTGGAGTTCTGATGTTCTGGAATGATCTTCCTTTGAATTTGAGACAGTCAACTTCAGTTCTTTCATTTAGAAAGCAACTGAAAGCATATTTGTTCCAGCAAGCTTTTGCATTGGATTGAATGGATCTTCTGTTTTACTTTATTTCTTATTTAATTTTTATTTTAAAAGATTTATGATGGATGTTTGTTTTAGTATGTTTTGAATTTTATGAATAACCTGCTTAGAGTTTTATTGATGATTTGGGATAGAAACTTATTAAATAAAAAAGTTTATAATAAGAAACCATATATGTTTTCTATCTACATGTTTCCTGTCTACATCCCATATTCTGTATCCCAGACTTGTACATGTGTAAAAATGCCTGTCTGAAGTCGTCATTTTGCACATGTATCCAGCTTAGAGCCATACATGCCTAACATGATGACTTTGATCTGTTTTCTGATAACTGTTTGCACTGACACAAAGCTTCACTCTAGCAAATGACCCACATTAGTCCAATAAATGTCTCGCCCATAGTTTGCCAGCCATTTCTAATTATAAAATAATAAAAAGTCACTTTTTACCAGAAGTCAATAGTACACATCTAACATGTCAAAAGAGAAGACAATTTGTAATTTAATTTTGATATTTTTAGCCCATGTAACCCTGAAGGAGTTCAAGGCAGGTAACAGAAAAGTAAATACAACTGACACACATGCCTCTTACTGCTTGTATCACCCTAATAAGACACAGTTTTACCATGTCTTTCACACCCAGTCCCTCTGGAACTTGTTGCTGGAGGATATGGTAACAGAGGTTAATTTATCTGGATTTAAGAAAGGTTTGGACAAGTTCCTGGAGGAAAAGTCTATAGTCTGCTATTGAGACAGACGTAGGGAAAAAGCCACTGCTTGTCCTGGGATCGATAGCATGGAATGTTGCCAATATTTGGGTTTCTGCCAGGTACTTGTGACCTAGCTTGACCACTGTTGGAATATCACCTGGAATACTACAATGAACTTACAGTTATTGTTATAAAAATTGTGTGCATTCAACTAATACATGCTGTATTAGTTGAAATCTTTTTGTCCTTTTTACATAGAGCTTTGCACAGTGTGAGAACCAAGGGGTGAGTAAAGATACGAAGAGCCTTTGGTTCTAGTAGATGCCGGAATCGAGTGAATTTGCCATAGTTAAAATAAATTTAAAAAAATTATTTCCCTGTAACAGAGGTAATAGAAATAAAACAAAATGTAGAAAAGAAAATAAGATACCTTTTTTAAATTGGATTTTCATCTTACTAGTAAATCAGGCCCGGTTTCTGACACAAATGAAACGGGCGCTAGCAAGGTTGTCCTCGGAGTTTGAAAGAGTGTGTGTGAGACTGACTGTGTGAGAGAGAGAGAGTGAATGTGTGAGTGTGTGGCAGAGAGAGAGTGAGACTGGGTGCGAGTGTGTATGTGAGAGAGTGTGTGTGAGAGAATGAGTGTGTGCGCCATGGGCCCCGCTCCCTCCTTCCAAGTTGTCCCTCCCCCTCCCTTCGAGTTCCAGGGTCGTCCCCCCCCCCTTCCCTCCCCTCCCTTCGAATTCTAGGGTTGGCCCCATCTCCCTCCGAGTTGCAGGGTCGCCCCCCCCTCCCTCCCTCCGAGTTACTACTACTACTACTTATCATTTCTATAGCACTACTAGACGTACGCAGCGCTTTACACTTGAACATGAAAAGACAGTCCCTGCTCGACAGAGCTTACAATCTAATTAGGACAGACAAACATGACAAATAAGAGATAAGGGAATATTAAAAGTGGGATGATAAAATAAGGGTTCTGAACAAGTGTTGCAGGGTCGCCCCCCCCCCTCCCTCTGAGTTCCAGGGTCGCCCCTCCCTCCAATTTCCAGGGTCTCCCTCCTTCCCTCTAATTTCCAGAGTCTCTCTCCCTCCCTCCCTCCCTCCCTCCCTCCCTCCCTGCCCTCCGAGTTGCTGCGTCACCCCTCCCTCCCTCAGAGTTCCAGGTTCCCCTCCCTTCCTCCGAGAACCATGGTTCTAGGTGCACTCGCTACAAATTGTAGAAATCCTCTTCACAGGAAAACAAAAGCATTGTTAAATGGCGTGCAGGTACAGCGTCAGCACTTCTCTCTGTGTAAGCTGTGGTCCCGCGTTCATTTCGGAAACAGGAAATGAGGGCAGGACCAGAGCTAACAGAAGGGCCGAGCGTGCACGCCTGGGGGTGACGACCTCGGGGGGGGGGGGGGCTTGGCGTTGCGGTGAGGGTGGAAGGGGCAGGGCCTCATGCTGGTGTGCTGTTGGTCATTGCTGCGGCTGACATAAGCGGAAGTTCGTAACGTGACAGCGCAGGAAGCTTCAGCCACGGTCCACCAGGGAGGCAGCTTCAGAACGTTGGAGGTGGGTTTTATTATATAGGATTTTGTTTTCTGTATTTTGTTTTATTTATGTTACCTTTAAAAGTAGGCTAACACGGCTACCATACCTGCAACACTGGAATTATAAGGGCAAAAATACAGATCAGACTCACCCCCTAGAATTCCATTTCTTCTGAACTTGGGAGTTAAGAGAGCACTGTGATAAGCCTTGTTTGGAGTCTGGGGAGAGATAGCGATGGTTTTCTCAGGAGAGGCACTTGTATTGATGTGAACCATGCAATTTTTTTTTAAATTGGGATTTAACTGCCTTTATGAAGAAATTCACCCAAGGCGGTGTACAGCATTTGTTAACTTCATAACAATAGTAAAATAGGAATGCTAAAAGATCATCTCGCACATTCCTTAACCTTCATTTCCCCCACTGTAAAGGCCTAAAATATAAATTAATGCACGCATCAACCTTCTCCTATATGAGCACGCAACTCTGGAACGCATTGCCACGTGACCTAAAAGCGACCTATGAACTGACCAATTTCCGCAAACTACTAAAGACCCATCTCTTCGACAAGATATACCACAAAGATCAAAACATGTGAAGCTCCCACATCTATCCAGAAATGTTAAGAATGCCTTCTGTTATATCACTATCATGTCATTACCATATAACCCCAAATCCTTCTGTAACACCAAATGTCTATTCTCCTCTCATTTCCACTCTCCATAATGTATTGTAAGCCACATTGAGCCTGCAAGGAGGTGGGATAATGTGGGATACAAATGCAATAAATAAAATAAAAAGTATAAACAAATACAGTAAATGAGGTAAACCTGAAAAACAGCAAATTGAAACCAGCAAATTGAAACCTAATAGGACTAACATGAAACAGGATAAAAAAAAAGTACACACATTTAACAACGTACAGCCTGGTACTGCTTATGAATGTTGTAATTGTGGGCATGTTACACCAGAACATCTGAACTTCTGCTGATGAAATGTCGCTTTACTTCGGAACCAACTGAAGTTTACATATTTTTTTCAGGGGAATGGTTCGTACCTTGTTATGGTGCCTTCATACATTTAAGTTCTCATTTTCAACACACAGAGACTTACAGAGGTTACTATGGTGGAGCTCATTTTCAAAAGAGAAAAACGTTTTGAAAAGTGGCATGAAGCATCATTTGGACGTTTTGCTTGCCAAAATGTTCAAATCTCTATTTTTGAAACCCTATTTTGCAGGCGTTTATGCATTTTGTCTGCAGTGCATCCAGATTACAAGGGGGCGTGTTGGGACAGGATTAGGGCGTTCCTAACACTTGAGAGATTTTTCTGCCATAATGGAACAAAACAAAAACGTCCAGGACTAAAATGAAGATGTTTTGAGCTAGAACTGTTTTAATAACGACTAAGCCACAAAAAAAGTGCCCTAAATGACTAGATCACTGGAGGAATAAAGGAATGACCCTCCTTACTTCCCCAGTGGTCACTGACCTCTTCCCACCCCCCACCCCCAAAATAAATTACATTACATTACATCAAGGTCTTATAATCAAGGTCTTTGTAATTGTATTTACTATGTAAGCCGCATTGAGCCTGCAATATGTGGGAAAGCGCGGGGTACAAATGTAATAAATAAACAAACCCATTACAGCTGACAAGTTCTAAGCAGATAACGTGGAGAAAGAGCATATTCCTGACAATTACGCAAAATAATCCCAGTCTAAATTAAAACATCTATAAATTAGAAACATATTTTCTAAACAGTAAAGTTTTCAATAATTTCTTAAACTCAGAATAATGTGTTCCTCAGATAAGGAGGAAGGGAGTTCCAGCTAGAGGCAGCCTGATATGATAACGAAGATTGATAACGGCGCATGGCCTTTAATTTGCAAACAGAAGGAAAATATAAAAGAAATAAATTTCTAGTAACTCTGCCAATGATTCCTATTGAAACACATAAAATGATAGATCAAGTAACCTGGAGAGCCCTCATGAAAAGCCTTTTAAGTCAACACCAAAATCTTGAATTGTAATCTGGCCTCCACTGGGAGCCGGGGTAGCTGTTACATATAAGGAGAGAGAGCATCGTATTTGTTTACTGAAAAAAAAATTACCCTGACTGCGGCATTCTGTACTCTCTGCAATTTCGTAATTAAAGATTTCGAACAACCGATATAAACAGAATTACAATAATCCAATAAGGGTAGAATTAATGACTGCACTACTAAATGAAAAACAAATGACTCAAAATATTTACGAATAATCCAAAGCTTTTTAAGTGGATGAACGGATTTACTGGCCATCTTATTTACCTGAGTGGTTAGAGAAAGCTGACTGTCCAATTCTACTCCTAAAAGTTTTGAAACTATGAAGAATTAGAAAGCTACATATTTTAATAGGGGGTTATCTTTTTAAAAAAAAAAAAAAAAAGGTTGAGACCTATCCAGAGAAAACTTGGTCTTACCTTTATTCGATTTTAACCTAAAACAGTACATGTCAGCCCCTGACAGCTTCAGATGTTATGACCAGTCCTATTAGAGCAGCAAGCAGGTCCCTGGAGTAGCCTAGTAGTTAGTGCAGTGCACTGTGGAAGGGACCCACACACATAATCTACTCTTACACTTTTGGTGGAAAGTGTCAACCCCTCAAAACCCACCAAAAACTTACTGTACCCACGCAGTCATAAGGGCTATTATAGTGGTGTATAGTTGGGTACAATGGGTTTTGGAGGGCTCCCCATACAATATAAGGGGGTAACGGAGAGATATGTACCTGGGAGCTTTTACGTGAAGTTCACTGCAGTGTCCCCTAGGATGCCACACTGCTCTGCTGGGGTATCTGTGAAAAAAAACCTGAAAAGAATCAATCTCACTAATCCTTATATAATAAATAGAAACCGAGATGAAGTCAATTTCAATCAAAGAAAATATTTTTACAAGGAAATAAGGGAAGATTCAGTATAGGTTGTACAATTTCAACTGAGCTAGATGTCAGTGAGAAACGTTGATTCTTTCAGCTCACTTAATTAGTTCTATACATCATTAACATCTCAAAAAGTTTTCTTTTTTCATTTTGTGATTTTTTTAAACTTCTTTTTACTTATTTTCTAACATGTTTTTTTTTTTAAACCACCGACTCCTCAGTATCTAGCTAATATAAAAATTATCCGTTGTTATAGACAAAATGTTTTCTCTGTTCAAAGTGGGTGCCTATCCTCCACACCAAAATACTAACACTAGTGAGATTTTCAAGCAGTATACAATAAATTTCTTGTGGCGTTTCACTCAACTGCTTGTCAAAAACGTCCAACAGAGCACCCTGTTTGTCACTCCTTCGTCAGGGATGCCAGTGTTTTCTTACTTTTTGCACTTTTTCTCAGTGGATTATTTCAGTGTGGCAGCGTCAAACGTAGAGAATAAAAATGCTGTTAACGTAATGACATAACACAGTTTCACCCAACTTTATTAATGCTCACAAGGATTACACACAGTTTCACCCAACTTTATTATTGCTCACAAGGATTACACAGTAGCGTTCCATACAATAAAATCATTCCGTCCAGACTGTATTTAATTGAAAAATCCAATACTGTTCTCGCAAAGCCAAAAAAGCTTCATGGTCTCCTTGGAATCAATCTATTTTTTTCTATAATAAGTCATCTCATGTCAGTAAACTGATTCTGTTGTTCCATGCAGTGTTGTACCATAGGGGCAGTTAGTCTTGGGTTTATGGGAGGTTTTTTTTCTTTTAGAATTTTGGTTTAATCAACTTTATTGGATGTGAAACAACATGCGTCATCTCGATAACCCAAACTTACATACAAGCATTTTTATTAACAACATGACTCATCAGCGCCCTCAATTTCTTGGTTTTTAATCTGCTCTGGTGTTCATTTAACCTTTGTCTCACTGCCCTAGTGGTGCATTTTACATACAGTTTGGAACATACATCAGAAAGGAAGAACCACAATCGGTTGAAGTTTCAAATGATATACTCGGTGGGTGTCTGGATGACGCCATGAATTACAGGTCAGTGTCATGGGACAAGCTTTACAATGACCGCACGGTCTATGACCCATATGCTTTTCAGAATCTTCATTTTGTTCAGAAGTGTATGTGGAGGAAACCAGATGATTAGCTAGATTTCTGCCCCTAGAAAAAGCAATGCAGGGTCCTGGACGAAAGCCTTTTTGTAACTGGAGAATGTGCCAATGTTTATAAATACAACGGGCTACAGCAGCTGATTTTGTCAGAACGAGAAATAGTGTAAATTTGTTTTCTTGAGGTTCATTTTGAGTATACTTCAATAATAATTCTGGATTTGCATAACGTGCGCGATAATAGGCTTGACGTATAACTTTCTTAGGATACCCCTTATCCAGAAAGCATTGACCCAATTCGTTAGCTTGTTGCTGAAATTCTTGTAAAGATCCACAAATTCTAAAAACTGGCCAATAGGCACTGCCTTTTTTAATTGATGAGGGTGGCAACTAGAATATCTTAAATAGTTATTCTTGTCTGTCAATTTTCGAAACACAGTGGTAGTCCATCGGCCATTTGATTTATAAACTGAAATGTCCAAAAAACGTAAAACTCTCTTTATGATAGGTGACTGTAAACGGCAAGTGAGTGTCCCGTAAATTAATCCAGTCTCTGTTCAGAAGACGTCCAAGTAAAAAATGTCACCTATAAAATGAACCCACATCATAATATTGTCAAACCACTGTGAAGGGTATACATATAACTGTTCAAACTCGGAAACATACAGGCTAGCAATACTGGGGCTTCTGTCCCCATGGCAACCCCCTGCTTCTAGAAGAATTTGTTGTTAAATTCAAAATAATTGCGAGTTAAAACCATGATAGCGTTGGTGGTCAAAAATTGTGTAGGTACTCTGTCTCTTGTGACTAATTTCCAAATGACATTGAACCAAACTAATGGCCACGTCTTGCGGAATGCTGGTGCATAATGTTTTTATATCCATAGTAAGCAACAACTTAGACCTTGGATGTCTCGTATTTTGGTAAGAAAGGGAAGTCGGTTGTATTCCGTATATATGACCTAGACTGACTGACTAGAGGTTTAAAAAAAAATGGTCTAAAATGTTTCACAACTGTTCCAACATTGTGTCCCTAAGAAACACAATAGATCTCCCAGGAGGCTTATGTAATGTCTTATGAATTTTAGGACCCCTGTAAAATTTAGGTATACTGGGATGTTAGTCTTTCAGAAACTTGTGCTCCGACTTTGTAAGTTGTCCTTGATGTAAAACTTCATCAACAATATTAGAAATTTCAACCATGAATCTGGGCATTGGATCTATTATATAAGGATTAGTGGGATTGATTCTTTTCAGTTTTGGATGTATCTGTCTCTCCCTTGGGGTTCTATACAAGTCATTAGGAATGTCTTTGTGTGGCAAGTCTACTAAGAATGTTGGCTCTTCCTACATCCCAGTGGCTTGACTTTGTGTATTTTTCACTTGAGACTTTTTTTTTTTTTTTTTTAGTGGACCAGAAAGATAAATGCAAAGAACACAAAAAGATCTAACAAGTGGCCACTTTCGGGGGGAAAAAAAAGACATTTTGCAGTTTCAAAAATCTCTATATTCGCTACTTGGATTGTGGACGTTTTGAGCAAAATGTCCAAAGTCGGACTTAACAATATCTATATCAGTAGGGATATCTAATTACATAAGTATATTCTCACCAGACTAAAGAAAAAACTTAGCTGGAAAGGTAAACGTTTTTTTTGAGGAAAACTCTCTTTGATAGGTGACTGTAAACTGCAAGTGAGTGTCCCGTAAATTAATCCAGTCTCTGTTCAGATGACGTCCAAATAAAAAAACGTCATCTATAAAATGAACCCACATCATAATATTGCCAAACCACTGTGAAGTCGGACTTAGACATCGTATTGAAAATGGCCTTCCAAATAACTTTGTAAGTCTATGTGCTTTGAAAATGAGCCTCTTAATCAACAGTTAGAATAAACAGACATATTAAGATGAGCAGGAGAAGCCCAGTGGTTTGTGCAGTGGCTTGAGAACCTGGGAAACTGGGTTTGATTTCATACTGCATCTCCTTGTGACTGGGCAAGTCACTTAACCCTCCATTTCCCCAGGTACCAAATAGGTACCTGTATATAATATATAAGCCGCTTGACTGTAACCACAAAAAGGCCATATATCAAGTCCCATTCTCTCTCCCTTCCCCTTACTTATTTTTGGTCTTTTGAGGTAGTTTCAGGAAAACTACTTAGTAACTTATAACCAAATGTAAACAGATTATCAACGAGGTGCTGATTATCATCATAAACCTCTTTTAGCATTCTGATACACAGTGGGAAAAGCAGAATACACAAATGAATTGAGAGCCAAGGGAGGAAATGTTTGGCCTTAAGAAACTTTGAAGAGATTAATTTTATTCTAGGTCTGTGTTTATGTACCCAGATTTAATGTACTGTTCTATTTACCATTCAGAGCTGAAAACTTGGCGATTCCAGTCTAGTTTCCTTAAGTAGAACTCGCTTTTTGAAGTGAGAGGCCGCTGATCTGCAGAAATTGTTACTGCCACCCATTGGTGTGTAGTGATTGTTGCACAAACAAGAAAAAGCCTTCCACAGATGATCGCCAAACAAAAAGAGAGTGGAAGGCACCGGCAAGTTCACGGGGTAGCCAACCAGGCTCAATTTATTCTGAATAGCAAAAAGATGTGTTCATAAAACAGTCTTAAAATGCAATATATAGAATGCACTTGACATTCAAGTCCCAAAACAGTTTTAATATACGGGGTGCACTTGACAAATCTCAACATAGGTCGTGTTTCAGCACAGAAGCTTTCATCAGGGGTCCTGTCAAAGCTGCAGCTGGCACATAATTACATCAAGCTGTAATAAGCATACATAAAATTACCAAAAAAGCAGACACTGTATCCTCTCTTGTAAAAGCCACCTTTTACAAGAGAGGATGCTGCTCGAAATTCTCCAGGCTTGCAGTTTGATCAGCCTAAGCGTGTCTGCTTTTTTTTTATTACAGCTTGCTGTAATTGTGTGCTGGTTGCAGCTTTGACAGGACCCCTGATGAAAGGCTTCTTTGTCGAAACACGGCCTGTTTGGGACTTGAACGTCAAGTGCATCCTATATATTGCATTTTTTAAGACTGTTTTATGAACATAACTTTTTGCTATTCAGAATAGATTGAGCCTGGTTACTACAACGTGTCCAGACCAGCAAATGAGAGTTCAGACCTCAATACAAAGATCTTTAGTTCATTGCTGTGAGCCCTGCTGACAAAATAATTCTAGGCGGCATTTAGGGCTCGGTTCAGTAAAGGATGCTAAAACTTAAGGGTCCTTTTACTAAGGTGCACCAAAAAATGGCCTGCGCTTGGACGCACGAGGGTGCATTTTTCAGCACGCCTGCAAAAAAGGTTTCTTTGTTTTTTGGCCAAAAGTGAAAAAATTGGCGCACGCCAATTTTGGGCCTGAAACCTTACCGCCACCCATTGACCTAGCGGTAAGGTCTCACGCGTTAATTGGGCGGTAATGGTCTATGCACGTACAATGCCGATTACAGCTCGGTTAGCGCCGCGAGCCGGAAAATTTCCGGCATGCTTAGTGGAAACGTGTAAAAAATGAAATTACCGTACAGGCCACACGGTAGCCGGGTGGTAGTTCAAAATTGACACGCGTACACACCTATGTGGCTTAGTAAAAGGGCCCCTTAGGCGCCAAAAATTTGGACACAAAATACCAGTTGTATAATGGCAATATTGTGCATAGTTGCCATTATAGAATACTAATGTTAAGCCCATATTTAGGTGTGAGCACCTACGCCATAACTGACATTATTCTATAACTTAGCACCCAATTGCTTGGCACGCCCCTGACCATCCAGGCCCCTCCCACTGACAGCAAAAGTAATTGAACAATTGGTCTTAGAAGAGTTTGTGAGTTTTGTTAAATCTGCTAATATTTTATATCCTGGGTGGGGGAGGGGGTTTGAGAAGACTACTGTAAAGAGACATTAATTGTAGCTATGTTGGATGAGGTTTATGAGTACCTAGATGGTGGAGCTATTCTCGCAGTGTCATTAGATCTATCCTCTGCTTTTGATTTGTTAGACTATACTGTTTTATTGCAGCGTTTGAAGGATATAGGCACTGCAGGGGTGATTTTAAAATGGTTTGACTCATTTTTGAGTCAAAGAACCTTTCAGGTTTCATTAAACTAATTGTTCTCATCAGAATTTCAGCTTGACTGTGGAGTACCACAAGGTTCTCCACTATCCCTAGTGTTGTTTAACATATTAAGTCCCCTTTTGACTTGGGGTTTTTGCTACACAGATGATATTTTGTTAGCACGGATCAATCCTCACATATTAGATATTTCAAGGACACAAAAAGGACTAGATTTAGTTTATTTATTTTTGTTACATTTGTACCCCACGCTTTCCCACTCATGGCTGGCTCAATGCGGCTTACATGGGGCAATGGAGGGTTAAGTGACTTGCCCAGAGTCACAAGGAGCCGCCTGTGCCTGAAGTGGGAATCGAACTCAGTTCCCCAGGACCAAAGTCCACCACCCTAACCACTAGGCCACTCCTGGTTGTTTGAACCCCATCTGGTTCTGAATGTTAAAAAAAACTAAAGTCTGTTGGATCACAGGATCGAGGGATAGGCCTACCATGACACCGATAATATTTGGAAATTCTATACAACCAGTAGAATGTTTTTGATACTTAGGAGTATTCATTGATTTGAGGTTAACCTTTGATGAACAACTTAATAAGGTGATAAGGGGGTTTCACAGTATTGCAGAGGTTACGGTCTATAAAATTATTTATTCACTAAAGAAGCTTTCCGTACATTAATACATGCGTTACTAATATCAAGGTTAAATTACGCAAATGTGATCTATGTGGGTATATCGGGTAATAAGTTAAAAAGATTACAAATCTTACCAAACGCAGCAATTAAACTCTTGGGTAATAAGCGAACGTTTGACCATGTTACTCCTTTATTCTTGCATTATCATTGGTCGCCCATTAAACATCAAATTCTTTTTAAGATTCTAGTTTTGGTTTGAAACCATAATATTTAAATACCCTGACCCTTCTATATATTCCAGGAAAGGTACTTAGGTTACTGCAAGATTTTAGGATGGTATTACTCACCAGAACTAAAATGAAGGGGGATTGGGCAAGGGAAAAGGCTTTTTCCTGTATACTATCCCAAAAGAATTAAAGTCAGAAATGAACTTAATAAAGTTCAAGATTATACTTAAGTATTTTGGGGGGGTTTAAATTTTAAACAGGCATTTAATCTTATAGGATGGAGTAATTTAGATGTATTCGATTTCTGTTCAACTGCACTATGTATGTTTTTAAGGATACTTTGTGTGAATGTGGTTAGGTCTAGTCAATTAATTCAAATAGTGTTCCTTTCCATTTACATTTTGTTGTATTGTAAAACCACCGTGATCTATTTTGTCTAGGTGGTGTATTAAATTTTTATAGTAAACATAGACACATCTACTACGCCTTTCTTGGTGTTGTGCCTTTTGAATCGGGTGGTAAGTGTACAGAAGAGGGGCATAAGTCATGTACTGAACTACAAATTAGTGCCAGTCGTCGATTGTCAGTTATTAATACTTCATTCCAATTTAGCAGCAATTAACTAATTTAGTTACAAAGGCGAATGACCCCTGCATGCCCAATTCGTAGCACCCTTTATAGAATTTGGGGGTTAGTTGCTCCATTTCTCAAAACTAAGAGAGAGTTTTTTTTTTTAAACCTTTAGAGGCATGAGGCGTCAGTCATATTGCCATGCTAAGGGCCCATTTTACTTATTTATTTATTCGTGCTTGTATCCCCCAATTATCCAAAAATGAGTTTCGGTTCAATGTGGCTTACGTTTAACAGTTGTTATACCAAGGTGCGCTAGTGTTTTTAGTGCATGCTAAAAAATTAGCGTGTGCTAACCGTGAACACACTAATAGGAATAATATTATGGGCATCTACAAGGTTAGCATATTCTAATGCTTACTGCACGCTAAAAACGCTAGCGCAGCTTAATAAATAGGGCCCTAAGTCTTCCCTTTGAGGCTGTCTTTGTATCTATATGTACATAGCATGCATGTGTGTGAGATACAGATATGTAACACAGACAAGTGCATATTATATATATTTATAGAGAGAGATGGAAGACAAGTGTGTCATCGGATAAATTCATGAGTAAATTCATGTCTGCCTACTTTAGTTCAAATCTCCATTAATTTTCCATAACATGAACCATGTGAACCCCACAGACACACTAAACCATCAAAACACTCCCTTCCATACCCTTCCCCCTTGTACCTCCCTCTATATCCAAACTTCTGTCTGTGTTCACATTGCCTTGTTTTGAGTCATTTGGTGGAGAGTGAATATTAACAAGTTTCGGTGCCATCTGAGCTCTTTTGGATGTAACTTTCCAAGATGCTAGTCTAGCCTGGGTTGGTGGCCATTACCCAAAGCGTACTGGCCAAAATGGCAACTTTGCCTGCCTTATTAACTTTAATTCATTCACTGGGCAAAAGCAACTGAATTTTGTCCTCTTTGCTTATCTTTAATGCAAATTATTTCTACTAATACAAAAATGAATTCAAACATACGAAAGACTGCAGGCTTTTCTCTCTCTCTCTCTCTCTCGCTCTCTCTCACGCTCTCTCTCTCTCTCACGCTCTCTCTCTCTCTCTTGCATTGCCCGACTTCCTGAGCTGCTAGGTGGCATCTTTTTTTCTGAAACTCCAGCACGGTACTGCAGCCAGGCAGAGCGGAGAGGTTTAATCTTGGCATGTAGGGGTAATAGCAGTTTGTACCACATTTGTTCATTAGAGCCAACCCTGTAACATCTACACTAGCAGATTTTACAAAATCTCTGTGTAGCACTTGCTAAGCAGTTGTGAAGGTTGTTATATAGGGTGCAGAGTTTTAAGTTGTATACCAACTAGACTGAGAGACATGAAACACTGAAAGGGAAAACCTTGTATTTTTCCAGTGTGCTCTTGTCTGCTCTGCATATTTGCATTAAATGATGAGGTGGGAACTTTTACTATCTGTAAATACTGTTAAGACACCGAAGTCGTTAAATAAAATTACTGGAAACAGTCTGTCAAAATTAATTCTTTCATCCCAGTAAAACCTTTAACCTAAAAATCAAAAAGGAGACCTGTCCTGTTATGACCTCACTGAGGGCAAGATGCACTAAAGACTCATTAAAGCTCTTTCCTTACCGATTCCCTTAGCGAATCGGTAAGGAACGGGCATGCATCAAGGAATAGGAATGCAAATGAGCTGCTTGTTGTAGCTCACTTGCATTCTCTATTCCATCATTAAACAGTCGGCCGGTCGAGCATTCGCAGGACATCCGAGATTGCCGCTTCCCCCTCCCCCCCTGCATTGAAATGACAGCTTTCCGCAGCCCCGGCCTCCCAGCCGCCCCCCAATCAAAAAAACCATCCATTTTGGCCGTCATTCCCCCGGCAATAATAAAAACGTCATTTTGGGCAGTGCTTCACTCAGCTGAGAGACCTGGAAGTCCCTGAGCCAATCACAACGCGTTTAGCTGAGTGAAGCACTGCCCAAAAAGACATTTTTATTAAGGGGGCCAAAATGGACGCTTTTTTAGATGGGTGCCCATTTTTTCCGCCTTCCCCCCTTGCAATAATAAAAACGCGTTGTGATTGGCTCAGGGACTTCCAGGTCTCTCAGCTGAATGAAGCACTGGCCAAAAAGACGTTTTTATTATTGCAAGGGGGGAAGGCAGCCAAAATGGGCACCCATCCAAACAAAAAAAACCCCGTCCATTTTGGCTGCCTTCCCCCCCCCCCCCCCCCCCTGCAATAATAAAAGTCTTTTTTTTTTGGCAGTGCTTCACTCAGCTGAGAGACCTGGAAGTCTCTGAGCCAATCACAGCGTGTTTAGCTCGGCTAAATGCGTTGTGATTGGCTCAGGGACTTCCAGGTCTCTCAGCTGAGTGAAGCACTGCGAAAAAAGACATTTTTATTATTGCAGGGGGGGGAATGATGGCCAAAATAGACGTTTTTATTATTGCACTGACGAGCGCTTGACTTTTTTCCCCCAATTTTTTTCTTTTTTTTTTTACTTTTGTAGCAGTTTTTGAATCCCGCTCAACCTCAACGAGAGGTACAGACCTCTCGTTAGATTTTCCAGCGTTAAGGCAATCGGAAAAGGTTAGTGCATCTCATTACAATAGAGTTTCTACACAATTTGCTCATCTGCATTCCGTTTTCGTTAGCTGCAACCGTCCTCAGAAAAAAAAAGTCTTGTTTAGTGCATGCCTGGCTTTACTACTTGCTCGTTAATGGCTCGTTAAGTTTACTGCATCTGGCCCTGACACTAGTTCATAAAAACAGAAAATGATGGCAGATAAAGACCATACTGCCTATCCAGTCTGCCCATCCACACCAACTACTAAGCTTTGCCATTCTCTCCTCTCCCTTAGTGATCTGTACTTGTCTCCTGCTTTCTTCAATTTGAACACTGCCCTGATCTCCACTGGGAGGCTGTTCCATTGCATCCACTAGTCTTTCTGTAGATTTTAAGTACTTCAAGTTGATTCCAGACAATTTCTCTTACTATTTGTATCTCTCAAGTGATAGGACACACAGGTTTAAAATTGGGAAGCAGGTTTTGCTACTAATTACTTGGGGATTTTGATTTCAAATTCAAGGAATTGTCAGAAAAATTTTTTTTTGTAATGCTATGCAGTCTTTTTACTAATTCTTCATTTTTCCTTATTCGTTTGGCAATTATTTTTCTATTCTGGTTTTTGTGCAACCTGATGCACTGGAACTAGGTACAGTATATTAGGCTTTCTTAGCGTCGCGACACCCACATGGGTTAGCTATTTTTGGCTGCTGTTTTGAATTCATCTTACGAATGTCCATTTTCATTTCCTGGAGAAACACAAAAGGATGGCTATTTTTCCAGATGTGTTACAGATTTGGAAAAGTATTGCGCATTTTCTTTCGCTGACCTTATTCTTTGTGCTAAAGATGCCCACAGGGAGCAGCAGGCTTTAGCAGACGAGAAAAGTTTGAAGGGATTCTCTATATTACCAACTAAACCACAAAGCCAAACTTAGAAAGTTAAAAGTTAATTCTCTTGATTAGTGCTGCTTATAGATTTTTGTAGATTTTGCTGCATTATCACGAAAGGAAAACATTTAGACTAGCAAATATCCTGTGTAAATGGCTTGTCCACTTTTCACATTTTCTTTTTTGGTGTTCATGCTTCCTCTCTTTCTCCTTCTACCTCCCCAGACTGGCTCTGGTAATCCTCTCTGGCCCAGGAGCTGGTGGAGAGACTCTTCTGGGAGAGCCTCTGTAGTACCGCTCATTGGCCAGCAGGAGCCGCTGTGATAGAAGTAGCTGCCTTCCTTCCCTGGTCTTGAGAACACCATGTCAGCAGTGTGCCCTGACCTTGATTGGTGGTAACCGGGACTATTCTTTCTTCCGTTATTCATTTTCTATTCAAAACAAAACGGTACCTGAAAAATTTTATAAGGGCATTATTTCAGTTTTCTGACCAGTATGATGCAGCTTAGTAACATTCAGATTCTGTTAACTCTAAATGACAAGTTTATATAAATAATTATGGTTTGAATAATGCAGTGTTATACAGAGTCCCTGTCCCTGGGAGCTCAAAATCTAATCAAGGTAGATAAGGTAAAAGAAGTTAAAAAGGTAAGCTCATGTTGGGGAAGATCTAATGGAAGGTTTAGAGTTGCCATTCAGTCAGGAAGGGGTAACTTTTCTGTTAATTATATGAGGAATTATTTGAAATTTCAGAAATTATTAAAGACATGGCTATTTGAGGAGAATGTGCAATCCTGCAGATGATAGAGTACAGTACTGAATTTAGGAACAGGAAAAGGACCAATTAGTTTCGTTTCTATTCCCAGTGTTTATATCCCGCTTGGAATCAAAGCGGGTTACAAAATACATGAATTACCATGAACACTTATATGAGTGAAATGAAAAGTCTAGATACTGTCTCTGTATTATACCGATGAGTTAGTCTCTGCATTAGGCTAATGGGAGTGTTGGGGTTTTTTTTTTTTTTTTTGTGTGGTTTTGTTTTTTTACAATTATTGTAAACCACACTGGTCAATACATGTACAGGGGGAGCAGTATTTAAGAATTGAGGGGTCCTTTTACAAAGAAGCGCTAGCATTTTTACAGCACGTGTAAATGTTAGAGGCCCATATATTTCTGTGGGTGTCTAACATTTAGTGCACGCTAATCATTAATGCGCACTAAAACCGCTAATGCGACTTTGTAAAAGACCCACAGAATGAGGTATCTTAAGAGTTAATTTAAGAAAACAGCCAGCCCCTTGATTTTTCTTGCCACTGAGGTGGGTAGGATGGAGGGGGAGATTAGAGAGCAAATAGTAATTACCACTTGTGTAGCTAGCTAGGGTAGTGGGCTAATAGGAAGTTAAATGTGTCTTTGCCCAAAGAATTTTTTTTTTTTTTTTGATTTGCGAAATGTAAGAAAAATAGAGGAAAGAAAGAGTGGGCAGGGCTCCTAGGTGTTCTGTAGAGACAGCATGGTCTTTTTAAATCTAGTAAATCGTAAAGCAGTCCGTCTCCTCTTCCACTCTCCTCCTCAAGTTCTCACCCCACCTAGATGGGCAGTAGAGGGCCTTTTAACGCTTTTTGAGTTAGCCTATGTCAAGTAACTTCATTACTATACCATGAATATCAATATGTATCACTACTCTTGCAGAAGATTCAAGCTAGTCATTTTAAAACTAAGGGGCCATTTTACTAATGGGCGTTAACACCTAATGTGTGGTTAGCGCACCAAAAAAGGCTTACCGCAAAATGCGTTAAAAACATTTTGCCTGTTAGTGCATGCTAACCTGCACATCGGCTATTTTTCAAAATACAGTACAGTCTTGATTATACGACATAAATGGAACCGACCCGCCGTCGGATTACTGAGAAACCGGATAATACGGAAAACGCTGCATAAACCCCTCAATGTATAAACAAAAGCATAGAGTTTCTTATTTCAAAACTTGTTCTAAAACAAAGATTTTTAATAGAAATAAATGTGAGGACGTCACCTGGAGGCCTTTTGGATGGTCGGATAATCGAAACTGTACTCTGTTATTTGGAGGGTACTTGCAGTGAGTGGAGAATGGAAGCATTAACCAGCTTGCACGTTCATATTACCGCACGCTAACTGGCTAATGCAGAGTTAATGTGGGAGCACTTGCCAGGTGTCCTGTGTGTAACTTTTTAATGCTTTCGCGAGCTAATGCAAACATGAGTGAATGGGGAAAAGGGCAATTAAAAAGCCTGCGGAGGCTGGCTTTAGCGCACGGAAAAGACCTGCATTAAAACACGCTAAGGGGGAAGGCCATTGGTTGGTTTTTTTTTTTTTTTTTTTTTTTGCATAATTTGCTTTGTATCTGTAAGCACAATTATTAGTATAACTGTTTTGGAAGTATCATGATGCTTGCTGATGCTTACGTTGATTGCTCTACATAATAAAATGATTTGAAAACATAAAACACGCTAAGGTCAGATTCTGGTATGGTTTAGTAGAAGGACCCTAAGATTCTTAGTTGCTTTGTCGAGGTACATCTCTTATGGTTACTTATTTTGGTTCAGTTTTACAGACATAAGTAGTACAGTTAAGAAGCTTAGGCTCACGATAACCTTTTAAAGCCAGATTTTTGATGTTGAGGTGGTTTTTATTATGGCTGCAAATGAGGCCTTCATCCTTGAAGCTGGCTCTATTGTTTTAACTCAAAGGATTATATAGTTTGTGTTGGACAGACTCGACAGTCTTAGAGTGTGTGCTCCATTGAGCAGGGACTGTATTACATCTGGAAAGCATGTGGTACGTTATACAATTTTCTAAAAACTTAGGAGTCCTTTTACTAAGGCACGCTTTTAAAAGGTGGCCCACACTAACTTTTTTGTGCTGAGACCACCTTTAGCACGGCAGTAAAATGTCCACGTTTGGGGGGGGGGGGGGTTGTTTTGTAATGGCCACTTGCTAATTTCGTCATTAGTGCATGGCCTTTACCATGGGAGCCCTTACTGCCACCTATTTAAGCAGGTAGCGTGCAGTAATGTGACCGTGCTACTTGATTAGCGCAGTTGTGCCCATGCTACCCGATTAACGCGGGCATGCCTGCTCTCCGTCCACCACCTGTGCTGAAAAATAATTTTTCAGTGCAAGATTAGCATGCGCTAAGCGGAACACTACCGCAGGACGCCTCAGCATATCCCACAGTAGTGCTATTTACCTTAGCGTAGCAGCAGATGAATCCAGAAACTGATGGATTGTGTCCACCTACCAGCAGGTGGAGATAGAGATCACTGAACTGAACTCAGCCTTATAGAACGGACAGCGCCTCCCTCAGTATTTAGAATCTCTGTCTCCATCAGGTGGTGGACGGCTCCACTTCAGCTCCTGGATTCTTCTGTTTGGGGGTGCTCCTGGCCTAGCTCTGCTAGCTCAGTCGAGTTTAAGGGTGATTGGCTGAGCAGTGCCATCTTTGAGGGTGTATCCGGCGAGCCCTTTGCCTGTTTTGTGCCTGGACCCTTCTTCACAGACTTGTTTGGAAAAACAAAAAGACCAAAACAGAGCATTTAGAGCAGCTTGACCCCTTAATTGGGGCAGCAGGGCCAGGGAGAACAGCTTTGGAGGCTTCCCTGGTGTAGGATCCCTATTTGGGACGGAGACCCGAGATGAGCATTGCAGAGGAGAATGGTGAGTGTACCGCTTTAAATTGCCTCACGTTCTCGGGTTGCGCTATACTGCCGGTTTTTCTCATGGCTGCAGAGGCTGTGAAATGGTGTTTGCGGTGTGGGAAACGGTGGTCTGCGGCTGGGTTATCTTGCTGAGGCCTTTCTCCTCGCTGATAATAATTTTTACCGCGTGAGCTTTGATGATCCCGCCAGTGTGTTGGCTGTGCAGGAGTCAGTGGTTGGCAGGCAGCAGGCCCGTTCAAATCCAGGCGTTATCCTGGACACACTGTCTTCACAGAGGATGCCTCAGGGCCGGTTCCTAGGGGAGAGGATCTGTCCAATTTAACCTCTATCAGGTACAGAAGGCTAGAAAATCTCAAAGCAAGCACACTCTTTTGAAGCCAAAGGCTAATCATCCACCTAGCTGCAGCCAAAGTCAGAAATGTTTCCTTTTGCCTGAGAGGTTGGGCTCGCGTCTTTGAGGACATTCAGAACAGTTTATTGGAGTGACTGAACAATCTGATCCTCTGGACAAGTATGTTTTTGGAGGCACGCCAGATGCTGGCAGAGGCCCAAGAGTTTGTGGTAGGTGTGTGTATCCAAGATGGCGTCGGAACTTTTGTCCTAAAGCAAGCGTGAGATAATTTATGCTTATGCTTGCTCATCTGGAAGCATAGATTTCTTTATGCCGAAGTTATTGACCCTTCATTTCTAGGGTCAGATGTGCCACCCACTATTTTAAGCAGCAGTGCTAACGAGCAAAAAATGTGAACCACAGATGTGTGTCTTGAGTTTTTTTTTAAAAAGCTTTTCTGTTACACAATTATGTGATGCTATTAATTAAATCATTTGCAAGCAGTCGCAAGGTAGGGCCAGTGTGAAGGGAAACCCAAATCACAGCCAGAAATGCCAAACCTAGAGGCACAATAAGGTAATGACTTGTCAGAGTAGTGTGTCACACCTATACACACACACAATCCACGTTTGCTCAGCAGTGGGAAGGGAGGTGTTTTGAACTTAGAGGCTCAAGAATTCTTCTGCACCATAGTCTGTTGCTGTAACTACCAGGCCACTCCTCCACTTTTTGCAGTCCTAGTTCTAATACCTCAGTAAACACATTGTAGACAGCTGGAAAGAGGAAGTCCACACGAAATTGGGCTGCATTTATTTTTTTTCACTGTGTATAGGGAGCGTCTTTCCTTGTATTTCTTCCTCATAGTTGTTTTGTTTAATTAGTTGGAGGCATTTGTATGAACTCATGAAGTATAGCATTCCAGACTGACCCTCCATATGATGTCATCATAGTAGAATGTATATATAAATGCTCAATGTGTGATGGCTGTATTCAGGCGAAGGCCACTATGGTATATAACATAGTAGCATAGTAAATGACGGCAGATAAAGACCTGTACGGTCCATCCAGTCTGCCCAATAAGATAAACTCTTTTTTTTTTTTTTACATGGTATGTGATATTTTATATGTATACGCAAGTTTGGTTTTTCCTTCCCTTTCTCAGGGCACAGCCTGTAAAAGTCTGCTCAGCACTGATCTTGAACTTCACATATCCAGTTACGATCAGGGTGTAGACCATAGAAGTCTGCCCAGCACAGGTTTTGCTTCCCAATTACTGGCGTTGCCACCCAATCTCTGCTAAGATTCTGTAGATCCATTCCTTCTAAATAGGATTCCTTTGTGTTTATCTCACACATGTTTGAATTCCATTACTGTTTTCATCTCCACCACCTCCCGCGAGAGGGCATTCCATGTATCTACCACCCTTTCCCTGAAAAAATACTTCCTGACATAACTCCTGAGTCTGCCCCCCCGTTCAACCTCAATTCATGTCCTCTAGTTCTACTACCTTCCTGTCTCCGGAAAAGGTTTGTTTGCGGATTAATACCTTTCAAATATTTGAACGTCTGTATCGTGTCACCCCTGTTTCTCCTTTCCTCCAAGGTATACATGTTGAGGTTGACAAGTCTCTCCTCGTACGGTTTGCAACGCAAATCCCATACCATTTTTTTGTAGCTTTACTTTGCACCGCTTCCAGTCTTTTTACATCTTTAGTAAGATACGGCCTCCAAAACTGAACACAATACTCCAAGTGGGGCCTCACCAACGACTTGCATCAACACCTCCTTTCTTCTGCTGGTTATACCCCTCTCTATGCAGCCTAGCATCATTCTGGCCACGGCCATCGCCTTGTCACATTGTTTCTTCACCTTCATATCCTCCGAAACCAACACCCCAAAGTCTCCCTCCTGAGTCTGTATAAATTCCCTATACTGTATTAATAATGGAACTCATCCAGATAGTACCATTCAGTGAAATGAATAGATGCTCATGGTTACTCTCTGACCAAAACATGCCTTTGTTTAAAGGGTAGTGGCAGCTCCTCACAGAAGAAGGCAAATTACGCTCTCTTGTGGACTTTCAACAAGTCTTTTCTTTAACTGCATCACTGTGTCAGTGGCCTGGGCTGGGAGAACCTTAGCAAGGATGTTCAAGACACTTTAAATGAGGCTTTATCGCTGGGCTCCCAAAACAAAGTTCCCTTGGCATTTCATCATCGCTATTTGCACACAACTGAAGACCTTGATTATGGCCTCTGTGCTTGCTGCTCAGTGGTCTACGGACTTAGTGGTGGCTTTGATCGTTGAACAAATCCAATCTGTGCTTTTTAGCATGCAGCGGTTCTGTGTGAATGTTCTACTTTGGGAGTTACAGTATAAGGTTGTTCTGCGGCTCTACCTCTCTCCTTTTTGAGCATTTTGGGCTTCAATTTGCCCATCGGAGGCTTGTCTCAAATGCCTCTCTTCTGCTGATACCTCAATTCACACATTTTGGCACTGTCCAGCTATTCAACAGTTTTGGTCTCAGATGCTTTATCAGGCTGCGTCTTACTGGAAGCACCCATTGACTGACTTCTCACTTTATCTTTGGTCTGTTTTCTCTAGCTGCCCCGGTACCTTCTGGATTGTGTGTGGGGGGGTTATTTTTGCGTAGAACAATGCTTATTGGGGGGGGGGAGCCATTTTATTATTCTGGTTAGACTTTGCTTCCCCTACCCTTTCCCTTTGGTCAACCCAATGGTTCACCTTTTGTAGATTGAACGGCTAACTGTTCAAGATTTTTCAGCTGCCAATGGGTTGAAGGTTAATGCATCCGGAAGCGCTTTTGGGCTATCTTGCAGACGCATTCTTGATCAATAAGCTTACTGTGCTACCTGCTTTGTTCATGATGAGTGCTTTTTCTTCTGCAGGGTGGAGAGGGATGGGGGGTGGGGTGATTGCTCTATATCTTGGTTTATTCAGTTGCAAATGAGTTTGATGTTTGCTGGCTAAGTGATTTAAATTTAAAAGGATGTGGAATTACATATACATTTCTCACACAGCTTCTGTCCTTGTAATGTTGAGGATTAAGGATAGTAAAGTGATGATGGTAGTTAAGGACCCTAAGGTCTGTCTGGTCTGCCCACTTCATTCCTAGTATACTGTCATAGGCACCAGTTACCTTGTGCTTTCCAAACAAGGACTCCTCCATTCCTGTCCCAGGCTTTCTTGAATTTCTGCATGTCCACTGATTGGCCATTCCATGTATGTACCATCCTTTGTGCAAAATGAATATTCTCTGTCCCAGTTTCCACCCTCCTGGAGCCTCCCTCTTCATTTCTATGACAAAGTGTGATTAAAAAAAAAAATCACAAAGACGGAGGATGGGGATGGAAGATTGAAGTCTTGAAATGGTGGACAAAAAGGGTATGGCGTTTGAGCCAAAAAACCCTGTAAGAAGAGATGAACTGAATGCAGGGGTGTATCCAGCCCTCCAATTTTGTAGGCGCCCAGAGGTGGACTGGGGGCAACACATTCCCTCTGTTCCCCCCACACCCCCAGTACATCAAAAATACCTTTGCTGACAGGGATGCTAAGGCCCCACCAGCCAAAGAAATTCACTGCCAAGCTGCTCCCCTCCTCCTCGTTCTGCTGGAGGAAATGGGTAGTAGGCATGCCTCTAGCCGCCGATGCCAGGACTGCCCGAGCATGCTTAGCTCTTGCGTGAACCGAGCATGCATGAGGAATCCTGGCATCAGCAGATAGAGGCACGCCACCAACTGCCTGTTTCCTGCAGTTTCAAGAGGAGGAGGGGAGCAGCTGGGCAGTGAATTTCTTTGGCTAGTGGGGCTTGGACATTCCCGCCAGCCATTTAACAGGTACTGCATGTTTGGAGAGGGTCCGAGCCCAAAGTTTGTGTGTGTGTGGGGGGGGGGGGCATGCCCCCCACAGCTACACCACTGCTCTACCACTGCTCTAGAGGAAAGGGAAGATGGTGGATATGATACAGACATTTGAATGTTTTGACAGGTATTAATATACAAAAAAAAAAACGTTTTTAAAGGTATTAAAGCTATTGTAGAATTAGAGAACATGAAATGAAGCTGCAAGGAAGTAAACTTAAAAGCAACAGGAAATACTGTTTCACACAAAGGGTCGTGGATGACTGGAGTAAGAGAACCTCAAACATATTTGGTTGTTAGCCTGTTCAAAAAAAAAAAAGGGGGGAGGGTCTGAAAGTAGCCATTGTGAAATAAAATCTGCTTATTTGTCATGTGTGTCAAACTGTGGGCATAAAGCCATCTGCCCCCCCGTAGGAACATTAAAAAAATTGCTTGGAAAAAGTATTTTTTAATTAATATATTTTTTTTAATTAAACTTTAAACATAGTACAACAAAACATTAATAACAAAAACACCCCAGTCCCTCACTGGTTGGAAAAAGCATTTTAACTTGAAACTTTTCAGTCTGGTATTTCAGTGCCCTTTTACCCCCAACTCTTCTATAAAAGTCCCTTATAACTGGCATAGATCCAGTAGGCAGATTGGACATAATCCCTTTCACCCTCCCCCCAAATCTCACGCTATCCTTGAATTCCTTTTCCAGTGCTGTGGAAGTTCAATGGACTGCTTTTCCGCAGGAGATGGAATAGTTCAGCACATTTCTAGGTGTTCATTTTCTGTTACTGTGCTTTCTTACCTTTCTTCGATTTTGTTTTTTCCTCTCTCTCTTTTAGGAGTTCTATGAAAATACAAAAACGCTTTGGCATGATGAAGGTGTGAAAGCCTGTTACGAGAGGTCCAACGAGTATCAGCTGATTGACTGTGCACAGTAGTAAGTGACACTGTTTTATGTTTAGAATGAGAAACAGGCTGGGTGTTGGTGAGACAAATTCCTTGTCACCTGTGTGAGAGAAAAGTGTGTTTATCAAGTCGGTTATAAATCACAATACATAATTACCTCTACGTATCCCACTTCAATGCTATTTGTTTCTGCCTGGATGAAGGATCCAATTTAAACTTCCATTTAACCGTGAATCTGGATTACATTCTTTGGAAAGCTTGAATTGCCCAGTCAGATTGCCATATTCAGACATCTGCAGTGTAAACAGGGTTGTCCCACGTGGTTTGTAAACAGTTTGAACTGACCCAGAAGAGCTGTAGTTATTTTCAGAATGACTAGTTAAACAGTTGTTGCTCTGAGTAATTGTAAGCCTTCAGTCGAAAGCAAGGTTTTTGCAATTGCTGTACTTTGTTCCCTTAGACACAAGGATGCCTTCCAAAAGCGAAGCAGGTAAACTGTTCATTTGATGCGCAGTGGGTCCTGTAGAAAGGACGAATTCTGTTTAACGCAGGCTTTCACACTGAAAAATGTGTTTTCTTGTATCAGTTTGTAGAAACCTGCATTCAGAAGAGCTGGATGTAAGACTGGTCCCCCTGCTTTCTGCCCTGAGATATCCAGATCGGATGTCCTGACTTAATTTTACTGCTCTGCCCCATCTAGCAGAGTGTTAGCTTCAATGGCTAAATAATAGTTCTTCCTCTCCACCCCCACCCCACCCCTCCCCAAACTTGTTTTTGGTTACACACATAGTAACATAGTAGATGACGGCAGAAAAAGACCTGCACGGTCCATCCAGTCTGCCCAACAAGATAAACTCATATGTGCTACTTTTTGTGTATACCTTACCTTGATTCGTACCTGTCCTCTTCAGGGCACAGACCGTACAAGTCTGCCCAGCACTATGATTATAACTGCATCATCTATCCATCCCCCCCTCCCTTTTTTGGGCTCATTGGATACTTTTATATTTCACTTATAGTGATACAGTAATATTTTGCTTGTACTGCCCTGATATAAGGAAGGTGGTTCTCGTTTTGTAAAGGTAGTCAAAAAATGTATTAGTCTAATAAAAAAAAAAAGGTATCACCTATTTGTGTGGAATAAGCTCTGAAGCTCAGGGACCCTTCTTTAGGTGCATCTGTACAGAGCTGAGTACATAAGTGGAGTATAAACCCCGAGGCCAAATGTACTTTTGGATTCTAAGTGTGTAAAATACATGATGCATGAACTTATTTTATTGGGGGGGGGAGGGGTTACATTACTGAGCTTTTGAAGGGCTAACTATCCCCTGTAGATCAGCACTCTCTCCTCACAAAGGAAATACCGTATTTTTCGGACTATAAGACGCACCGGACCATAAGACGCACCTAGGTTTTAGAGGAGGGAAATAGGAAAAAAAAATTTTTTCCTTTTTCCCTCCTCTAAAAACCTAGGTACTCCGGTGCGTCTTGTCCGAATCCCTCCCTCCGAGTTCGGGATCGCCCTCCCCCCGGCCCTGTCACCACTTCTCCCTACTCACGCGATCTTCCCTGGTGGTCTAGTGACGTCGGGGCAGGAAAGAGCCCCCTCTTTCCTGCCCAGCGCGCTGCTCTCCATCCTCCTGTATGCATTGCTGCCTGACGGTCTCGGCGAGATTCAAAATGGCTGCCGAGAGTTGAAGTCTCGGCGGCCATTTTGAATCTCGCCGAGACCGTCAGGCTGCATACAGGAGGATGGAGAGCAGCGCGCTGGGCAGGAAAGAGGGGGCTCTTTCCTGCCACGACGTCACTAGACCACCAGGGAAGATCACATGAAATGGGAGAAGTGGTGACAGGGCCGGGGGGGGGGGGGGGGAGAGGAGGTAACCCTGACGGCGATCCCGAACTCGGAGGGCGGGCGGCCTGCCAGCCAGCCAGCCAAATCTACCTTCGGACTATAAGACGCACCAGGGGCGTATCTGGAATCCGGCGGTAGGGGGGGCCAGAGCCAGAGAGGGGGGGCACATTTTTGCCTCCCTCCCCCCCCCCGCCGCCGCCTCTCTCCACCCCCTCCCCGCCGTCAACCCTCCCCCACTGTTTACTTTTGCCAGCCGAGGTCAGACCCGCAATCTCCATATTTCGTCTTCCTCCGTGGCCATGTGCTTCAAGGAAGTAACGCTGCAGTGCTGATTGGTTGAATCCAGTTCGGCGTCTGACGTCGCAGCGACGTCAGACGCCGAACTGGATTCAACCAATCAGCACTGCAGGCTGCAGCGTTACTTCCTTGAAGCACATGGCCACGGAGGAAGACGAAATATGGAGATTGCGGGTCGGACCTCGGCTGGCAAAAGTAAGCAGCGGGGGAGGGTTGACGGTGGGGAGGGGGGCCAGGGCGAAATCTGCGGGGGCCCAGGCCCCTGTGGCCCCACGCAGATACGCCCCTGAGACGCACCCCCCATTTTCCTCCCAAATTTGGGGGGAATAAAGTGCGTCTTATAGTCCGAAAAATACGGTATCTCCCAGATTATTTTGCGCATACCACAGTAATGAACCCGACTCCTATGCCAGGGTATATTACAGGCCAACTGAATTTCGATTTTAGATTTGGCAAAGGCACCGCTGACCCGAAGGAGCTCAGAGATTATACTTTATTCTTTTGGCAAAACTACAGAGCATTTATTTTGTGGAAGTTGTATAAACTTTTCTAAAGAATTTCTTCATTTGTTTTTATTTTTATGACACTATGGTATTGCTTTTATTAAAGGCTACTTACATTTATATTTGCTGCAACTTTGTACCGAGGGGAGGGAGTTGAATTTTCAGTGTTGCATAAGGTTTGTCACGTGATTCCCGCACATTAGGATCTGTTTCTGTTACTAGTCAGTTTTGCAGTACTAGAGTCCCGAGTACATATTAAAGAATGTTGGAACTTGTTTCTGGGACGTTTTGAAGATTTCTACAGTTCTGTGGGTGAAAGGCATATCAAGATGATATCCACATGCATGTAACAGCAGCTAAAAAAAAATGTTTAGAGTCTTTGGTACAGATTTAAAGTAAACTTTTTTCACAAGCAGGAGCCATGAAAGCATTAACTCTGCAAGGAGGTAAAGACTGAAAGGGGGGAACGATGTTATTTTCCTGTTCCATATAGCTAAGTTTGGATTCTAGTGAAGCAGTTAACTGGATTATGAAAATTCTGGTCATGGGCTGTACCTCCTTGCCTCTCAATTTCTGCTCACAGGTGTTCTGTATAGAGTTGGGTTTTCTCTGCGTGTTTGCAGCCGTTTTGTATGTGTAGTTGGGCTGTCGCAGCACGTTTGCAGCCGCTTCACAACTTTATGTTTTCAAATTATACTTTGCTTTACTTATTCCCACAGTTCTACAATTTGAAATGTCAGAAAGCCCCTCCCTTTGTTGTGGAATTCTTTATCTAAAGACAAAGAAAATAGCCCATTCCACACTCTTGATTTGTGGCGTTAAAGGTTTGTTCAGCTCACCACTGAATCTTTGTATATTGCAGAACCAAGGACTCCTTACTGTATGTGTTATGTAAACTGCATGAAGCCCCACCTTACCCAAACCAAGCCTGCATCAGTTTGAAGGATTCCTTTCTCACCTTTCGATATAGGTTTATTGCAGTCATTCAGATTCGCCCTCTGCTGAATCAGTGTTTTATTGTAGTCTCGGTGAGTGGCAGATATCGGGTGTTATTGTTTGATAACATGGTAACATTGTAAACAACGGCAGATAAAGACCTGCATGGTCCATTCTGTCCACCCAACAAGGCAGCCAGAGTCTCTCCCTGCAGGTTATGCACCTTCATGATTAAATAATGGTATCACAAAAAAGGCAGTTGGCAATAACTGATGGGAATACATAGAGAAGTGAAATACACCTATTGGGTACATCAGTTTATTCCAGCAGCATCACCAAATTAGTAAAAAGCTATAAAACATCAGACGAGGGCGGGCCAGGGAGGGAAGTCCGAAAGGAAGCAATCAGCTGTTGCCTGCTGCAGCGCCTTCACACACAGGTGAAAGGCACTGTGAGGACCCGGTGGCAGACGGAGGGGGGAGGGGCGGGGGAGGAGGATGGTGGGGAGGCCGGGGCTGCGGGAAGCTGTCATTACAATGCAGGGGGGAGTGGCGATGGTGACCTCGGGGGGGGGGGGGGGCTGAGCTAAACGCGCTGTGAGAGACTTCCAGGTCTCTCAGCTGAGTGAAGCACGTCCATAAAGCACGTCCCTGGCGAGCACTTTTTTCCCCGATTTTTTTTTTTTTTTTTTTTTTTTTTTGTAACATTTATAGACGTTTTTCAATGCCACGCGGCCCTAACGACAGGTACAGACCTCTCGTTAGATTTTCCAGCGTTAAGGCAATCGGAAAAGGTTAGTGCATCTCATTACAATAGGGTTTCTACACAATTTGCTCATCTGCATTCCATTTTCGTTAGCTGCTACCGTCGTCAGAAAATGGCTCGGAGAAGTCTTTAGTGCATGCCAGGGTTTACTACTTGCTCATTAATGGCTCGTTAAGTTTAGTGCATCTGGCCCTGAGAGTTGAATAGGTAATTGAATTGTCCTGTTTTGTTAGATTACTCTACTTATTTAGCAGATTGTTCCAAGGGGGTCTTTTACTAAGGTGCACTAGCATTTTTAGCTTGCGCTAAACGCTAGGACATCCATTAGAATATAATGAGTGTTTAACACGAGCTAAAAACGCTAGCCTACCTTAGTAAAAGACCTCATAAGTCTCTGTTAGGGTTTTATATAAATAGTAGTTTAGAGTCTAAGGGGGCCTTTTACTACTCCGCGTAAGCATCTATGTGCGCCAAAATGGAGTTACCACTTGGCTACTGCGTGGCTGTTGCAATAATTTCATTTTTGGTGTGCGTCCGATAAATAATTTTTATTTTCTGCTGCACATATCGGACGCACTCCAAGTGGCATTTGGTGCGCATAGGTCATTACCGCCCAGTTACCGCTTGAGACTTTACCGCTAGGTCAGTGGCTGGTGGTAAGGTCTCAGACTCAAAATGGATGCGCGGCAATTTTGATTTTGCCGCATGTCCATTTTCGGCAAAAATCTTTAAAAGGCGTTTTTTACAGGTGCGCTGAAAAATGATTCTGCGCACGCCCAAATCCCATGTCTACAGTACCGCAGACCCTTTTTCAGCACGCCTTTGTAAAAGGATCCTACTTTAGTATTTTAAGTCCCCACACTTCTAAGGATTAGGTTTTACACACAGGAAGACGACTTCTACTTTTAGCCTGCAGTACTGCTGAGAAAAAGTTAAGGACTTTGGTAGGGCTTTTTCTGTTTTCTTTCTACAGGTGCAAATACATCTGCAACTGCAGTATGGCTGGGAAACATGTCACCAAGCTGTTGCCCCAGTTACAGCTTCTGCCTCTGTGTAGACAGAAAATGTGATCCTAAGATAAGGGCTGGTTCCGTGTGCATGTTATCTTCACCTTGAATCCCTAATCGAAGAAGAACTGAAAGAGAAGGTGGCAAGATTGAGAAGCATCTGTGAAAATGAGAAATACATTGATGAAGTGCTTCATGAAGCATCAAAGATTTTCAGCAGTGGGGAAGAAGCTGTGCTGAAAGAGGACAACTGGACTCAGATCACGAGACGCTACAGTATCAGTACCATGACTCCACCTGCCCTCAAACTCAACAACCGATATGCAGCCCTGGAAGTGGAGGTGGTGACAACATCCCAGAGAGCGGAGGAATTGGAGCTCAAAATCCTCAAAGTTGCTGGATCAGTGACCACTAAGAGGAGAACGGTAGTGGGAGTTGGCGATTCTCTTCTGAGGGATACACGATGTCCTGGGAGGTACTGTCTGCCAGGTACCAAACTTCCAAGATGTTAGAGCTTGCCAAGACTCAAGCTTTATCCAGTGCTGCTCATTCATGTTAGCACAAATGATATGTTCGGAAGGGTACTTAGCATTATCACAAGTGACTTCATGGCTCTAGGAAAGAGGGTGAAGTAAACAGGTGCACAGGTGGTGGTCTCATCTCTTCCTATTGAGGGTAAAGGCCAAGCCAGATAAGCTTGCATCCTGGAGATCAGCAATTGGCATCATCAAGAGCGTCTTGGCTTCTTGTACCATGGGATGCTTTTCCAAGGGCTGCTGAGCAGAGATGGTATCTATTTATCAAAGAAAGGAAGAAGTGTCTTCAGCAATAGACTAGCTAACCTACTAAAGAGGGCTTTGAACTAGAAATGTTGGGGAAGGGTGATCAAAAGTCCCCAGGTAAGTACAAACTCTTAGGCAAGTGAAGCATTAAATACCTCTACATAAATGGGGAAAAAGGGACAATGTCTGTTTTAGATCTTGAGGCTGTGATGGAAGTGGCTGATTTGGATTTAGTGGCAATCACAGAGACATGGTTCACAGAGAACCATGACTGGGATATAGTTACACCAGGTACTCTGTTCAGGAAAGATGGTGTAGGAAGAAAGGGATGGGGAGTGACATCCTGGTAAATATTAAAGATAATATTAAAGCCACACAGTTCCAGGACCTACAGGGTAAGGAAGAGGCACTGTGGGTCAATCTGGAAAGAGGGAATGGCAAATGTATTTATTTACATTGGTGTGATATACAGGACTCTTTCATAGAAGACATGGACAGAGAATTAATTGACATTCAAAATATAGCACTGAAAGGGGAAGTACTACTAATAGGCAATTTTAATGTGCCAGATGTTGATTGAGGTATCCCTGTTGTGGGATCTTTTAGAAGTAAGGAAATCCTAGAATCTCTGAAGGGGAAATTCCAGCAGTTGGTAATTGAACCCACACAGGATGTAGCCATTTTGGACTTGCTTAATAATGAGGAGAGTGTTTCTGATGTTGTTGTAGGTGATCATCTGGCATCCAGTGATCAGCAGATATTGTGGTTTAATATTGATAGGTGTGGAGAGGGTTCATACAAAAGTGAAGGTTTTAGATTTAAAAAAAAAACTGTTATTCAGATGGGGGTTTACCTCAAGGAATTGTCTGGATGGAACATCTGGAAGAAGTTGGAAAACAGTGGGCAAAACTGGAAGGAGCTATTGTAAGGGCAGCAACCTTTTTGTAAGGAAAGTAAATAACAGAGGAAAAGGAGGCCACTTTGGTTCTCAAAAGTAGTAGCTGAAAAGGTAAGGAAAAAGAGTTTAGCCTTTATAAACTACAAGAGATCACAGAGGAAAACAAGCGACAATATCTGGAAAAGCTAAGAGAAGCTGGTAGATAGTGAGGAAGGCAAAGATGTAAATGGAAGAAATAGCCAATATGGAAAAATGAGGCGGGGGGAGACATTTTTAGATATGTTAGGAGGAAGTGCAAAAGTAGCACTGTGAGACTCAAAGGTGCAGGGGAGAAGCTGATAAAGATAGGCAAAATTGCTTAACAAATATTTCTGTCCTGTCTTCACAGCTGAAGAGCCGGGAGCAGGACCGCAGAAGACAAAACACAAATAGGAATGGAGGGGTAGTAGTCCATGAATGGTTTTCAGAGGACTGTGTTCATGAGGAGCTGGCTAAATTAAAGGTGGACAAAGTGATGGGGCCGGGTGGCGTACATCCGAGAGTACGGAAGTTACTTCTGTGGGAGTTCTAGCGGCTCTGCTGACCTTTTTCAATGCTTCTCTAGAGTCGGGATGGTCCTGGAGAACAGATGTGGTCTGTCTCCACAAAAGCATAAGTTAGAAAGAGGTTAGGAACCACAGGCCGGTAATCTGACTTCTGTGGTAAGTAAATTAACGGAAATGCTTTTAAAACAAGAGACTAGCAAAGTTTTTGGAATCCAGTGGATTCCAACATAGTTTCACTAGAGACAGGTTTTGTCAGACAAATATGATTAATTCTTTGACTGGGTGACCAGAGAGTTAGATCAAGGGAAGAGTGCTAGATGTGGTGCATTTAGATTTTAGCAAAGCCTTTGACACGGTTCCGCATAGACGACTAATAAATGAACTCTGTGCCCTTGGTATGGGTCGTAAAGTGACTGATTGGGTTGGTAGCTGGTTGAGTGGAAGGCAACAGAGAATAGTGGTAAATGGAGCTCCTTCTGAGGAAACGGATGTTACCAGTGTTGTGCTTTAAGGTTCTGTTTGTGGGTCAGTTCTTTTTTTTGTAAGCGATATTGCTGAAGAGCTGTCTGGTAAGGTTTGCCTCTTTATGGATGGTACCAAAATCTGCAATAGGGTAGACAACCCTGATGGTGTGGATAACATGAGAAAGGACTTAACAAAGCTAGAGGAATGGTCTGGAATTTATCAGCTAAATTTTAATGCTAAAAAATGCAGGGTCATGCATTTGGAATGCAAAAAAACCTAAGGGAACGGTACAGTTTGGGGGGGGGGGGGGGGTGAAGAACTTTTGTGCACGAAAGAGGAGTGGGACTTGGGTGTGATCATATGTGGTGATCTTAAGGTGGCCAAACAGGTAGAAAAGGTGACGGCGAAAGCTAGAAGGATGCTTGGGTGCGTAGGGAGAGGAATGTCCAGTAGGAAAAAGGGGGTGATGCCCCTGTATAAGACTCTGGTGAGACCTCATTTGTACAATTCTGGAGACTGCACCTTCAAAAAGATGTAAACAGGATGGAGTCTATCCAGAGGGCACCTACTAAAATGGTCAGTGGTCTTTGTTATAAAGTGTATGGGGACAGATCTCAATATGTATACTTTGGAAGAAAGGTGGGAGTGGTTGGAGCACTAGTCTTGATATCCAGAGGTACATATACCTCTGGATATATACACACACACACACTAGAGACATTTAAATACCTATGTGGTATTTAAATACATAGGAGGTGAGCCTCAATTGAAAGGAAGCTCTGGAACGTAAAAGGGGATAGAATCGGAAGTAACCTGAGGAAATACTTCATGGAAAGGGTGGTGAATTCGTGGAATGGCCTCCTGGTGGAAGTGGTGGAAACAAAACAGTATCTGAATTTAAGAGAGTTTGGGACAAGTACATAGGGATCTGTAAGGGAGTGATAGGGAGAGTAGATGGCATAGGATAAGCCATATGGTCTTTATCTGCCTATATTTTTCTCTTTCTATTAAAAACATTTTTTTAATCAAAATGCAGCACAAGGGTTAACAGTAGTTTAGAAAAAAATCATGCAAACCAAAAGGGGATGTAGCAAAAATGACCTACCTCTTCTTTCTGCAGTAACAGCATAGTGAGCAGTTATTTTCTGCAATGTGAGCTTTTTGTGATGCTAAAAGGAAGGTTTATAAACTACTAGGTTAAACTGGTCGTATAGATAAACAATTGGTGGCTCATTGAGATCATAATTACCACTCTAATTCTTTTTTTTCCACAAAGTTTTCACTTTTCAAATTATTGCATATCATAATTCTACAACAATGGAGCAGTATTACAACCCATAGTCCAGAGAATCTTTTATACCAGGCCTTCTCAGGGCTTGACATGAGGGCACCACAACCATTTCAATATTTGGGACATCCATAATAAATATGCATGAGATCTATTGGTATGTACTCGATCTGTTAAATTTAAATTTTGGAAAAAAAAAACTGTGGCATTTAAAAATCAGTGGTGGAGTTCTGCGAAGGGCTACTAAAATGATACCGGGGATGGGACGACTTCCCTATGAAGAAAGACTAAGGAGGCTAGGGCTTTTCAGCTTGGAGAAGAGACGGCTGAGGGGAGACATGATAGAGGTATATAAAATGATGAGTGGAGTGGACCAGGTGGATGTGAAGTGTCTGTTCACGCTTTCCAAAAATACTAGGACTAGGGGGCATGCGATGAAACTACAGTGTAGTAAATTTAAAACAAATCGGAGAAAAAATTTCTTCACCCAACGTGTAATTAAACTCTGGAATTTGTTGCCGGAGAATGTGGTGAAGGCGGTTAGCTTGGCAGAGTTTAAAAAAGGGTTAGACAGATTCCTAAAGGACAAGTCCATAAACCGCTACTAAATGGACTTGGGAAAAATCCACAATTCCAGGAATAATATGTATAGAATGTTTGTACGTTTGGGAAGCTGACCAGATGCCCTTGGCCTGGATTGGCCGCTGTCGTGGATAGGATGCTGGGCTCGATGGACCCTTGGTCTTTTCCCAGTGTGGCATTACTTATGTACTTATGCCCTGGTGTGTGAACTACTTCCTTTGTGGGGAATACCAATTTTACATTGTAAGAACTCCCAGAGAGAATTTCTGCAAAAGTATTTAGAGGGGAAAACAGAAACAAATTTAATTATTAAAGATACAATTCTTATTTAAATATTTTACAGTGATTCTTTTATTGTGTGATTTTTGTCCATACAAACTTAGGATAGTTTTTGTCAGTTAAGAGCCACAAACTGATCTGATTTTTGGGATAAACAAAATAATCAAAGTATCAATGCCTCTCGTTAATATTATGTATTCTGAAAGCAAAACTGGTTAGCAGTTTTTGAAAACCAATATTGATTATCCCTAATGTGTTCCAGACACATTACATAGCTAAATGTATGCTAAGGGTTAATTTTACTGCTTTGGCTACCCCTAGGCACTCACCCCCCCCCCCCCCCCCATCCTTTAACTAGACTTTGGATCACCCCCCATCACCAACATGCATGATTTTGGCAGTTAAAATGGAACCATCCTAGACTCCTAGACCGCATTTCCCGCAGGGGATGGAGCCACTAGTGTGAGCGTCAAATGACTTAATCTACATGTTCACTCAACATGTGATACTACTGAAGATAGATTGGAGGATTGGAGATGTGCACTGAGGAGATGAGAAGGATGTGATTTCAAGGTCTGAAGGGGAAGGATTTTTGCCAGTATGAGTGTGAACTGGTAGGCCTATGAGTATATCCCTCTGATGTTTTCAAGCTATGCATCATACAGTAGAGTTTGAAACCAATGCTGGATCCTAGTCCGGTACTTAATGTTGACTTGATACAGTCCATTGCTTTCTCTGTTCAGATGTCCTTGCACATTGCTGGCATTTTTTGAAGCCCACGTTTGACATTGTACAGTGCCAAAAATAGTGCCAAACC